>NW_026294562.1:185238157-185838157 GCF_007827085.1 Peromyscus californicus insignis | reverse complement strand
TCGGTTCTTTTTATGTTTGAAGATTCCCGTGGTGGTCAAACATTTAGTATATGGCTCACATTTAAAGTATCCTTTCCCTATATGAGTTTATCTACATCTTTGAAGAAATCTGGAAGAACTCAGAGCTTTACCACACTGACTGCATTCATAATGCTTTCCTATATTATGAGTCACAATACATTTGCAACCCAGGACAAATACAACAGTTTCCACATATCTTGTACTCACACAGATTTACTCCATTGTGAGTTTGTTGATGAAATCCCAATGAAGTTGGAAAACCAAACTACTGTTAACTTGTATCACATTAAACAAGTCACAATACATTTGCAACCCAGGACAAATACAACAGTTTCCACATATCTTGTACTCACACAGATTTACTCCATTGTGAGTTTGTTGATGAAATCCCAATGAAGTTGGAAAACCAAACTACTGTTAACTTGTATCACATTAAACAAGTCTACTCATAGTGGGAAAACTACACATTTTATAACTGATCTGAAAAAGATAAGTACATTACTTCTATCCATATCCCTTATGCTCATATGCCTTATATCCAGACTGACATACGATATGCCTATAAAAGAATAACAAAGAAAAGATTTTCACATTACATTTACAGAGTTTAGTTTTGTTCCACATAGAAAAGTGGTATAGAGATTAAAATTTCTCCATGACAACCTTCTTGGCTTTCATAAACTGCTGCCTAAATATTTTTGTAAGTCACTACAAGAGTAAGAACAGCACTAGCTTTTAGTGACTATTTCCTTCTTGAAATTTCTTGAACATACACCAATCACCTAGCCCACATATAAGCCTTCTGCATATACCTGAATGATATGAAACCCAACCAAGTGATCGTTTTGCAACATGGCATTTACAGGATTTAATAAGATGGTCCTATCTGTTAAGCCACTGTTTCTTTCTTTTTCTGAAAAGAATGCTTTGTAAGCATGGGTCAGCTACCTGACACTGAAGTAAATAGTGTTGTGAGAATTTAATAATCATCAAGACACTTAAAGCTATGCTTATTTCCTCCCTTGCTTTTCATGAAAACTTCCTGGGCCCACCAACATTACTTCAGAGACACATTTGTATCAGCTTTCACCTGAAAATTACCTTCCATGTCTTGTGGAAGGTTGATGATATTCTTCAATATTCTTGTCTTCCCATTTGTATCCTAAAATACAGAAACAGAAAATATAGGATATGTTATTAGAACGTTTACAAAATATAATGCTATCCTTGCTGAACCTTAGAACCATGTCTGACATTTACATTTTTCCTCTTTCATAATCAACATCCCAGAAGTGCACCAACAACCACAAAACACTTGTCCACTTATTTTAGTAATTGAAGAAAAACTCAGTCTTACCTATAGCAGTGAGGTTCCTATAGGTTTCTACCATCACATCTTTGTAGAGACTCTTACGGGAAGGATTCAGCAAAACCCACTCTTCCCTAGTGAAGCTCACATGCACATTTTCATATGTCACAGCATCCTAAAATATCCCATACATTTATATTACAGAAATCATAATACTGACAGCATTGCAAATATATTCTTTCTTGACAATATATTCCCATAATTCTGTGTGCATCCCACACTTATTCCAAGAAACAGAAGTTTGGATGTAATCACCAAATCATTTAGAAGAAAACTGAAAATGTGGTTCCCCCCTGCCATTTCTGAGTCCACTGAACAGGATATACATTTACAAGAGAAATATCTATCAACAGATATACACATGCTGAGATAGAGAAGCAAAGTGATCAACAGTACTTAGTGCTCATCTGAAAAGGTGTATGAACAATTACTAACTACAAATAAAGGATTGTTAAGCCTGTTCTATTGGTTTAGGCCTTTAATTCCAGCATTCAGGAGGCAGCATCAGGAGAATCCTTAAGATAGAGGGCTGCCTCGTGTCTTCAATGAGTTCCAGGACTGCCAGAGATTCACAGTAAGACAATGCTCACAATCTAAAAAACAAACTTACAAACAAGATAGATAAAACTCAGAGGGTCTAACTGAAGTTTCTGCAAATAGTTATGCATAAACTCCAGTTCTGTATCTATCCCCCTAGATACCTGAATTGCCCCAGTTTAAACTGTAAGATTAATAAGATCCTTCTAAAAATGAGTGCCTGTTTAAACAGTTACAAAGGAACACACGAAAAATGTAAGCAATGTAATTGTTCGACATGAAAAAATAGCATAGTGCAAGAAAGAAGCCTCAGGAGTTAAAAGCACTTTTTTGATCTTGCAGAAGAGGTAGGGTCAATAGCCAGTACTTACCTGGGGGCTCACAACTACTCAAAACTCCAAGGCAAGGGGTTCTGAGGCCATCTTCAGACTTCCTTGAGCATCAGGCACACCTGTGGTGTCTATCTATGCAGGCAGGCAAAAACTCACAGAAAAGGTGGCAAGAGTGTCACACACCTGTCATCTCATGACTCTGAAGGCTCGTACAGTCTTAAGATCATGGACATGTGCCATCCTGGGATACAAAATGACACCCTCTGACAAAGTTCAAAAGTCAACAGCATGTGCTTGACATAAAACAAAAAACAACAAAAAAACAAAAACAGACAAACAAACAAAAAACATACATTCCAGGCCAATCAGTCAACAACATAGAAATGAAAAAGCAGAATGTGGTGGAGCACACTTAATCCAAGCATGTGGGAGGCAGAGGCAGGGATATATCTGGGCTCCAGGTCAGTCTGGTCTACAGAAACATTTTCAAGAAAGCTAGGACTTCACAGAGAATCTCTGTCCTCCAAAAAAAAGGATGTATTTAAAAAATGAAAACCAAATAAACAAAGAAAAAAACCATCAGGCTAGCAAAATGACTTAGCAATAAAAAGCAATTGTTCCGACTATTTCTTGTGTGGTTGAGGGTATATTATATAATGGTGGTATAAGCATGACAGCACAAGAAAGAAGTTGGGTGCTCAGTCTGAACCATAAGAAAGTAGACACAGAGGACAGGACATGGAGTAAGGGTACAGACACATAAATCTCATCCCCACTGAGAAATTTCCTCAAGAAAGGTTACTAACACTAAAAGATCCATAAACACTCTAAAGAAAGCCAATGAGAGATAAGGATTCAAATACATATTACCTCAGAGGATTTTCAATCAACTGACTACATTCTAATAAAGGTCACTCTAGGCTTATGGCCATCCAATGATGAAAATGTATTTAATCTATCTTCAAATGTCCACATGCCACAAGTCAATACACTCTCCCATTCTGTTTCTCATTCTCAGAAATTATAAAACAGATTTGAATGTTTCCATGTCACTGGACTACATGATACTCACACTAACCCTGAAGGAATGGTCATTGCCTCATTGTAGCCTGAAGGTAAGAGGGAGATAACTGCCACTGATATTAAGAATTAGTAAAGGTTCTAGTACCTTATACAAACATGAATGACTTGGCCTCCCTCACCATTAGCCGTGGATCATTGAGACAGGGTCTGCAGTGTCTTAGAAGAAACTTTCATCCAGAGATAAAAAACAAAAACAAAAACAAACAAACAAAAAAAAAACCAAAAACAAAACCTGAGGTAGAATAAGCTTTGTGAAGGTTTAGTTGCAGAATCGGAAGTAGGGGGTTCTGCCCCTTAAGGAATGAAGAACTTGGAGTAAGAAGGAAAATCCAGTTAACAAAAGTCCAGGTTCAGGCCAAAAGGGAGTTTATCCTCCCCATGTGTGTCACCTTCAGCTTATAGACCTTTCTCTAGACTTTCTTTGATAATGGTTGGCTATGGTGGTAACATGTGAACACCATGGAGCTATTTGGGTTAGTTGTCCAAGTCCTGAACTTGATTGAAAAGCACTGTAGTAGGTCAGAGCCTGGAGGTCTGGACAAAGTCTAAGCTGACCCTGAGCTGCATGGAGTGATGTAAGAGAGGCCTCCCTACAGCCCACAGACCTGGCTTTATAAGTCAGAGCTCATCTGAGTCTCCTCCTTCTGGTCTCTCTGACTTAAAGGGGAGTGGCATCAGACCACTTGCTTGCCACTGCCCCCCTACCTTGACATCTTTACATTCCAGTCCCAGATCCTAGACAGGTGGTGAGAAGGCACCTGAGACTGGGCTGGCAGGGACTCTTTGGTGGGATGTAGTTGAAGGAAAATTTCCTTGTGGTTCCATGTAAATCCAGCCCCACAGATGCCTACACAGAAAACAACACTGAAGAATAATTTAACATCTGCTTCCTGCCACATCGACTATGGCACAACATCTAGAAATTGCCTATCCACCTGCCCAACACCATGCACACCTGAGAAGCCACTGCAGCTCATAAACCTCTTTCGTGTCCTGGAACTGAAATTCCCTGAATCACACTATTGTGGCTGAAGGAAGCAGGAAGTTAAAAGCCTTCTAATCAAATATTGCTGAAGGATGATTCCCATCAGAACTTTTCCACCAATTTCTAGACTATGTGTAAAATTTATCAGATAAACATGAATATGAAATGCAAATTTCAGAACTTGTAGAAAACAACACTTCAGTTTTCAAATCTAGCCCATCCCTACTAGAGGGAATATCATTGCTCAGATTCTGGTTGACATGGCTCCTAGTCACATGTTAAGTGCTGCTACCTGTAGTCTAATACAGAAAGACAGGCAATGAGTGGTTTGCATCTCCAATCTCTGAGCTGACTTAACTGTTCCAATCTGAATTGCTCATATCTGTTATGCCCAGATTGGGACCCCAAAGATAACCACCAGGGACTTTAGGTACAGAATGCAATAGCATGGTTTATTTCTGTTTGTTTACAAGCCGTGGGCAGGGAAGCTCAATCCAAAGCACTCACTCATAGTAACCATGAGGCCAGGAGGAACTTGCTTTTTCTTTGTGCGGCTAGCTTTTTAAAGGCAAAATCCACAAGCCCTTCAGTGGGGTTGGGGGAGTTTTGCACGGGTGAAACTCGGATTGGTTTATTTTTATCTCTGTTCTCTTTTAATTGGGTGAGGGTATGTAACCTTTGAATTTACTGGTTGGTGGTTACAATTTATTACTTTGGGGGCAGTCCAGCACAAGTCCCAGGCTTTGTCCTTGAGCCACCATGGGGGCTGGCTGGCCAAGCATGTACTGCACATAACTCTAAGTTGGTGAGGGGCCCCAGACAGTAAACATCTGACTGAACTTCATGGCCCTCCCAGAAACTGCTTGCTCAAGTCTCAGGAAATTGAAATTGAGGCCTGATCTCTGAGAGAAGACTGAGCAGCCTATTATGGCATCTGCTTGGTCCTTTCAATATCAACATAGCAGAGTTCCCTAAATGGAAATTCAATATTCATTGGCTCAAGCTACCCTCCCCAAATTGAGTACCTCCTAATCTGGTCTACTTTCATTCGCAGGGCATGAATTAATATGTAGGAAAATTACATAGAAGTCATTTAGTCTGCCCCAATCAGGCCCTTCTTCGTAATGGTGACTCTGTAGTGGACTGCCTTTAACATCAGTCTCTGTTCTAGGTTTTGTTTACCCCATTGCCCCTGTGGTGTACACAATAAATGATTCCTCCTATTCTGTGCTGAAGGAAGAAACCATGCTCCACATGCTAGTCCATTTCCTGTTTCTGCAATGGACAGTCCACTTCATGATTCAAATAGGTAATTTTGAAACTGTAGTGCTACAGCCCTTTAATTGAAGAATTTAGAAAATTTAATCAGCAGATTGCAAGGTTACTCCTTGTGGAGCTACAAACTGGGGTCAAGGTCACCTAAGTCAAGGTAATAGAGCTTGTCTCAAAAACATATTTAGAAAGGCTAGAGGTTCAACTGTTCTAGAATCAATGTGTGTTTCCAGGGAGAAAACACTGCACACACTTCAAAGATTAATAAAGTAGAATCTCTTTAATACGAGTGTGCATGGCCTTCTGGCTACTGCTCAACAAGGAGTTAGCCTGAACCAGATTTTGCATTTCACATATGTTGTCATTCTTAAACCTCTTTTTGGTTCAGGCCCAAACTTATATTTTGAACAATTTAAACAGGGAAAGGAGACTGCAATCCATCCACTTAGGCAGACGGGAGATTTACACAGCAAAGATATTCCCAGAATTATTTCTTAAGTACACAAGTGAGCTGAAACAACAGGTCATTCTTCAATGACAGGCTCCTACTGTGAGACCAAAGTGAGCCATCTTAGAAATAAGACCAAAATGCTTTCACCCTAAAACTAAGGTCTAAGATTCCTCCTTTTGGGAATAGGCCATTAGTTACTGAAACCAGTCAGTTCAGATTCCAGAAACCAGGAAGTGTAGAAGTACAGAGTCACAAGGTAGTCATGGGGTAATGACTGCCGGACTATGGAATGTCCTCTCCCTGGTTTCCAGGGTAACTGACCACAGAAATGTCCCCACCTGAGGGCAGTCAGTGAGAAATGGTGGCGGGTAACCACTCCCTTAGAAGTAAGATTAAGCCATGATTTCTAGAAAGCCCCTAGAAGCGAGCCAATCAGAATTGTACCCGTACTAGCACCCCTAAATGATGTAACCTTGTGATTTTTTCCTTTAAAAACTGAGCTTGCAGACAGGCAGGCACTTCCTCCAGCCTCCACTGCGTTGGATGTAATGGACGAAGTCCCTGCCTAGGCTTGTATTGGATATCCGGAATTAAACCTTGCTTTTGCATTCTGGCATGCTGGTCTTTGGTGGTCTCTCTGGGGGTCGCGATCTGGGCACACTACTACCCTGGCCATGGAGTTACAAGGACTTTATAGGATGCCATTTCTGATTACCTGCTCCCACCCAGCTCTGTGGAAGATCCACCACATGGCTCTCAAGGCTTGCGTATCAGCTCTTCCGCACATGAGCAGAGCAGCACGTCACTCAACATATCGCTGTTTCCAAGCTCTTCCACTCTCTCCACACAGCTCCTTTCAGCAGAGTTCACAGCACAGAACTCCAAACCACTCCTGCTTGCTCAGCTATGGATCGCAGCCTGCAACGTGGAGCCTGGAAGAGCCCTCCTCCCCCTCTGACTGGTGGTCTGCCTGGAGATCCTGATTGGCTAGTGAGGTCTGAGTGACAAGAGCACCTCCCTTAGTGTTTGAGTGTTCTCAAGGACACAGCACAGTGGGTTCTGGCTAAGGCTTTCAAGCCAGGCCAAGACTTTTCCCAAGTATGCAGAGATTTGCATTTCAATAGCACTTGCACCTGGCTGCCAAGAGCTGACACTGTTTTCCAGCACTCCTTAGGCATTTACCATCTTCCTCCTGGATACAAGGTGGTTAGTTTGCACGGCTTGTTACACAATGTGGTGTGGAGTGAACTTCCTGTACCACAGATAGAAGGGTGCCAGAAATATTAACAACTAAAGAGAGATTTTTAGGACACAAAACAAGGTATTTGTTCCATGGCTTCACGCTGAGTTCAGGTGAACTGCAGATACTTTTTACCTAGTAGGCTCAGGGACTTCAGACTTCAGGAAAGCAGGAGCCAGAGCACAAACACTGTGATAAGTCTAGGCTGGATGATGGTTCTGCTGTGCCCAGGTCGCAAGACCCCTAAGCAAGACCACCACAGAGCCAATATCTGATGCAAGCACACAGAGGTTTTTAATAACAAAACAAGCACCATCCAACATCCAACACAGCAGGTAGAGGAGAACGCCGTCACCCCCCCCCCCCCCCCACTCACTTTAAGGGGTTTATATAGGAAAAGTTTACATGCAGCTTGGGATTGGACGAGGGGGTTAGGGGTGAGGTAGTTCTTTGAAGTTACTGGCTGAACTAAAAGCATGAGGTTACTGATGGCTAACAGGATGCAGGGTATCTACAGAGACATAAGTTTTTACTCCCTATGTCCTGCTTTTGTTGAACCCAGGATATATACGTTCAGATTTATTGTTCCAGTCCTACTCTCCTGTAAGGTCAACTTCTGGTCAGTGGAGCCCATTACTTCCCATATCTTGTTTTGCCAAGTCCAGGATACATAGATTTATTGTACCAGCCTTAAGTTCAACTTCTGGTCACTTCTAAAACTGCTGGTCAGCAAATACCTTTGGAGGAGGGGAGAGGGAAGCGTCTCTCAAGATGGCTACTGATTTTTCCCTTTCAGGCTTCATTCCTGTTGGAATTTTCTTCCCGAAATCCAAGTCAATCTCTTGAAAACTGAGTAATGAAAATGATAGTCTCCAGGTTGCCTAGCAACTGAGCACACTTTCCCCCCACCCTGCAGAAAAACGGCAGATAGCTTGGACAGATAGGAGCCACAGGAAAAAAGAAGACAGTTTTATTTTCTCCCATTTACCTAGCAACTTATAGATTCTTAACATTTTCTACTAATCACGTTTAAGACTATAGTTGAGCACATAAGATCCCTCTTCTTAGATATTACCTGAATTTAGCCTTTAGGTGAATCATTTTCCCACTGGTCACTTTCCTTTGGGGTTGCAAATGATAATTAATGGTTATTGCCTCTCAGTGTGATTCTTATCACCCCTCCATTGGACCTTGGAAGCCTGGCTTTATATACCAGGACTTCGAGGGCACAAGGGACGGAGAAGAGAAAAGAGAATGGAAGAACCAAACGGGTAAGAACTTGAGAGGAACAAACTGAGATGGGGAAGAACTAGATTGAAGGGCTAGAAGAGAGGACTAGAGGAATGAGATGGAGGATGAGGAAGAGCCAGATGGGGAAGTACTAGCTGGGTAAGAACAAGATGAAAAGGACCTAGATGAGGCAGAATTAAGATGAGAGAATTAAGATAGAACTTAGATAAGTATAGAGAGAAGTCAGGCAAGAAAGGAGCTTGGCACGAGAACAGAACTGAAGCTGTGTATAAAGGATGTTATGCCAGAGGAATTAAAGCAAGTGGACTATAGAGCTCGGTGTGCTGAGATTCTATTTCCTGAAAATAGTCCTCGCCGTTAGTAGTTCTCTCTCCTGAGTCCCTGGGATGTATAATATTAAGGCTGGTCCCTCTACTATTATACAAGATCTGAGCAGGCTGGATCAGAAGAAGGCCACAGTTGCTTCCATGCAGAATCAAAAGGAATTCATTTTCACTAGCCCTGGCTTCTTTCTGTCTCAAGGCTGTGATATCAGTGTAGAGAATTTCAGTGTTTTTAACATTCATTTTTATGTACAACGGTGCTTGCAGCCCTGTGTCTGTGTTCAGTGCCTATAGAGGCCAGAAGAAAGTGATGGATACCCTGGGGCTGACTTTACCAAACATGGTTAACAAACATGTGAGTGCTATGTTTGGAAGCCAGGTCCTCTCCAACAACACCCAGTGTTCTTAAGTACTGTGTCATCTCTTTAGCCCTTCCTGTTTTGTTTTAAAATGTATTTTGTTTGCTTGCTTGTTTGTTTTTTTCCTAGACAGGGCTTCTCTGTGTAGCTTTGGATCCTGTCCTTGAACTCGCTCTGTAGTCCAGGCTGGCCTCAAACTCACAGAGACCAGCCTGCCCATGCCTGCCAATGGCTGGGATTAAAGGTATGTGCCACTGCTGCTGAGCTAAAATGTATTTTTTATACATTTTTACTGACAATATATTATATCACATTCCCACTTACTCGTCTTTCTTCCATCTCTTCCAACTTCTTCCTTGTTAAGCATGTATGAATTAGTATGCTCAAATATATGAATAACACCTGTTTAGTCCATTTTTGTTGTGTGTATATGGTTTCAGAGCAACCATGTTGTATTGGATAACTAATTAGAGAGTTCATACCTCCTTGAAGCTAATTCTCCCTCTTGTGGGAGATTTCTCTTCTTCAATGAGCAACAGGAATCTGACCCCCATGTGACCTAGCCTTCCTGGGCCAGGAAATATCCTTAAAAATAGAAAACTAGGGGATGGAAAATACCTCACTAGTTAAGCTGAAGGTTCTTCCAGAGCACCCAGTTTCCATTCACCATTCACACTGAAGCTCATTACTGTCTATAACTCCAGTTCCATGGGTCTGACACCATCTTCTATCCCCTGCCTCAACGCATAATTGGGCTTCAAAGACACACATACAGACAAAACACCCTTATTCATAAAATAATGGCTAAGTTCTTTTTATAAAAAGAGAGACAACCTGCATAAAATTTCTCTCTCTCTCTCTCCTCTCTCTCTCTCTCTCTCTTGCTCTCTCTCTTTCAAACATGGTTTCTTAATATAGTCATAGCTTTCCTGGATTTCACTCTGTAGGCAAGGTTGGCCTCAAACTTCTGCCTCCAGGGTGGTGAATTAAGGGTGTGCATCACCACTGCCCTGCAAACTTATTTTTCAAGCTGGGCGTGATACAGCATCTCTGTAATATCAGCATCCAGGACACAGAGGGCACACAAGATCACTGTGATTTTGAGGAAACCATGCTGCTGCATAGTCAACACCACACATGCACACTGGGGCGGGGGGGAGAAGAAAGAAACTGAATAACATAAAAAAAAAAGCAACATTGGAGAACTGGCACAATACGATACCTTTTAAAGTCACTTCAGGTGTCTGCCACTGGTGCCATACCATAATTTTCAAAAATGAATAATGTCAATCATGATAGCACATGCCATTAATCCTAGCACTTGTGAAGCAAAGGCAGTCTGATATCCATGAGTTCAAAGCCATGTTAGTCTACCTATTCATTTCCATAGGAAGAGTCATATCAACAATTTAAAAACGTTACTATAAGTTTAAAATTTTATTTGAGACAGCATCTCATTTTGAAGTCCAACTGACTTTGATTCACTAAGCATACTATAATACTCAGTGATTCTTTAATAAACACTAGTATATATTTAACTACGTGCCTTTGGATCATCATTCTCAGCATGCCAGTCTCCTATAGAAGACAGAGCTTCCAAGTAATTTGATATTGCTCTGATCAGAAGTCAAAGAATATTCCAAACAGGGTTGTTTCATTATGGCCATACAGACTTGTCAATCTGGGGATCACTCCTACCCTTAAAGGCAAGGGACTGATTCTACCTGCTCTAGATTCAAGTTAGAAAAAACTTCTTTCCAATTTCTGTATTTGGAAATGGAGACTTTCCTGTGTTCTTATCTTCCACAGAACACTGCTGTGTTGTTACTTTTTTTTATTATTGTGATAAACACACCATTACAGGGTAAATTATAAAAGAAAGAACTAAATTGGGATTAGAGTGCTGGAGTGTTAGAGTGCATGATTCCAAAGTAAACAGCTTGGAGAAGGAAGGGTTGAGAGTTTACGTTTTGAACCTCATGCAGGAGGTAGAGAGCACACTAAGCATGGTAAGAGGCTTTTGAACTCACAAAAACCCAACACCCATGACACACCCCCTTCAAAAATGCCATAGCTCTATCTCTCCCAAACAGTCCCACCAACTGGGAAATCAGGATTCAAACATATGAGTCTAGGGGTGCCATTCTTATTTAACACCCCAGCTCTCTTCAACTCTTAGATAGTGAGAATAACTTCTTAACTGACCAAACTCTACCATAGCCTTACGTGAGACTACAATGTTTCCAGCATACAGTGGAACAGAACAATCACTCCTACTCCACAAAGAATGAAGCAGAGCACAGCAAGGAATGTACAGACAAAGCAAGATCAAATTCCAGCAAACATCAACTCTTGAAGCTCCTTGTCCAGGATCCTGAGATTATGGTGAAATTGCCTAAACTCCAAGGGGCTTGTGTAGTCCCACTCCTCCAGTCCTGTGCCCTGCAACACACATAGCTTCTCTTTTAGGACAGATCCACTGCAGGGCCTGAAGCCTTCCTCAAAGGACATCCTATGGTCTTCTATGGGGGACTAAGAGGGTCCAGCCCCTCGATAGTCTCCTCCCAGGGTCCGGGAAGAATCTACAACCAGCTGATAATTAATCTTTGATCAGAAGAAATGAATCTATGTACACAAAACTCCTTAGTTCATACACTTTATTATTCTGTGATAGTTCTCTCTCTACATAGCTTCTATTCTGCTCTCATGTCTAGCTCCTTTCTTGCCTGATTTCTCTCTATATTTATCTACTGTCCCCTCTAGGTTCTATCTTAATTTCTTCATCTAGTTCTGTCCCTTCTAGGTTCCCATCTATCTAGTTCTTTCCCCTATCAGCTCCTCTCCTGTCTCCTTCTCTCTCATCTGGCTCTTCCTCATCTTTTTCTTCCCCATCTGGCTCTTCCTCATCTTCCATCTCGTTCCTCTAATACTCTCTTCTAGCCCTTCAATCTAGTTCTTCCCCATCTCAGTTTGTTCCTCTCAAGTCCTTACCTATCTAGTTCCTAGTTCTTCCATTCTCTTTTCTCTTCTCCACACACCCCCCCCCCCCCCCCCCCCCCCCCCCGTGCCCTGGAAGTCCCGGTATATAAAGGGAGGGTCTGAGCTACATTGGGTAAAGCTATTACTTAACGTCCACCTCTCCTAGCCAGTGTCTCCTTGTGGAATTTACAGTAAGTCAGGAGACTTTGCCTGTGGGCTGCTATCATTGTTAGTCCTCGGAAGTTGCCCCCCCCCCCCCCCCCGCGTGTCTCCTTGTGGAATTTAAGTCAGGAGACTTGTAGGCGGGCTGTTATCATTGTTATCCTCAGAAGTTGGGCGCCCCCCTGGGTGGTGTCTCCTTGTGGAATTTACCTTAAGTCAGGAGACTCGCCTGTGGGTTATTATCACTGTTAGTCCTCGGAAAGGGGACCACCCTGGGTGGTGTCTCCCTTTAGTCCTTGAAAGTGGCTAAGGGAGATATCTGATTCCAGAGAAAGCCCTTTCCTGAGGCTGTTCTCCAAATACCTGGAATGTGTATGTCCAGAGAGTGATCAGTGCACACTGTTAGCCCTTCTTAGGGAAAAGCCCAATTGGGAAAACTATGAAGGCACACATGATTTTCATAACAGAAGACAGCTGATATATAACAAGCCAAGTAACACGAAAACCCTCCCTTGGGATTTGGCTTCCTCTGGAGGAATTCCCTGATTCCTCCAGGTAGTGACTTTGCCATAACGAGCTGAGTTCTTATGGTATATTCCTACGGCCCGCAGCAGTCTTCACTTCTCCAGTCTCCTCTGTATGGCATTCTGTTTTACTTCATGGAAAGTGTGTAATTAGGGCTGGAGAGATCAATTAAGAGCACTGACTGTTGACCCAGATTCTATTCCTAGCACACTCAGGACAGCCCATAAACATCTGTAACTACATTTCCATGCAAAAAATAATGCTAAGTAGTTAGGTACCTGGCATTGACTTGGGTGATTACACGAATGAGAAGTTTTTCTCTGAGTCTTGACACGTAGATACAAAAATCAGTGGCACATGCTGGGTGATGGTGGTGCACAAACTTTAATCCCTGCACTTGGGGTGCAGAGGCAAGTGGATCTCTGTGAGTTTGAAACCAGCCTGGTCTACAAAGAGAGTTCGAGGACAGCCATATCTACACAGGAAAACCTTGTATCATAACACCATGGAAACCCCAAAACTATGCTGCAAGCCACAAAGAATATATGAAGTTGGAGTCAGCTGATTATGACAAAGCTATACCTGGAAGAGTTAAGAACTCTTCCAGAAGCTGAGGCCAAGGTTCAAGGAGTCTTGGTGATATTGGCTTTTGATTATTAGCCATTCTCTGCTATGAATTTCTCGCGTGCTATTGTAGCTTTTCCATCATTCATTGGGCACTATTTCCCCTCTACTAATGGAATATTTAGATGACCTTCTGTGCAGTAACACAGCCTGGATCCATAATTTCAGGCCTTTCTGCAATTATCATCATTAGCAGCATCTGGCCAGGACCATCCCTGGATGGATCAAAGTATCTTATCTGAGATACCTCACAGTTTCTCTAAGAACTGACTTAAGCTTCCAGATTATCTGTTTGAGAAGGCCTAGCAGATATGCCATTGAAGCTTAATTTTCTCCTTTCCAAGGTCTTATCTCTAGTTTTAGATCCACCCTTAACACTTAACTCAGAACTAAATGGTTCCTACTTACAGGTACATCTAGTTGTGTCAAAGGTGCCTAGCAAGTTGCCTGGCAACCAAACACACTTCCCCTGTCCTGCCAGAAATGGTGTGAGCTGAGATAGCTTGGAGAGATAAAGGCGTAAGGGATAAAAGGAAGTTTCATTTTCAGAGCAGGACAGAAAAGAAAGGAATGCAAGAACTAAATGAGTAAGAGCTGGAGGGGAAAGAACTGAGATGGGGAAGAACTAGATTGGAGGACTAGAAGAAAGAACTAGAACAATGAATGAGATGGGAGATGGGAAAGAACTAGTGGAGGAAGAGCCAGATGGAGGAGGACTAGATGGAAGAACTAAGGAGATGGGAAAGAACTGGATGGGGAAGAATGAGAAAGAGAACATAGGAGAATATAGAGAGGAACCAAAGATGAAGAGGAACTAAGATAGGAAAGAACTAAGTGGATGAGGACCTAGATGGGCCAGAACTAGATGAAGGAATCATGATAGCATATAGAGGGAACAGCAGAAAGATGTAAAGAGAATCAGGCAAGAAAGGAACAATTTATGAGAGCAGAAAAGAAGCTGTGTAGAGAGAGAACTGACTCAGAAAAAAAGTGTATGGACCAAAGAGTATCATGCGTGTAGATCCATTTAATATCATCAAAGATTAGATTATCAGTTGGTTGTAGATTCTTCCATGGACCCTGAGAGAGGGCTTTTGAGGGACTGGACCCCAATGGCTCCTGTTAAAACTACAACAACAAAAAATCAGTTACACATAAATATACTTCTGTCCTTCAAGAAAACATGAGAGATTTCAGAATAAAAATACGTGAAAACATGTGATGTGAGAGATGAAAGGTATTTTCTAGGTTGTAGTTCCAGGCAAATACTCCATTATTGTGGGAAAGACTATGGAAAAGTGTTGGAATTCTGGCTTGAGAATTGAGTTTGAGCTCAGGAATCAGGGAGCAAATAGAAATTTCCAACAGCCATAAACTTTGAGTATTCTACCACTGTCCATTTCTCAAAGAAGGATCCATTTCCTGAAGTTTTCAAAACTACAAAACAGGATCCAGTGTTCAAACACATGAGCTGTGGATAATTTCATAAAAAAGAGACCAAAAAGGTCAACTCTGGAGCCAAATATCTTTGATTATCACCTAGTAACACAGATTAGATTAACATAAAATCTATGTTCCCATAAAGGTGTTTCCCATCTATGATAAGAGAACAATTAATGTGGTGATATTCAGTTTGTTCTCTAACAAATAAAGCTGGCCTGAAGACCAGATGGTGAGCTAGTCATTAGTTAACCATAGAGGCCTGGAGATTTCTACATACAGGAAGCAGGAAATGACATTGCTGGGCAGAGAGGAAGTGATAAGGTGGGGGTAGAGACAGGAGTTTGGGCTTTTTTGGTCTAAGAACTCACTAAGGAAGTGAGAGGTGACTTTGGCTGGCTTTTTTCCTCTTTGATCTTTCTGCATTTACCCCGATATCTGGATCCCTGTTTTTTATTATTAAGACAAGTTAGAATTCCTGCTACATCTAGCATCCAACTTGTGTGGTACAAATTCATGAAAACACTGCTTGCCTTTGGCTTTGCAGCCACTGGCACAGGCCAGAGCCAGAGTCACTACACTGCTGGCTAGGTTTTCCTTTCTTTTCCCCAAGCCCTCTGAGTAAGTCTAGGATTTTTCTGTGGCAGCCTCTCTGCACCAAACTCCACAGGCTCCACAGTTACCCCCACCACCAGCCTTCTCTGCTTTTAGGCAATTCCCATCACATGTGTTTCTTCCCCATAATCCCCTGTTTGTGTTTTTCAGACATCAGGTTCCCTTTTTCCAGTTGGTCGTGTGCTTTCCCTGGACCCTCTCCTCAGGCTGCTGCCAAATTATGTAGGTGCCATGAAAACCCGCTCAGGCTTCTACTGTTCTGTGCAGAAGTAGTCAGTCTCACATCTTCACCATCATTGTTGGCAGATTTAGTGAGAGAACTGGGAACTCTTAAAGGGAGGAATTAGTTAAAACAGAGGTTTTTTTTTCCCCCATGTTAAAAAATGGCAAACACTATTATGATGGAGATAGTTAGTTCTCTGTATGGTTACATGATGAATGGTTTAAAAATTAAACAATTGAATGAAGGGATAATCAACTTAACTAGTATTGACATAATGTTAATTATCATTTTGATAATCTTTATTGTTGGTTTGATAATTCTTGGTTTATCCTTGAAAAAGTTGGTTGGATATGGGTGTCAAAATACAGGCCTTAGAAATACTTATTAAAACACATCAGAGATATTCAGACCCAGACAAAGGAATTTAAAAGAGAACCAATTTCAACATTGTATTATAAGATTAGATAGGAACTGCCTAAGACTTTCAAACAACCAACTTTTATTTATCGAGTAACCTTACAGGAATGGCCAAATGATAGATATCCCCAAGGCTGTGTAAGAGCTGAATGGATTGCTGTGGAAACGTTAGATTTAAGGAGATTTAAGGAAGTGATAGTCTCATATGGCATGCATTCATGTTTTGTGAAGCAGATGTTAAATTCACAGTCAAATTGTCATAGAATTATCCCTCACAACTGGAGAGACTTGGTTACAACAGTCTTGGAGCCTAGTCCTCAATTACAGTGGAGGACCTGGTGGAAAGATGAAACTAAGACCATTGAACAAGGAAGTAGGGCTAGAGGTATGGAACTCTCCCAAGATCAACTTCTTGGAGAGGGAGATTATGCTAATGTACAAGGGCAATCTCTATATGATGACCACAGCCTGGTTTTAAGCCACTCAGCAGCCTTGAATGCTTGGGACCTAATTGAAGAAGTAGGAAAGAAAACTGAATCATTTATTAAAGTTATACAGGGCCCAAAAGAAACCTTCACTGATTTCTTACAAAGATTGACTTCAGCAGTAAAATGAGTGATACCAAACTCAGAAACTATACAAATAACAATAATTAAATCCCTGGCTTTTGAAAATACTAATGCACAATGCAAAAGTGTAATTAGGCCATTAAAAACCAGCACCCTTAGAGGAATGGATCCAAGATACAATCAATATTGAATCTCATAACCATAATGATGTTTGGAAAGGAGGGGTGATTTCCAGAAGTTTGAAGAAAAATTGAAATGTCAGATGTTTCAATTTTGGTAAATAAGGTCACCTGAAAAGTGACTGTAAACAGGGTGTTCCTAGAAACAATGCTTTTTCTAAGAATAATCCAAGTAGAATGTCCCTCACTTCTGGAGTATGCAGAAGGTGTAGCAAAGCCAGACATTGGACTAATGAATGTAGATCAACAAGAGACAGTCAAAGTAACCCTTTGCCATTTGGAAACTCCTTGAGGGGCCTCTCACAGGCCTCCATGTCAAATTCGGTTCTATCCTTTCCTGTGACCATTGGGGAAATTCATTCCCAGAGTAATTAAAAGACCTAATACCTATTGGAAAACAAAAACAAAAACAAAAAACAAAACTATACTGCTCTGGATGATAGAATAGCTTTAGAAGATAAAATGAAAATTTCAGGAAAAACCATAAGTCAAGACTGATAAAGATTAGATTTGAACAAGAGAGACTTCTTGATTAGAAGAGATGATAGTGCATCAACCAGCATGGCTATTTAATCTAAACAATGTGTACCACTAACAAATGCATTTCATTTGATTAGATATAACTTGCCAAAAGTGAACCTCCCCAAAGTTAGGGTTGGGGCATGGTTTTGTTTTTGTCTTTTTGGGAGAATGAAGGCATCCAGATAAGGAATCTGAAGGCCACTGAACAAATGAGACATGTGAAGAAAAGGGACAAATCATCCAGAAAAAAAAATGTCCCAAGAAAAGGAGTAAATTGACCTATTGGTGTATCACATATCCAACAGGATAAAATTTCATAATTCTTCCTAAATGTTTGTTTCTGCTCTTCTATACAGGCATGCAATGCAAACGGTTTTTTTGTAGCCCCAGTTCAATTGAAAATTGAAGCTGGCTTTGGAGTTGGGAGTGTGGCTCCCTCCTTCTCTAATCCCAAGCATGTTTGTTAAAGTAAAATTAAAAATCTCTGTCTAATGTCAAAAGAGCTACTTAAGATGGGACAGAAGAAAAACAAAAATCTAGGTCCTATTTTATTGCCACTAAACTCATAATCCTATGGTTTTATTTTGACTCTTTAGCGCTTTTCTTAAGGTATAAATATTATCTCAAAATTTATAAGATTTATATAAATACATATTTTAAACTTTTTGTCATGATATAGAGTACTAATTCTAGTAAAAGGCTTCATCTAGCTTCCTGTACATGACTTCAGATTTGATTCTCTATCAAGTAACTGGGAATTAAGTTTTTGTACTCTAGATGTACATAAAAAATATTTATACTTTAATCTCTTTGAGATCTGCTGCCTATGACATTTAAAATATTTAAGTTTTCTGCAAGACCATGCCTAACAATGACCTCTGAAGTCTCCAAAAGGAGGATGGGGCCTCACAAAGATGATTGCACCAGGACTATGATAACACCATTAAGCTGACAAAAACCACACAAAGATCAACTTTGGCATACAAACTGCTCAGGATAATTTCAAGCTGGTTAGCTGAGATGATCCAGCCTTACAGACTACTCTAGCCAGGACTTGAGACAAGTCCTGAACTTTCTCATTATGCAGACACTGGAAAACAAATGATACAGCTACCTCTCCCATGACTTGACAATTAACCCAAATTTCTCTTTTCAGGATCCCCTTAAGGATGCAGTTGTATCCAGACAGCAGGAAGCAATTTTAATAACATGATATGCACATTATATATCCAAGAGGTGGGGTGGGTTGTGGCAAGCCACAAGAATACGAAATAGAAGTCCAGCTGTATATTATAAGCTATACCTTGACAAGACCAAGGGTCAGTTGAGTGGGAAGCCAATCAGCAAGGACTATTGGTGTTATGCAGCTTAATATTCAGTTGTGCCTTGCTATGAATTCCTTGTGCTCATAATTCTCCTGAAATGTGTATGAATCTCCGCTTCAAGGTACCTGGATAGTCATGGAGACAGAACCTTCTGCCTCTGAGCTCCAGGCCCCCTCTTTAGCATTTGTTTTGGGTATTTGCCTTTTGCAAATACCCTCCTTGAGCTACTACCTAAGGTAGAGGCAACCCCAAACAAAGCCTTAAAAGACAAGCAAGGAACAGGCAGCTACCAGGCCATCTGTTAGAAGCCTGAAGTCCCCCCCACCCAAACTAAGGTAACCTCTTACATCAAAAGCGTTTCCTCCCAGCAGGCATTTCAAGCTGTGATGCAGATTGACTAGCTATCAGTACTCCTTCCCTGCCCTGTCAGGAAACTGGCAGCCGAGGAAAAAAGTGAGTTTTAACTTTTAGTGACCTACTGTCTTTCCCTACCTTATCACCTGTAAGTTTACAGTTGAACACATTTATGATAGACTTGTAATGCCTTCACCTAACCACAGTAAGGATGTATTTCTAGCACACAAATTCCTTTTCTGATTTATTTCAACTACTAACTGACTCCACTCTTATCTCTCTCCTTTTGGGTTGCAAATACAATTGTCAGGAAGCCTCTAGCGGGGATCCCTACAATCTTGTGCTGTTTACAAAACATGAGGTGTTGCTGCTTGGGATAGGATATGGACCAGTCCTGGGAGGAGGAGGTTAGAATAAAAGGAACCAAGGAAATAAAAAGATCTGAGAAAGCCAACTGGTGAAATGAATGATGGACTGATGAATAAATGAATTGGACCAAGAGCCTCATGCATCTGGATTCATTCTTGCACCAATGGTAGCATCTGTCCTGGGCCCCTGGAATTGTATAATATTAGGGCTAGATCCTTCAGTATTATGCAAAAGTGGGTGCTTTTTGATCTTTCAATGGGTTATGGATATCTGTCATTGTTTAGGGTGGTTGGTTACAAGATTTATTGGTAATGGTTTAAAAACAAGTTGAACAAAGGAGATTCTATTTAGGGTTCTTGTTTTTAAAAGAAAAGGGGGGATATAAAAATGATAGGATAAATGGGTAGATTACTGAATCTACTTTTAAAAAGCAACTGCTTGTTTTAAATATTTACATTGATATAGATCTTTGTATGTCGATACAAAGTTGAGGTTATTTTTGTTAGAACATACAGTACATACATTTCTAATCTTGCTCAAGGTATTGTACCTATACAGGTCATTTAACAATATCATGCAAATTTCTAGTCCTTGTTAGCTATTATTACAAACTATTTAGGATAAAAAAGAAATGTAGCTTAGTAGTTAGTCACTTATTACAACCAAACTTGCAGTCATATTAGGTATGTTTTCTAGGTCAAACGGATACATTTTAGGTAGACAGGTGGTCTTCAAACTCTTCAGAAATCTACAGAATAGGGCATTTAAGATGTTTTAATAAACATAAGTTTTTTTTTTGTTTTTTTTATGACAATGAGACATGTCTTCTCCCAGCAGCACCAATCTAATTCAGAGAAGATGGTGGGCATTGAAGAAACTCCATATGAAGCTTACTTTCTTTGTGGCCAAAATTATCTATTGGGCAAGTTGCTTTTGCCTCAACTGCTGACAGTATGCTGTCCAAATTGGACAAGCAGGACACAAAAGAAAGTGACTGCTGAACATTGCCACGACAAGGTAGAATAGTTCTTCATAATATCCTGCTTCACAGAAAAGTCAATCAGATATGCTAGGTCTGTGGGCCAAAGATGGACTCTGCAATGTTACAGTGAAACCTTGGGTGACTGTACAGGCAACCAGCCGTTTGTGTCATTTCTCACATTTTTTGGAAGGCACTTGCTTGTACCTCCTGTTTACTTAGGTAATATTATTTCCTTCTTAGGTCTCTGATGGAGTTAAAGACTTCATAGTTATAGTTATAATCTTTCTTGTTAACAGGTTCAGAAAAGAAATTCACTAAAGAGCTGTAAAGTATAGGGTTGGAAGACATTAAAATAAAGCTTTGTCAGTACAAGTTACAATAGAAAATGAATTAGGTACCTTTTGGACTCATCAAGATAGGATAGATAATGGAGTGTTTTCTCTGAATTTGTCAATTGTTAATGGACTAGACATTGTTGATGTAATTATTGTACATAGTTATTGTACTTATTGTACATAGTTCTTCATATATTAGTTATAAACTTCTTTATTTTATTTTAGACAAAAAAAGGGGAATTGTGATATTTTATTTGTTCTCAAACAAATAAAGCTTGCCTAAAGATGAGAGGGGGGAGACAGCCATTAGTTAACCATTGAGGTCTGGAGGTCTGTACAGACAGGAGACAGGGGGGCAGAGAGAGGAGCGATAAGGCAGGAAAGACAAAGAAGCTTGGCCCTCCTCAGTCTGAGAAGTTGTAGAGACAAGAGGTAACTTTGGCGAGCTGACTTACTTCTCCGATCTTTCGGCATTTACCCCTATATCTGGCTCCTCATTGTTGTTATTAAGACCAATTAGAATTCACACTACAAATTAAAGTTATGAATCAGAACATTTAAATGTATTAGTGGAAGCATGACATAAGTGTGTTAAATCAAAATGAGGAAATCCCTTTTATATATTTAAAACTGGACCTCATGACAATGTTAGTCTATCCATGAGTGAACATTAAAGGAGAATGGTAATGGGGACTGTAATCCCCCTATAAGTTACATGGACCTCAGGAACGGATTGCTTATAGTGTCACTATGGAGCTCTGTGTTTTCTTTCTTTTCAGTTTCTTTGGCTCATTTGTAAATAGAAAAGTCTTGCTAGTAGACAGAGAAGTTCTATATTATAGCACATGAAACAACTGTCTTCTCTTTTAGAGAGTGTCTAAGTGTAATGTGATTTTGTAACTGGTGTACCATCAGTAATTATTCACATTATATGGTGGTCACAATGTTTTGTAGAAGAGAAAGTCATTATCTTTTTATGTTTTCTAGGTCATATTATATTTAATGGTTAAGATTATAGCCAATGAAGATTTTGGCAAGACTAAAGGGGGTGTTTCCTAAGGAATTCTGAAAGAGACTTTTCAAAGGACCAAGTGGGTAGAGTTCTTAGGATTACAAAGTTCTTTTTTAGGCATCCCTCTCAGTTCTATGAAGGCTACCCAACGCCCATTTTCACATGCCATTCACAACTTGGGATTGGGTTCGCTGACAAAGTCAGCACTTGGGGAGAATTGCTGCCACTTCATTTAGAGCGACCTCTCTGGGTTACTTCCTGTCACCAAACCCTTAATGTCCCACTTTTGCCTTGTCTGACGATGCTAGTCCTAGCATCTCCCTAGATGATATCAACTCAGGATGTGTAAAGTGAGAATATGTTAGTTTTGTCTTGCTACAATCAGTGTTGTATTTGTTTGTTTATTTATTTACATAGTTACCTTTTGAAAAGACTTATAACAGCCCATTTATTATATACAGAGCATTCTGCATGCATTGTGGATGGCAGTATATGTGGTTACTGCAGCTCCAGTAATTTTCACTGTAGAAAGGAAACTTAACACATATATGTTTACAATCATATAAGTTCATCTGCCTACAGGATACAATTTTAGGAAAACATACTTCAATCTGTGCCTCTGTATTAAGAATAATTCTGGGAAAGCATTCATTTCCAACACATGTATTACAACAAATTTCAACAGACATTTAGTGGTATTTGATCAAAATAAATCATTAAAAATAAAATGCCAGTTCAACTAACCTTACATGTCATGTGTATATGGTACTTGTATTGTGTCCCATCATAGTATTTTTTTTTTCATCTTGACACAAGTTAGAATCATCTGGGAAAAGAGATCCTCAATTGAGAAAATGTACCTATAAGTTTGGTTTAGGCAAATCCATAGGGATATTTCCTTAATTAATGTGAAATGACTCATATAAACTGCACAGTGACACCTTGGGCAGGTAGTTCTGGGAGGCATAAGAAAAGCAGCTAATGGGGCAAGAAATTAGGGATCACTGAAAATGAACACACACTGCTCTTTCAGGAGCCGAGTTCAGTTGCCAACACCTACATCAAGCAGCATAAAACTGCCTGTAACACTAGCTCCAGGAAGAATGCATGCCATTAGTTTGTATCCTCCATGTGAGCCTTCATGTGCATGCACAGGTATACACACAGACACAGACACACACAGACACACAGACACACACACATATGCTAGAAAATTAAACAAAACGGAGAACAAATTTATCCTAGACAGTGGACTGAAATCTCTGAAACTGTGGCCAAATCAATTCATCTGGAGTCATTTAGATCACCTATTTTCTCACAGAAATAATACATTGAAAACAGTAAGGAGAATATTAGAAAAAAATTATAGTTTATTTTTCTGAAACTGTAACTTTAACTCGATTACTCACCTATTTCTACGCATTTATTATAGTATAAAATACTATAATTTTACAAGTAAAATATATCATACCATATCTCAGTAAACATCAGAAAACAATACGCAAGTTAACTCACATTAATAAACATGATGAGTGTCGGACAGTGGTGGTAGAGCACGCCTTTAATCCCAGCACTCAGAAGGCAGAGCCAGGCAGATCTCTGTGAGTTCAAGGCCAGCCTGTTCTATAGAGTGAGATCCAGGACAGGCAACAAAACTACACAGAGAAACCATGTCTCGAAAAAACAAATAAATAAATAAATAAACATGATGAGATTGCAATAAAAACTTTCTAAAATTTAAGATATGTTTTTATAATGAGCTATTTTAAGTGATATGTGGTGATATTGTGTCCCCCGATATATTGTGTACCCTAATAAACTTATCTGAGGTCAGAGAACATAACAGCCACTAGATAGACATAGTGGCCAGAAAATGGTGGCAAACACACCTTTAATCCTAGCATTCCAGAGGCAGAGATTCACCCAGATCTCTGTGAGTTCAAAGCCACACTGGAAACAGCCAGGCATGGTGACACACACCTCTAATCCCAGGAAGTGACGGCAGGAAACAGAAAGGTATATAAGGCATGAGGACCAGGAACTAGAGTCTTGTTAACCTTTTAGCTTTTAGCAGCAGTTCAGCAGAGATCCATTTGGATGAGGATTCAGAGCAGCTGAGGAATTGGCAAGGTGAAGTTGGATGTGGCTCATTCTTTTTCTCTGATCATTCAACATTCACCCCAATACCTGGCTCTAGGTTTGTTTTTATTAATAAGACCTTTTAAGATTCATGGTACAGTTATGGAAGAAAAGATAACATCAAACTTAGACAAAAACTATCATTGTTTTTTGTGTGGCTACAGTTATCCTGATGCCCAAATCACACAAAGACTCAACAAAGAAAGAGAATCACAGAACAATCTCCCTTGTGAACTTTCATGCAAAAATACTCAATAAAATACTAGCAAACCAAATCCAAGAACACATCAAAAATATCAGCCACCATGATCAAGAAGGCTTCATCTCTGACTTGCAGGGGTGTTTAACATACAAAAATATGTCAATGTAATCCACAATATAAACAAACTGAAAGAAAAAACCCACATGATCATTTCATTAGATGCTGAAAAGTCTTTGACAAAAATCTAACATCTTCATGATAAAGGTCTTGGAGAGATCAGAGATACAGGGAACACACTTAAACATAACATTATACAGCATGCCAACAGTCAACATTGAACTAAATGGAGATAAACTCAAAGTGATTCCACTAAAATCAGGAAGAAGACAAGGCTTTCCACTCTTTCCATATCTATTCAATAGAGTATTCAAAATTATAGCTACAGCAATAAGACAACAAAAGGAGATCAAGGGGATACAAATTGGAAAGGAAGTTGTAAAACTTTCACTATTTGCAGATGATATAATAGTATACATAAGTGGCTGGGCAGTGGTGGTGCACACCTTTAATCCCAGCACTCAGGAAGCAGAGGCAGGCGGATCTCTGTGAGTTTGAGGTCAGCCTAGGCTACAGAGTGAGTTCCAGGACAGGCTCCAAAGCTGCACAGAGAAACCCTATCTTGAAAAACTAAAAAAAAAAAAAAAAAAAAAAAAAAGTATACATAAGTGACCCCCAAAATTCCAGCAGGGATCTTCTCCAGCTGAATAACACCTTCAGTAATGTGGCGGCATACAAGATTAACTAAAAAAAAAAAAAAAAAAAAAAAAAAAAAAAAAAAAAAAAAATCAATAGCTCTCCTATATACAAATAATTGGCTTGAGAAAGAAATCAGAGAAACATCAACCTTTACAATAGCCACAAATAACATAAAATATCTTGGAGTAACTCTAACAGAACAAGTGAAAGACCTGTATGATAAGAACTTTAAGTCTTTGAAGAAAGAAATTGCAGAAGATATGAGAAAATGGAAAGATCTCTCATGCGCTTGGATGGGTAGGATCAACATAGTAAAAATGGCAATCTTACCAAAAGTAATCTACAGATTCTATGCAATCCCCAACAAAATCCCAGCATGATTATTCACAGACCTAAAAAGAACAATACTCAACTTCATAAGGAAAAAAAACAAGAATCGCAGGATAGCAAAGACAATCCTATACAATAAAGGAACTTCCAGAGGCATCAATATCCCTGACTTCAAGCTCTACTATAGAGCAATACTAAGAAAAACAGTTTGGTATTGGCATATAAAAAGACAAGTGGATCAATGGAATTGAATTGAAAACTGACATTAATCCACATACCTATGAACACCTGATTTTTGACAAAGAGGCCAAAACTGTACAATGGAAAAAAGAAAGCATCTTCAACAAATGGTGCTAGCATAACTGAGTGTGGACATGTAGAAGAATGCAGGTAGATCCATATCTATCCACATGCACAAAGCCCAAGTCCCATGGATCAAAGACTTCAATATAAATCCAGTTACACTGAACCTGATAGAAGAGAAAGTAGGAAGCAGCCTAGAATGCATTGGAAAGGGAGACCACTTCCTAAATATACCACCAGTAGCACAGACACTGAGAGCAATAAAAAATAAATGGGACCTCCTGAGACTGAGAAGCTTCTGTAAGGAAAAGGACACAGTAAATAAGACAAAATGACAGCCTACAAAATGGGTAAATTTCTTCACCAACCCCACATCTAACAGAGGACTGATCTCCAAAGTATATAAAGAACTCAAGAAACTAGACATCATAAAACCAAATAATCCAATTAAAAATGTGGTGGAGATCTAGACAGAGAATTTTCAACAGAAGAATCTCAAATGTCCAAAATATATTTAAGGAAGTGCTCAAAATCCTTAGCCATCAGGGAAATGCAAATTAAAATGACTCTGAGATACCATCTTACTCCTGTCAGAATAGCCGAGATCAAAAAACACTGATGACAGCTTATGTTGGAAGGAATGTGGAGTAAGGGGAACACTCCACCACTCTTGGTGGGAGGGCAAAGGGTGGGAACAGCCACTTTGGAAATCAGTATGGTGGTTTCTCAGAAAATTGGGAATCAATCTACTTCAAGACCCAGCAATACCACTCTTAGACATATACTCAGATGAGTCTCAATCAAAACACAATGACACTTGCTCACCGAAGTTTACAGCAGCATTATTCATAATAATTAGAACCTGTAAACAACCTACATGCCCCTCAACCAAAGAATGGATAAAGAAAATGTGGTACATTTACTCAATGGAGTATTACACAGTGGGGATGATTATCCTTTTCACTTGCAAATAGATATATTTCAATTGTCCCATGTTCCAATATTTTAGATGAAAATATTGTTTACAGTTTTAAACCTTTATTGATACATTATTACTACAAATCTTTCTTCACCAGTGAGATGGTTCAAAGAGAAATATGTGTGGTGTACAAAGCTAGTAACTACAGCATGATCCAGAATTCATATAAAGAGAGCAGAGAGAGCACTCCAAAAAGATGTCATCTGGTTTTTACATATCTGTCATGGACTACATGCCCATAACCACATGACAAAAATGCCTGTTTAGAAAGAAATCTCCTTGTAGTTACATTTCTGGTATCTCAAGTCAATTCCAAGAGGAAGCAGTACTTCATCTAATAATAACATAAGGGAGGATGGGATATCATATATATTTCCATAAAAGTTCAGTCTGTTATGAAATATACATATACAATTTACTGCTACATATCCTATTGCATTAAATCTTTACTATATAGATGAAAAAGCAGTTTTACATACACAAAAGGTATTCAATATTTCTAGTATTCTGTTCTATTAATCATTTTAAGAGGTACATTTTTGAAATGTGTGGACTAAATAGGAAATGTTAGGTGTAAATCATCTATCCAAGTACACAGAAGGTAGACCTATGAGATCATAAGTTCAAATGCTGCCCTGGGTCATTACTGACAACCAAGAAGGCTAGAATACAAACAAGGCCATTTCAAGGAAATTTGTGTAAATATGAAAAATAAAATCAATAAAAATACACCACATTTTCAAGAAATTAGTGGTTGAAATATATCATCATCAACATAATCAATGGACTACATATTTATGGACAACACATTCTATATATTGTAGCAGAAAAGTAACTATCACCAAATAAACATAAAAGAAAAGTAACATAAACCACAGAAGGAATGTAAGAACCTTCAAATAAAATTCAATAATGCATTTGCCACACATTCTGAATACATCTATTGCTAATCTATAAATTTTAAAGTACAGTGCACAATGCAGTGATTTCTACTATAAGACTAGAGTGAACATGGTATATTATTTACTTCCTTCAAACTTTGATAAAAAAGAGACAAAGGAGGAATTGTTCTTGTAATTGGAGATAATTGTGGTATTTAAAGTTATTAACTAACAAGTTGTTTATATGAATAGGGTACTACTTTCTTTTGCATGACTTTTTGCTTATTTCCTGACATCAAGATGATATACAAAGGCATTAGAGAACTATTTATGGGACTGGAGAGGTTGTTACTCTGTTAAGAAAAGTTCCTTCTCCAGATCCAGGATAGGTAGCTAACAATGTTCTCTAATTCCTAATAGAAGATAATCTTATGTCTCTGGACACCTTGGGTGCCAACAAAAGTATGCATATACCCACATGTAGACACATTGACATAATTAAAAATAAATCAAATCTTTAAACAAACATAATTCACTAGGGGAACAATTCATTTCTATAACACAAGTCTTAGAGTATCCAGAGACTTACCTCCAAAGCTTTGCTTCATCCTGAATCAGTAGATGTAGCAAAAGGCAGTCCAGGTGGCAAAAAGTTTTTTACACATTGCTTTCATTCATCAGGTTTCTCTCCAGTATTTCACTCATGTTTTTGATGGTGACAGTGACATGCAAGGTCATTGCCACTCTATTAATTCATGTGGTGGTTTGAATAATAAATGTCCTCTATGCTTTCAGTCATTTGAACACTGGTGTCTAGTAATGGTGGTGTTTGGGAGGTTCAGGAAATGCAACTTTGTTGAAGCAAATATGTCATTGGGATTGGTATTTGAGGATTTCAAGCTTCAGTCCCCATGAAGTTCCCACTCTCTGATTCATGCTTTCAGGTTAATAATGTGAGCTCTCAGGTTCCCTGTCATGATGAATTCTTGTCCCTCAGGAACCATAAGTCAAAATAAACTCTTCTATAATTTGCTTTATTTTGTTTTCCTACAGCAACAGAAAAAAAACCTAATACACGGAGTATGTCTTAGTATTTTCATGCAATTGAAGTCTGATATCTAAAAGGTTTACATTATTGTTTGAATATATAAAATTATACTCTCTGCTAAGAGAATCTATGGCTATAAAAGATTTGGAAAGATCTTCATCCAACACCACTCTGCTCTGCTCAGTTACACGATTAATTAAAGTTAATCTCAAAGGAAGAAAATCTGCTTAATGTGAACAGTATGTTCAAGTATTTTGATGCTCCTCTTCTCTTTATCTGTACCTACCAATTCATATAGAGAAAAGCCTTATGGACTTAAACTATAAGGTAAATCTTTTAGAGATATGACTTTTCTTTGATTATATGAGTACTAGAGTGTAGGTATTCTAATATATTTAAACTGATGGATGTGCCAAGGCTTTACCACACTCACAGGGTTTCTATCTAGTGTGCATTCTTTCATGATAGTAGAGATGACTGTTACATATAAAGGCTTTATCACATTGGTTACATTTGAAGGGCTTCTCTCCAGTATGTGTTCTTTCATGTATTTGGAGACTAATATGATATGCAAAGACTTTCCCACATTGGTTACATTCATAGGGTTTCTCTCCAGTATGAATTCTTTCATGTATTTTCAAATAACTGTGATATGCAAAGGCTTTACCACATTGATTACATTCATAGCGTTTCTCTCCAGTATGAATTCTTCCATGCCTTTGAAGATGGTTATTACATATAAAGGCTTTACCACATTCCTTACATTCATAGAGTTTCTCTCCAGTATGAATTGCTTCATGCATTTTCAGAGAACTGTTACGTGTAAAGACTTTACTACATTGACTACATTTGTAGGGTTTAGTATGGCTTCTTTCATGTTGCAAGAAATAACTGTGATGTGAAAAGGCTTTACCACATTGATTACATTCATAGGGTTTCTCTCCAGTATGAATTCTTTCATGTATTTTCAGAGAACTGTCACGTGTAAAGGTTTTACCACATTGCTTACATTCATAGGGTTTTTCTCCAGTATGAGTTTTTTCATGCCTTTGAAGATGACTGTTATATACAAAGACTTTATCACATTGATTACATTTGTAAGGTTTCTCTGCAGTATGAATTCCTTCATGAATTTTCAGAGTACGGTGAAAAGTAAAGACTATACCACATTGCTTACATTCATAGGCTTTCTCTCCATTATGAATCCTTTCATGCCTTTGAAGATGAACGAGACGTGTAAAGGCTTTACTACAGTGATTACATTCATAGGCTTTCTCTCCATTATGAATCCTTTCATGCCTTTGAAGATGAACGAGATGTGTAAAGGCTTTACTACAGTGATTACATTCATAGGCTTTCTCTCCATTATGAATCCTTTCATGCCTTTGAAGATTAACAAGACGTGTAAAGGCTTTACTACAGTGATTACATTCATAGGGTTTCTCTCTAGTATGAGTTTTTTCATGTATTTTCAGAGTGCTGTGAAACGTGAAGGCTTTACCACATTGCTTACATTCATAGTCTTTCTCTGCAGAATTACTTCTTTTGTGCCTGTGAAGAAACCTGGCATGAGTAAATTCTTTACTACATTAATTACATTTATGCATCATTTTGTCTTTTGGAAGTCTACTATATAATACAGATGTTTGATATGTTAAAGATTTACCACATGGTTTATATTCATAGGGTTTTATTTCCATTTAAGTTCTTTACTATAATTGTAAAGGGAATCAGAACTAAAGGCATTGCATTCATAGGGTTCAACTTCAATATGGGTTATTTTATGTGTTTGAAGATACCTGTGGTGCTTCCATCCTTTAGTACATGGCTCACATGTACACTATCCTTTCTTCATATGACTTTATTTACATCTCTGAAGAAAACTGGAAGGCCCAGAGCTTTACCACACTGACTGAATTCATAATACTTTCCTATATTACGAGTCACAATGCATTTGCAATGTGAACCAGGACAAACACAACAGTTTCCAAATTTCTTGTACTCATACGGATTTTCTCCACTGTGAGTTTGTTGATGAACTCTCAGAGAAGATGGAAAACCAAATTATTGTAAATTTGTATCACATTCAACAAGTCTACTCATAGTGGGGGTCTACTATACATCTTCTAATTTATCTGGGAAGAAATATATTACTTTTATACATATCCCTTAGGCTCACATGGCTTGTGTCCAGACTGGCATATGATATGCCTATAAAATAATAACAAATAAAATATTTTCACATTGCATTTATAAGTTTAGTTTCATTCCACTTAGAGATATGGTATAGAGACTAAAATTTCTCCATGCCAACCCCATTCTGCATAACTCTCATAAACTGCACACTCACTATTTTGTAAGTTGCTACAAGAGCAGGAGTAACACTAGCTAGCTTTTTATCGACTATTTTCTTCTTGAAATTTCTTGGACATACACTGATCACCTAGTCAACGTGGGAACTTTTTGCAAAACCTGAATGATATGAACCAAACCAATTGACAGTTTTATGACACGGCATAAACAGGGTTTAAGAAAATGGTGATCTCTCTTAAGCCATTGTTTCCATTACTGACTTTTTAGAGGAATGTTTTGTAAGCATGGAGCAGCTACCCAACATTGAAATAAATACTATTGTGAGAGTTTAATAATCATCAAGACACTTAAAGCTATGCTTATTTCCTCCCTTGCTTTTCATGAAAACTTCCAGGGCATATCAACATTACTTCAGAGACACATTTATACTAGCTTTCACATGAAAATTACCTTCCATGTCTTCTAGAACATTGATGATGTTTTTTGATATTCTGGTCTTCCCATTTGTAGCCTAAAATATAGCAACAGAAAATGTATGATATGTTATTGGAAAATATAAAAAATATAATACTATCGTTACTGAACCTTAGAACCATGCCTGATTTATTTCCATTCTTCCTCCCTCATGATCAACATCACAGAAGAGCATCAACAATTAAGAGATACTTGTCCACTTATTTTTTACAAAGAATAACTCTATCTCACCTATAGCAGTGAGGTTCCTGTAAGTTTCTACCATCACATCTTTGTAGAGACTCTTCTGGGAAGGATCCAGCAAAGTCCACTCTTCCCTAGTGAAGCTCACATGCACATCTTCATATGTCACAGCATCCTAAAATATCCCACACATTCATATTACAGAAATTATGATACTGACAGCATTGGAAATGTATTCTTCCTTGACAATATATTCCCATAATTCTGTGTGCTTCCCACACTTACTCCATGAAACAGAAGTTCTAATGTAATCACCAAGTCATTTAGGAGAAACTTGAAAATGAGGTTCACCCTGTCATTTCTGAGCCCACTGAACATGATATACATTTACAAGAGAAATATCTATTAACAGATATACACAGAGAGAAAGAGAAAAGCAAAGAGATCAATAGTACTGAGTACCTATCAGAAAAACTGTAACTACAAAAAAAGGATGGGTAAGCTCGTTCATTTGGCTCAGACCCTTAATTCCAGCACTCAGGAGGCAGAGGCAGGTGGACCACTAAGATAGAGGCCTGCCTGGTGTCTGCTATTAGTTCCAGGATTGCCAGAGATACATAGTAAGACCATGACCAAAAACAAACAAATGAACATTCAAACAACATAGACAAAACTCAGAGGGTCTCACTGAAGTTTCTGCAAATAGTTATGCATAAACTTCAGTTCTGTTTTTATCCCACAGAAACCTGAACTGCCCCAGTTTAAAATGTAAGATCAGTAAGAACTTGCTAGAAGTGAGTTCATGTTTAAACAATCACAGGTAGACAGAAAAGAATGTAAATGTTGAACACAAAAAAAGTATAGGGCAAGAGAGATGGCTCAGCATTTAAGAACACTTTGGTCCTGCAGAAGAGGTACCCAGTACCTACATGGGGGCTTATAACTATTCAAAACTCCAAGATCCGGGATTCTGAGGAAATCTGACTGCTGTGAATATCAGTCACCTCTATGGTGTGTATCTGTACATGCAGACTAAAGACTCATATTTATTCAAAAAATTCAAACTACAGAAAAGGTGGCAAGACTGTCACACAACTGTCATCCCATGACTCTGAAGGCTCATACGGTCTTAAGATCATGGATCTATGCCATCCTGGTATACAGAACGATACCTTCTGACAAAGTTTAAAACTCAAGATGTGGGTGAAGCTCAGCACAACAGCATATGACTGACATGCACAAAAACATATATTCCAGGTGAATCAGTCAATAATATAGAAATAAAAAATCAAGGTATGATGGAGCACACCTTTAATCCCAGCACTTGGGAGGCAGAGGCAGGCAGATCTCTGGTTTCCAGGCCAGCCTTGTCTATAGAGCTATTTTCAGGAAAGCCAGGACTACAGAGTGAACCCTTGCCATGGACAGACATATGTATTTTAAAAGTGAAACACAAATAAACAAACAAAAAAATCATTAGACTAGCAAAATGGCTGATGGTTAAAAATCAATTGTTCCTGCTGTATCTTGGGTAATTTTGGGGTCTAGTCTATAATGGTGGTGTAGCCATGACAGCACGAGAAAGAAGTTGGATGATCTGTTCCAACCACAAGAAATTAGACAAAAACAAATAGCTATGGAGTGAAGCTACAGACACACAAGTCCCATCCCCAGTGGGGAACTTCCCCAAGAAAGGCTCCTAACACTAAAAGGTCCATAAGCACCCTAAAGAAAGCCACCAATGAGAGACAAGGATTCAAATACATCATATTATTATTGTCTCAAGAATGTTACTGACCAAGTCCACAGTAAACATAGGACTGATAAACAGAAACTCATGTAGGAGGGAGAGTTGTGGTTCTCAGGATCTGAAGCAACCCTTTCCCAGAGGCCCTTGTCCCAGACCATTACCAGCTCTCCCAAGCATATTCCTGGTTTAAAAGAAGGAACTGTTTTTGTTCTATACCTAGTGCCATAGGAAAAGCTGCCAAGGGCTAGGCTTCAAGCTGTTATTGGCTCTACCAGGCATGTTCCAAGGATTAAGAAGGAGCTATTTCTTCTTCTTTGAGAAAGTCTTACTTGAGCAGGCCAGCCCTCAACACACCACTTTTTCCTTTTCTAATAGTTGTCACCCAGGGTCATGTTGCCCATCTGGCAAAACTATACTTTTTTCAGGAATGGATGTTTATGGAACACCAGCCCTTAATGTGTGTTTTGACCCTGTAAACCTCTTTTGAGCAGCTTCTCACAGGCTTGCTCTTGCATATGAGGATGGGACTAGTGATTGATTTTAAATCAAGGTTTCTCTTTTGTTATGGTTTGTAGCCACAACTCTAGTTAATCCTCATGAACACACAGTTACATTCTATCATCTTCATATCTACCAGGTGTGGTTAGCGTACTACTTATCTTTGGGGACTTTTCGAGGCAGCCCTCCTTTTGCTCAATCCTATTTTGTGTGACTTACTTTCTCCTAAACTTTGGTAAATCCTTTATATCATCAGCTCCACTCTTCTACATCACAGCTTAGTGGAGAATTAGCCAACACATGAGATGCAGTTTATAGTCAAAAGAATAATAATAATAATAATAATAATAATAATAATAATAATAATAATAACAACAACCTCCAAATGGATTTTATAACTTAATAATAAATGTGAAGTGCAGAACTTCTAGAAGATACTAGAGAAACCAGACCTTTCTGAGTGTGGCAACATGCCTTCCAAGACACCAAAAGCTTGGTGACATTAATAACCAGGATGTTTCTACACACAGTTCCCTGTGTCTGGTCCACAAGAAACTCCTTTTCCCAAGATCAGACATTCAGACAAAAGTCACCATTTTCTGAGAGGACTGAAAAACATTCCTACTTGCAAAAACAAAAAACAAAAAATACCAAGTCATACTCCTTTTCTCAGGCAAGAGGGACATGTAGCTCTTCCAATTACATGACTGTGTGCCTATTAATTTGTCAAGGTCAGTGCTAGCCTCTAGGCTTCCTGCTCATAAACCCTGCCCCAATCCCTCAGCTCACAACTCCCTGTCTTCTGTTCCCATCTGACCCTGGAAACATTCCCTACTGCTTCTCCTTTCAACCTCTAATACGCATAGTAAAAACTGCCTTTTAGACATGTAAAGACAGCTTAGTCAGGATCCCCCCCACACACCCAAGGTTGTACCAGATAAACAGAATTCAGTGATATCACTCACTAAAGATAACCAGACACAGTCCTAGAACCCCATGACACCCACGGGATAATATATAAGCAGAGGTCAAGAGCAATGCTCTGCTCTGCTCATCTGGTGAGATGCCACCTTGATCTGTCCTGTGGCTGGAGAGTCTCCCCATATCCTGATGCTTGACTCAGAGACTATGGAATAAGAGACTTGTCGGAAAATGGACCTGACTTTCTGTTGAGATAAAAGGCACAGGTGAGCAGCCTTGGGGAGATAGGCTTGACCTTGAAGGTAGGAATTCAGAATGTGAACCTTCTGAAGACCCTCAGCATAGTAAAACACAACTTTGGTCAAACTGTGTCTATCTACCTTCTTGTTCTTGATGGTTTCCCAGCACACAGCCTTGCCAATTTTTTAATGAGCTTTTCCCTTTTCATCCACGGAGCTGCAATTTTGGTTTCTTTACTGCACCCACATTCATTCACCGTGCTCCTAGTGCTCTAAGCAGATGCAGCCCCCACAGGAACTTTATGCACAGGCCCCTGCCCTGGCCATGGAGTTACAAGGACTTTTTAAGACTCCTTTTCTGGTCTGCTGCCTCCCATTTGCGGAGGATCCACCACGTGGCTCTCAAGGCTCAGGCATCTGCTCCTCCCCAACTGAGCAGAGCAACACTTCACTCACCATGCCGCTGTTTCCAAGCTCTTCCACTCTCTCCACACAGCTCCTTTCAGCAGAGTTCACAGCACGGAACTCCAAACCACTCTTGCTTGCTCGGCTATGGATCCTAGCCTGCAACGTGGAGCCTGGAAGAGCCCTCCTCCCCTTCTGACTGGTGGTCTGCCTGGAGATCCTGATTGGCTAGTGAGGTCTGAGTGACATGAGCACCTCCCTTAGGGTTTGAGTGTGCTCAAGGACACAGCACAACCGGTTCTGGCCAAGGCTTTCAAGCCAGGCCCAGACCTTTCCCAGGTATGAAGAAATTTGCGTTTTAATAGCACATGCACATGGCCTCCAGTAACTGATTCTTCTGTCTTCCAGCACTCCTTAGACACTTCCCCTCTCCTCCTGGATACAAGGTGGTTAGTTTGTACAGCTCATTACACAATGTGGAGTGGAGTGATAGTCCTGTATCTCAGGTAGAAGGGTACCTGGGATATTAAAAATTAAAGAGACGTTCTGTGGCATCATGCTGAGTTCGGGCTAATGGTAGGTACTTTTAACCTAATGGGCTCAGGGACTTCAGGCAACACAGAGAGGAAAGCAGGAGCCAGAGCACAAACACTGTGATAGGTCTAGGCTGGATGATGGCTCCATTCTGTATGAGTTTTATTTCTGAAATCCAAGTCAATTTCTTGAAAAATGAATAATAATGAAAAGGACAGTCTCCAAGTTAACATGAATACATAGAGAGAAATAGGGCAAGGAAGAATGCTTTTGATGAGTCTGGTTGTTAGCCAGCACATCTTCCAGAGTGAAAAGGTGGAAAAAATACAGCAGCAAAAAAGAGCAAACATCAAATAAAACATCAGTATTAGTTAAGGTTCTCGAGGAAGACAGGACTGACAGAATGAATCTCTTTCTTCTACGTGAAAAGGGGATTTAACAGAATGGTTCACTGGCTGTGTTCCAGCTAGACCAGCAATGGCTTTCTACCTACAATTGAAAGAGAAAATTGAAGAGACTGGATGTATCAGCTGGGCTTCACTGTACATAGGAATTCCTAAGAAGTGTCTCTTATCACTCAAACAGACCTGAATTAATGATGGATTTTCTTATTTCACATGATTTAATTAAAAAAAAAAAAAACCTGACAGATGTACCTGTTGACTGTACAAGCTGACTGTCAAGAATAGCCAGGACAACAGAAAACACAAAAGAGCTGAGAAAGATTTCTTTCCTGTGGCAGACATGGAGAGCATGGGAGCCATTTCCACATCAATGCCTTTCCTCAACAAAGGAAGAATGGTGCTTAACATAGGGAGTCTGGACATGATAGTTTACAGGTATACGTATGTCCTAAGAAGTAGAACCAATCTACTTCTGAATGTGCTCCTAATATAAAAGCAGAGACATTTGGGGCACTCTTAGCTCAAAGTCATGCAGATAAATACATAAATTACAAAAATGATGGACAGAAATGCCTCTAGTATGTTCCTCCTTTAGCACAGGTCTAAACGCAAGTAAATGATACTGGGAATGTAGATTGCTTAGGAGCCAATGCTACCTGTTAAAAATGATGTATGTTCTCAAAGACAGATGTATCAATGCTACAATTCACACGAATACAAAGGACAGAGAACATGAATGCAGGAAATATCAAGGAAAAGTTGCCTATCAGCATGGTGAACACTGTCCTTGGATGGCTATGCTGAGCCATCCTAACCTCAGAATAAGGCTGTTTTAGCCCTTGGGCAGTCTGGCTCTGAGGAAGCCCACAGCTTTTTCTATGCAGGACCAGAGAGCATTCATTTTAACTAGCCCTGGCTGTGGTTGGTCTCAGTGCTGTTTCATCACTGTAGAAAATTCTACTGTTTTTAACTGAAAGGGGAAAACAAGTAGTCATCGTGTGAGATGCTCTCCCCTCCCCTCCATTTGCTGATCAGCAGTTTTAGAAGTGACCAAAAATTGAACTTATAAGGCTGGGACAATAAATCTATGTATCCTGGACTTGGCAAAATAAGACATGGGGAGCAATGGGCTCCACTGACCGGAAGTTGACCTCAGAGGAGAGTAGGACTGGAACAATAAATCTGAATGTATATATCCTGGGTTCAGCAAAAGCAGGACACAGGGAGTAAAAACTTATGTCTCTGTAGATACCCTGCATCCTGTTAGCCATCAGTAACCTCATGCTTTTAGTTCAGCCAGTAACTTCAAAGAACTACCTCACCCCTAACCCCCTCGTCCAATCCCAAGCTGCATGTAAACTTTTCCTATATAAACCCCTTAAAGTGAGTGCTCGGGGCCGTTCTCCTCCACCCGCTGTGTTGGATGTTGGATGGTGCTTGTTTTGTCATTAAAAACCTCTGTGTGCTTGCATCGGATGTTGGCTCTGTGGTGGTCTTGCTTGGAGGTCTTGTGACCTGGGCATAACAGAACCTTTATTTTTATGTATAATGGTGCTTGCATGCCTGTGTCTGTGTTCAGTCCTGTATAGTGCAGAACTAGCTGATAGATCCCCTAGGACTGGCGATACAGCATGTGGTTAGCCTACATGTGAGTGCTACGGTTGGAAGCCAGGTCCTCTCAAACAACACCCAGCGTTCTGAACTGCTGAGTCATCCCTTTAACCTCTCCTGTTTAATTTAAAATTCATTTTTATATATTTTAATGAAAATATGGCTGGGTGGTGGTGGCACACACCTTTAATCCCAGCACTGGGGAGGCAGAGGCAGGCGGATCTCTGTGAGTTCAAGACTAGCCTGAGTTCCAGAAAAGGCACAGAAACCCTGTCTCGAAAAACAAACAAACAAAAAAAAACCAGGCGGTGATGGTGCATGCCTTTAATCCCAGCACTCGGGAGGCAGAGGCAGGCGGATCTCTGTGAGTTCGAGGCCAGCCTGGTCTCCAAAGCCAGTTCCAGGAAAGGCGCAAAGCTACACAGAGAAACTCTGTCTCGAAAAACCAAAAAAAAAAAAAAGAAAGAAAGAAAATACATTACATCACTTGGCCCCTTTCCTTGTCCTCTTTCCATCCCTTCCAACTTTTTCCTTGTTAAGTATGTATGAATAATTATGCTCAAATATATGAATACTACCTGTTGAGTCCCTTTTTTGTGTGTATATGGTTTTGGAGGAACCATGCTATACTGGATAACTAGAGAGCTCATCCCTTCCTGAGGCTAATTCTCCCACTTGCTGGAGAATTCTGTTCTCTAATGGGCAACAGGAGTCTGACCCCATGTGACTTAGGCTGCCTTGGTCAGGAAGCATTATCAAAAATAGAAAACTGGGGGTAGAAAATACCTCAATAGTTAAGAGCACTGAAGGTTCTTCCAGAGCACCCAGTTACCATTCCCCATTCACACTGCAACTCACTACTATCTGTAACTCCAGTTCCTGGGTTCTGACACCATATCCTGGCCTCCCTGGCCACCAGTCATAAATGGGCTTCAAAGACACACATACAGGCAAAACATCCTTATACATAAAATAATGACTAATACTCTTTTTGTAAAAAGAGAGAGAGAACCTTATTGGTGAAATTATTAAGCCACTCCACGTAGTTAAAAGGAGATTTATTTAATGGCGTACCTTACAAGTTAAGGGATAGGTAGGTCGCGGGGTCTGGGGAAGGTGTATCGCAGTCCAGCGGTGTTCTCTGGAGCTCTGCTTGGCCCACCTTCACCGTCCAAGGTCCCGGAACCGAGTGAGAGCGCAGCCCATCCAGATCTCTGGTCTCCAGGTGCCTCCCTTGGCCCCGCCTTGTAGGAGTGACAGTTGCCGAAGTCTCAATGGGGGTTGGAACTTCCAGATCAAAGCTGGAATGGCTACCCACTACAGAACCTGTACCATAAAACTTCTTTTCTTTTTCTCTCTCTCTTTGTTTTTTCAAACAATGTTTCTTAATGTAGCCCTGGCTTTCCTGGAACTCACTTTGTAGCCAAGGCTGGCCTCAAACTTAAAGACATGCACCTGCTTCTGCCTACAGTGTGCTGGGATTAAAGGCATACACCACCACTGCCCTGGAAACCTATTTTGCAAGCTGGACGTGATACTGCATTCCTGTAATATACCACCAAGGACACCTTGGCAACAAGATCACTATAATTCTGATGGAACTCAGTGCTGTATAGTTCACACACACACACACACACACACACACACACACACACAGGAAAAAGGAGCAAAACTGAATAACATAAAAGAAAAGCAACACTGTAGAATTGGCACAACGTAATACAGCCTGAAGTCATTTCAGATATCTGCCACAGGTGCCATATCACAATTTCCAAAAATGAATATTGCCAGTCATGAGAGGGCACCCCATTAATCTCAGCACTTGTTAAGCAAAGACAGGCTGATATCAGGAGTTCAAGGGCATGTTACTCTACCTGCTCACTTCCATAGCAAGAGCCATCTCCAAAATAAAAGTTAACACAGTTTTGGTTTTCTTGTGTGTTAGAGACAGCATCTTGTTTTGAAGGCCAGCTGACTTTGGTTCACCAAGTACACTATAATAGTCTGAATCTTTAATAAAACTAGTATATACTTAACCCTTTGCCTTTGGTTCATCATTCCTAGCTTGCCAGTCTTTTGGAGAAGAGAGATCTTCCAGGTAATTTAGTAGTGCTCTGGTTAGAAATAAAAGAATATTCTGAAAAGGGCTTCTTCTTCATGGCCTCCTAGGTTTGTCAATCTTGGGACCATTCCTACCCGTAAAGGCAAGGGACTGATACTACTTGCTCTCAAGCTGCAGTTAGAAGAAACTCCTCTCCAATTTCTGTATTTGAAATGGAAGACTTTCCTGTGTTCTGATCTTCCACAGAACACTTCCGTATTGTTCCATTTCTATAGATGCTGTGATAAAACACACCAATCCAGGGCAAATTATAAAAGAAAGCACTACATTGCTCTTACAGTTCCAGAGTGTTAGAGTCCATGATGGCAAAGTGAATAGCTGGGAATAGGATGTACTGAGAGTTCATATTTTGAACCTCAAGCCGGAGGTAGAGAGTACACTAAGCATGCTTAGAGGTTTTTGAACTCACAAAACCAACCCCCATGACACACCCCCTTCAAAAAGGCCATAGCTCTACTCCTTCCCAAACAGTCCCACCAACTGGGAAATAAGGATTCAAACATATGAGTCTAGGGTGCCATTCTTATTTAACCACCCCAGCTCTCTTCAACAATTAGATAGGAGAATAACTTCTTAACTGACCAAACTCTACCATAGCCTTACGTGAGACTACAATGTTTCCAGCATACAGTGGAACAGAACAATCACTCCTACTCCACAAAGAAAGAAGCAGAGCACAGCAAGGAATGTACAGACAAAGCAAGATCAAATTCCAGCAAACATCAACTCTTGAAGCTCCAAGTCCAGGATCCTGAGATTATGGTGAAATTGCCTAAACTCCAAGGGGCTTATGTAGTCCCACTCCTCCAGCCCTGTGCCCTGCAACACACATAGCTTCTCTTTTAGGACAGATCCACTGCAGGCCTGAAGCCTTCCTCAAAGGACATCCCATGATCTTCATTTCTCCAGTCTCCTCTGTATGGCATTCTACTTTACTCTGTGGAAAGTGTGTTAGAGGGGCTGGAGAGATTGATTGATGAATGGTTAAGAGCACTGGCTGTACAATCAGATTCTAGGCCTAGCACCCACATGACTGCTCACAGATGTCTGTAAGTGCAGGTTCATAGAAACAATAATGCTAAGTAGTTAGGTATAAGCTGGTACCTGCCACTGACTTGGGTGATTATATGAATGAGAAGATTTTCTATGAGTCCTGACACTTAGATACATCAGTGGCATTGTGGAGGGTGCACACCTTTAATTACAGGACTTGGGATGCAGAGGTAGGTGAATCTGTGAGTTCAAAACCAGCCTGGTCTACAAAGATAGTTCCAGGACAGCCAAATCTACACAGAGAAACTTTGTCTCATTAAAAAAAAGTCAGTGACACAAAAATATACTTCTGTCCTATAAGAGAACATGAGAGATTTCTTTGATTTACTTTCACTTTTTCAGGAAAAAAAAACTGACAACACGTGACACAAGAGATAATTAAAGGTCTTTTCTAGCTTGTAGTTCCAGGCAAATACTCTATTGTTGTAGGAAAGACTGTGGAACAGTGTTGGAAGTATGGCTTAAGAATTTAGTTTGAGCTCAGAAATCAGGCAGCAAATAAAAATTTCCAACAGCCATAAACCTTGAGTACTCCACAACAATTAATTTCTCAAAGATGGCTCCATTTCCCAAAGTTTTTAAAAATTCAAAACATGATCCAGTATTCAAACACATGAACTGTGAAGGATATTTCACATTCAGACCAAAAATTCAATTTTGGAGACAAATATCTGTGACCGCCATCTAGTAACACAGGTTAAATTAACACAAAGTCTGTGTTCCCATAAAGGATTTCTCCACCTATGATAAGACAACAAAGAAAGTTGTGAATCAAGGCATTTAAAATACATTAGTGGAAGCGTGACATCAGTGTGTTAAATCAAAATGGGGGAATTCCTCTAATACATTTCATGTTGGACCTCATGACAACGTCAGTCTATCCATGAGTGAACACAAAAGTAGAATGGTAATGGGGACTGTGATTCCCCTACAAGGTACGTGGACCTCAGGAACAGATTGCTTACAGTGTCGGCATGGGCTTCAGAGTTTTCTTTCTTTTCAAAGTCCTTGGTTCACTTATAAATGGAAAGCTCTTGCTAGTGGATCAAGAAGGTCTATGTTAGTGGCACCTGAAACACTGGTCTTCTCTCTTGGAAAGTAAATCTAAGTGCATGTGATTTTTGTGTCTGGGGTATCATCAAGTATTTGTTCATATTATATGGTATTCAGAATGTTTTGTAGAAGAGAAAGTCACTTTCTCTTTATGTTATAAAGGTCATATTGTATTTAATGGCAAAGTTAATAACCAATGGCAATTTTAGCAAGTTTAAAGGGGGTATTTCCCATGGAATTCTAAAAGAGAATTTTCAAAGGACCAAGTTGCCAGAGGTCTTAGGGTTACTAAATCCTCTTTTCGTTATCCCTGCCAGTTGTATGGAGTCTACCATATGCCCATTTGGGCCTGCAACCCACAACTTGGAATTGTATTCTCTGACAAAACCAGCACTTGGTAAGAACGGCTGCCACTTCATTAGAGCAACCTCTCATGGTTATTTCCTGTTACCATACCTTGAATGTCCCATTGTTGTCTTGTCTGATGATGCTGGTCTCAGCATCCCTCTATGTTATCTCAGTTCAGAATGTGTAAGGTGACAATATGTTAGTTCTGCCTTGCCACAGTTAGTGTTGTATTTATTTGTTTATTTATTCACATAGGTAGCTTTTTTTTCTTATTTTAAAGAACATAATTTATTTGACCTGAGATTAATGGAATCTCAGGTCAAAGTTTAGTGTTCCATACAATGTCCCTTCCCAATCTATGTATCCACCCCTGTCCCTTCTTATTTTTTAAATAAATATTTTTATTTTATAATTAATTTAGTTTTACATATCAGCCATGGATTCCCCTGTCCTCCCTCCTCCCAACACCCTGTCTTCCCCCCAATCCACCCCCCATTCTCACCTCCTCCAAGGCAAGTAGCTTTTGAAAAGACTTATAACAGCCCATTTATTACATAAAGAGCAATCCTTCATGCATTGTGGATAGTAGAATACATGGTCACTGCATCTCCAGTAATTTTCACTATAGAAAGGAAACTTAACGCAAATATATTTACAATAGTGTAAGTACATTGTAATGAGAGCTTCAATGGTCTGGCTATCTATCTATCTATCTATCTATCTATCTATCTATATACATATATACACTTATTAAGTGGTTCTATGGGGAAAACAGACTCCCTGATATGGGATAAAGTATAACCAATTGCAGAATCCTTGAAGCTGGGGATCTATCACATCCTGCTTCATGGTGACTGATCCAGTCTTACCCACCTAAGAACCCATGACCCCCTTTCACCTTCCTTTTATGTGGTCACATAGGCAGATAAGAAGCACCACCTCTATCAGGCCAGATAGACCAAGGTCATGGGTGGAACAAATTCCTACTACATACATCTGCCTACATGACGCAATTTTAGGAAAACATAATTTGATCTATGCCTTGTATTAAGAAAAATTGTGGGAAAGCATGCATTTCCAACACATGTATTACAACAAATTTCAACAAACATTTAGTAGTATTCATTCACTCAAATGAATCACTAAAAATAAAATGCCAGGTTGCCTAACATTGCTTAGTCATGTTTGTATGATACTTGTTTGTGTCCCATGATATTTAGTTTTAGGGTTTTTTTTTTGTTTGTTTGTTTTTTTACCTTCTCACAAGCTACAATCATCTGGAAAAAGAGATCCTCAGTTGAGAAATGCACCTATAAGTTTGAACTTTAGGCAAATTCATGGGGACATTTCCTTGATTAATGTGAAATGACTCAGTATAACCTTGTTCAGTCACACCTTGGGCAGGTAGTTCTGGGAGGCATAAGAAAAGTAGCTAATGGGGCCAGAGTTATGGCTCACTGAAATGAACACACACTGCTCTTTCAGAGGAGCTGAGTTCAGGTGCCAACACCGACACCAAGCAGCATAAAACTGCCTGTAACACTAGCTCCAGGAAGAATGCATGCCATTAGTTTGTGTCCTCCATGTGAACATACATTCCTGTGCATGCACATGTACACACATGTACACCTGCACATACACACACACACACACACACACACACACACACACACACACACACATTAAAAATGAAACAAACAGAGGAGAAATTCATCCTAGAAAATGGACTAAAATCTCTGAAACTGTGGCCAAATCAATTCGTCTTGAGTTATCTAGATCACATATTTCTCACAGACATAATACATTTGGGACAGATCATAGAAACATTAGGGAGAATATCAGAAAAAAAATCATAGTTTATTTTCAGGAAACTTCACCTGTAACTCGATTACTTACCTATTTTGATACAATTATTATTGTATAAAATACTCTAATTTTACAAGTAAAATATATCATATTATATATCTCCGTGAACATCACCAAACAATATAACACATTAATAAACATGACCAGATAATAGAGAATTCCAAAATTTAAGATATTCTTTTATAATGAGCTATTTTTAAATCATAGATGAAAAGATAATGTCAAATTTAGACAGAAACCATTATCATTTTGGGAAACAGTAACACTTCTTTGAACACTCTAATGTATTGATTTCAAATTCTATGTCATGTATTTTCTCATGTAATATTTTGGCTGTTTTCTGTACTTTGTTAATTTCTTCAATTTAAAAAAATTTACATGTGTACTTGTGTGTTGTGATGTGCATGTGGAAACAGGAGAACAACTAACATGTCTAGTCTATTTCCTTCCTCCACCTGAGATCCAGAGATCAAATGAAAGTGCTCAAATTGGCAACAAGTGCCTTTATCCACTAAGTGACTTGACTGACCCTTATTTGCTTTAAAAAATGTTCCCTTATGTGATAGTGTGTGGATGTGCATATGTAACAGTCCAAGCCAAGAAATCAGGAAAATTTATGGGGGTCATGTGGGTTTCTCAGGGATTGGATTCAAGTCATCAGACTTAGCATCGCCTACCTTTACCCACTGAGCAATGTCTCTGGCACTCAATTGAATTTCTGAGAATCTGTTTATAGAACACTGTTATAAACTCTGGGGGCTGGAGAGATGGCTCAGAGAAAAAGGGCACTGGCTACTCTTCCAGACGTCCTGAGTTCAATTCCCAGAAATCACATGTTGGCTCACAACCATCTATAATAGGATCTGAAGCCCTCTTCTGACATGCATTTATATATGCAGAGCACTCATACATAAAATGTAAATAAATAATTTTTTTAAAAAGCTGTTATAAACACATGTTTATGTTTATTCTTCAAAATAAAGTAACATACATGCAAAGTGAGAGTACAACTATCATTTTGGCTGGCAAATAGGATTTATTATTTAAATATTCCCATTTTACTGTGTCCTTGGATGACAATACTGTTTGCAGTTTCCAAAGGAGAGACAATGTTTACTGATGGAATATTATTATAAATGTCAGAAGAGAAACCTGATATGAGACAGAAGAAAAACCAAAACTAAGGGACTATTCCATTGTCACTCATCTAATAATTCTTTGGTTTTATTTTGACTCTTTAAAACTTTTCTTAAGGAATGAATTTATAAGATTTATATGTATATATTTTAAACTTTTGTCATGATATTAATGGTCATATAGTGTACTAAGTAATTCTAGAAGAAAGTCTTCATCTAGCTGCCTGTACACGTTTTTGTGTTTGAGTCTCTATCATTTTTCTGCAGGGAATCATGACTATGACTAACAGCAAATCTGAAATTTCCAAAAAGATGATGGGACCCCACAATGATGATTCCATCAGGATTATGATAATACCACTAAACTGACAAACACCACCCAAAGATCGGCTTTGGACTACAAACTGCTCAGGACAATTTTGAGATGGCTAGATGAGATGATCCAGCCTCACAGACTACTCGAGCAAGGACTTGAGACAAGCCCTGTACTTTCTCATTATGCAGAGACTGGACAACAAATGATACAGCTACCTCTCCCAGGACTTGATACTTAACTCAATTTTTTTTTTCCTTTCAGTATCCCCTAAAGACGCCTTTGCCCCAGGCAGCAGGAAGTAATTTTAAGAACATGACACATCTATATTCCCAAAAGGTACAGGGGTTTTTTAGTCTTTCAATGGGTTTTGCATAATTGTCATTGTTTAGGATGGGTGGTTACAAGTTGTTATTGTTAATGATCAGGAAAAAGGCTCAACAAAGGAGATTATATTTAAGGTTCTTGTTTGGAAAAAAAAAGAAAAAGAAATAGAAAAAAGAGGATATGGATAAAAGGTAGATTATTGAATCTACTCTAGAAAAAAGATATGGAAATGGTAGAATAAAAGGTAGAATATTTAATGTATTCTGAAAAGAAAAAAGAGAGAATATAGATATGATAACATAAAAATATAGATTATTGAATCTACTTTTAGAAGGCAACTACTAGTTTTAAAATATTTTACATTGGATTGGATTTTTGTATATTGTATACAAATTATGTATATTGATACAAATGTGAGATTGATTTTGTTAGAAAATTCTGTACATATATTTCTAATCTTGTTCAAGGTATGGTACCTATGCAATTCATTTAACAATGTAATGCAACTTGCTAATCCTTCAAAGTTATTATTACCAACCAATTAGGATATAAAGAAATAAAAGTTAGTAGTTAGTCATTACAATCAAACTTGTAGTCATATTAAGTATGTATTCAAGGTCAAGCAGAGATATATTTTAGATAAACAGGTCATCATCAAACACTTCAGAAATCTACAGCAAGCAGAGATATATTTTAGATATACAGGTCATCTTCAAACACTTAAGAGATCTACTGAATATGTCATTTAAGACATTTTAATAACAGATGTTTTCTTTTTTTTAATGCCTAAGAGACATGTCTGCTTGTGGCAGCACCAATCTACTTCATAGAAGATGATGGGCATTGAAGAAACTCCATATGGAGTTTACTTTCATTGCAGCCAAATTTAGCCACTGGGCAAGAAAGTGCCCTAGCATTAATTGCTCACATTATGCTCTCCAAAATGGACAAAAAAGACACAAAACAAAAGACTGCCAATCCTTGCCAACAGAAAGTAGGAAGGCTTGTTGAAAATCCTGCTTCACAGATGAGTCTGTCAGATATTCTAGGCCTGTAGGCCAAAGATGGGTGCCCCAACATTGCAGAGAAACCTCAGGTGACTGCTTCTGTCATAACTTAAATTTTTTGTAGTCGTTTATTTGTACTTCCTGTTTTAGTAGGTAACATTATTTCCTTTTTGGGTCTCTGAGGGAGTTGAAGACTAGATAGTTATAGTTATAATTCTTCTTGGTTATGATAAAAGATAAATTAGATATGAAACCTTAGACTCACAAATATAGGATAGATGATAGACTATTTTCTTTAATTTTGATAAATACAAATAGACTAGAAACTAACTGTAGTTGTTGCTTGATAACTGTTCTATTATATATAATTTTACTATGTTAAAGTTAAAATCTTCCTTTTTGATTAGACAGAAAAGGGGAAATGCTGTGGGATAATGCTCTTCTACACTGGTTTAATAAAATGCTGATTGGCCAGTAGCCAGGCAGGAAGGATAAGCAGGGAGAGCAGACTAGGAGAATGCTGGGAAGAGGAAGGGCAAAGTGAGGAGTCGCCACCCAGACACAGAGGAGGCAAAATGACAAGGCAGAACTGAGAAAAGGTACCAAGCCGTGTGGCTAAATATAGATAAGCATTATGGGTTAATTGAAGTGTAAGAGCTGGTCAGAAATAAGCCTCAGCTAATGGCTGAGCAGTTATAAATAATATTAAGACTCTGAGTGATTATTTTATAAAATGTTGCAGGACTGTGGAGCCAGTGGAACTGGAGAAACTCTGGGCCTGAGAAACCTTTCAACTACAAATACCCACCAGCTGCTTACCAGTGTAGGACTGTTGGGAGTCTGAATAGATAGGGGTGCAGTTATGGTCCTTCCTTCCCAGGAGCTTTCAATGTGTTCCACAGAGGTTTTGTGGGAATGTGGTGATCATGTGCGCAAAGCATGGAATGCCTGTGGCCCAAGCTGTCCTTGTGATAGAGGGAACAGACTTGAACCATGGCCTGGATAGACAAGAACGGGAAGGTATTGATCTACCAACTCTGAGCAGGACTTCATTGAGAAAGGGAGATAGAGCCTCTTTGTCCATCCCCCTGGACTACAGGAGTGGGGTTAGGAAGGACACTGAGAACTTCCCTGGTACAGTCCCCAATGGAGGGCAGAAAAGTCTGAAGTGGAGCAACCCTAGTCGCTGTTCTCATCCCACTAGTTTTCTGTAGCTTCTCAAGGAGGCCCTCGCTCAAAGGCAAAATGTTTTCTCAGTATCAGAGCATAGAGCCAAGACTGGAGCCTTGGAGGTTGCATCTTTTGCCTTAAGAGCCCCATCAGCCCTGACTTTCCATTAAGCTGATTCTTCTGAGTTTCTGCATGGCTGTGACAGTTGTGGGTCTAGTTTGCGTTGGTAATTCAGAGACACAGTGCTGCCAAGAAACAAGCTCTCAGCTGCCCAGGTAGTGAAGAGGACAGTGGAGTTCGTGGCGAATCATACAACAGACTTGTTTCTATGAGGAAGCAGAACTTAATTATCTGGGGCCAGCAAAAGGAGGGAACATACACACAAACACACACCTTCTACATGCCTGGGTATCTGGCTTTATTTTCCCCACAACTTATATCCCTCGGAAAAATCTTTAAAGTGATTAAAAAAATTACTATGCAATTACATTCTGTTTTTCTTTAAGTGAACAATTAAAATGAGCACCAGTAGAAAATGGCATGTCCCCTAATACCCTTACATAGTTAAATGTTTTACACATTATAGGTAAAAAATTCTTTGCAGTGACCCACATACATTCATGTCTAAACAACTTGTTACAGATTAGCAAATTGTTAGCAAGTGGGGTATTCTTCTCAGTCAGTTCTTTTACTGTCAGGCCTCATTTTGCAGTTGCAAAGAAAGAATCAATCAAAATATTATTTATATAAAAATATAATCTTATTAAAATCTTAAAAGAATCAAATATCTAAGCTTCTAAAGATGAAAAACCATTATCCATGTCTACTTTAAACCAACAATTTTTTATTAAGTCATATCAGGAAGCCAAGGGCAAAAAGGAATTAATCATCACATTTGGTCACCAATCCATCTTACCAGGAAAGACACATCAGCTAGTAATAGTCTAGCTGCCATCGTTTTTGTTCCCTGAGCCAGGAAAACCTCATAGTATTCTGAATGTTACTTTACAAGGAGAGTGAGATTTATAAAACTACATCTTTTTTATTTTGCATAATTTTAATTTCAGAATAAAGTTTTAAAAAGCCACAGAAAATATGTAATACCCAAATAGCTATTCTGTGGAAGCAGTTTTTTTTTCTTTTTCTGCCTAAGGAAAATCCAAGGATAGGGAGAGGAGACCCTCTAGATATTAGCAGAGAGCCAGGTGGGTCAGGGTAGGTCAAGGCTACTGGGGAGTCAATTAGAAACTATGCACACACAGTTCATGGGCTTTCCAATGAGAAGGAGTCTTTAGACTACTCCTTCTATGGGAGAAGCACCTTCATCACCTTCATGTGGGGGAGAACTAATGAGGAACAGCAGCACTGGGTTTCTATGCTGTCACCTTGTCTTCATCAATGCCTTACAAGAACATGATATTAGAATCCAGCATGCTCCACTGTTTGCCATCTATACCTCACAAACCTCCTTCCAAAACCAGGCCGAGTTTGATAACACAGTTGACGGAGTTGGAGTGGACCTTGGGGTCCTTAAAGGAGAAACCAGAGGAGACAGAGCAGCTTCAAACAGCATCATAACCTGGTCCTTGACAACTTTGACATTTGTGTCCATCTATGCTTTCTGCTGCAGAGTCTGCACAACAGGGTGGGCAGGACTGACATCTAGATGCTTTGGGCCATTGTGTAGCACACTGTAGAGCTGTCTTAAAGTGCCTAAGACTTCATGATCTGTGGGAGACCTGCTCCCACATTTATGTTCAGGGAACTCTTGAGGAGGGAGAAGGAAGAAATATTTAGGTAGAAAAAGGTACCTAGATAAAGAGAGGAAAGACAGAAACACATGATAGCCTTGAAGGAACGGAGTCAATAACCAAAGGCCTAGAACTTTATTAAAAAAGGCTTCTTTTAACAATGCCAAGGGGTGAGGCAAAAAGGCTTCCCCATGCTAGATACAACCAAGTGTAGCCACTTCCAAACACCTGGCACCCAGGCCCGTGGTCCAATCATCTTCTTATGCAGCCCTGCTAGTAAAGCAAGCTCAGATCTCACTAGGAAACCTCTGTGGGCTCCAACAATGAACTGCTTCATGTTGGCTATCCAGCCACAGACTTATTGTTAATATTCTGACCTGCCCCTTGGGGCTGCCTTGTGTCCTGACAGAATCCTCTTCTTCTTCTTTTGAAATTTACAAAACTTTCCTTTAAAAATAATAAAGACAAAATTCAGTTCTAGTTAGGATGCTATTAAAATCCATTCAAGCTGTCATATCCCATTGGGTTTCTATTGCAATGCTCAACGAGGACAATTCTAGTCCACCCCAGCTTGAGGCCACCTTGGAAAACAGAACTGAGTGGAAATTTCTTTGAGAAACTTGGAGGCTTGTTGTTGGGGTGAACAGTAAATTCAAACCACATCAGTTCAAACTCCACTGGAAGCAGTTAATTTCAGCTCTGGTCTTGAAGTGCAAGGTGGAACCAACTCAGACCCTTCTACTTGGAAGCAGAACTTGTATCTCATAGAGCTTCCACTGTGGCTACGGAGCCAGGAGAGCTCCCCTGGGAACTGGGATAGGATACTGTTCAGAATCCTCTTCTTAAGAAAAAAACTCGCCGGGCGGTGGTGGCACACGCCTTTAATCCCAGCACTTGGGAGGCAGAGCCAGGCGGATCTCGGTGAGTTCAAGGCCAGCCTGGGCTACCAAGTGAGTTCCAGGAGAGGTGCAAAGCTACACAGAGAAACCCTGTCTCGAAAAACCAAAAAAAAAAAAAAAGAAAAAAAAAGAAAGAAAGAAAGAAAAAACTCTGCCCCTTTCTTTTTTTCTCTCTCTCCCTCCACTCCCATGAGGTATGTAGCCCTCAACCATGGTCTCTCTTTTCCTCTGTCTCTCTCCTCTTTCCTATCTTTGTCTCGCTATTATAATAAACCACTTCTGCATGGATGTAGCATCTGGGTCGTGAATGTCTACCCACCGCCCCAGCTGCCATGCTCACATGGAGTAGCTTGCCTGCCAGCTCACTGCTCTATCTGCCCAGCATGTCAACATGTTTCCCTGAACGTGCGGGATACCCCCTGCCTCCCTGAGTAATAATTCATTACGCTGGTGCCATTGACTTGGCAGAGGTCCCCCTGGCACAGGTCTCTGGCCTACCAACATTCTGGGATACTCTGAGACATGCTAGGAGCCCTGGAACCCTCAACACCCACTTCACCCAACAGGAACATAACTGGTAAGCCCACGACACCTTCGATAAGCCTCTCTTTTGGCCATTTTCCCACAACTGAGGATTTGTTCATCTCTCATGATTGTGGTTCCGGTACCACATGTCTTTTGGGCTCTAAACCCCTCAGGTCTATGCCTTCCCTGGCCCATAGCTAGTGTGACTATGGTCCATTCACCATCTTGCACCGTTCGTTTTCACTGCCACTCTGGGATGCTGGAGGCCAGTCTTGTTTCGTTCACTGGCACCTTGTGTCTTTTGGGCTCTTGTCCACCACCCCATATGAGGGCATATGGAGGCACATTGTGCCCTCTGAATTCCATAGCCCATAGTCTCTGTGACAATGGTCCATTGACTATCTTGTTATACCTCATTATGGAAAAATATGCCCACCATATCCCAGTCCCTTCCTCATCTACAACTCCCCATGCATATCCAGCCTCCACTAAGCAATTACATCATCAACTGTTGCCAGGTTCCTTTCTGTGACATGCAAAATTGCCCACCAGGAAAAGCTCATTCTCCTTACCTGTCCCTTGCTCCTAATTCCTATCCTTATCTGTAATTTTATCTCTTAAATCTTTTCTCTGTGTGACTTAACTCTGCTGCCAGGACCTTCTGTTCCACCTGTGGGAATTTGGCACGCAGTTCTGAGCCCCACCCCACAGTCTGCCAAGAGAAAAGGGTGGTAGACTTGATGCAGAAACACATTTCTGCCACTGCCACTACCATTGCTGCTCACACTGTTCAAATGTCTCAGTTTATCCATTCCTTATCTTTTTAGTTTATTTTGGAAAAAAAATGGTCAGGCACTGCCATCTTAAATAAGGACAATCATATGATTAGGCAGTGCCATCTTAAAAAAGGGCAACCACATGGTAATCTGCCATATGTGATAAGGGCAGCCATGTGGTCAGGCACCATCTTTAATGAGGGCAACCACATGGTCAAGACATCATATCTTAGCTAAGGTCAAAACAGACAGGTCATATGACCTCGCCATCACCTTTACTAGGGGTAGCATGTGTGGGACAGAGGTTCAGTGGAAGCTTGATGTTAGTTGTCCACAGCTGTTCATGTGGGTGAGGACAGCACACCCCTATGCCAGGATAGAGTAGCAGTACTAATACTTAAGATTTTTAAATTTCAGGTTTTAACATTAATGCAATTCTGATACTATTTGGGTCTACTGCTACTTTTTAGAGGACCCATCCCTGCTCCAATTCAGGAGTCTTTCTCATATGTCTATTGCGGAGAATGACATTTTTCTCTCCTGGTCTCCACTTACCAAAACTACAGGCTTGAAGTCTCCAAATCAATTCATAAATTTTAACTCCCATCTCTAGTCTATATTCCAGCAGGCTGGCAGAAACATCAAAGCAGCAGTTGTGGGCCAGCAGAGATTCTTGTCTAAGTGATGCGGACCAGCCCAGCCAAATGTAATTGTCACCTGCCTCAGGAGCCAGGTTAGACAACCACATGCTTCTGACAAATGCTCCGTTGCCCAGCCTTTCACTCAGCCTTTCAGCCTTTTTTGGAGCCCTGACAACACAATGCCCCAACACCACCTCTAAGCAGTTCCAGAAGAGAATACATCATTCCATTTTTTCCTGTCCAGAATAGGCTGAAATGCTGGGTCAAAAGGAAACCCCTGGCATAGAGGACTGATTGGCTAGGGAATTATTATTTCTATATAATTCATTCAGGATAGAGTTTTTGGTCCACCAAGAGGGTCCTTTTCCTTTTCTCAGAGGGTCCTTTTCTCAGAGGTGGGCCGCACCCTGACTCACAAGCCCCTTTTCTCCTGTTCTCATTCGGCCTTGGGATCTTTCCCCTGTCATTCTTCTTTGCTTTCTCAAGAGACAGCGAGTCCTAGTCTTATGGAAGCTGCTAAGATATGGGAGACTCAGGGAATACTAGCGGACAGTCAGCCATTCAAACCTAACTGACAGGCAGTCCTCAAATGCTCAGAAATCTGAAGAATATGGCATTTAAAATGTTAATTAAAAAAAAAGCTTATTATATCAGACAGAGACTCCCAGATTTTGACAGTGACCCAAGGTCTCCAAAGATGTTTCCATCTGGATAACGGCAACACAGACTTTTGGGCAAGTTGCTCAACTGCAGTACCTGCTGCTAGGACCTGGCCCAGACTGTGAACAAACAGGACCCCTTTTTGCCTAGACAAAATAAAGTCAGTCTTCCCTGTGTCCCTCTTCCATGGGGAAGCTTCCACCTCATGGTCCTGGTGGGTAGAAGATTGATGCTGTTCTGATACTTCTGCCAATGACATGGAGACCTGGGTATGGTTAACTGGGTTTGGACTGGTCCCTGTCATTTTTAACAGATTTGAAAGCTGCTTGGTATGCACTCAGATATGATTTATCCCCATTTGACATCTATCCTCTGATTCCATTTGACAACCAGGCATTTTACACACGACAGTAATCTGAAAATGCCCAGCATGCCATCATGGTTCCCTGCACTCTCAGGATACCCTCAGGATCCCCATGTAATATATCATAATGTGTATCACAATGCAGCAGGGTGACAAAAAAAGCATATTAGAGATTGTCATCTGTGGATAAACAAAAAAATTTTTTTGATATAGGGTTTCATACAACATAGTCTTGACTGTCCCAGAGCTGCTAAGTAGACATGCCCATAAGTACTTTAGGATTTTAAGGGGAGATGACTAGCTGCAGCTACTCTGGAGGCTGTTTCCAGGAAGGTTGCTTGTGTCCAGGGATTCGATGATAGCCTATACAACACAGGAAGGCCTTTGATTTTCATTTAAAAAATATCTATTTAAGTGGTGGTGTAGGGGTGTGCATATGCCATAGTGCAAGTGGAGGTAGAAGTCAGAGAAAAACTTGTGGGAGTCCTCAGGGTTTCTTACTTATTGAACTAAATTCATCAGGCTCAGTAGCAACCACCATTACCATTGAGTCATCTCTGTGCCGATCATTTTATTTTCTGAGACAATGTTTATGAGAGTGTTATGAACAAGGGTTTACATTTACTCTTCAGAATTAACATGAACCAAAACACAATGTGGATGACTATCATTTCATTTGCAAATAGATATATTATTTCAATTGGCCCTTGTTCTCATATTTTTAGATTAAAACACTGTTTACAGTTTTAAACCTTTATTGATATAATATTATTATAAAACTTATTTCTTCACCACAAAAAAATATGTGAGGTATGCAAGGCTATTAATTTGAGCATAATCATAGAGCCCATATAAAGAGGGAAAAGAGAACAATACAAAAAGATGTCACCTAGTTTTCACAAATTTGTCAGGGACTACATGCCCACAACCACATCACAGAAATGTTTGTTTAGAAAAAAATCTTGCAGTCAGATTTTCTGGTATCTCAAGTCTTTTCCTTGAGGGATCAGTACTTCATCTAATAATAACATAAGGGAGAATGGAAATTTATATATATATAATTTCTGTAGAATTACATCTCTACCATAAAGATGAAAATGCTGCTTTATATACACATATGGTATTCAGTATTTCTGGTTTCTCTTCTATTAATCATTTTAAGAGTTGCATTATTGAAATATGTGGACTAAGTGGAAAACATTAGGCATACATTGTCTATCCAAATTTTCAGAAGGCAGGCATATTTGATAACAAGTTCAAATATATCCCTAATTACTGACAACAAAGAAGGCTAGAATACAAACAAGAACATCAAGAAAATTTGTGTTTATGAAAAACAAAATCAATAACAATATATCACCTTTGCAAGAAATTAGTGCTTGAAAACTATCATCCTCAACTACCTAATATTTACATACATAATCAGTGGATGAAATATTTGGTGGGCATCACATTCTATTTCTTGTAGCAGATAAGTAACTATCACTAAATAAACACAATAGAAGAGCAAAATAAACCACAGAAGGTATGTAAGACCCTCCAAATAAAATTCAGTAAGGCATTTGCCACACATTCTGAAGACTTCTGTTTCTAATCCATAAATACAAAGTATAATCCACAAGCAGTGATTTCTACCATAAGACTTGAGTCAACCTCATATATTATTTACTTCCTTCAAGGCTTTGATGAAAAAGACACAAAAGAGGAATTATTCTTGTAATTGGAGACAATTTTGATACTTAATGTTTTTAAACAAGTTGTTTATATGAATAGGGCACTTCTTTTGCTTGCATGACTTTTTGCCTATTTCCTGACATCAAGATGATACACAAAGGCATTAGAAAGCTATTGTTGAAGATAGAGAGATTGCTGTTTGGGTAATAAAAGGTCCTTCTCAGCATCCAGGGCAGGTAGCTGACAATGTCTTCTAATTCTGATAGAAGATAATCTTATGTACCTTGGGCATCAACAAAAAATGCATATGCCCACATGTAGACATACTGACATAACTAAAAACAAAAAAATCTTTAAATAAACATAATTCATACTCATCATTTTCTCTAGGTGAACAATTCATTCCTGTAACACAAATGTTAGAGTATCTAAAGGCTTACCTCCAGAATTTTGCTTCATCCTCAATCAATGGTTGTAACAGAGGGCAGAAACATTGGCAAAAGGCATTTTACACATTGTTTTCACTTATAGAGTTTCTCTCCAGTGTTTCTCTCATGTCATTGATGGTAACAGTAATATGTGAAGGCATTGCCACTCTGTTAATTCATGTGCTGGTTAGTAATATCCTCTGGCACTTGAACATTGTTGTCCAGTGGAGGTGTTTTTTGAGGGTAGGGGGTGGGAGAAGGTTTAGGAAATGCCCCATTGATGGAGGAAATATGCCACTGGGATTGGTGTTCTAGGGTTTAAAGCTTCAATCCCCATGCAGTTCCCACTCTCTGATTCATGCTTTCAGGTTGATGATGTGAGCTCTCAGGTGCCCTGTCATGATGAATTCTTGTTCCTCAGGAACCATAAGCCAAAATAAACTCTTCAATAATTTGCTTTAAACATTTTGTTTTCACACAGCAACAGAAAAGGACCTAATACACACAGTATGTCTGAGTATTTTCATATGTTGAAGAGAAGTCTGGTATCTAAAAGGTTTACCTTATTGTTCAAATATATAATGTTTTGCTCTATGCTAAGAGCATCTATGGCTATAAAGGATTTGGAAAGATCTTCAGTCAGCAACCCTCTGCTCTGTTCAGTTACACAAAAATATTCTGAAAGAAAAAAAATATTCTTATGGGAACAATATGTCCAAGCATTGTTATGCCCCTCTTCACTTTCTTTACACCTACAAATTCATACAGAGAAAAGCCTTATGGACTTAAAAAATTAGGTAAACTTTAAGATATCAGACTTTGATTATATGAGTATTGAAGAGTATCAGTGTTCCAATGTATTTAAAGTGACTATTTTGCAAGGAATTTACCACACTGATTACACTCATAGATTTTCTATATAGTGTGCATTCTTTCATGACAGCGAAGTTGACTGTTACTTATAAAGGCTTTATCACACTGATTTCATTTGAAGGGCTTCTCTCCAGTATGTTTTCTTTTATGTATGTGCAGACTACTGTAATGTTTAAAGACTTTCCCACATTCATTACATTCATAGGGTTTTTCTCCATTATGAATTCTTTCATGTGCTTTAAGATTACTGGGATGTGCAAAGCCTTTACCACAGTGATTACATTCATAGGGTTTCTCTCCAGTATGAATTGTTTCATGCATTTTCAGATTACTGTCATGTGCAAAGGCTTTCCCACACTGTTTACATTCATAAGGTTTCTCTCCAGTATGAGTTCTTTCATGTCTTTGAAGATGACTTTTACGTACAAAAACTTTATCACATTGATTACACTCATAGGGTTTCTCTCCAGTATGAATTGCTTTATGTAGTTTCAGATTACTGTCACGTGTAAAGGCTTTACCACATTGTTTACATTCATAAGGTTTCTCTCCAGTATGAATTCTTTCATGCCTATGAAGATTATTTTTATGTACAAAAACTTTATCACATTGATTACATTCATAGGGTTTCTCTCCAGTATGAATTCTTTCATGTATTTTCAAATAACTGTGATATGCAAAGGCTTTACCACATTGATTACACTCATAGGGTTTCTCTCCTGTATGAATTTTCTCATGCATTTTCAGATTACTGTCATGTGTAAAGGCTCTCCCACATTGCTTACATTCACAGGGTTTCTCTCCAGTATGAGTTCTTTCATGCCTTTGAAGATGACTGCTACATAAAAAGACCTTATCACATTGATTACATTTGTAAGGTTTCTGTCCAGTATGAATTCTTTCATGTATTTTCAGAGTACGGTGAAAAGTAAAGAGTACACCACATTGATTACATTCATAAGGTTTCTCTCCAGTGTGAATTGTTTCATGCCTCTGAAGATTAACAAGACGTGTAAAAGCTTTACCACATTGCTTACATTCATAGGACTTCTCTACAGCATGAATTCTTTCATGTATTTTCAAATAACTGTGATATGCAAAGGCTTTAATACATTGATTATATTCATAGGGTTTCTCTCCAATCTGATTTTTTTCATGCATTTTCAGAATGCTGTGACATGTGAAGGCTTTCCCACATTGCTTACATTCATATTGTTTCTGTGCAGAATTACTTCTTTTCTGCCTGTGAAGAAACTTGGCATGAGTAAAATCTTTACTAAATGAATTACACTGATGCACCTTTTTGTCTTTTTGAACTCTACCATACAATTGAGAAGTTTGGTATGTTAAAGATTTACCACATAGTTTATATTCATAGGTTTTTACTTCCATATACATTCTTTACTGTAATTGTAAAGGGGAATCAGAACTAAAGGCATTATTAAGTTGTTAGCATTCATAGGGTTCAACTTCAATATGGATTCTTTTATGTGTTTGAAGATACCTGTGGTGCTTCAAACATTTAGTACAGGCTCACATTTATTGGATCCTTTCCCCATATCAGTTTTTTTACATTTTTGAAGAAAATGGAAGGACTGAGTTTAGTAACACTTACTGCATTCATATTTTCCTATAAAATAAATCACAATATATTTTCAATGTGAACCAGGATGAACAAGTTTCCACAATTCTTATACTCTGATAGATTTTCTCCACTGTGAGTTTGTTGATTAATTCACAATGAAGTTAGGAAACAAAATCATTGTAAAGTTGTATCACAGTCAACAAGTCTATAATGGGGACTACTACACATCTTCTCAATGATCTGGGAGAGATAAGTACAACACTTCTATCAATACCCTTTGGCTCACATGGCTTATGTCCATACTGGCATATGATATACCTATGAAAGAATAACAAACAGAAGGTTTTCACACTGTATTTACAATGTTCAGTTTCATTCCTCATAGAGAAGTGGTATAGAGATAGAAATTTCTCCACAACAACCTTTTTGACTCTTGTCAACTTGCCCCTCACTGTATTTGGAACTCACTGCAAGAGTAGGAGTAACACTAGCTTTTTTATGGACTATTTCCTTCTTGGAAATCCTTGGACATATACTGATCACCTAGTCAACATGTAAGGTCTTTGCAATACCTGAATGGTATGAAACCAAAAACAATTGACAGATCTGCAACATGACATTAACATGGTGTAATAAAATGGTGATATCTGTTAAGTCATTTCCATTTCTTGTTTCTAACAGGAATGCTTGTAAGCATGGATCAGTTATCTGACATTGAAACAAATAGTGTTGTGAGAATTTAATAATCAAGACACTTAAAGCTACTTTTATGTTTTCCCTTGCTTTTCATTAGAGCTTCCAGGGCACATAAACATTACTTCAGAGACACATTTGCATCAGCTTTCACATGAATATTACCTCGCATGTCTTCTAAAACGTTGACAATATTCCTCAATACTCTGGTTTTCCCATTTGTAGCCTAAAATATAGCAACAGAAAATGTATGATATATTATTGGAAAATGAGCAAAATATATCATCCTTGGAGGACCTTAGAACCATGCCTGATTTATTTACATTTTTCCTCTTTTACAAACAGCATCACAAAAAAGCATCAACAACCAAGAAACACTTGTCCACTTATTATAACAATTAAAGAAAAACTCAGTCTTACCTATAGCAGTGAGGTTCCTGTAGGTTTCTACCATGACATCTTTGTAGAGACTCTTCTGGGAAGGATCCAGCAAATTCCACTCTTCCCTAGTGAAGTTCACATGCACATCCTCATAGGTCACTACATCCTAAAATATTCCATAAGTATGTATTACAGAAATCATGATACTGACAGCATTGAAAATGTTTTCTTCATTGACTATATAATCAAATAATTCTGTGTGTTTCCTACACTTCCATGAAACAGAAGTTCTAATGTAATCATTTAATCATTTAGAAGAAGTCTTAAAATGAGGTTCACCACTGTCATATATGAGCCCACTGAACAGGATATAACTTATGAGAGAAATATCTACTAACAGATACACACACAGACACATACATACACACAGGGATCTATTTATCTATCTATCTATCTATCTATCTATCTATCTATCTATATATATATATATATATATATAGAGAGAGAGAGAGAGAGAGAGACAGAAGACATCAAGAGTACTGAGTACCCATCAGAAAAATTGTATAAACATTTTCTAACTATAAAATAAGTATAGATAAGCTGTTTCTTTTAACTTAGGCTTTTAATTCCAGCACTCAAGAGGCAGAAGCAGGTGAATCATTAAGATAGAGGCCTGCCTGGTGTAGTTAGTTCCAGGACAGCCAGAGTTCCACAGTCAGGCCATGCCCCCAATTAAACGAATGTACAAATGAGGTAGACAAAACTCAGAGGGTCTCATAGAAGTTTCTGCGAATAGTTATGCATAAACTCCACTTCTATATTTATCCCACAGAAACCTGAATTGCCTCAGTTAACTGTAAAATTAATTAAAAGTGAGTGCCTGTTTAAACAGTTACAGATGGACAGATGAAAATTTAATAATAATTCAACATTACAAAACAGCATAGGGCAGGAGAGCAGCCTCGGTAGTTAAGAGCACTTGTTGCTCTTGCAGACGAGGCAGGTCCAATAGCCAGTACTTTCATGGCAGCTCGCAATTATTCCTAACTCCAAGTTCAGAGGTCCTGAGGCCATCTTCAGACCGCCATGAGCATCAGTCACCCCTTTAGTATGTATCTGTGCTTGCAGGCAAAAAAATCGTATTTATTCAAAAAAATTCAAAATGACAGAAAAGGTGGCATGAGTGTCACACACCTGTCATCCCATGACTCTGAAGGCTCGTGTCATCTTAAGATCGTGGATATATGGCATCTGGCAGTAAAGAATAATATCCTCTAACAATATTCAAAAGTCAAAATGTGGGTGACGCTCCGCACAACAGCATATGCTTGACATGCACAAAAACATGCATTCCAGGCCAATCAGTCAATAATACAGCAGGGTGTAGTAGTGAATACTCTAATGCCAGCTCTTGGAATGCAGAGGCATGCCTATCTCGGGGTTCCAGGCCAGCCTGGTGTATAGAGCTATTTTCAGGAAAGTCAGGACTACACAGAGAATCCCTGTCCTTAAAAAAAAGGATGTATTTTAAAAATGAAAAAACAAACAAAACCATCAGTCTAGCAAAATGACTTAGCAATAAAAAGCAATTGTTCCTACTGTTTCTTATGTAATTTAGAGGTCTCATCTACAATGGTGGTGTAGGCATGATAGCAGAAGAAATAAGTTGGATGATCAGTGTCAACCACAGGAAGGTAGACACAAAGAACAGGATAAGGGGTGAGGCCACAGACACACAAATACCTTCCCCAGTGAGAAACTTCCCAAGAAAGGCTCCGAACACTAAAATATCCATAAGCAGTCTAAAGAAACCCACCAATGAGAGATAAGGAATCAAATACATCTTATTATCTGAGAGGATTTTCAACCAATAGACTATATTCTAATCAACATCATTATAGGCTTACAACTATCCAATGATAAAAGTGCATTTAATCTTACTTCAAATGTCCCCATATTCTGGAACATGCCTACAAGTCAATACACTCTCCCACTCTATTTCTCATTCTCAGAAATTATAACACAGATTTAAATGTTTCCACATCACTCGACTGTATGATCCTCACACTAACCCTGAAAGAAAAGTCATTTCCACCTTTGTGGCCTGAAGACTGGAGGGAAATAAGTACCAATTAACATTAAGAATTGGTAAATGTTGTCCTAGCACCTTATATAGAAACCCGTGATTTTTACCTCCCTGACCAATAGTGCCTGGTGCACTGAGCTAAGGACTGCAGTGTCTTGAGAAACTTTCATCCAGAGATAAAAGAAACTCAGGTAGGATAAGATTTGTGGAGATATGGTGGCAAAGTTAGAAGTAGGAGGTTCTGCCCATTACAGAAATGAAGAATTCAGAAGAAAAAGGGAATTCTGGTGATAAAAGCCCTCAGACCAGGAGGGAGGTCAGCTTTTCCATGTGAGTCACCTACAGCTTGCAGATCTCACTGTAGACCTTCTTTGGCACTGGTTGGCTGCTATGATACGAATATCTGAATAGCATGAAGTTACTAGGGTTAGTAGGTCAAGGCCTGATCTTGACTGAAAATCACTGTAGTAGGTCAGATTCTGCCGATCTGGACAAATCCCAAGCTGAACCTGAGCTGCAGTGGGTAATACAAGAGGCCTCCCGAAAGCCCACAGATCTTACGTTATAAGGCACAGCTCATCTGAGGCCCCTCGCTCTGGACCTTCTACCTTAAAAGTGAGTGGCAGCAGAGCACTCATTTGCCACTGCCCTTCCACCTTGACATTTTTACATTCCAGTCCCAGACCCTGGTGGGGGTGGGGAGAAGAAGAAAACTGAGCCTGGGTTGGCAGGGACTGTTTGCTGGGGTGTGGTTGAAGGAACATTCTCTTGTGATTCCCTGCAAATCCATCCCAACTGCATCTCACAAAGAAAACAATGTTGAAGAATAATTTAATGTCTGCTTCCTACCACATTGACTATGGCACAAGATTTAGCCCTAACCACCTGCCCCAAACCATGCACATCTGAGAAGTCATTGCAGCTCATAAACCCATTTGGTTCCCTGGAACTGAATTTCCCTGAATCACACTATTGTGGCTGTAGGAAGCAGGAAGTGAAAGACACTCTAGTCAAGTATTGCCGAAGGATGATTCCCATCACATACTTTCTACCACTTTCTAAACTATTTGTAAAATTTACCAAACAAACCTGAATGTGGAATGCAAAGTTCAGATCTTGTAGAAACCAAATCCTCCCTTTTTCCAATCTGGCCCATCTCTAGGGAATATCATTACTGTGATACTGACTGACCTTATCCCTGTTCACAGTGTCAGCTGCCGAGACCTGTAATCTAACACACAGTTTCAGCCAGTCAGTGCTTGTGTCTCAAACCTCTTAGCTGACATCACTGTTTCAACAGGAATTGCTCATCTGCATAGGAGAGTTCCTTAATTAGAAATTCAATATTCATTGGCTCAAGCTACCTTCTGCAAATTGTACACCCCCCAATCTGGATGGTTTCAATCACAGGGCATGAATTAATCCACCTTGGGAAATTACATAGAAAGTCATTCAGTCTGCCCCAAACTTGTCCTTCTTCACAACGGTGACTCTGTTGTGGACTGCCTTAAACATCAGTCTCTGCTCTAGCTATTGCCTACCCTGTTACCCCCTTTAGTGTACAAAATAAATGATTCTCCTATTCTGCTCTAAAGGCATAAACCATGCTCCACATGCAAGTCCATTTCCTGTTTCTGCAATGCACAGTCCACTACATGATTCAAGTAGGTAGTTTTAAAACTATAGTGGTACTGCCCTTTAATTGAAGTATTTAGGAGATTTAATCAGCAGACAGCAAGGTCACTCCTTGAGGGGCTACAGACTGGTGTCAAATTCACCCAAGTCAATGTAACAGAGCTTGTAACAGAAACATTTTTTGAAAAGGCAAGAGGTGCAACTGTTCTAGAATTAATATGTGCTTCCAGGGAGAAAACACTGCACATGTTTAAAAAACTAATAAAGTAGAATCTCTTTAATAAGAGTGTGCATGGCCTTCTGGCTACTGTTCAACAAGGAGCCAATCTGGAACAGATTTTGCATTTCACGTATGCTATCATCCTTAAATCTCTTTTCGGTTCAGGCCCCAGTTTATATTTTGAACAATTTAAGCAGGGAAAGGAGACGCAATCCATCCATTTAGGCAGATGGGAGATTTACACAGCAAAGATATTCCCAGAATTATTTCTTAAGTACACAAGTGGGCGAAAACTGAAGGTTATCCTTCAGTGACCGGGTGCTGACAGGGAGGTTCCAGGAAGATGAGATGAAAGAAAAGATACAACCTGAGGTCAGAAGGTCTTGCACAATCTATCTAATGCCAAATGAGCTTCTTAAGAAGAATAGCATGTGTATACAATTCTAGGAAAGAAATGTAAGGAAATGGGAAGCTTCTATGAAGTCAACAGAAACTCTCATACAGTGGGAAAGATTCAGGAGGAGGCTGAGCAAACCGTGTGGCATAAGGGAAACATAGGGTGTCCAAAAATATTACTGATCAAGTCCACAGTAGACTTGGGACTCATAATCAAAGACCCATGTGGTTGGGAAAGTTAGAGCACTCAGGATCTGAAGCAACCCCTCCCCAAAGGCCCTGGCTACAGACCATTACCAGCTCTCCAAAGCATATTCCTGGTTTCAAAGAAGGAGCTGATTTTGCTCTATACCTTAGGGCCTTAGGGAGAGCTCCCAAGGGCTAGGATGCAGGCTGTTATTGGCTCTACAGGCATGCACCAAGGTTTGAGAAGGAGCTATGTTCCCTCTGCATACATGAGGGCCTCATGGAAAGCCTCCCTTGAGCAGGCCACCCTCAACACACCATTTTATCCTTTTCTAATAATTGTCACCCAGTGTCATGTTGCCCATTTCACAGAAGAACTGTACTTTTGCGGAAATGGAAGTTTATGTAACACTAGCCCCTAATGTCTGTTTTGACACTGTAATCCTCTTTGAGCACCTTCTCAGAGGCTTGCTCTTAGATCAGGGTTCTCTCTTTTGTCCTGGTGAACATACAGTTATGTCCTAGCATTCTAATCCCTAACAGGCCTGGCTAGCCTAGTACTTATCTGTAGGGTATTTTAAAGTCAACCCACCTTTAGCTCAATTTTATTTTCTGTTACTTACTTTCTCCTAAGCTTTGGTAAATCCTTTACATCATCAGGTCTACTCTTCTATGTCACAGCTTAGAAGTGAAGTACTATCCAACACATGAGATGCTGTCTGATATCTCAAAGAAAATTTAACTCCACGTAGATTTTATACCTACATATTAAATGTGAAGTGCAGAACTTCTAGAAGACAACAAAGAAACTAGGCTTTTCCAAATCAGCCACCTGTCTTCCAAGACACCCAAAGCATGGTGACATTAATAACCAAGATGTTTCTACACACAGTCCCATGTTTCTGGTCACCCAAGAAATTCCTTTTCCCAAGGTCAGATATTTATATAAAGGCCACCATTTCCTCAAGGGATTGAAGAAAATTCCTACTTGCAAAAACAAAAAACAAAAACAGTCAAACTCCTTATCTCTGGTAAGGTGTACATGTGGCGCTTTTATAGCATGACTGTGTACCAATTTGTCAAGGTCAGCCGGGCGGTGGTGGCGCACGCCTTTAATCTCAGCACTCGGGAGGCTGAGGCAGGTGGATCTCTGTGAGTCTGAGGCCAGCCTGATCTACAGAGCGAGATCCAGGACAGGCACAAAGCTACACAGAGAAACCCTGTCTCGAAAAACAAACAAACAAACAAATAAATAAAATTAAATTAAAAAAAATTGTCCAGGTCAGTGACAGCCTTTAGGCTCACTGCTCATAAGCCACACTCCAGCTCACAACCCCCTTTCTTCTGCTCTCATTTAGCCCTGGAAATATCGCCTGTGTCTTCCTCTTGCTTTTTCCGATGAGCATAGCAAAAACTGCTTTTTAGGCATGTAAAGACATCTTAGTCAGGATCCCTCCAACACCCAAGGTTGTACCACATAAACAGAATTCAGTGATATCATTCACTAAAGATAATTAGACACAGTCCTAGAACCCCATAACACCCACTGGATAGTATATAAGCAGAGGTCAAGAGCAATGTTCTGCTCTGCTCATCTGGTGAGATGCCACCTTGATCTGTCCCCCCAGGATACTGATGCTTGAATCAGAGACTTCTGTTGGAGACTGGACCTGACTTTCACGAGGTGAATGAATGGCACAGGTGAGCAGCCTTGGGGAGATAGGCTTAGCCCTGCAGTTAGGAATTTAGAAGGTGAACCTTGTAAGAACCCTCCGCATAATAAAATACAACTTTTGTTAAACTGTGTGTATCTTCCTTCTTGTTCTTGACAGTTCCCCAGCACACAGCCTTGTCATTTTGGAATAAACTTTTCCTCTTTCACCCACGAAGCTGCAAATTTGGCTTCTTTACTGCACCCATTTTCATTCCCCCTGCTCCTAGTGCTCTAAGCAAATAGAGCCCCTAGAGAGACATTATTCACAGGCTCCTACCCTGGCCAGGGAGTTGCAAGGACTTTATAAGATGCCATTTCTGACTGCCTGCTCCCTCCCATTTACAGAGGATCCACCACGTGGCTCTCAAGGCTCAGGCATCTGCTGAGCAGAGCAACACCTCACTCACCATGCCGCTGTTTCCAAGCTCTTCCATTCTCTCCACACAGCTCCCTAAAATAGTTTTTAACACACAGAACACCAAAGGACTCCTGCTTGCTCGGCTATGGATCCTAGCCTGCAACGTGGAGCCTGGAAGAGCCCTCCTCCCCTTCTGACTGGTGGTCTGCCTGGAGATCCTGATTGGCTAGTGAGGTCTGAGTGACATGAGCACCTCCCTTAGGGTTTGAGTGTGCTCAAGGACACAGCACAACCGGTTCTGGCCAAGGCTTTCAAGCCAGGCCCAGACCTTTCCCAGGTCTGCACAGATTTACATTTCAATAGCTCTCACACCTGGCCTTCAATAGCTGGTTTTTCTGACTTCCAGCACTCCCTTAGATACATCCCCTCCTCCTCCTAGATACAAGGTGCTTAGTTTGCAAGCTCTTTACACAATGTGGAGTGGAGTGATAGTCCTGTATCTCAGGTAGAAGGGGGCCCAAAATATTAACAACTGGAGAGAGATTTGAGGACACAAAACAATATTTTTGTTCTGTGGTTTCGTGCTGAGTTCAGGTGAACTGCAGGTACTCGAATTCAAGTCATCAGACTTAGCACCACCTACCTTTACCCCCTGCGCTATGTCTCTGGGACTCAATCAAATATCTGAGAATCTGTTTATAAAACTATTATAAACACTGGGGGCTGGAGAGATGGCTCAGGGATTAAGAGCACTTGCTGCTCTTCCAGAGGTCCTGAGTTCAATTCCCAGCAACCACATGGTGGCTCACAACCGTCTGTAATAGGAAGCCCTCTTCCAGCTTCCAGAGACATATGCAGAACACTCATCCATAAAGTAAATACATAAATAAAAAATTAAAAAAGCTCTTCAAAATAAAGCAACACACACAAAAGACAGTATGAATATCCGTTTGGCTTGCAAGTAGTATGTATTATCCAAATTTCCCTAATTTACTGTATCCTTGGATGATAATACTGTCTGCAGTTTTAAAAGTGATACAATGTCCACCGGTGGAATTTTACTACAAATGATATTTAGGCACCAGTGAGAAGACTCAGGGGAAACTGCATGTGATGTGCAAGGCTGGTAACCTGAGCTCCAGACTCAGGACCCACATGAAGATGGTGGAGAGAACTCCACAACATTATCATCCAGTCTCTCCATATCTGCCTTGGCCTACATGCCCATAGTCACACCATACACACAAACAACAGAGGGATTTGTTAAAACAAACAAACAAACAAACAAAAAAAACTCAAAAGGCTTCAGCAGATTGATTACAGCTATCAGACTTTTGGCCTCCAGAAAAAAATAATCTCCCTTAACAGAGGGAAATATGTTGCCTAAAGATCATGCCATGTCCTCATGGTTATATTCCCTTCATTATGCCTTTGTTCGTGTCTATAAAGACTAATGTGTAATCTTGAGGCTTCTACATACTGTTTGTAGCTGTATGAAGTTTTTCATGTACTGAACGTTACTGTTTACATGCTAAGGCTTTCCTACATTATTTACATTTCTCACCAGCATGAGTTATTTTCAGTCTTTGAAGATAACTTTGACATGTGAAGGCTTTATTGAATTGAATATATTCATGTGGTTTCTCTGCTGTTTGACTAGTTTGTTCTTTGAAGATGAATGTGGAATGCAAAGGCTGTGCAAACCACGTTGACTACATGTAAATGTTTATCTCCAGTGTGACCTTTGCAATATTTGACTGGGTTTAAACTAAATAGGATGACAGTTCTACAGTATTGCTCTCACGGTGTGTGATTCAAACAGTGACAGTTCTTAAGACGGGGTACTGGTATTGTATCATATAGAAATGCCTTGTAAACACTGAGAAGCTACCTTACAATGAGGTTTTATAAAACAAAAGTTATCAATCCATTTAAAGTTGTGTTGTTTTACTCTGTTGCATGTATTCCAATTTCTGGGGCACCACCAGAATTTTAAAAAATTAAAATTCCATCAGAGGGATATTTGTATCAGCTTGCATATGAAAATTACCTTCCATTTCTTCTAGACTTCAACAAGGTTCTTCAATATCATGGTCTTCAAGTTGTATCCTAAGATATAGTACTAAATGTGTAATATATATTTGTGAATTATGGAAATTAAATTTTCTCTCTTCAGTGAAGCTTACAAACATGATTTATTTACTCACCACATGTTCCCCTTTCCACAACATAAATTACAAAATGGCATAGATAACCAAGAATCATTTGCTCCTCTATTTAGAATATGAAGGAAGACTCATATTCTTGCCTACAGCAGTGAGATTCTGCAGGTTTTCAGCATTACACCTTTATATAGATTCTTCTTAAAAGGATCCAGTAAAGCCCACTCTTCCCAAGTGAAGTTCACATGAACATCATCATGGGTCACAGAATTCCCAAATACCCCACACATGTACATAACAGTATGGGTCAGAGTGCAAATGTATACAAATATATACTTCATTAAGAATATGTGCACATAATTCTGTGTACTTCATGACACAGTTCTGATGTAATCAGCAACTCCTTTTAGGAGGAAATTGAAAAGGAAGATTACTCCTGTCATTTCAGGGCCAAACAATTAAGATATGACATTGAAATAGTAATGTATAATAACAGATATTCAGAAACTTGCAAATATATCAAAAGCATAGAGTATATAGAGAATTAAATGGAAATGAATGCACAACATCCCCAAACGTGTGGGGCACTATGAAAGCAGTGCTAAGAGGAAAACTCATAGCACTAAATGCCCACATAAAGAATTTAGAGAAATCTCACACTAGTTACTTAACAGCACACTTGAAAGCTGTAGAACAAAAAGAAGCAAATTCACCCAGGAGGAGTAGAAGGCAGGAAATGATCAAACTCAGGGATGAAATCAATAAAATAGAAACAAAGAGAACAATACAAAGAATCAATGAAAGAAAGAGTTGGTTCTTTGAGAAAATCAACAAGATAGACAAACCCCTATCCAAACTAACCAAAAGGCAGAGAGAGAATATCCAAATTAACAAGAGCAGAAATGTAAAGTGGGGTATAACAACAGACACTGAAGATATCCAGAGAGTCATCAGGTATTACTTAAAAGATATGCACTCCATAAAATTTGAAAATCTAAAAGAAATGGACTTTTTTCTTCATAGATACCACACACCAAAATTAAATCAAGACCAGGTAAACAACTTAAATAGACTTATTTCCCCTAAGGAAATAGAAGCAGTCATTAAAATTTTCTCAACCAAGAAAAGCCTAGGGTCAGATGGTTTCAGCATAGAATTCTAACAGAGTCTCAAAGAAAAGCTAATATCAATATTCCTCAAATTGTTCCCAACAAGAGAAACAAAAAGAACATTGCCAATTTCTTCTTATGAGGCTACATTTACCCTGATACCCAAACCACACAAGGATGCAACAAAGAAAGAGTATTACAGACCAATCTTCCTCTTGAATATTGATGCAAAAATACTCCATAAAATACTAGTAAACACATGCCAAGAACACATAAAAAAAATCATCCATTATGACCAAGTAGGCTTCATCCCAGAGATGCAGGGATGGGTCAACATACAATAATCTGTCAAAGTAATCCACCACATAAAGAAACCGAAGGAAAAATACCCACATGATCATTTCATTAGATGCTGAAAAAGCCTTTGAAAAAATCCAACTTCTCTTCATGATTAAAGGCCTTGGAGAGATCAGGAATACAAGGAACATTCCTAATTATGACAAAAGTGATATACAGCAAGTTGACACCCAACCTCAAATTAAATGGAGAGAAACTCAAAGTGATTCTGCTAAAATCAGGAAATAGACAAGGCTATCTACTATCTCCATATCTATTCAATATAGTACTTGAAGTTCTAGCTAGAGCAATAAGACAACAAAGGGAGATCAAGGGGATACAAATTGGAAAGGAAGAAGCCAAACTTGCTATTGGCAGATGATATGATAGTATGCATAAGGGACCACAAAAATTCCACCAGGGAACTCCTACAGCTGATAAATACCTTCATCAAAGTGGCCAGATACAAAATTAACTAAAAAAAAAAAAATCAATAGTCCTCCTATACACAAATGATAAATGGGCTGAGAAAGAAATCAGGGAAACAACACTCCTCACTGTAGTCATAAATGTTAAGGGCCTGTTATTGTAGAGTTGCTGTGCTCTATTGAAGATACATTTCCCTGGTCACTATTGATTGTATTGTTAGGATGCAATCTAGGCATCTGAGATTGGGAAGATTATGATTCCTGGTGCTGATATCTGGCCTTTCCTTTGTTGGCCGATGTTTTGCTACTTGGTTTCTTTACTTTCTTATTCTTAGGAGAGTTTAGTGTCTGTAAGATTAACCTGGTAGGACAATCTTCTGGGGTCCTGTGGGTCCTGAACTGAGGGTTCCAGGTAAAATGTGTTTCTGGGTATTGAGACCCAACACTTACGAATGCATATGGTCTGGGGACAATGGAGGGGCTTCACAACAGGGAGGAAAGCAGGATGTTTCAACAGGATCTGTTAAGTTAGTCCCCTGGGAGTGCAGGCAGACAGAGGAATGGGTATTGCTAGAGAGCTGGGGATGAGACTGGAGGATTGGACATGGAGTAATAGTGTGAAGACCTCTTACTCTGACCCTACAGAGCTGAAGATGATTTTGACTTTCAGCTCCTGTTGGCCTGACCTCCATAGTTCTGGGATGGTAGGTGTGCCACTATACTTGGCCTTCTGTTGTTGTCATTTGAAGCAATGTCTCACTGGGCAACTCGAGCTGGAATGGAACCCATTAAGAAGCCCAGGTTCTCCACAATACACAGACAGATTTCTTACCTCATCCTCCCAATTTCTGGGAATGTAGGTTTGAGCTACCATATCTGCCTTCGCTTATTCTTCTTTAATTTTTTTGAAATAAAATTCATTTATTTATTTGTGTGTGAATGTGTGTGTAAGAGGATGTCAGAAGGCAACTGAGGAAAATCCATTCTCTCCTTCCTCCATGTGGAAGGGATTGAACTCTGGTTGGCTAGAATACTGGCAGGTGTCTTTACCCATTGATCCTTCTTCCTGGACCCACTGATACTTGTTAATTTTCTCATTTCTTGGTTTGGTTACTTTTTATCCAATAATGTTATTAAAATTATCATGGTCTTTCAGAGCCCCAACTAGGCATCTGTTGCCACCAAATCACATCTAGATTGATGTGAGAGATCTTTCTTCCTAATATTTCTAGTCTGCTTATCAAGTATTTTTTTTTTTATTATTTTCTCATCTGATAAACTGTGTTGGGCTCTTTATCTGTTGCCAGAAGGCCTTTATTTGAAATACACAACAATTTGGAAAAAATCACCAATGAAGCTTTAACAACATTATTTGTTTTGGGGTCAAACTCAGATCATCAGTGTATGATGCAAGGTACTTTACCCACTGATCCATTTTTCACACCTCAATTGTTTTCTATTTCATTGGTTTCAGTCTTGGTCTTCATTATTTCATTCCATGTAGCATTTTAAGTTTTTCCAAGCCCATAAAGTGAATTTCTAAGTATTATTAGATTGCGTTTTCATTTTCATTTAGTTCCAGAAATGTTTAAAAAATTTTAAATTTGAATAATCATGTTTAAATACAATGAAATACAGTCATAAATGCTCCCCATTTCCCCTTCCACTGCTCCAGTAGCCCAAGTAAAGCCTTCCTCCAAATATGTCTTCTCTTCACCATACTGATGATGCTATTAACATGGTGCCCTTCCCAGGACTGTCCTTCTTTCTGTTCCTCAGGAATATTATCCACCCCTATGTCTATGTGAACAATCTTCAGAGCCAGTATTGCCTTAATGCTTACATGTTTTCTGGGGTAAAATTCTCTTGCCTGAGATAGGGGTGCTTTAACACTGACATATCACTCACTGGCCATACCAGTTTGAGTATCTCATCTGAGATTCTTCCAATTGGTGTCAATCATGTCATGGCATCTGGGACATGAAGAGGCTCAGCTATCATAGATTTCCAGTCTAGGGTACAAATTGCATCTGGGCTTTCAGAAGTTGAAGTATGTAAACGCCTGTTTGTGAAGAGATTCTGTCTTTTCTGAACACTTATACGTGATGCTTCACAACATGTATGATATCTGCAGATCATTGTGGTCATGAACATAAAATAGCAACAACAGGTCCTTGAAAGGAAACACAGTAGAGCTGAGCAGACAATAGATCTATGTTCATTAGAAGTCAGTAGGGGGAGCTCTTTCCCATGTGGTAGCAGTAGGTTCAAGAATCCTGGCAAAGACAGGCATCTATGCTTCCAACCTCACTGTTCACAGAAGGGCACCGGGGTGTCTCACTCTAATTTCCACATTTAAGGGTTAGCATTGAGCTTCCTGCCTGTGTGCATGTGTGCACGTACATACGTGTATGTGTGTATGTGTGTGTAAGAAAGATTCAGTCAAGTATTGTCACCCTTAGTCACCTGTCTCATATGAGTCTAAGTGTCACGCAGGACTTATTCCCGCAAGGTAGAACCCTTAAAATGCTAAGTATGGAGTGTTGGCAAGCACAAAATCCACACATCAGGCCTGAGTCTGTGGAGGAGAGCTACATGAAGGACCCAAAAAAGGGAGAAGAGATGTTCAGCAGGAGTTGACAGCACACAGCATGTCGGAGAAAAATAGGGAGATGGGCATTAAGTAGACAGTTGTCATGGTTGTGAAATGGCATCACTGTGTTCATTGACTTAAACATCCATCTATGAGGGACTCACTGGTGCAACGGCAGCAAGACTGCTAATGGAGATCACCAACTGCTCTCTTGGTTGGATTTGAGACCTGCTCCATAGGGAAGAGTCCATTCATAGTCCTGTGAACTGGGTCAAACCCATGGCTGAGGAGGCCATAGGCACTAGAAGAGAACTTTTGACTTGGTTTCACTCAATGGTCATGTTGTCAACTGCCTTAAATATTTGTTTTTATCCTTAGGCTTATGCTTCTCCCACCCTTGGTCACAGAAGCTTCTCATTGCAGCTGGCAGTGTTGAATGGAGAGATGTGTTTCTGTTCAAAGTGCTGAGAATAAGCAATTGCAATGACTGGGCTGTAGATGGGACAGTTATATAAAGTCCCAATCCAAGGCTCATGGGATATTGTGGAGGAGGATGTAGATTGGATTCCGAGGCCCTATATCAAGCTAAAGAGCTATTGGCAGTTGGTAGTTATGGGAAGGGAGATCCCCATTTCATCAGAAGTCTGTACTCTGATATGTTCCTCATGCCTAAGTGCGTGACCAAACACCCAGACCCTTATGTGCTGAACTTATTTTTAATTGTCTTAACTGCAGACAGAAACCTTAACCTGTGAGATATATTGCTCCTGATTTGGTCGCACAGTAAGTCCAGATTTTTATACACTAAAACAATATAATAATAAGGTTGAAAATAAAAACTATTGACAGAAGAATAAAATCGAACAAACTATTGACTAGAGGAATAAAGATGAAATAACACAGATAATGAAGTAATTTTTTCTTTTGGGTGTGTGAGACCAACTAGGATTGTACTGTCTTCCATCAACTGTCTCCCTCATTCAGAGGTAGGGAACAATGAGGGTAGTCCAGGGAACAACACCTGTCTCTAACTGCCTTGCAAAGTCTTGCTTGCACCAGTGGCAGGAACCCACCCCGAGGCTGATTCCTTCCTGAGGGCAGACATTCCACAGTAGGGTGTGATCCCCTTTCTTCTACAAATGCTGGGTGAATTGTTGAAAGTAAAGCCAGAGATCTCTCTGCGAGCATGCAGGAAATGAATGGAAGCTTCATTAGAGCCCACTATCCAAGGTAATCATACTTTATTTCCCAAAATATTGAGTAACAGGAAAGTTTTTGACAATCTTCATTGTGCTTAAGCTAATAATGCCATGAATTAGTTTCCTTGAGAGAATTTCTGGGTGTTTTATGAAATGATTTTTTTAAGATTCTGGAAAGAAGTCATCATGCATTTAAATTGTAATCAAGGAGACAGCTCTAAGAAAAGTGATGGTCTTCCCTACTGGACATGCCATAGAGAGTTCTTGGTTTTATTCTATTATCTCAGCTGCAATGAGGAAGATATGAGCATGGAGGGAAGATTTCAGACAAATCCTCGGTCAGATGGATCTGACAGTATTTGAAGGGTTTTAACGTCAGGGAAAATAAGAATCAGTCACAGAAAAAAAAATGTTGTGCAGTCCAGGTTTTCTTTGTCCTTATTTCCATTTTTTTTTCAGATTTAATTTTTTTTCACTTGAGATCTTTCTTTCTTCAATATTTTGTAGTTTCTTGAGAAGGGTCTTGTGTATATCTAGATGGATTGAAATTTATATTCCTCTTTCTCATGGTCCCAAGTGCTGGGTTACAAATGTGCACATGCTTCCTGGTCATGTGTTCTTTTTTGATGTCTTTACTTTATACCTTTTAAGTTATATTTACTTATTGTCAGGTGTTCTGTGTTGTATGGATGATCGAAGAAGGACGGTCACTCCAAGATGAATTTCAGACTGTCTGACAGCAGTGGGCAGCCTCTGATGGACTGAACCTTGAACAGCCGTGCAAACCTTAGTCATTAATTATTACACAAAAGTTGTTTTTTTTTGTTGTTGTTGTTTTGTTTTTCGAGACAGGGTTTCTCTGTGTAGCTTTGCGCCTTTCCTGGATCTCACTCTGTAGACCAGGCTGGCCTCGAACTCACAGAGATCCGCCTGCCTCTGCCTCCCGAGTGCTGGGATTAAAGGCGTGCGCCACCACCGCCCGGCCAAAAGTTGTTTTTTTGGGTAAAACAAGTTTCACATACCAAAGTCCCTGTTGTAATCTGTATGTTTTTCTCAAGGAAAGCCTCATAGCCTTGCCACTTTAGTCATTATTGTGTACAGTTTGCAGTACACCATAATTCAAGATATCCAGGTTTGCCAGGATAGTCTTCTAACCAAAGTCATGCAAAATCTGTAAAGCTGCTTCAGAGAAACAACTCTATAAATCACAGACAGCAATTGCTGTTTTCCACAATGATTTCCTCATGATCAAAGCACTTCTAGAAAACAGCTATTCATTCTGAAGTTTATCTTAAATACAGTGAAAAACAACTGTTCTACTCCAATGTATACCCTATATAAAATGATTCTAATTCTACTAGATTTCTACTACATTTCCATCCTTTGTTTAAGCTATTTTGGTTACATTGAAGATAATGTAGACACACAGTTAAGACAGCCTTTTCTCTAATATGCTGTCTCATCAGAGCCCATAAACATTTTTTCAGACAGCTGATACCTGACCTAAGTATGCAAGCTGTTGTCCTTTGCTAAACTAAATCTCTTAGAGATCCCATCTCCATGACCATGAAAGCAATACAAGACATGCTAGAGAACAGGAGGCATCCCTGGTACATAATACATATATGATCTCATTCAGGGCTGCCAGGAACCAACCAGAATCACCACAGCAGCTAGAAGCAAAAGTCCGCCAACAGCCCACACTTAAATACCCCAGCCTTTTGTTTAATAAACTAGCTTGCTTGCAACCTCCCAGAGTCTGTGTCATTGCCTTCGCATCTGCTTACCCCGTCCCCACAGGTGTCAGGGACAGCAAGATCCAAGCCACAGAGCCGGCAATATCTCCTCACCTACTTAATGTCTTTTTCTCTCTTGGAGCCTACCACACACTCCTGGACATCTCTCTGCTACTAAGACACTCCCACTCTCCCTCCACTGGCTATGCCTTCCTTGGACTCTACAATATTGAAATCCTCCCTCTTGTTGAGTTCCTATTTTTCAACTCTTACTTTTCACAATAACTCTGTTCTCTATCACTCAGATCATTCTTGGAGCTTATAAGAACCCTCACTTTGGTGTGGGGGACCAGGACCCATACTTATTTACCCCAGGAACTCTTGAGGAATGAGGTATAAGAGACTTAAGTTGAAAATAGAGAAGAGAGAAACAGAGAGAAAAGACAGGATAGACTCGGTGGGCCTGGATCCCTATCCACTGGCCCAGAACTTTCCCCCGCAAAGTTCTATTTATAACAATGCCAAGGGGTGGAGCAAAAGACCCCTCCCTTGCTAGTTACGGTCACCTGGTACCCAGGCCCGTGGTCCAATCACCCTTTTATGCAGTCCTGCTGGGTACAGCCACTAGGAAACCCAGTGGGCTACGACACTCCGGCAGAGATGTTTTGTGACCCTTTCTCCTTTTCTCCATTGACTCAGTTTCCTCCTAAACTACTCAGAGATTTTGTTAAAGCCTCCATGTGTTACTGCAAATGTCTTGGCCTCAGAACAGCTCAAGCAGTGGCAGAAGATGGCACACTTGATTTTCAAATTCTCCCAAACTGTAACAACCTCATTCACCACACAAACAAATGACCCCCAAATCTTTTATTTTTAAGCTTTCTCAGCTCTACAGTCCCCAAAGTGTCTTATCCCTAAGCATTTTCTACTTTCCACTCTTTAAAATCTTTTATCCCTAGGATTTTTTTGCTCTTTGCTTTCAAAAACTGCTTAATAGTGTGAGGTAAACTATTTCAGGATTTGTAAGGTCATTGCATATGGTTAAAAACCTGTAACAATTCTTGTCAAATGTTTGGTCACAGCAACCAGAAAAGAAGCACAAAGCAGAGGAGAAAAGCACAAAGCAGAGGAAGACGACTTTCAATCAGAGTGCGGAGAGCATGGGAGCTAGCCAGGCAAAGGGGGAACAGCGGGGACAGGAACTGCATTCTAGGTGCTGTACTCACAAGTTCAGGGACCTGATATATCAGAAATATAGTGAGCAATTATGATATGATGTTTTCTTTGTAAAATTTCAATTGTTTAATAAAAACATTGGCAATAATTATGACAAAGATCTTGATAAGAACGCAGTCAGCTTCAGAACTATCAGTGGATTTGCTGAATACTGTCAATGTATCAAACGGGATGCTGGGTACTAGACGTGATTTTTTTTAAATGTAGTTCTTCAAACTATCACCTGAGGCAGGCCCTGCTCTCTGAATCTCAAACCTGTGGGGATTCACACCAAAGATATAGGAAACAGGTCAGATTCTGATAAGTGGGTGATCCTGGATCTAGGTAGGCCTTTAGTCAACTTTGTTTATGATCTGTCTGGATCTGAAAATGAATAAAGCAACATATTTTACCTTCAAAAAAAATGTAATAAAAAGTTAGTTTAAAACTTGTAACACAAGGTTGATCATAAAAAATCATATACATAGGTAATCTTAATTTGCTACAGCATGCTATATGTGATCCAACTCTTGTTTATAAAATTAGATCTAGGAAAATAGATTTTTTTTTAGATAGCAACAATGTGGCTCACCTCCATCTTAGCTGATGACCTCATCAAGATGGAAGCAAACAAGTGTGTGGTAGCCATCTCTATTAAGGTTAAAAAGGGTTCATGTCATGTAACATCATGATCATCTTGGTTTAGCATTGTATCTCATTTAGACTAAGAAGGCAACAGCAGGTGTCCAGAGTATTTTGGATTAGGGCAGAATTTGTATGATGATGAATTCCTATGGTTATAAAGGTATACTCAGGTTAATGGAAACTGATTTGGAGATTTATGTCTAACTATGTTTATGCTAACTGTTCAAAACCAGACTATCAGAAAGTTTAAATAAGAAACAACATATGTTTTTAAAATAACATTAAAAAACTCCTAGGATCTACTCAGGTTAACAGTAACTGGCATGAAGATATAGGTACAGCTTCTTTGTCTTCATAAACTTTGTTAAGCTTTACCTATTTGGATAAACTAAGTTGCTGTGGGATGGTCTGTATGTCAAATGTGTTGCTAATTGGTCAATAAATAAATCACTGATTGGTCAGTGGCCAGGCAGGAAGTATAGGCGGGACTAACAGAGAAGAGAATAGAGAGAACAGGAAGCTGGGTGGGAGAGACACTGCCAGCCGCCATCAGGGCAAGGAAGATGTAAAGTACCGGTAAGCCACAAGCCACGTGGCAAGGTATAGATTAATAGAAATGGATTAATTTAAGCTGTAAGAACAGTTAGCAAGAAGCCTGCCACAGCCATACAGTTTGTAACCAATATAAGTCTCTGTGTTTACTTGGTCGGGTCTGAATGGCTGTGGGACTGGCGGGTGTCAGAGATTTGTCCTGACTGTGGGCCAGGCAGGAAAACTCTAGCTACACTGAGTCATACAAGAAATTGTGATATTCTGTAATTGTTCACTATGATAGTACGAAAAAAGTAAAGTTCCCAGTTTCTCTGTGAACTGAATGTATGGTTTTTTTTTTTTTTTTTTGGTTTTTTGAGACAGGGTTTCTCTGTGTAGCTTTGGAGCCTTTCCTGGAACTCACTTGGTAGCCCAGGCTGGCCTCGAACTCACAGAGATCCGCCTGGCTCTGCCTCCCGAGTGCTGGGATTAAAGGCGTGCGCCACCACCGCCCGGCTGAATGTATGTTTAATACCAGTGGTTTCCAACGTATGGAGCATGACCACTTGGGCAGTGTCAAAAGACCCTTTCACAGGGGTCACCTAAGACCATCTGCATATCAGATATTTACATTAAAATTCACAACTGTAGCAAAATTACAGTTATAAAGTAGCAATGAAAATAATTTTATGGTTTGGGGTCACCAAAACATGTGTTAAAGGATCACGGCATTATGAAGTTTGAGAGCCGTTGGTTGAATGCTTTACTTTTTATGCTAAAAGATCTTCAACTGAATCAATTCAAAATCTTAAGGGTTAAACTTAACAGGGATGTTAAAGTTGTTTTTGTTTCTGAGATGGTGTTCAGCTGGTGTTGCTCAAACTATTGAATCCCCTTCTCTATAATGTGGATGGCTGTGAGCCTGCAGAGTGCCCTGCTACCATAGGTCGTAGCTTCCATCAAGGGTATCATAGAATGACTCCGCCCAGATGATGGGTTTTGGAATTTGCCTGTCAGGAAGAATAATCCTGGGTCCTAAGATATTCCCTAACCATATTTACATCTCAGATTTTTTTCTTAGTAGATTTTCAAAGTTTAATAATCTGGTCAAGAAAATTGCTCACATGTGTGCCCAGCAGTTTGTCACTTGTCTGGTTCCAGACCCACTGATGTCATCAGCTAAGATGGGCCATCATACTTGCTTGTATGTATTCTCTTGACATTTTCTAATTTTAACATGGGGATACTAATGCCTCATTGTAAGCTACCTCTGAAAAACTCTTGTTGAATAGGAGAGACTTCAATATGAATATGTCTGGCAAAATCTCACTGTTTCATTTGTTAACACTAAACATTTGAAGAAGTCATATTAACTTGACAATATGAGTTAGATCCAAGACTTTCCATCAGTGTTGGTTCTCCTAAGTCACAGGTATTCTTCCCAAATTAGCTTTTCCTAGTGATACTGGGCCCCAATTTCCCCTTGGAGTTCAAGATAAATGTATTCTCTCAGCACCCAAGGGAATAGAAGATGAAATGCGTGCATGTCCTTAATAAATTATTATATGATGCAAATTTAGCAAGCACACAGTGCTTCTTCCTAGCGTTGAGTAAGACCCATGTTTATGTTATTACCTTATTATTTTCTATTTCTGCAAATACTGAAGTTTTTCTTCCAACTGTGCTCATGAAATTTATTCATCAATCTAGTCAATTAACCATGACAAGCTAATATTAAGCAACACATGACTTCCAACTCTGTAGGTTGCTTCACAAGATCTATCCTATGCTTGCATCTACAAGATGAAGTACACAGTGTAAAGGCAATCTGTGTTGTCCTCGATGTTGGATTCCTGATCAGGATCAACATCACAGACCATACTCAGCGTCTTAATTGAAATGATCAGCATCTTCTTCCATGTTATTCCAGACATCTTTTTTATCCTGCATGAGTTCTGAGATGTTCTTACTCCATGCAGGATGAGATGAGGATCTGTTCACATTGGCAACACTCTCCACCCGTGATTACCTGAAAACCTGGATGCTCACAGTGAATGTGGGGTCAGTGAGTGAATGGTGACTGTCACCAGAGGACTGTGCTTTGGATTTATTTGTGGATAACACATACTGGATCCTTGAATTCCTTTGAATTCCCTATTAAACCCAGAGCTTGGAACAAACCCATGTAAACTGGACACATCTGAGGAAACCTACATCAAGCATTGAGAGTTTATTTTCAGACATTTTCAGCAGATGGAATTAACATGCCCTTTTGTAACAAATCTAAATTTTGCTGATTTTCAAAGTGAAGAATAAGGTGTTCTGAGGACAGGACCTCAGTGCTCAGTCACTCTGACTTAATTCTGAAGCAGGTAGAGGCAAGGGCAACAACTCCAGATGCTCTCAAAATCTTTGCTGACCTGAGAGTCTCCTTCCCTGATTTGAGGAGATATAAAGATCCCTGTGTATGTGAGGGGGTGCAGCTCAGGGTCTCTCAGCAGAAGGGAAGAGTTGTGCTGATCATGCATCTCCAGGTCCTGCTGCTAAATGGCCCATTTGCTCTTCTTTCACAATAACCCTGAGCATAAGAACATTTCTAATTCATGCATGGGCACTGCCCAAGGTTCACCATGCCTTGATGTCCTCTCCTTTGTTCTTTTTCACGTGGCTATTTCTTCACGTGGGGCAAATCTCTTCTCCAGGTGACAAATTCTTATTTAGTCTGCCTTCTGCCTGTACCAGCACCAGGCTCTCTACTGACAGCAAAGACAATAACAAGGTCTCAGCACATGACATTGTCTGTCTCATTTCTCTATATCCAGAAATAGCTGCAGATAGTACTTCTGTATTACTCATGCAGTTGATTCTCAGCAGGTTTGAGTGAGGGTTGCTCCACTGTCTAAGAACCTCTGCATGGGTTCCTTCTTTTCCTCACCTTGTCCACTTATATAGCACTTGGTTCCTTATCATAACTGATCACCTTCCTGGCCTTGGAGACACTTTGATGAAGATGCAGGTTGATGCTGCCCAGGGCTTGCAAAGCAGGAAAGACATACTAATCAACTAACTACAGTTTATGTGGAGACAAGTCCTTTCTCCTAGACCTTTTTTCCATGCAAGCATTTCTATTTCATTAAATTAGCATTCATTCATCAATAACCAATGCCCCCTTGTCACATCCACGTAGTCTCAGAACAAAAAATGACTCATGACACCAAATGGTTTCTTCCAGGGAATTAAGAAGACTTATTTGAAAAGGAACAAATCATACATTAGTCAGCTTCAGCTTTCTGCACTTGAGGGAGCTACATGGAAGGGGAATTTAAATCTCTTTATCAATGGAAATCAAGTGAATTTAGGGTTGAAGCTGCATTAAGGATGGGCAGAATCCAGGCCAGAACAAAGGGTAGAATATACTTAGGATTGTTTACTCATCAAGGATGACCATCAGCTATTTGAAGAACTGAAACTCTCACAGAATTCTGTGGCTCCACCTTATTCTTTTGCAATGAATATGATCTGTGTTTTTATTTCTAATTAAAGGGCTTTCACTAGGTAAAGGAATATCTGACTTTGCTGCTGCTCTAGGGAAACCACTGTTAGGGAACGATAATAGTTGAAGGAATCTAGTGGTAGTAAACTCTGATAAACCTCCAGTAGTAATCTGAACCTAAACAATATGTCTTCTACTATACTAAGTTGTTTATGTAGGTTTCTAGCATGTTCCTCTAATATGGAACTGAACCCATGAATATATATATACAGTTGAATAGGTCAAGGTAAGCATATTTCTCTGCCCATATGTGTGGTGTGTTCTAGTCCCTAATTGTCCTTGGAAAGTAAGTGTGAGAGGCACAGATATTTTAGTGCTTTGAAGTGTGATATCATTATTGCTCTTTCTTTCTCTCCCTCTTTATCTTTCTGTCTCTGTGAATCTGTTTCTCTCTCTCTCTTTCTTTCTCTCTCTGTCTCTCTGTCTATGTGTATGTATGTGTATGTGTATGTGTATTTGTGTGTGTGTGTGTGTGTGTGTGTGTGTGTGTGTGTGTGTGTGTGTGTGTGTGTGTGTATGTGATTGTTTGGTAAAGGCCATGTATGTCACGTAGTAAGTATGAGTATGTCATGTAGTAAGGTGTCAGTTTCCTGTAGGAGAGACTATATCTCCAAACTGTGAACATCAGGAAGGGATTCTGGGTGATATTGCAGGAGGAAGGATTTAACATTGATGAGGGTTCAGAGAAGAATGTTAGAAAAGGGTCCATAGAGTCTAAAGGAATTGGGATCAAGTGAACCAGAAGCCTAGAGTACTGCAAGATGTGAATGGATTAACAGTATAGACAGATGTATTTTGTCTTCACGGACCTTGGATTGTGTTGATGCTCAGGGGACAGTGACAGAAACAGCTAAGGCAAGGGCTCTTTTGAGTTAATATCAGAATGAAAAGGGAAGAATGAAGAAAGTGAGGATGCCTCTTTACTACCCAGATCAAAAATGGTCATCATAGCCAGTACCACAAAAATGTAGGAAGAGTTCTATAAGTTCTGTGTTACTCACTTGGTAAAGCTGACTTCAATTGTAGCCTTGTCTTCTATTTATTGGCCCGTAATTTTTTTACTTCTCAACTTTTTTATTTCTGTAAGAGGCAGTACTTCCTACTCCTACCTCTGTATGTAAACCTCAATGTTTTTGATCCCCCAGTTCATCTTATCTCTAGACAACAGTTTCTGATAGGACACTGTAGATCCTGTCTCAATGCTTTTTTTTGACATAGACTAAAGTCACTTAGGAATGTAGGAACCTCTTCTGAGGAACTGCATCCATCAGATTGGCCTATAGGAAGAAATTATGGTCTACTCACATAGCTTGTCAGTAAGGTGCAAAGAATGGAAAATGTCACTTAAGTCATGCTTTGAGGCCAGCATCAGCTACACTAAGTCAAGACAAAGACATTAGATAAAACTATGTATTGAACAATGCCTCTCATAAACACTGCTGTGGGATAATGATCTTGTACACTGCTTCAATAAAATGCTGATTGGCCAGTAGCCAGGCAGGAAGTATAGGTGGGGCAAGCAGACTAGGAGAAGGATAGGAAGAGGAAGGGCAGAGTAAGGACTCGCCAGCCAGAGACAAAGGAAGCAAGATAACAAGGCAGAACTGAGCAAAGGTACCAAGCCACATGGCCAAACATAGATAAGAATTAGGGGTTAATTTAGGTATAAGAGCTAGCTAGCAAGAGGCATGCCATAAACCGTACAGTTGATAATTAATATTAAGCCTCTGAGTGATTGTTTTATAGGCAGCTGCAGGACCAAGGGGATGGGTGGGACTGGAGAAAACTTACAAGTACATAAACACAGGTTCAAAGTCTTCAAAAATCATCATTTTTGCACCATGTAAAGATGGCCCCTGAAGATTCTATAATATGTGACATCATATTCATATTTTTCTGTGACATCAACACCAGGAAAAACTGACTAAATGTACAATCATCAGATAATATTCTGCTGTTAGTCATACAAACTTATTCTAAAATGTTGTAAGAGGGTTCAAATTTCATAAAACTAGGATTTACACTTATGTAAATCACATTTAACATTCAAAATTATGTGTCATTGATGATAGTAACAAAGTAAAACTTAAAATATACATTCTAAAGGCACAGTTCTTGATGAAGAGACAGCACTTGACAGCATCCTACAGTCATTCATCATGAACACTCACAGTAAATTAGGAACAGAGAACCCCTGAGTCAGAACAATATCATGCACTAGGAAGACCAAAGTTACCCTCAGACAAAATGGTGAGAAAGCTGAAGTTTGACATTAAAGACTGAAGAATGCAACCGTATTCCCTCTTTTCACACATTGTCCATCTTGCACTTGAAGTATTAAGGAACACAGTAACAGAACTGGGTAAATGATCATTTCTCATATTGACAAAAAAGGGAAAGAAAGAGCTGCCATCGTTTGAGCATAACCAGATAGTCTGTATGAAGATTCTGGGTTATTGTACAAGCAACGGGATTCGTGGATGATTGATCTGTGTGCCGATTTCTTTGGCATATGTGAGGAGTTGACACTGGAATTTGAAACAAACAACACATCAATTTCATGTGTCGTTCCCCACCTCCATGCCTGTAATGTCACATTGCTTTTTTGTAAGTGTCAGTGAAGGCCATAAATCAAGACATTTTGTTAAGAAAATAAAACTTTCTAAGTCGTGCCCACAGTATCTTGCCAAATAGATTATATCCTACCAGAATTACAAAATTGGCTCCATATTTCAAGGGAAGAACTGTGAGGAACATGTACTGAAGACTTAAGAGTTGGGTTGAAGGAGCGTGGAGAAGGTTTGGGGCATTATAGGCACACAGTGATTTTTCATTATGGACTTTGATTTACTTATTTTTTTTCTTTTTTTTTTTTATCTAGTCCAACAGAGACTCCTGCCAGGAGAATGTGGTAACTGATAATAAAAGATAATGTCACAAGATAGGGAAGGAAAGAAAATATGCACAGAAACGAGGAATCTAGCCAGGCGGTCAGGACAGCAGGTTCCCTTACATTATATATTCAGAGAGTTTGGTCAGTCAGGACAGTCCACAATAAGTGGAGGGACAGAACTTCATTTCTGAGGTAAGACTCATCACATCACTCAACCTTGTTCTGTACCCAAAACACATTTGTTCCCTAGACATTCTCTCAGAACATATCTTCAACATAAAAACTGAATTTTCTTACAGAAAATTTTGGAAATAACGTATTTATTTCCCATATTCTTTTACCTTGAAAGTTGTGCTTCTGACTCTTCTGAGTAGGCCCCAGATGCATTGTGGGCCCATCTCTGTCTGTTCCAAGCCTCACACACCAGAATCCCAAGGACTATGAGGATCAAGCCGGCCATGCCCATCCTAATGAGATTCTCAACTGTTTGATCCTGTGTCTCTGAGGCTGTGTTTGTGGACAAAGAAGTCACAGAGGTTAGGTTAGGGCAGGGCTAAGTTTCTCCCATGATAACTGGCTGTCCACTCAGGGCACATGCCTTCCCAGGACAGAACTTGGACCCGCTGTGTCCAGTACCATTGTTTTCAATTATCCATATTCACCTGCCTTGGTTTTCATCATGTTGTGTAAAGGACTGATTGTCTTAGATGATCCTGAGAACAGAATAAGAGGAGTAGAATGCAGGAGGTGCTTGAGAGTCCTAAGTGTTTCCTAAGTGTTCCACAGTCTCCATTCCTGTAAATGACCATCATTATCATCATATATACTCATGAAGTTCTGGGGTGAACCTTTCTCTGTCTCTATCAGGTTCCCTCTTGTATTCTGATTAGAATCTTCAGCTTCACTGGGCTAAAAGAGACACCAATGAAACAGAATTGAAAACAGAAAATTCAGAGTGGAACAAATTGACAAGGCATTCCAGTTGATGATCTTTGATCATGCAGTCCCTGCACTGAACAACTTCAAGGCACCATTCTGAGTATGGCATTTCTGGTGAGCTTAGTAGGTGAGCTCTGCAGATTTAGATGCCCAGTGTTGTGAAATGGTGCTCAAGAAACCTTAGTGGATTTGAACCAAGGAGACACATGCCAAGGGGGCACAGCGGAAAGTTACTCACACCACGCAGGCATGACATCCATATGGAAAATTTTATTATTAAAGGAAAAGGGGAGAGGGAAGAGAAAGAAAGAGGGAGGGAGAGAGACAGAGAGGGAAAGAGAGAGATAGAAAGAGAGAAAGGAAAGTGGAGGTGCGTACAGCCTCATGAAGAGAAAGAGGGAGGGAGGAAGAAGGAGGAGGAAGGTTTTTTTCCTCTTAAAGGAGGATTTACAGAAGATGACATCAGGATGCTGGGCAGGTCCCCAAAGGGTGGTTCAAAATGCTAACATTCCTCCATTTTTGATTATTATAGAAAGGTGAGTTATGGATAGCAAGTGTGTGTGTGTGTGGGGGGGGAATAAGGGCACTGAATTCTTGAGACTGCTTCTTGCTAATTTGGGGGCAAAGTGGGTGTTGGGAGTCGTGCACAACAGGGGGCGTGAGTGAAGAAGCATTCAGTTAGCTGTCGTCTTGGAGACCCCTTGAAGGAGCTGAGAAGGCAGGTTACCAGGAAAAAATAGATTATTTTCCTTGGCCTCGTGAGTGGGGCCAGCCATGGGAAGAGTGACGGCTGCCAGAAAGAATGGGATGGAGAGGGGTCCCAGCTGCACAGAAGAGGGAGTGTGGATGAGCCAGATGAAAGAGTAGATATGTCCTTGAGTCTGGAGTGGTGGTAGCAGCAGTGATCTTCCAGGAGCCTGGGAAAATGGCGCACCAAACAAATCAAGAGTACAGGAGACATCATATTTGCTGTTTCTCCGGAGGTGGGAAATGCTCACATCCATCCTGTGAAAGTGTCAGTGAATTAGGAGATAATGGAGTTTTTACGAGTGGGCATGTGGGTGAAGCTAACATGCCAGTATTTGCCTGGTTGGTGTTCTCAGATGGCTCAGTGGCTGGTGGTGTATCTCGAGAGCCTTTGAGGGTCTGGCCTTGGCACAAGTCTGGCAGGAGGGATTGATCTGTGCAGGAACCCGTGTCTTTAAACAACTGGAAGAGACCTGCATTTTGGTGTCATAGCAAAAGCTATGCCTTTGGGTTAAAAGGTATGAATATTTTCTAGGGCCTGGATTCAGCCCAATGAAACATATCTTTAAATCTATAACCAGAGGAAATTTACTGAATAGAAGTGGTTGAATGAGTGAAGGAGGAGGGAGGCTTCCCTACGCTCCCTACTAATGCTAACCTGTCTCTAAAAGACGGGACCAGTAAAGTCCACAGAAATTTAAGGATTCCCAAGACTGTCTGTAGTCAGTGCTCTATCAGTTTATCAAGACTGCATTTATCAATGCTAAAATTTTGAACCTCTGAAGTTACATCTGAAACTGGCTTATCCTGTACCATGACGTCTGTGAATTTAAAAGGCAGCTGAAACCTTGGTGGCTCCTGTTGAACTGACGAAACCTGGCTGTCAATGACATGGCACCAATGTTGTGAAAGTGCACAAGAGGCCAAGGAGACGTGGTGGAAAGTTACTCACACCATGCAGGCATGGCATCCATGTGGAAAGTTTTATTATTAAAGGAGAAAGAGAGAAGGGAAGGGATGGAGGGAGAAGGGGGTAGAGAGAGAGGGAGAGAACATGGAAGTGCGCACTTCCTGAGAGAGGGAGGGAGGGAGGGAGGGAGGGAGGGAGGGAGGGAGGGAGAGGGGGGGAGAGGGGGGAGAGAGACAGAGAGAGAGAGAGAGAGGAAGAAAAGAAGGGGGAGGGGTTTTTCCTCCTAAAGGGGCCTTTACATAAGATAACATCAAAATGCTGGGCAGGTCCCCAAAGTGTAGTTCAGAATGCTAACACCTAACACCTAATCTGGAATGTTTCTCCCAAATACCTGTTTTTACTGAGTGCCCCATTCCCACACTCAGTCCCTCTCTATGACTTTGGCAGTCCTGGGCCTGTTCTGAGTATCGAGGAACAACCAGAGGTGTAGAAGGTAGGAATGCCTCTTAGAGATGAGGAATGATTTCTGCTAAGGGTGAGAACTTCTGTCTTGTCGCCAAACTCCCAGGTAGTCCTTCTCACATCAGACTCAGAAATTTCTCTATGTTCAGTTCAGGTCAGAAGCAGATCCTTCTGTTATACATTGATCTCCACCCCCTTTTTCTCACAACTGAAGTGGGGAATGCTTGATTAAGATGTCATGCAAAGTGTTGTGCAAGTCTAGCCCTCAGCAAACATTTGAAAGGTGTGCATGTCAGTGTGTGTGAGTGTGTGTGTGTGAGTGTGTGTGTGTGTGTGTGTGTGTGTGTGTGTGTGTGTGTGTGTGTGTATCATGGATCAGAGTAAACAGTACAAAGCACTGAGAATTTATCTGTACAATTCCCTAGTAGTTTGGATTCCTCTCACTAAGCATAGATCCCAAGATGGCTCTATCTACCCCAATCCTTGCCATCTTTACAAATAATAGTAATTGAGACAAACGGGACAGGGCATAGAGTGACAAGTCTGGATCAGCTCTCCTATGACCTCAGAAGTCTGGAAGTTCAGCAGTGGAGGATCACTGGAGGTCTTATCCCAATATCCTCTCTTGTTCAGATGGGCATACCCAGGGCAGGATGAAATCCTCTTATTTACCCTCTCCCAAGAGAACTCTGAACCAATGCATATTCTGCTCCTGTATGTCATCCTGAAGAACAAGGTTGCAGGCTTCACTGAATTCTAGGTTTTGATTGACTCAACTGGATTTTGGTTTAGTCTAAATGTGATTGGTCATTTGGTATGTCCCGGTTCTCTTGGCGAATTCTGTCCGGTAGGACTGAGTTATGGTTTTGGATCATATGTAGATGAGAATGGTCATGTGTCCCTATTTAATACAGAAGGAGAGTCTAGAATGCTCTATGATTAATGCAGTAGGGCTGTCTCTTCCTGCGTAGGCAATGTGTGGTGTGGCTGCACTGAGAGAGATCATGTGACAGAGGCCTGTTCTAAGGAGAAGAGAATAGGAGAAGGGTTGAGTTCAGTGTCTGGGCTGAGACCTCCATGGGGCCTGACTGTGAGGACCTGGACTCTGTCATTATTCTCTGACTTAAGCATCTTCTGTGCATCGACTGTATCTTTGCATCACTTCCTGTCTATGATCCCCATTCCTCTTCCCAGTCATCAGCTTATGGAATCCCCCATCAGGGCCTCTGCAGAGGCTATGAGCCCAATTGAATCTGCTCAGACTCTCATCTGTGATCATGATATCCAGGAGCTCAATAGACTGACTGCTCAGCAGAGAGGCTGTATGCCCCATAACCTCTCATTGGCTCCCAGGGGAGTGGCTCAAAAAGTCAAGGGTGAAGTCAGCCAAAGGGAAACAACCTGTGTCTGCTGGCCACAGTGTTGACCGAGGTTAGTTCACCTGTTTTTTACAGATCAAATCTTTCATAGTTGACACCAGAGCAAAACTGTAGGGTCAGGGTTTTCCCAGGTCCCAGGATATGGCCTTGATGGGGAAGGATTTGGAGTCAGCCCCAATGGGAAAATGATGGGCCAGGAATTGTGCAACTGGATTTTACCAAACATGTATCCCATGCCATGTTGCCCTGCACATCTTATGGCTTTTATTTAGCTGTGGGGCTCTGGCTAAAAAAAACATGCTCTCCCATTAGTTACTCTCTACAGGGCACTCCCCAAAAGGGCAGAGCAGTGGCATGGGTCTTATTGCCTCAAAAAGAGATTATTCAGTGATGGTGCTGACTCACCTGAGATGTGTATTTCCAGGGGATCACTGGGTACAGACCACAAACGTGGGGTACTCTTGTAGTAACCATAACATCTGAATGTTCCTGTGTGGTCTGGAGTCACATGATCTATAGAGAAAAAGGCTTGGTACTGCCTAATACTGTGTATATACTGTGAGTTCATGGAGCTGAGGAACTTCTGACCTTCCTTGGTGAGAATGAACTTGTCATATTCCTCCTGGGAGACACACTTGAGAGTCATGTTCCCTCCTGAGGTCACCACAGGGCTGGGCAGGACTGACAGGCTAGGTTTATTGTAGTAGATTCCTAGGACAGAAGGAGGCAGCCTGTTCCATGGGTCACATAGCCACAGTGTTCTCCAGGGCTAGGCTGTGAGAGGGGAATACTCCTGAGAGCAGAGCCTGGGGCTGAGACCTTGATTGCCCCTCACTTGTCACAGCTATTTCTAGGATGTCACTGTGGTCTGACCAGCCTGTTGAGGTGAAACTGTATCTGTGACATTTCTAAGCATGTTTCTGTATCACAGAAGGGATGGGAATTTGGACGTCTTCCCAAGCTACTCTGTGGTTTGTGTGCCCCAGGTCTTGTGGCTTCCCACTTAATGCAGAGCATGTATTTCTGCATCCAGGTTCCCCTGACACCAGATGGTCATGGGATTTCCTGAGGTGATCACAGAGCCTGGCTCAGCCTTGATGGAAGATCTATTGAGAGGCCCTGAAAAAGGTAGCAGCTAAGGAAGTGGATGTGTTTGAAAGTGATACAGAGTAGATCACACTTAAGGTGATCCAGAATAGCAGACAACCTACTGTAGACTCACTTCTGTCCTGGACCTCCTGCATCTCTCTCTCTCACTGTCTGCTTTGGATTCTGTGTCTTGGGTCCCACTGTCTCCCGGACTCTTTATCAATAGCCTAAAGAGACCTGGCTTATCACACACACCACACACCCAGTCCTCCATGTGCACCTATACCAAGTTTACCATCATTTTAGGGACAGGCAGGGGTACCTCACCTGAGAAAGACAGTTCCAGGGGCTCACTAGATTCTGACCACACCTGTGGTTTGTTCCTGTAATTGCTGTAGCATCGGAATGTCCAAAGCTGGTTGGGAGTCAAAAAGCCCACAGAAAACAGGGCTTCAAACTGCCCAGAAGATTGGTTATACTGCGAGTCCATGATCCAGGAGAGCTTCTGTGGTCCTTCCTTAATCAGAATAAACCTGTCATATTGCTGCTTTGAGACACACTGGAGGGTGACATTGCCACCTGGGGCCAACACAGGACTTGGTTGTGCTGACAGTCTGGGTTTACTGAAGGCTCCTGAGAGAGAAGAAGGAATAAGGTATGTGTTCTCAGATATTATATCCTCAAGGGCTGCGAGGGGAGGGGAAATCCTGAGAGCGAACCTACTTCTTGACAGTCAAAAATGAGGCTGGGAACCCTGTGTGTCCTCTTGCTTGTCAGCAGCAGCTCTAGTGGGTCACTGTCCTCTGACACTCCAACACAGTATCTGATAGTGACAGCAATATCACCCTGTATGGTGCTGCTCAATTTTTGAGATGAAGAATTCAGCCTTGTTACCAGCACAATCTCCAGTACAATCTGTTCGCACATTGGTTTTGGGCATCTACCTTTGTAGATATCATGCTTTTTGGCTTCTGTGTACACCTCACAGAAGATCATCGCCTTACTCCATTTGGGGACTACAGAGGCTGTTTGAGCTCTCAGGATAGGTTTAGGGAGGGTCACTGCAAGTAAATAAGCATTTGGTACCCAGGGCATCCTTCCTCAGATTCCAAGTCTCAACCCCACAACACTGCAGCCAAAATCGCGATGAGCACATAGACATTGTTTTCCATCCTTACTTTCCAGGCATGGCTGGGTATGAAGAGAAGGGCAGCAGAGGAAAGCTTCGGATACTCACGTGCCAGCACTGCATTCCTGAGGCCCACAGTCAGTTCTGGAAGAGAACTCAGTGTGAGAGGTTTGTCCCTGAAGCTAGAGCCCTTCCTCCCCTTAGCAGAGCCTTTTGAGACCCTGGGGTTTTCTGATGCTTGTCTGTGGATCAGGGTCATTTCTAGACAGCAGATCCCTGCCCCATCTCACCCAAACAGAGCAGTGTTGTGAAGAAGAAGGTCATGGTATCTCTTCCCAGAGGCTGTAGGAGTGCAAAATTAGGGGCAGAGCTACAGAGCCTGTTTGAAGGAACAGGAAACAGGGTGTGGTCTTCAGAGGCAAGGCAGTCCTCATTACATGGTTGTACTTCGAACCCACAGGAAGGGGAACTGCCTTTCTCAGGCACCAGCCTCTTATATGCCCTGTGCAGTGGAGAGTTGACTCGGTGCTTACATGGATGTTTCCACAACCCCATTAGTGTTTGCCTTCTCTGCCTTCATCCTACTCAGGGACAGACAGGCGTAATGGCAAACAAACCTGATGTCTCCCTTAAGTATCTCCCCAAAGGTGAAATTTGCATATGTCCTTAATACATCATTACAATGTTGCAGAGTTAGCAAGCACACAGTGCTTCTTCTTGAGTAAGACGCACGGTCGTATTAGTACATCCTTCAAATGTTCTAACAGTTATAGACAAGGCATCAAAGCAGATCGGGTGCAGGCATGTCCATCCCCAGCCCCGATTCCAAGCTCATTGTCTTCATCACCATCTATTGTGCGAGTCAGTAGACAAGATGGTTCTGTTTACTGGGGCTAAAGGGAAGGCTCACATGCATGTCTCCATGAAGGGAGAGTGAGGGGTCAGCTTCTTTCCCGAAATAGGTGAGCTGTCCTGACCCCAGAGTCCCACGGAGAAATATTCAGATTGTAGTCTTTACATTGGTTTTTCCTGTCAAGTGCAATCTCAGGCAGAAAGCTTTAACGTCAGAGCTGACTACGAAGTTGTTGTCGTTAAAGAGAAGCACTAGAGTAATGGAGAAGAGGGGAGTGCATGTCCACGTGACGAGGATGATGAATGGTGAAAGTCAGACAAACTGGCTAGACGTGTGAAGCAGAGGGGATAGGGTGAATGTAGATACTGAGAAGCCTTGTGTGAAAGACCCCAGGGAAGGAGCGACATATGAGCAGAGTGAGTCATCAACCCTTTTAGCCTCTCAGATTCTCAGTTAGGTATGAAACTGTCATTTTACTTTGTTCGATGATGTGACTCTTTTTATATCTCTGCAAACACTACAGTTTCCCTTTGTCTTAGTCACTGTTCTACTGTTGTGAAAAGACACCACGAGCTTTCTCTTGGGAGGTGGAAGAGAAGGATTCCTTCCTGCTGCCTTTGGTGTTTGAGCTGAATCATTATATGTACACATCTTTCTAATGCAGAGACCTGCTATATGAGCTTTAGTGACCTGTCCTGGAGAGTACTGTGGAGGCATCGTGGGTTGGAAGTTTTAGTGCATTTGGTCTGCAGTATTGCTTATGTCTGCTGTTTCCTTATTGATGTTCTGTCCAATGTTAATGTGGCCAGAAGGGTCTGTATTACCATGTCTCTGTATCTGTCTCTCCCTGAGTGTCTGCTTTGCGTGCTTTTATGTGGGTGTTTATATCTTAAAGATTTAATTTTAGATTTATTTAATGTACGTATGAGTGTTTTTTTCTGCATGTATGTATGAGTACCACATGGATGCCTGGTGCCTGTGGTGTTCAGAAGAGTACATTGAATTCCTTGGGACGAGGGTTACTTGTGGAAATGAACCACAATATAAGTGCTAGGACTCAATTTCCAGTCTTCTGCAAGAATAATAAGTATTCTTAACCACCAAGCCATCTCTTCAGTCCTGAATAAATCTTTATAATGTCATATTCATTGAAAAGTTGACAGAGAGTTTGATGTTTTACATTCTTAAACCAACCTTGATTTTTTAAAAATAAACCCATGTTGATCTTGTCGTTCAATCTTCTCACATCCTAAGGTGTGTTACCTGCTAATACTTAGTGCAGGATTTTGCACTAAATCTAGCTCCATGACTGACTGAGAAGGGCCGTGTTAAAGGAGATCTTTGGGCCTGGCTGCGCTGACAGGGAAGACTTTACAGAAAGGTGTTCTAGAGGGAAGAAGGGTTGCTGAGGAACTTCCGATCTTGTTCTCAGCTCAGTCTCATCAGGGCCTGAATCTGAGGACTTGTGTTTCTGTTTCCTTGCATTTGCCTACCCCTATCACCCTGCTGCTCACACTCTCTTCCTCCGTGAACCTGACCCTAACGCTAACCCTTATCATCAACTCCTGTGATAATACCCGATTAATAGAAATGGGTTAATTTAAGATATAAGAGCTAGCTATCAAGAGGCCTGCCATAGGCCATACAGTTTGTAAATAATATTAAGCCTCTGAGTGATTATTTTCTAAGTGGCTGTGGGACTGTGGAGCCAGGTGAGACTGGAGGACCTTGGGACCAGAGAAAACTTACAGCTACATCCCAGCAGCTTCTGGCACAGGTGAGGAAATCTAAAACCCGAAACAATTATTTCAACACCTGAAGGTGTTGCTGACATCCCTGTTCTGGGAAGAGCCACAGATGGAATGTGACTGTATGTCACTGAGTTCTCTTCTGTAAGCGTGTGTGAGGCAAAGCCAGGCGGTGGTGGTGCACACCTTTAATCCCAGCACTCGGGAGGCAGAGGCAGGTGGATCTCTGTGAGTTCGAGGCCAGCCTGGGCTACCAAGTGAGTTCCAGGAAAGGTGCAAAGCTACACAGAGAAACCCTGTCTCAAAAAACAAAAAAACAAAAAACAAAACAAAAAAGAATATATGAAGCAGACAGACCTGAATCTGTAGACTGCTTTTGGTAAGATTGCTAGTACTTCCCCATCTGACTCTTCCTCATCTTCCATCTTGTCCACACATTCTCTCTGGTCAAAATCTCCCTTATACCTCTCTGTTCTCCATCTCTCCATTCCCCCAAGTCTCTCAGGAGTCCAGTTATAAACCCAAGCAATAGCAATCCCCTGGTTGAGCAAGGTCACCTGGCTTGAATTCTGCAGGGTCATAAAGGTAGATAAGAATTTTCCTCAGGCAGTGACCACCAGGCTTCCAGGGTCAAACAGAGGGGTGATAAGAATCACATAGAGGGGCAGTAATTGTTAATTATCATTTGCAACCCAAAAGGGAAGTGACTAGTGGGGAAATGAATTAACTAAAGGCTAAATTTGGGTAATATCTAAGAAGAGGGATCTTATATGCTCAACTATAATCTTAAACATGATTGGTAGAAAATGTTAAGAATCTATAAGTTGGTAGGTCAATGGGAGAAAATAAAACTGTCTCCTTTTTTCCTGTGGCTCCTATCTGTCCAAGCTATCTGCCGTTTTTCTGCAGGGTGGGGGAAGGTGTGCTCAGTCGCTAGGCAACCTGTGTACAGCTAGATGCCTCTGATAATAGTTAAAGAGGGATCTGGAACTAGAGGTAAGATTTGGGAAAGGAGGAAGTCAAGCTTAATTGGCACATCCACTAGGCTTTCTCAAGCAGGTAGTCTGGACAATTGAGTCTGTTCTTAGAGAATACAGAGGTATCTCTGATAAGGTACTTTCCTCCGTCTGGGGATGGTCCTGGTCGGATGCTGCCAATGACGATAATTACAGGGAGGCTTGAACTGGGGTTCTGGCTGTTCATAGCTGTCAGCCCACAGATTATCTAAATATTCCTTTAGTAGAGGGAAAATGGTGCCCAATCAATGCTGGAAAAGCTACAATAGCACACAAGAAACTTAGTAGGAAATGGCTGAAAATCAAAAGCCAAATATTACCAAGGCTCCTTGAGCCTCAGCTTGACCTCTGGAAGGCCCTTGGCTTCTTCCAGGTATTAGCTTTGTCATAATCAGCTGAAATCCTACTTTGTATGTTTTTGCGGCTTGCATCATACAATAAAGGAATTTCTGGAGGTGTCACCTCCCTGTTCTCAAGCTCTTCTACAGAGCTAAAAAACAGCATGGTATTTGCATAAAAACAGACAAGTAGATCAATGGAACTGAATCAAAGACCCAGACATAAATCCACACACCTATGGACAAACGATTTTTTGACAAAGAAGCCAAATGTATACAATGGAAAAAAGGAAGCATCTTCAACAAGTGGTACTGGCATAACTAGATGTTGGCATGTAGAAGAATGCAAATAGACCCATAGCTATCACCCTGCACAAAACTCAAGTCCAAAGACTTCAGCATAAATCTAGTTACACTGAACCTGATAGAAGGGAAAGTAGGAAATAGCCTTGAATACATTGGCACAGGAGACAACTTCCTGAATAGAACACCAGTAGCACAGACACTAAAATCAACAACTAATAAATGGGACCTCATGGAGCTGAAAATCTTCTGTAAGGCAAAGGGCACTGTTAATGGGACAAAATGGCAGTCTATAGAATGGAAAAAATCTTCACCAACCTCATATCTCATAGAGGGCTGATCTCCAAAATATATAAAGAACTCAAGAAACTAGACATCAAAATACCAAATAATTCAATTTTAAAAATGGGATACAGATTTAAACAGAATTTTCAACAGAAGACTCTCAAATGGCTGAAATACACTTAAAGAATTGTTCAACATCATTAGTCATCAGGGAAGTGCAAATCAAAACAACTCTGAGATACCATTTTACACCAGTCAGAATGGCTAAGATCATAAACACTAATGACAGCTAATGTTGGAAAGGATATGGAGTAAGGGGTACACTCCTCCACTGCTGGTGGGAGTGCAAACTTGTACAGCTATTGGAAATCAATATAGCAGTTTCTCATAAAATTGGCAATCAATCTACCTCAAGACTCAGCTATATCAATCTTGGGCATATACCCAAAGTATGCTCAACCATACCATAAGAACACCTGCTCAACTGTGTTCATAGCAGCATTATTCGTAATATCCAGAAACTGGAGAAAGCCTAGATGCCCCTCAACTGAAGAATGGATATGGAAAATATGGTAAATTTAATTTACTCAGTGGTAAATGGAGTATTACTCAGTGATTAACAAAAAACAATGGCAACATGAAATTTGCAGACAAATGGCTGGAACTAGAAAAAAATCATTCTGAGTGAGGTAACCCAGACCCAGAAAGATAAACATGGTATGTACTCACTCATAACTAGATATTAGAAGTGTATAGGATAACCATACAATCCACAGTCCCAGAGAGGCCAGGTAGCAAGGAGGCCTGAAAGAGGGATGCATGGATTTCCTTGGGAAAGGGAAATGGAACAGATTTCCTGAGTAAACTGAAAATGGGAGCCATGAGGGGGATGGGAGATGGGAACATGAGGGATCAGTTGGGCTAGTTTGGTATGGGAAGTGGGCTGGGGGTGGGATGGAGGGGGAAAGTAATGAAAGAGCTGTCTTGATGGGGGTGCAATTTGGGGTTAGGAAGAAACCTGGTACCAGGGAAACTCAAAAATCCACAAGAATGACCCCAGCTAAGACTCCTAGCAACAGTGGAGAGGGTGCCTGACCTGGCCATCTACTGTAATTAGAATGGTGACTACTCTAATTGTCAACAGAGAGCCTTCATCCAGTAACTGAAGGAAGTTGATGCAGAGATCCACAGCCAAGTACTGGACCAAGCTTCCAAAGTCCTGCTGAAGAAAGGGATGATGAACTGTATGAGCCAGGGGTCAGGGGGTCAAGGTCATGATAAGGGAATCCACAGAGACAATGGGCCTGAGCTCCTGGGAGCTCATGGACTCTGGACCAACAGCTAGGGAGCCGACATGGGACTGACCTATACCCTCTGCATATGTGTGACATTGTGTAGCTTAGTCTGTTTGTGGGGTTTCTATCAGTGATATCAGGACTTGTTCCTGGTGCTTGAGCTGGCTTTTGGAAACCTATTCTCCATGCTGGATTGCCTCATCCAATCCTGATGCAAGGGGAGGAGCTTGGTCCTGCCTCTACTTGCCCTGCCATGTTTTGTTGATTCCCATGGGAGGCCTCCTCTTTTCTGAATGGAGATGGAGGAGGAGTGGGAAAGGGTGTAGATGGGAGGCAGGAGGAAACAATGGGAGGAGGAGAGGGAGGGGAAACTGGTTGATATGTAAACTAAATGAGAAAAAATTAATATTAAAAAATTACTTACTTGTCAAGAGGGACTATCAGCTGTTCTGAAAAGTGAAACCCTCACAGGATGCTATGGTTCCATCGCACTCTTGTGCAATGAGTATCATCTGTATTTTCCTCTCTAAATAAAGGGAAATGTTTGGGAAAGGGAATATTTGACCTTGTTGCTGTTCTAGAGAAACCACTGTTAGGGAGGGATGATAGCATAAGGAATATACTGGTAGGAAAATGTGGGGAATCTCTAGTAGTAATCTGAACCCAAACAATGTGATCATCAATTTTATCTATGTGGGTTTCCAGTGTCCTGTAATATAGAACTGAGCTCATGAATATATATAGTGGGTAGATATAAGCACACTTCTCTGTTCATTTAATATGCAGAGGCTGCAGTAGTATTTTCTAGTATCTTATTGTCCTTGGAAAACAAGTGTGAGAGGAAGAGTTATTTTAGTGACAAAAGCTCAATCTCTCTTTCTCTCTGTTTCTCTCTATCTCTGCCCCCCCTCGTGTGTGTGCGTGTATGTGCGTGTGTGTGTGTGTGTGTGTGTGTGTGTGTGTGTGTGTGTGTGTCCACAGGAAGCAGCAAGGTAATAAGCATTTGCACTTTCACGTGGATAGATTCCCCCATTAGTATGGCTATCTCACATTAAGTGTAGATTTCAAGACTGAACTATCTACTTTATTCATATTTACAAATAATAGTTGTTAAGACAAATAGGTCAGGCTATACTGTAGTGAGAGGGTGGTACATGTCAGTCATCCACCACCCCCAAAAGCCTCAAGGGTAAGCCAAGTCGGGGGGGGGGAGGACCCATGGAGTTCTTAATCCTATACCAGTTTGGTTGAGATGGACAAACCAAGGGCAAAAAGAGGACATTTCTAGCTGTCACCTACCAAGACAAGATTAAATACAATCTTAGCTCCTCTTTGTCACACTGAAGGGCAGGGCTGCAGACTTCACTGAGCTATATCGGTTTTGATTGGCACTACTGGATATTTTTGCCTAATTTGGCCATGTTATCTCCAGGTTCTCATGGCGGATTCTGTCTGATGAGGCTGAGATATGGTTTTGGATCATAGAGAATGGGTATGGTCTGGTGTGTCTGTTTTGAGGTGGAGAGGCTAGCAGGTTTCGCAACTGTTACAGCATATCTATTTCTTCTGCTGAGCCACTGTAGACAAGAGCTATACTGATAGTGATGGTCTGGCAGGGATCCTTTGAACCCTGGAAAGATGAGGGTGACAAGAAGAGCTGGCACTGGGTGCTTGTTTCTGCTCAGTGTCCTATATCTGCCTGTGGCCACCCCAAGTTGCTTCTGAAGAGTACTTAGAACCTTCTAGATTCTATTAGCAGGGAGTGTTGGGAGCATTCATTGATAGATTCCTATTGGCCTCCACCATGAGGGTGAATATCCATCTAACTGACTTTCAGAGACATCTCTCACCCTAGTCTAGCCAGTAACTGTCATGAATGGAGGATGATGAATAACATCTTTGGTTCAGAAAGATCTGACTCATCTCACATGAAGAAACCATGAGCTTTAGAAGGTTCTGGCATTTGACAAGAGGTAAGGGTATGAGTCTTCAAAACTCTAGCACCTGCAGGTATCCCCAAGAGCAGAGGTCACAGCACTCATGGAAAATTCTGCCTAGAGCTGGTAATCTAGGAACTTTGATCTTAGTTGCAGGCTTGGAAGTGCTGATTCCTCCTTGGACAGAATGAAAGTGTCCACTCTGTATATTGATGCATCAGTGTCACAGTCTCTGGGGTGTACCATGGAGCTCATCTGCATTGTGAGAGAAGGTGTAACAGAGTTGCTGCCCTAAGGAATAGAAGGATGAATGAAGAGCTCCCATTATTGTTCTAAACTTCACCAAGGTCTGGTCAGAGTGCTTGGGATTCTGTCTCTTTTTTCTGACTGAGCCCCTCTCCTATCCTTCTGTCTCTGTATCTGTTACTGCCTAGAATCCTTGTTCCTCATCCCAGCTATCACCTCCTTGACTCTTCCCTGAGGGCCTATGCAGAGTCTAGTTACCTGATTGAATTTGCTGTGTTCCTCACCTGTGATCAGGATGTCAAGGGGGGCACTGCAGGTGGACCATTCAGAGAAGAGGGTGTATGCAGCATAGCATTTGTATTGGTCTCCAGCAGAGCTGTTCACGGAGCCCAGAGTAAAATTGGTCACTGAGAGGCCAGTCATGGCCTCATGGCCACTGTGTTGGATGAAGTCAGCTCTCCCCACCTTGCACAGAGCACATCTGTCCTAGCTGATGTCAGGGCAACACTGCAAGGTGAGGTTCTTTACAAGGTCTAGGATATGGCCTTGGTGAGTCAGCAGGGAGGGCTTGTTGGACAGGCCTAGAGGAAATGTGACAAGCTAAGGATTGAGGAGCTTGTTTTTATTAAACACCTATTTCCCCCATCCTGACCTGAACATGTCACTACTGCTCCCAGCTTAGGGAACAAAAATCAGGCTCTTACTTTCTTCACTCTCTAACTTTAACTTTGCAGAGGGGCAGGACTGTGACAAAGGGCTGAGGGTCTCAAACAATTTTATGTCAATGATGGAGCTGACTCATTTGAGATGTGCATTTCCAAGGGCTCAGAGGATACTGATCACAATTATGGGTTATCCTTCTAGTAACCATAACATTTGAATGCCCCTCTCTGTGTTCTTCTACCACAGGACCCATAGAGAATATGGCTTGGTATTGTCAAATACTATGTATATAATGTGAGTCCAGGGAGCTGAACAACTACTGACCTTTCTTGGTGAGAATCAACTTTTCATATCCCTTCCCTGAAGAGTCATTTTCCCTCCTGAGCGTATCGCGTGGCTGGGCAGGGCTAATAGGCTGTGTTTTTTGGAGTAGTAGATTCATAGGAGGGGATGACAGCCTGTTGCATTGACTCACACAGCACAATGATCTCCAGGCTATGGGAAAGGAATACTGTCAAGAGCAGAGTCTGGGACTGAGACACTGACAGTCTCCTCACATGTCACCACCTGTCCCAGGGGCTCACTGCACTCTGATGATCCAGACATTTTTATCACCCTGAATAGTTCTGGTCAACACTGGAGATGGGGAATTCAGCCTTTTTCCCGAGGCTTGAGTGGAATCTGTTTGCACCTTGGATATGGGCTTCTTTTTCTGTAGATGTGATACTCTTTGACTCCTGATGCCCTTGTCACCTTAGTCCACTTGGAGACCACAGAGTCTGGCTCTTCTCTGAGGATAGGCTTAAGGGGGTTTCCTGAAAGGAAATGAGCAGCTAAGTCCAAGGACATCCATCTTCTAATTGCAGGTCTGAATCCCATGACCTCCCCCAGGATCATCACGCATTTGTTTTCCATCCTCACTACCTAGGCATGGCTCCTGGGTGTGATAAGAATAGCAGGTGAAGACAACTTCAGACAGACTCATCTGCCAGCACCAGGGTCCTGAGGCCCAGAGTCGTCATGAAAAAGAGTTCCCTGTGAGAGGTTTGTCCCTAAAGCTTGAGCAGGTCCTCCCCTCTGAAAAAACTCCTGAGACCCTTGTGTTTCCTTATGGGCCAGTGTTTGGCTGTGGGGCAAGTTTATTTCTTGATCACAGATTCCTCCACCACTCTTCACATCTCACCTGGACCTAGCAGGACTGTGAAGGTTAAAGTCTGTCATCTCCTTCCAGAGGCTGGAACTGTGCTTTTGGGCAGAGCTAGAGAGCCTGGCTGGAGGGACAGGAAACATAGGGTTTGGCCTTTTGAGTCTATTCTTCAGGAAACCCACAGAAAGGGGAACTCATGTACCCAGCTGTGACTTCTCCAATTTTGTGGCTAGGCTAGGGTGGTACACTCTCTGCAGTTAATTTTTACATAGACAACTACCACTGTCATGAGGACCAGCCTCCAGCAGCTGCTCAGAGTTTGAGGAGGAGCAAAATGAGTAAGCAAACTAATCACTCAACTTGACTTCTCTATCTGAGGGACTAAAACTTAATTCTCTGGAGCCAGCTAGGGGGTCAAAACTTAACTGTGGGGCTGGTGAAAAGGGAACACACACACACACACACACACACACACACACACACACACACACACACACACACACACACACACGCATCTCCAAAATGTCAGGATCTTACCCAGGGTGCTGATGAATGGCAAGCCTTCAGCAGATCAGAGAAATTGAAGAGGAGATGTAGAGCACATGAACTACTGGAAAGAAAAACAGACACATGAGAACTTTCCTGAGGACCAAAGCTTAGTTCTTCATTTCATTATTTTTACTGTTACTTGCTCTACTCTATTCCTTTTTTGTTCTGTTCTTCTACCTTGTTGTCTTCCTTCTAACTTTATTTTTTTCCCTTACAGATTATATACCCCAGCAAAATCTTTCAAGCAGTATAAAAATTACAGTGTGGTTACATACTATTTTACAAGTGAATGATTACAAGGAATACAAGTAAAAACCAACATGTTTTCTATATCCCTTACATGATTAAAAATTTTATGTATTACAAGTGAAAACCAAATTATTCCCAAGAACCCACATATATTTATGTCCAAACAATTTTTTTTAATAGATTAACAAAGTGTAAGCAAGCAAGGCACTTTTCTCAGCCAGTTCTTTTACGGGCAGGCTGCGTTTTGCTGTTACAAAGAAAGGAGCAATCATATTATTACTTATCCCAAAAGGTAATCTTATAAGAAGAATCACAAATCTAAACTTTTATATATGAAAAAGGATCAGTCATCTCTACTTTAAATCTTCAGGGTGCATATCCGTTCATCAATAGATTTTTATATCATGAAGTTAAGGGCAGGAATGGGTACAAGGAATTAATCATCATTCCACCTTAGCAAGAAAGTTGTGTCAGCCAGCATAGCCAGGCTGTCATTGTACATGTTTCTTAACCTCAGCGAGTCCCTTGCTCAGCTATTAAAAGTGTGGCTTTAAATTGTTTTCCAAGTTTTTTTTTAAACCTCAAAGACATTAACACAAACATCTAAACCGAACCTTAAGTCATTGTTTAAAGCTTTGTTTTAGCTACGTTGCACACCAAAACCTGTGAACACATCTCTCAACATTAAGATGAAAAGAACTTGAGGTAGCTGGGCTTCTGGGACTCAGTTGTTTTTCTTAATCATTAACCTAATTCACAGTCTATATGCCTCCTCAAAAGAAACTAGCTATATGACATTTCCTTGTTCTTTTTTTCCATCCTCAGTAGCCCCTTCTTTATCAGGGGTGGGGGCACACCATATCCTGCTTTTACCTATACCGGTTTTCCCACTAAGCTAACCTCTATCATAATCTCTTTCTATACTTATTAAAGACCCTCAATCATCAAAATCCAATTTAAACTAATACTATTATTATATAAAATCATTGCTCCAATTAAACAGTGCAGCTTAGGAGAAAATTATCCTCATAATAATCCACAGGTGAAAATGCCTAGTAGAATGAGGTATTTCCAAGAGATGATCATACTGCAGTAAAGGCAGTGGGGATCTCCTCACACCCATTCACACCATGCTGGGTACCAGGGGAAAATGGCAGTGGTAAACATATAAAGGCATAGTAGTAGCAAGAGACATGTAGGATTGAAGCCCTCGGGGCCCTGTCTATCCAAGATTCACCCATCAGTGCCTTGCATGCTGCTGGGCTGATCCGCTGAAGGCAATTGCCACCTGCTGCTTCTTTGACATGGCCATCAGCAGATAATATTTTCACAACCCCACCAATGTCTCCTTCATCTGTCATCATTACGCTCAGAAAAAGGTGGTAGCAGGCATATATGAATATTTCAAAAAACAAATACAAGTTTATGTTTTTATTAAGAAAATTTTTCCATTCATTTTACACACTGATCAAAGATCCCCCTCTTCCCTCCATCCACCGCCCCAGCCTCTCTTTCCCAACCCACCCCCCCACTCCTCCCCACAAGAAGACAAGGTCTCCCAGGGGGAGGCACATCCAGTAGAGGCAAGTCCAAGCCCCTCTCCTGCCTCAAGGCTGCAAGAGCTGTCCCATCATAGGTAGTGGGTTCCAAAAAGCCTTCTCATGCACTAGAGATGGATTCTGATCCTACCGCCAGGGGGCCCCCCAAGCAGATCAAGCTACACAACTGTCTTGCCATACAGAGGGCCCAGCCCAGTACCATGCAGGCTCCACAGCCATTGATCCAACTTTCACGGGTTCCCTCTAGTTTGGTTTGGTTGTCCCTGCATGTTTCCCCATCATGATGCTGATGCACTTGATCATAGAATCTGTCTTCTCTCTCTTTGACTGGACTCCTGGAGCTTGGCCTGGTGTTTGGCTGTGGATCTCTGCATCTGCTTCTATCAGTCACTGGAGAAAAACTCTGTGATGACAGTCAGGGTGTTCACTGATCTGATCTCTGGGGCAAGCCAGTTCAGTTCAGGCACCCTCTCCACTATTGCTAGTAGTCCAAGCTGGGGTCATCCTTAGGGCTTCCTGGCAGCTTCACTAGCACCGGCATTCTCTCTATCCCCATGTCTCTCTATCCCTCTATCACAGTATCTCTTTCATGGTTTTCACACTTCATCCCTGTTCCAGCTGGACCATCCCATTCCCTTATGTTCTCATCCCCACCCTCCATTGCCCACCCCTCCTCCCCAGTTTACTTATGGAGATCTCATCTATTTCCCCTTCCCAGGGTGATCCATGCATCACTCTTTGGGTCTTTCTTGTTAGCTAGCTTCTCTAGAGTTGTGTGTTGTCGTCTGGTTATCCTTTGCATATACCCAAGGAATACTCAACCATACCACAAGGACACATGTGCAGCTATGTTCACAGCAGCATTATTCATAATAGCCAGAACCTGGAAACAACCTAGATGCTCCTCAACTGAAGAGTGGATTAAGAAAATGTGGTACATATACAAAAACAGTACTACTCAGCAGAGAAAAACAATGACATCATGAAATTTGCAGGCAAATGGATGGAGCTAGAAAATACCACCCTGTGTGAGGTAACCCTCAGAAGGACAAACATGGTATGTACTCACTCATAAGTGGATACTAGATATAAACCAAAGGTAATCAGGCAACAACCCACAACTCCAGAGAAGCTAACTAACAGGGAAGGCCCAAAGAGGGACACATGAACTGCCTTAGGAAGGGAACATAGATAAGATCTCCATGAGTAAACTGGGAATGAGGAATGGGCAATGGAGGGTAGGGGATAGGGGATGAGAACATAAGGGAATGGGATGGTTGAGCTGGAACAGGGAGGGAGGGGGAATGCAATTAAAGAGATACCATGATAGAGAGAGACATCACAGGGACAGAGAGAAACCCGGTGCTAGGGAAGCTGCCAGGAAGCCCCAAGGATGACCCCAGCCTGGGCTACTAGCAATAGTGGAGGGGGTGCCTGAACTGAACTGTCTTGCCCCAGAGATCAGACCGATGAATACCTTAACTGTCATTACAGAACTTTTCTCCAATGACTGATGGAAGCAGATGCAGAGATCCACAACCAAACACCAGGCAGAACTCCAGGAGTCCAGTCAAAGAGAGAGAAGACAGATTCTCTGGCAAGGGCATCAGGATCATGATGGGGAAACCTGCAGAGACGACCAAATCAAACAAGTGGGAACTTATGAAAGTTGGATCAAAGTTGGCTGTGGAGCCTACATGGGACTGGATTAGGCCTTCTGCATTGCGAGACAGTTGTGTAGCTTGATTTGCTTGGGGGGGTCCCCTGGCAGTAGGATCAGAATCCATCTCTGGAGTATGAGCGGACTTTGTGGAGCCCATTACCTATGATGGGACACCTCATGTAGCCTTGAGGCAGGGGGAAGGGCTTGGGCTTGCCCCTAATGAATGTGCCTCCTCCCCATGGGAGGCCTTGCCTTCTTGTAGGTGGGAGTGGGGGGTGGATTGGGAGGGGAAGGCTGGGGGCACGGGAGGAGGGAAGAGGGGGATCTTTGATCAGTGTGTAAAATGATGAAAAAAATTTTCTTAATTAAAAAAAAAGAAAAAAAAAGATTTAAAAAATTGAACAACCAACCAGAAATAGAGGTGCACATTTGTAATCCAGCACCTAAGGCTATGAGAAAGAAGATTATAAATTTTATTCTGTGCAGATGTACACAATGAGACCCTTCACAGAAACCTGCAAATATTTTGAATACAAAGAAGTATTTCACATAAAAAATGTGAAAGGAATAAAGCAAACCCATATGTAAATTTGTGTTTCTTATGTGTAATATTCATGTCTGCTAATTTGTCGGTTCCACTTGGTACTGACAGAGATGAGGACAGATAAAACAGACAAAGAATTGATTGCAGAGTCTACTACCTGACCTAGACACAGCCTTGGAGAAATCAGAGCCTGGTGCCTGAGGAGGGCACTTCCTCTTCCTGTGGGGCTGCTGAACTACAACCATGTCATAGGGAGTGTCCAGCCTCCAGAGACCACACCCTGTGTCTCCTGTCCCTCCAGGCAGTCTCTGGAGCTCTGCCCATGAGCACAGTTGCAGCCTCCAGGAGGAGATGCCATGACCTTCACCGTCACAGCCCTGCTCTGTCTGGGTGAGATGTGGAGATGGGGAGGGGATACTGTGGTCTAGGATTGATGCTGCCCCACAGCCCAGCACTGGCCCATCAGGAAAATCCAGGGTCTTAGAAGGTTCTGCAGAGGGGAGGACCTGCTCAAGCTTCAGGGACAAACCTCTCACTGGGAACTCTCTTCCAGGACTGACTCTGGGCCTGGGGACCCCAGTGCTGGCAGGTGAGTGAGTGTCTGCAGCTGTCCTGACCTTCACTTCTCATCATTTCTGCAGCCATGCCTGGGCAGTGAGGATGGAGAACAACACATGTTTTTTGTGTTGGGCATGGCTGGAGGGTTGGGGTTGGGAGCTGCAATCTGATGGCGGTCCTGGGTACCAGCTGCTATTTTCCTTGCAGGGGCCCTCCCTAAGCCTGTCCTCACAGTACAGCCAGACTCTGTAGTCTACAAGCAGACTACAGTAACCTTCTTCTGTGAGGGGACCACAGGAGGCAAAGCATACAGACTCTATAAAGAGGGAAACCAAAGAATAAGGCGCACAGACTTTCCACAACAAAAGCCTAAGGACAAGGCTGAATTCTCAATCTCAAAAATAGACCACAACCATGCAGGACGATATCACTGTCAATATCAGATCTACGATGGATGGTGGTCAGAGTTCAGTGACTCCCTGGAGCTGGTGGTGACAGGTGAGAGGACACATAGGGACCCAGCCTCAGGCTTGACTGTCAAGAGGTGGGTCTGTTAACAGGGTTACCTCCACCTCACAGCCATAGAGGATAAGGAGGCATGATACATTTAACTGATTCCTCCTTTTCTCCTAGGAGTCTACAGTAAACCCAGCCTGTCAGCCCAGCCCAGCCCTGTGGTGACTGAAGGAGGGAATGTCACCCTCCAGTGTGGCTCAGGGCAGTCATATCACAGTTTTGTTCTAACTAAGGAAGGACCTCAGAAGCTCTCCTGGACACTGGACTCACAGTATAACCTCTATACTGGACAGTTCCAGGCCCTGTTCTCTGTGGGCCCTGTGACCTCCAGCCAAAGGTGGACATTCAGATGCTACAGCTTTAACAAGTACAGACCACAGGTGTGGTCAGAACCTAGTGACCCCCTGGAGCTCCTGGTCTCAGGTTTGTAACCCCAGCCTTTCCATAGAATGAAATGGAAATGATACAGGTACTCAGAGAGGCCTTGGTGTGTGGTGTGTGTGAGGGGCCAGGGCTCCTGAGCCCATGACCCAGAGCATGGGAGAGAGAGGGACACAAGATGCAGAATTCAAGACAGAGATTGACTGCAAAGTCCAGGAGGTCCAGGACAGAGATGAATCCTTATGGGGCCTTCTGTTACTCTGGATCAGCTCATGTGCCATCCACAACAGCTAGGGGAACCCCACAGAAGAGAGGGAGGAAGGGGTGCAGGAGCCAGAGCACTCAGGGACATCAGGAGAACATGGGCCACAGAATCTACTAAGCAGGGATCATGAGGGCTCACAGAGACTGAAACAGCAGCCACAGCGTCTGCATGGGTCTGCCCTAGGCCCTCTGCACATATGTTGTAGTTGTTTACCTTGGATTTTTGTTTTTGTTTTTAAATAGTTTGTGTAGCCCTGTCTGTCCTGGAACTCACTCTGTAGACCAAGCTGGCATTGGACTCACAGTGATCTGCCTGCATCTGCCTCCTGAGTGCTGAGATTAAAGGCGTGCACTGCCGCTGCCTGGCTAGCTTGTTGTTTTAGTTAGACTCATAACAATAGGAATGGGGATGCCTCTGACTCTTTTGCTGGCATGTGGGATCTTTTTTCCTCTAACTGGGTCGCCTTGTCCAGCCTTAATATGAGGGTTTGACTAGTCTTGTTGCATGCTGTTATATCAGATTCAGTTAATATCACTGGGAGGCCTTCTCTTTTCTAAAGGGGAAAAAAAGGAGCAGTGGATTCCAGGGAGAGGGGATATAGGGAGGCTGCTGTCAGGATGTATTGTATGAGAGAAGAATAAATTATAAAGAAAAAAGTGCCATCCACAATTGTGACTTTCTCTGTACCACTTTCAGACAGACACAACTTCTCTCCCACTTCCTTGCAGGGACCCTCCACAAACCCACCATCAAGGCTGAGCCAGGCTCTGTGGTCACCTCAGGAAGTCCCATGACCATCTGGTGTCAGGGGACCCTGGATGCAGAAATATATGTTCTGCATAAAGAGGGAACCAAAAACACTTAGGCACACAGTCCGCAGAGAAGCCTGGGAACAAGGCCAAGTTCTCCATCCCTTCTGTGACACAGCAACATGTGGGACAATATCACTGTTACTGTTACAGCTCAGCTGGCTGATCAGAGCGCAGTGACACCCTGGAACTGGTGGTGACAGATGAGGGGACAGTTAGGGTCTCAGCCCCAGGTTCTGCTCTCAAGAATATTCCCCTCCCACAGCCTAGCCCTGGAAAGCATTGTGGCTGTGTGAGCCATGTAACAAGCTGCTTTCTTCTCTCCTAGGAATCTACTACAACAAACCCAGCCTGACAGCCCTACCCAGCCCTGTGGTGACCTTAGGAGGGAACATGACCCTACAGTGTGTCTCAAAGGAGGGATATGATAAATTCGTTCTCACCAAGGAAGATCAGAAATTCCTCAGCTCTCTGAACTCACAGTTTATACACAGTATTATGCAGTACCAAGCTTTGTTCTCTATAGATCATGTAACACCAGACCACAGAGGGACATTCAGATGTTATGGTTACTACAACCAAACTTCACAGTTGTGGTCAATACCCAGTGAGCCCCTGAAAATACACATCTCAGGTGAGCCAGCTCCACCAATGACCAATCCTGTCCCACTGGGTAGTTGCAGGTAGAGAGAGGGAGAGGAAGAGCCTGGTGACTGAGCCAGAGCCCCACTCCTGGGGAGAAGCAGTGACATGTGCAGGGCAGGATGGGCGGGATAAGTGTTTGGTAAAAACCAGCTCTTCAATCACTAGCCTGTCACCTTCCCTCTAGGTCTGTCCAGGAAGCCCTCCTTGCTGACTCACCAAGGCCATATCCTGGACCCTGGAAAGAGCCTCACCCTGCAGTGTTGCTCTGACATCAACTATGACAGATTTGCCCTGTTCAAGTTGGGGGGAGATGACCTCACCCAGCATGATGGCCAGTGGACTGAGGCTGGCCTCTCCATGGCCAGTTTCACACTGGGCCCTGTGAGCAGCTCTACTGGAGGCCAATATAGATGCTATGGTGCACACAACCTCTCTTCTGAGTGGTCAGCCTCCAGTGACCCCCTGGACATCCTGATCACTGGTGAGGGGATAAATAGATTCCCTCAGGTACCTAACCTGTGCATGGGTTCTCATGGGGGAGTTAAGGAGGGGATGGCTGGGATGAGGGACAGGGATCTTAGGCAGGATCAGATACATAGACAAGCAGGAGTGGGGCTCAGGCAGAGCAAAGAGACAGAGTCCCAGGTTCTCAGGGCAGACCCGGATGAGTTATCAGCTCAGAACATTGAAGGCAGCCTCTCATAATCTCTCTTCTCTTTAGGACATTTTCCTGTCAGTCCTTTCGTCTCAGTGAAGCCTGACTCCACAGTACACTCTGGAGACAACGTGACCCTGCTGTGTCAGTCAACATACCCGGTGGACACTTTCATTCTGTCCAAGGAGGGAGCAGCCCAACAACCACAGCGACTAAAATCAATGTTTCAAATCTGGGAGTTCCAGGCAGAATTCTCCTTGAGTGCTGTGACCTCTGACCTCTCAGGCACCTACAGGTGCTATGGATCTCAAGGTTCATCTCCCTACCTGCTGTCATATGGCAGTGCCCCTGTGGAGCTCATGGTCTCAGGTGAGGTGACACTGAACTCTCAGGATGGCTTACAATTCAAACCCTAGTAGACCCCTTGACTTGGGTGGGAGTAAGGGAACAAGAGGAAGGTTAGTCAGAAGGCGCTTTCCCTGCCACAGAAGTGGGGGCCAGCAGGGGTCTCTCAAGCAATGTCCACTCCACCTTTTATGGAAATCTAGGTTTGGGGTAGACAGCATGAGGATCACGGGGAAGTTTCATGGCAGATATTGAAAAGTTAGCAGAGGCAGTTCCCTGGGTTTTTACCTCCTACCCTTCTCTTGTTTTTTCCCCTAGGATCCATTGGAGCCTCCAGCCTGTCACCCTCAAGGCCCATGCCAACAGATGGTGAGTATCAGGCACTTCAGTGCAGGGAGTATGCTGCATACTCATGGAGCCTCTGGCTGTTAGCCCAGAAAAGTTCTCACTTCTCTGTCGCTTCAGCTTGTGCATGTGGGAGTGAACAGAGATCCCAATGGAGAGTTCAGAAACCCAGGGATTGGTTTGTGCTACAGAAGGTAGCATCCAGAGACCTTTAGGCTCAGCCTGGAGGATGTGCCAGGTGGGTGACGTGAAGAACACAAAACCCAGACACTCACTTCCCTATCCTGCCACTAAAGGAACTGAGAACAAACATCTCAGCTGCATGGAGTCAAACCAAGGAGGCTATGTAAAGACGCTATTGGAATGTGGGGCCCTGATGGACAGTAGTTAGTTATGATCTTTAATACAGTTGTTTCTACAGATGCAGAACTGGACAAATCCTTCTGTTTCCAGAAAGCTGCTCCTCTGTTTATAAATGGAAGTTTGAGGCCCACACCCTTAAGTTACTTTCAGTTCTGGCCTTGGCTTCTTTTGCAAGAAGAATCCTCCAGGACCTGATTATGCAGTGGGGCTGCCCCACAGCTGTGGTAACATGTGCAAGGGTGAGGCACAGGGCCACGCCAGGGCATTCAGGACCCCTCCCTCTAGATCATGGGGGTTGGTTCTAGGATTCTCCATGAGTTCTATCACCTACACTATCAGGGGCACCTACAGGTGCTATGAACAAATCAACTCATCTCTGTACCTGTTGTCATGTGCCAGTGGCCATGTGGAGCTCATGGTCCAAGGTGAGGGGATACAGATCTTTCTGAGATAAAGGGCACATCAGGTTACACATTTACAACAGTTATTGGCTAGGATTGAGTTCCAAATCCTGCAGAGTGTCAGTCAGATGGATATTCACCCTCATGATGGTGGAGGCCAACATGGATATTTCTAGGAATGCTCATAACAGTCCCTGTTTATGGAATTTAGAAGTGTTTGAGATAGTCTAAAAGAGCATCTTGGGGAGGCCACAGACAGATATAAGATATTAGGCAGAAACCAGTCCCCATCAATAACCTTTGCTCATCACCCTCCACTTACCAGTATTCTCAGACCCTTGCTCTCAGTGTTTCTATGACTCACAGTTTATCTATGGGAGGAGATAGCCTTGGTGGAGTAAGTACAGATCCTGCTATATTTTCCTTCTGTTCAAAACAGATCCACATCTGTAGCTCAACACTACCAAATATGTTCTAAATATTCTAAAAGCTCACTGAACATAACAATGATCAAATTAAGCAAAATAAAATCCAGCATTCTCAGTCAAAACCTTTGTGGAGTCTGCAACGTTTCTCTTCAGGGTGAAATTGAGGAACTGAGACTCTATGGGTTCAGCCTACTTTTGAAGAGTGACAGCTAAGAATGTCCTCTGCCTGCCCTTGGTGTACTCATCAATCCACCATTGATTCTTGAGTCTCCTAAAGTGATGGAAGAGCTGAACCTCTCTCTACTCACACTATACCTGTTCTGTTTGTCTCAATAACTATTATTTGTAAAGAGGACAAAAGTAAGGGTTAGCTATGTCAGTCTTGGGAATCTATACTTAGTGTGGGTTAGCCATGCCTTTGGGGAAAACATTAGGTGAAAGCCCAGAGATGTGCAATAATATACTCTTTCCTTCTTCACACACACACACACACACACACACACACACACACACACACACACACACACTTCACATCTTATTTTGAGAGCCAGGACTGGAGAACACTCTGAATGACTCTGCCCCACACCTTTATCCGGCATTTCCCACATGATATATGAAAGGAAAGAGATGTAGGACAATCTACATCAGTAGGATGTGCTCCTACCTGAACTGGACATAGAGAAATTTCTTGGTCTGATGTGGGGAGTAACAACTGGGAAAGTTTATGAACAAGACAGGTTCTCAATCTTAGCATAAACCATATCTCATTTCTGAGAGACTGTAAGTTTTTTTTCTCCTTGGCCAGCCCTAGGTGGTCCCTGGGTACTCAGAACAGATCAGGGAAAGTCTCAGATCACAGGAGAGATGGGAAGTCTAAGTGGGACAAGAGAACAAACACTCAGAGAAAAAATCATTTAGGAAATCATCCCAAACTGAGAATGTTGTCCACACAACCTCTTCTGAGCTAAACAGAGATACCACATTCAGAATCACCTTGTGGCTGCTCACTGTCATGACTCAGGGGTCAGTGCCTGGAATGTCTTGTCAATTTTTTTCTACTCTGAATTTACTGTTTTCAGGTGTGTTTTCACAGTGGTCCTGAAGAATCTAATAAGAACTCCTAGTGGTAATAGGGACTGTCTCTGAATCTTTTACTGGCTTTGGGGACCCTACTCCTCATAATTGGTCACTTTGCCCCCCCTTAATACATGGGGAGGTGCTCAGTCTTAACCTTAACTATGTGCCATATGTTGTTGATACTCATGGGAGACCTGCCCTTTCCTAAACAGAAAACAGAAGCAGTGGATTCAAGGGTGGGAACAGAGGTATTAGGGAGGAGTGACTGGGAAGAGAATGGGAACTGCAGCTGGGATGTAACATAAACAAACAAACAAATAAGTAAATGTATTTTTAAAAAGAATAAGAGAGGGAACACAGCTATAACAATGAAAAGATTTATCCCAGACTTCGTGAACTTTTAGAATAAGTATTATTGGTATTTACAATAAATGAGAAAGTAGAATGCAGAAGAAACACCCAGCTCTCTTAAGCATGCACACATCCTATTTCTCTTCTTCTGTTCTCAGAATCAGTTGAGATTTTCAGTCCATCCCAGAACATGCCTAAACCCAACACAGTTGAACAAAGAGAATTTAAAGTCATAACATTGGAAACAGAGGCTCCAGGTTTTGTCACAGTGAGGCAGGGGACCTGGGTGGACATTTAGTTATCTTGGGAACATGTAGTTATCTTGAGGAAATTTTGACCGTCAGTATCCTCTGTAACTTCTTTGTCCACAATCACAGCCTCAAAGAACCAGGATCACACAGTGGAGAATCTCATCAGGATGGGATTTGCTGCCATGATCCTCATAGTCCTTGGGATTCTGGTCTTTGGAGCTTGGAGCAGCCAAAGGCAGGCCCACCATGCAACTGAGAAGTAATCAGAGAAGAAAGAAGTACATCTCTCAAGGTTCCAGAGCCTTGGAAATAAATCTGATGATCCCAAGAATTCTGTAAGAAAATCCAGTTCTTACACTGAGGAACTGGAGAGAGAATGTCCAGGGAACAAATGTGTTTTGGGTGCAGAGGTAACCTTGGGTATGATGAGATCCTTCCTCAGCAAATGAGTTTACATCCCTCCACCTACTGTGGGTGTTTGCTGACTAAACCAACTCCTTTATTGATCTATATAGTGAGGGAATATCCTGTCTCATCTGCCAGGCTTCCATCCTCATTTTTGTACATTCCCCTCCATGTGTAATTTTCCATTTTTAATAAATTGCCACATTCTCTATGGCAGAAGCTTCTCTCTGTTGAACTAGAAATAAAGAATGTGCCTCAATAACAAAATAGACAAGTAAAGTCAGAGCCCAGAATTCAAAGTCACTCTGCCTGTGATGTCTCAAAACTCTCTTTGTGACCCTCCATTCTTTCAGACTTCAACACATGTTCTTCATGGAGTTTCTCTTGAAATATAAAGCCAATGTCACCCCACTGGTAGAACAAAGACTAGCTGGCAAGACAATGTGGGTAGTACATTGAAAGTGTTTTCTTAACACAAATTTCTGATTTATAGCAATTGCTAACCACTGCAAACATCCCCATCAAAGAAACCTTCACAACAGCAAAGTAGTATCACAGGTGTGAGGGTGGTGAGTTTTGAATGGAATTGGTGTTTTTCGTTTCATTTTCCACTGTCTATTTCTCATATATGAAAAAGCAATTGGCTTGCAGATCAATCATCCCAGATTCACCTTGCTAGAAAGACTTATTCTACAATTCATAATTTCTACATAGACAATCACATTATGTTCAAACAATGACAGTGCTATTTCTCTCTCTCTCTCTCTCTCTCTCTCTCTCTCTCTCTCTTTCTCTCTCTCTCTCTCTCATCCTATACTTCTGTTTCTGTATTAGCTAAGTCTTCAAGTACAAAGCTGAAAATGTGTGAAGAGAGGTGACTCTTAATTTCTTCAAGACTTAATGCAAAATTTCTGCTTTTTCACCATTCAGTATGATACTAACATTGGTATTTTGGTACATTAATTAGTCTGACTCAGGAGGTTCCCTGTGTCAAATTTCCTGTGACTGTTCATGATGAATGGCTGTGGGACACTGACAAATACTGACTCTTCATCAAAAACTGCCTCCATTATGTATGTTTTTAATTTTAACCTTGTTACTATCATCAATACCATATATGTTCAATGTTGGATGGGATTTACATGAATGGATAAATTCTACTTTTTCAGGAGGTGTTCTTTTCATTTTAAAATACATTCTCATGGCTAACAGCAGGATATCATCTGAAGAACTCACATTTAGTAAATGTTTTTCACATTGTTAACATTATAGAATACTTAGCAAAGTCTCATGAATATGGTGCCACCGATTACTTGCTCTTCAGGACTGTCTCTACAGGTTGCAGGAATATTTTTGTAGATTTTGCAGCTGTGTTCATGGGAGGTTTTAGCCTATAATTTCTTTTTCTTGATTTACAATTAGGTGATGCTGTCTTTACAGCATGGATTAGGTTACAAGTTCCATTCTCTAGACCTGAATGTCCAGTTAATTAGGTAGCCTGTACTCAATTTCTCCCTCTACCTAAGCAGATCCTTTTGTTTGGGTTTTGTTGTGTTATTGGTTTTTTTCAACACAAGGTCACTCTGCAGAGCCCTGGCTGTCCTGGAACTCACTATGAAGACCTGGTTGTTCTTAATCTTACAGATTATCCACCTTCCTCTGCCTCAGAAGTGTTGAGTTTAAAAGAATGTGCCACCAGAACTACCAGCTGAGCAGGTCTTAGGAGACTACACTTGTCCACGCCATCAATATACCACCTCACTCAGTTCTCATAGAAAATGTTACCTGGTCCTGTCAGACTTTTATCTGAATCTTGAAAGGCCCATGGAGGGAGGAGATATGTCCTGGTCCAGAAACATGATGCCTAAAAAAAAAATAAAATAAAACTAGAAATTGATACTCTGATAGTTACTACATTGGAGGTCAATGGGAGACATACAAGGAATTGGCATGCTACATGACACCACCCAGCCCAGACGCTCTAAGGTCCTTTCTTCTCTGTGCACAACACTAGTTTACAGGAAGTCATGCGACATGGTGAGGGGAACAGGTTGCTAATTGAAGCATGAGCAGAATCTATTGTCTCTGCCTCAGGGAAGAAATGGTTGTCCTGTCGTCAACCATTACCAATACTTAGTAACGCTTCAGACTCTTCTGCATGAAGCTGTTCAAGGAGCAATGAACACCACCAAAGTGAACCAGAAGAGAAAGGGCTGGATGGATCCAGCAAAGATGCCCATTATCTGTGAAATTATAGACCCTCTCTGTATACCTAAGTCAGCGAACTACATTCTGGCTCAGATGCAAGTGACTGTGTCAGGAGTCCCAAACTTTGCTTCCATATGTTGTCCTCTGAGAGGGTAGCATCAGGTTCTGACATCTCTTAGAATCATTAATCAAGAAATTGCCCACAGACATGACTAACATGTAATTTGATCAAAGCACATCCTCAGGTGAGGTTGCCTATTTCCCAAGGACTTTAGTCTACCTCAAGATGAAAAAACTAACCAATGCACTCTCCCACCCTGATTCGTATGCTCAGAAATAAGAATCTATATATGAATCCTCCCATGCCACTGAACTAGTTGATTCTCACAGTAACCCTGAAAGACAGGGCACTGCCTTTGTTGTACTCCAAGGAGGGGTGGATATAGATTAATGCCATCTTCAGTTTGAAAGTCAGCAAATGATATTCTTGTACCTTACAGAGCAGCCAGATTATGTGATTCCCTGAGCATTAGTGCTGAGGGCATTGAGACATTATCTGCAGTGTGATATCAGGAACTGTGGCCCAGATAGAAAAGTAACAGAGGGAAAGAAGCAGAGTCAGAAGTGTGGAAGAAGAGGAGGGAGTAGGCGGGGCTTCCTGTGCCAGAAATGAGGAAGTCAGAAGGGTAAGGAAATTGCCAGTTAGAAATCACAAACCCAGGCAAGAAGGGAGGTCAGCTTCCCCAGAGAGTCATCTAGGGCTTGCATAACTCTTTTTTTTCTTTTTAAAAATTATTTATAGTCTTTTTTTCTATTAAGAAATTTTTTCATTCATTTTATACATCAATCGAAGATTCCCCTCTTCTCTCCTCCCACCCCTCCAACCTCACCCTCCCAACCTACCCCCTTATCCCCCCACCAAGAAGGCAAGATGGAGAGACACATCCAGTAGAGGCAAGTCCAAGCCCTTCCCTCTTCCTCAAGGCTACACCACCGAGGTGAGGTTCCCCATCATAGGTAGTGGGCTCCAAAAAACCCCCTCATGCACCAGGGATGGATTCTGATCCTACAGCCAGAGGGCACCCCAAGCAGATCAAGCTACACCACTGTCTCTCTAAGGAGAGGGCCTAGTCCAGTCCCACACAGGCTCCACAGCCATTGATCCAACTTTCATGAGTTCCCACTTGTTTGGTTTGGTTGTCTCTGCAGGTTTCCCCATCATGATCCTGATGCACTTGCCAGAGAATCCCTCTTCTCTCTCTTTGACTGGACCCCTGGAGCTCTGCCTGGTGTTTGGTTGTGCATCTCTGCATCTGCTTCCACCGGTCATTGGAGAAGATCTCTGTGATGACAGTCAGGGAACTCTCTGGTCTGATCATTGGGGTAAGCCAGTTCAGTTCAGGTACCCTCTCCACTATTTCTAGTAGACCAAGCTGGGGTCATGCTTGGGGATTCCTGACAACTTCCCTAGCACCAGGTTTCTCTATCCCTATAATATGGTATTTTATCATAGTATCTATCTTGGTATCTCTTTCATTGCTTTCCCACTCCATCCCTGTTCCAGCTCAACCATCCCATTCATTTACGTTCTCATCCCCTATCCCCTACCCTCCATTGCCCACCCCTCATCCCCAGTTTTCTCATGGAGATCTCATCTGTTTCTCCTTCCCAGGGTGATCCATGTGTCCCTCTTTGGGTCTTCCTTGTTAACTAGCTTCTCTAGAGTTGTGGGTTGTTGTCTGGTTATATTTTGTTCTACAGATAGTATCCACTTGTGAGTGAGTACATACCATGTTTGTCCTTCTGGGTTTGGGTTACCTCACTCAGGATGCTATTTTCTAGTTCCATCCATTTGCCTGCAAACCTCATGATGTCACTGTTTTTCTCTGCTGAGTAGTACTCCATTGTGTATATGTACCACATTTTCTTAATCAGTCTTCAGTTGAAGGGCATCCATCTAGGTTGTTTCCAGGTTCTGGCTATTATGAATAATGCTGCTATGAACATAGTTGAGCATATATCCCTGTGGTATGATTGAACATTCCCAAGAGTGATATAGCTGGGTCTTGAGGAAGACTGATTCCCAGTTTTCTGAGGAACTGCCACACTGATTTCCAAAGTTTGCACTCCCACCAATGGTGGAAGAGTGTTCTCCTTGCTCCATATCCTCTCCAACATAAGCTGTCTGTGGTGCTTTTGATCTTAGCCATTCTGACAGGTGTAAGATGGTATTTTAGAGTCATTTTGATATGTAGCTCCCTGATGACTAAGGATGCTGAACAATTCCTTAAATGTCTTCCAACCATTTGAAATTCTTCCTTTGAGAATTCTCTCTATAGCTCTATAGCCCATTTTTAATGGGATTGTTTATTATTTTGATGTCTAGTTTCTTGAGTTCCTTATATATTTTGGAGATCAGCCCTCTCACAGATGTGGGGTTGGTGAAAATATTTTCCCATTTTGTAGGCTGTCATTTTGTCTTATTTACTGTGTCCTTTGCCTTACAGAAGCTTTTCAGTTTCAGGAGGTCCCCTTTATTAATTGCTGCTTTCAGTGTCTATGCTACTGGTGTTAGATTTAGGAAATGGTATCCTGTGCCAATGCATTCAAGACTATTTCCTACTTTCTTTTCTGGACTAGTGAGGTGCCTCAGTGTACACATGCCTGCAGACAAGTCTTAAGACCTGACTCTGATCCACAGAATCCATAGCGCTTACCATCTCCACTTTCCTTTTTCTTTCTGCTTCAGAAAAGCAAAAATTTACTAGTTTCCAGGGGATCCCAGACCAAGCAAAGCCATAATTTGTTTGACATTTTTGAGGCTCAGTTTGTTCACGTGGCCACCCTTCCTCTTGTGCCAGTTGAGCACACAAGGGTGCAGGTGTGAGCAGGACTTGTGGGCAGCACTGTATCATCTTGTTGTAGCTGTACTCATAGACAAGCTGACGAAGGGATGGCTGTAAGATGCTACCATGAAGGTGCCGTTCCAGGATCAGGGCAGAATCTTTCTAGATGATGTAGTTGGCCTTGATGCAGCCACCTTCCATCTGCTGGGCTGCAAATATCAGTTGTGCTGGTTAGGTGGGATGCCTTCCAGGTCTTGGAATTTAACATGACATTTGAAATGGTTTGACTGGGATATACCTAGAGTGTGATGGTCTTGTCATTTATGGCCTTGGTGAAATTCTGCATGTTAGTATCTGCTTGGATACCTAGTTAAAGAGAAAAAGAGCTCAGTTGAAGTATTTTATTTCCTTTTACTTTTGGTACTAGGGCATGATGGAGGGCTTCTAGTATCCTAAAAACTTATTCTACCCCTGAGTCACACCCCAGCTCTACTTCATGGTTTTTCCATTTCTGATATTACTTTTAATTTTTCCATTGTTATCTATTTCTTACGTTTGTGGGTTTAATTATTTCTGTTATTGTTTTCAGACAGGCTTTCTCTGTGTATCCCTGTCTGTGCCAGAGCTGGTTATGTAAACCAGGCAACTCTGGAATTCTCAAAGATCCTTCTGCCTCTGTTTCCAAAGTGCTAGGATTCAAGCTGTGAGCCACCACACCAAGTCAGGGGTTTACATTTTTAAGTGTTTGAAAATTTAATACCTGTGTATATTGTGTTTTCTTCATGTCCATATTTCCAACATTCCAATTATCCCTCACCCTCTCTTGTTGGATCACCTCCTCACTGACCTGATTTTATTTAATTCTTTCCCTCACCCGCCAGTTGTTGAAAATGTGCTGTTTAATTCCTATGAAGCTATGAGAGGTCCCATTTCTCCTTTCATTTACTGAATGTGAGTTTCCTTCCACTGTGGTCTGAGCTGATTCTAGCTGTGAGCTCATCTTTCTAAGGCTGAGACTTGCTCTGTGTTTTGCTTGGGGCAATGTGCTAAGTGGATGGTTTGAGAGTATAGACAATGTCTTGAGTCCTCACTGAGCCTAAACTGTGTCAATCCTTAGGAACAGTGACAGAAACAGCTCAGGTGAAGACTGTTTGGAGTTAATGTCAGAATGTGAAGGGAGGAATGGAGAAAAAGAGGATGCCTAAGCAGCACGCTTTCTTAATCCCCAGAGTTATAAATCAGAAGACACTCCTTCCACGCCATTGAACTGGCTGACCTTCACACTAACCTGAAAGGAAGGTAGTTACCATCATATTGTCCAGAGGAAGGCAGGAGGGGTATTACTACCTGCTTGGGAAGAGCATTCATAAATACTACGCTGGTACCTTATATGGAATCAGGTACATTTTCTCCCCTGAGCATTAGTATCTGATGCATTAAGACAGAATCTGAAGTGTGAGATGAGGGTCTATGGCTGAGAAAGAATGGAAGCCAAGGAAAGAGAATTTATGAAGATGTTTAGCTGCAGAGGTGGGAAGGAGAGAGGCTTCCCCTTACACAAAAGAAAAATTCAGAGGAAATAGCCAACTACCAGCTTATCAATTACAAACCTGGGATAGAAGGGAAGTCAGATACTCCCAGTGAGTCACCTAAGGCTGGAAGAGCTCTCCACCAACTCTCTTTGGTACTGGCATGATGGCCATGTTTGATCTGACTATCTACTTTGGCGTTTCGGGATTCCTGAAAAAAAAAAAAGATGCTTTCTCTCCTGAGGGGAGGGCTGGCTATGGGACCACCGAGTGTCCCCTCATCTGTCAGTGTTGGTTCTCCTAAGTCACAGCTCTCCATGCCAGAGTACCTTTTTCTATCAATAGTGAGCCATTGAGTTCCCTTTAGAAATGAAGGCAAATCGCTTCCCTCAGAACCCCAGAAATTAGAAGACAAAATGCACAAATGCTGTTAATACATCGTTACAGTGATGCAAATTTATCAAGCACTAGTGCTTCTTTCTGGAATGGAGTAAGACCCTTGGTTAAAGAAATAAATGCCCCCCCACTCTTTACAAGCCTTTAGTTGGGAAAAATAGAAGAGGGAGATCTCAGGGAAACATGTGCACTGCCCACCACTAGAGCAGTCTTTGTCATTTCAGAGTCTAGTATGCCTTCCTATCCAAAAGGTTTCCTCTGGAGTCTTCATATTTATCCCAGCTGTCAGTCTTCCATTGTTCTGAAGCCTTCTGCAGGTTCAGCTTTGTTGACAGGGAAACAGGATCTTCAATCTGTGTCACGTGTGGGATGCCCAAACACCTCATGCCATGAGCATGACACCATTCAGCAAAGTGCCCCTGGAAGGTCTTTGGATCTTGGTAGGTATAGCTTCCACACATCTCACAGCTGTAGATGGTATTCAGTTCATGAAGATTATATAGACAGTAGGGGATGGGCTTGCCACCCCAGCCAAAGGGCAGATTTGGGGGGTTGTAAATGATTTCATTCTCTTCATCTTCCCTTCAGTTCTCACTGATCTGCTCTTCCTCCTCCTGCTCTTTTCCTGTCTTGGCTTGCTTTGGCTGTATATTTTCATGAGTGAACTGTCACTGTTCCCCAAGAATCTCCACATATTCATAGACCTGGGCTTCCAGGGAAGCAATGTTTTTGTTACTTTCAGTGTCTCTTTGTGCCCTTTGGTTTGGGACTTTTGGCAATCAGAGTGGTATAGAGTGACTCCAGTGGCTTTCTGTTGGTGCTGAATAGTCTGAACTGGCTCTTCTAAGGTCCCACTACAATTCAGGCCTAAAGCTAACAGTGTGGATCTCAACTTGTCAAGACCCAGGGAAGCCAACTCCTCCCAGGAAGGGAATGCAGAGAGGTCAAGACAGGCTCCAGCAAGGGAGAAGGCACTGTTTGTCTCTTTCAGCCATCCATGAAAGGTACCATTATTCCTCTTCTTCTCAAGGTAGCTCTGAATCTTCCCAAAGAGCTAATTCTGATGCTGAAGGGGCTTCACTTTTTAATGTGTGATTCTGGAGGTATTCCAGCAGCATCCCCAGGTATCTCTTGTACTCTGCAATCTTCCTTCTTTTAGGAATGTGAAATAACTTGTCAATGTTAGATAGGCATGGGATATAATTCAGCTTCTCAGATGCCTTCAGGTTAATGTACCTGAGGTAGCACTCATGGAGATCAAGATCATGACCATATCCTTCTTCATCTGTGAACTCCACCAAGTTTTATCCCTCCTCATTAAGATTCTCCCAAGCCTTTGGGAACTCCTCAAATTCCATCAATATTGCAAAGATCTCATTTGGTTGCTTCTAATGAAGTTCTTTTAGCTTCTTGAGTGTATTATAGAATTCAGAAAATACATCAGGTCCTGAAATAGCATTGAATTCCTCCTTTCATATTCCATATTTATCACCATACAAATCCCTCAGGTTCCCACTGACATCCATGTACATATTTTTCTTGGCCCTAGTGAAGTGATCAGGATTAATCTGGTCCCGAAGCATGGACTTCTTATTGAGCATCCCTTTGGCAATGATGTCTGAGCCATTCCTTCTCATCATGATAGCTCTGTTGCTGTTCCAAATTTGTCTCCATTTTTCCCTTGAATGTGACACTTAAATTCAGACCAGCAATAAGGCCAGGATATATTTCAGTGGCCACAGACCAGGTATCACAGCCCTTGAGATTCAGGCATGGAACCGTCCTACCCCAGTGCTGATTCCAGTCTCACATCCTTTGGGATTTCCATTTAATATGGGAGGCAAAAGACAAGATGTAATTATACCTACATCTAAGGGAAAGTCTCTACCCTCACATGCATGTCTCTGTGAAAGGAGAGTGAAGGCTCAGCCTTTTTCCTGAAACAGGTGAGCTGTCCTAACTTCTCAATCCTACACTGAAAAATTCAGATTTTCCCTGTTTCATTGGCTTGTCATGTCAAGGTGGAAACTCATGTGGAAGCTTTTGTATCAGAGTTATTTTTCTTCCTTCCTTCCTTCCTTCCTTCCTTCCTTCCTTCCTTCCTTCCTTCCTTCCTTCCTCCCTCCCTCCCTCCCTCCCTCCCTCCCTCTCTCTCTCTCTCTCTCTCTCTCTCTCTCTCTCTCTCTCTCTCTTTCTCTCTCTCCCTGAGACAGAGGTTCACTATGTAGCTTTGGTTATACTGGAACTAACTATGCAGACCAGGGTGGCTTTGAAGTCATAGCGATCCAGCTGCCTCTGACTCCCCAGTTCTGCGATCAAAGGCATGCGCCACTGCACCTGACTGAATCAGAGTTTTCTGTTACTTATTTGTCATAGTCAAAGAGAAACTCCAGAAACAGTGATCTCTTACAAGGTAGTGCTTGTAAATGTGACAAGGACAGCCAATGACTTAATTTTGACAAAGATTTTACACATGAAAAGTATAGATATGGGTTTAGCTGTGGACATTAAAAAGCCTCAGGGTGAAGAAACCAGAGAGGAGCTATATGCCAGTGGAGTGAGCTGTCAGAACTGTAAATCCTGAAGGTTCTCAGCTGGGGAATGAAAACGGTCAGTTTACAATTTCCAATTACGTAACTAACTTTCTATCGCCTCCAGACACTCCAGTTTCGTGTGCAATGGTATTCAGGGAATTAATTCATCAAATCAATCAATGAGCCATGGCAAACTAATGCTAAGATACACATGATTTTTAACTCCAACTGGTTGATTAAGTAGATCCATTGTCTGCTTCAATCTAAACACTCTGTGTTAGCCTGGATTTCAGATTCCTGATCAGGCTCTTTAAAATGGAGTATCTTCAGATTTACTGTTAGGTTGGATCAGTGTCTTCTTCCATACTTTTCCAGACATCTTCTTCATCCTGCATGAGGTCCGCATGTCCTGGATGCATGCAGGATAAGGATCCACTCACCATGGCCATTTATGATAGCCTGAAAACCTGGATGCTCACAGGGAAAGTGAAGTGAATGAGTAGACAGACACTGTCATCAGTGGTCTGCGGTTAGGACAGGTTTACAGGGAACATGGCCTAGATCCTTTAATCCTTGTGAATTCTCTGTTAACACCCAGGGCTTGGCAGAAACCTATGCAGATGTTGCCAGATGAGGAAAACTACTCAAGAACTATGGTTTGTATGTTTATTATGGGACATGTTCAGCAGGTGGCAGTAAAGTGTCTTTTTTCCCCACATACATTTTCTTATTTAAATATATTTTAATCATATTCTTCCTCTGCCCATGTGTATCCAGATTCTCTTCTCCTCCCTGCCCATACAACTTCACGATCTTTCACAAAAATCAAATAAAAACCCCTATAAAACAACAACAGCCCCAAACATAGAAAACAAAATACATCACTCCAACAAGAGGAGTGACAAAAAAAAATCCCACCAAACTGTAACCAAATAAGTGCACACAAGCAAACTGCGGAGTTCATTTGTTTTTGGTGATCAACTACTACTGACATTAGGCCTATCTTAGAGTAGTTGATGTACCCAGGTTTACTCCAGTGGAGAAAATTAATTTTTTTCCTTTCTTAGTAGGTATAAATGAGGATTGATCCTGCTGTTAACCTTTTACATTCATTGATTAATTAATTTCATAAATAAAACAAAATAAAATATAATAAGATTAAACAACAATTTTCATTTCAAAGTCAGACGGGACTGACCAACAACAGTAGGAGAAGAGCTCAATAGAAGGCAAAGGAATCAGAGACCCATTTGTCCACATACTCAGAAATTCCATATAAACACTAAGCTGGAAGCCATAATACAAGTGCAGATGATATGGTGTAGCTGCTTCTGTCTCTGTGAGTTCATATGAGCTTTGTTCATGCTGATTTAGAGGGCCTTATTTTCTTGGTATCTTCCATCCCCTCTGACTTTTACACTCTTTGTGCTTCCTCTTCCATGGAGTTCCCTGAGTTCTGAGGAGAAGACTTTAATGCAGCCATCCTATTTAGGACTGAGTGTTTCAAAGTGTCTCACTGTCTGCACAGTGTCTGGCGATGGGTCTCTATATTTGTTTTGATCTCTGGAGGAAGAAGATTCTCTGATACTCTTTGCACCAGGCACTGATTTATGAGTAGAGCAGAATATCATTAGGAGTCATATTATTACTACATACTTTTTTCCCTCTTTCTTTTGACCTTAATATTTGGCTTTGCCTTAGGTCCCTGGGCCATCAGGTCTCAGGTTCTTGGCCACCCCAGCAGTCATGGGTATGTGTTGCATATTGTGGAATGGGAATTAAGGCAGATCAGTTATTGGTTGGTTACTCCAACAAGCTTTGTGGAACAATTGTCCAAACATTTCTTGCAGATGGTACACCATTGTAGATAAAGGATTTGTGGATGGGTTAGTAATTATGCTTCTATTTTGATAGGGTGAAGAGTACCTTCTTGTAACAAGGATGCTAGAACATAGGGGAGAGGCCCTGTGTGGTACCCACTCAAGATCTCTGTATTCAGTGAGTTGTATAGCTATCCTCAGCAATGGGGCTTTGCTATCACTTTGTTGAGAGCAGCTTAAAGTCTTGGCAATAGCCTGGGTCAAGTTGACCAGTGTAGCCTCTTTGGCTAACGACTCAATTGGATATAACATAAGCCTGATACTGGAAGCTTAGTTTGGTGACAAGAGATGGCCAGTTGGGTCTCTGTCTCCCCCATTAATTGTCAATTTCATTTAGAGTGTGTTCATATGTGTATATAATTTATGAGGTTTCTATTACATTAGACTTTCATGCTACCTCTTAAATGCCCCATAATTTTAACTGTTTCTCCCATATTCCCTCTGACTACTCTCTCTTCCCTTCCCATGGCCACTTGATTCTCCCATTCCTGATCACCCTTCTAAAACCTTATGTAGGGCTTTATTTGTAGATAGATAAATGTTTAAATTTTACATTATCATGTTTTCTCTATCTATGGTGATTGAATGTTTTGTTGCATATAGTAGTTTGGGATGTCATCTATGGTCTTATAGATACTATGGCACATCTATCAAGGCCCTTCTGGCTTTTAGAATCTTCATTGAGAAGTCGGGTATAATTCTGATATGTCTGTCTGCCTTTATATGTTATTTTGCCTTTTCACTTGAAGTTTAGTACTCTTTCTTCTCTATTTTTAGTGTTTTGATGATTATGTGACAGGAAGCCATTCTTTTTTGCTTTAATCTATTTGGTGTTCAGGATGCTCCTTGTACCTTTATAGGTATCTCCTTCTTTAGGTCAGGAATTTTTCTTCTATGCTTTTGTTGAAGACGTTTTCTGAGTCTTTGATCTGAGTTTATTTTCTTTCCTCTATACCTATTATTCTTCAGTTTGGTATTTTCACCAAAGTTACATGACATTAGATGGTCACTTGAGTTTATGATGTGATCACAGAACCTGAATCAGCCCAGATGGTGGGTTTATGGTGGTTCCCTGTAATGAAGTAGGTGAGAAATGTATGGATTTATATTGGTGAAATTATTTAGGCCACTCCACATAGTTAAAAGGGAGGTTTATTTTGTGGCATAACTTACAAATGAAGGGATAGTTTACAGGGTCTGGAAAAGGTATGGCACAGTCCAGCAGTGTTCTCTGGAGCACTCTGCTTGGTCTACCTCCAGCGTCCAGGGTCCAGGCACCAAGAGAGATGGTGCATCTGGATCTCAGGTCTTCAGTGTCCTCTCTTGGCCCCGCCTTGTAGGCATGACAGTTACTGAAGCCACAATGGGGGTTGGAACTTCCAGACCAAAGCTGGAATGATTACCCACTACAGATTTATTTAAAGTATGGCACAGAGAAGGTCACAGTTGGAGGTGACACTTAAACTGATCTCTGTATAGCAGAAGGACAAGTGAAGCTTTGTGAAGATGCACCTTGTCTTGGTTGTGAGGGTAGGTGCCATGTAATCTCTCTATGTCTGCAACCTTATCGCTTTTGGGGCACTGTGCTTTGCAAATGTGTAGGCACACATGTGTGGCCTTTGAGGAGTGAGTCCATTTCTTGCTATGGGTGCTCACCTATAAACGAGATGTCTACATCTTTTGTTGTTGTTGTTAACTTTTTTGAGACAGGGCTGCAGGAGGTATACTCTTCCATCATTCTTCTGAGTTCTTGGGATATATCAATCTATCTATGTGTCTAATAATAATCTATGGTACATAAAGATGATTCTAAAAGTAGTCACTGTTCATTTGCAACTTTGAAGATGTCAAGATGGTTTGAGAAGTAGAAATACTGACTTTGTGGGAAATCCTTCCAGGATCCATGTGTTTGACTGTGATACTTGTGAGCTCAGAACCCAGGGCCAGGATGCTCCAAGGTGTTCTAAGTGGATGGTGAGTTCCTGAGATGGTAAAATCATTTTAGGAATACTTGAATCACAGGATAATTTGAGTGAATTCTTCATGTGAAAGTCTGGTGATCTCACATGGTTGTTCACATCTGTCCATGTCGTTCTGGCTTTTAGAGTCTCCATTGAGAAGTTATATGTAATTCTAATAGGTCTACCTTTATTTGTTACTTGGGTAATTTCCCTGTAAGGGATTAACATTCTTTCTTTGTTCTACATCTTTAGTGTTTAATTATAATTGGCTGTGTGGACATTTTTACTTGCACAGTCTGCTTCATATTCTGTGTGCTTCTTGTACTTTGATAGGCATCTCGTTTTTTAGTTTCAGGAAATTTTCTTCTATGACTACCTGTGTTTCTTCACCTTCCTTCATTTCTATTATTCTTAGATTACATCTTTTCATGTTAGGTGTTTTTTAGATTAAGCATTTTCTTTAACCAATGTATCCATTTCTTCTATCATGTCTTCAATGCCTGAGATCCTCTCTTTTGTCTCTTGTACTCTGTTAATGAATCTTGTACCTGCAGTTCTTGCTCCATTTCCTAAATTTTTCATTTCCAGATTTCCCCCAGTCTGTGTTTCATTTATTGATTATAAATAAACTTTCAGGTCTTTAACAGTTTTATTCTTTTGTTCCCCGCTATTTCATTGTGTTTTCATAGATTTCTTTAAGGCATTCATTTACTTCCTTTTTAAGGACATCTACCATATGCATAAAGGCTGTTTTAAGGTCTTTTGTTTTTCAACTACGTTAAAATATTTGGAACCTGCTGTGGTAGGATTTACTGGGCTGCAATGGAGATATTACTGTTTTTATGCTGGAGACTAGGCAACTGGGATCGGAAAGATTGTAATTCTAGGTACTGATATATGGTTTTGATTTTGTTGGGTTGGTGTTTTTTCCTTGTTCTGTTTCCTCTCTGGTTCTTAGGAAAGTGTGGTGTCTGTGTGTTGGTCAGTAGAAAAATCTGCTGGGGTTCTTATAGGTGTTGGCATTGAGGGTTCCCAGTAAAATATGTCTCTCAGTATTTGGACAGAACACTTATGTATGCAGATCTGCTGGGGGGAAGTGGACTCACTTCACAACAGGGAAGAAAGAAAGGTGTTCCAACTGGATCTACTTATTTAGTCCCCTTGTAATGAGGCCATAGAGTGAAGAAAGGCCAAGGCAGATGGCCTGATAGAGAGCTAGGGATGAGACTTGGGTATTGGACATAGAGGAATGGGGGTAGAGGGGAAGATCTACAGTTAGCCTACTGGCATCCCTGACCAGAGTTGCATGTGTGTTCAGAGTTGAGGGGCAGGATAAAGCAAGGAGTGGAGGGAGGAAGATTAGGAGGGGATGATCTCTGTGGTCTGTTAGAAATGGCAGGGATGGGGTGGGGTGGGTGGGGCAGAAGTAAAGAAATGCCTCGTCAGGTGTTCTAATGCATATTTGTGGGTGAGACTGGGAGATTGAATTTGTGAGAATGAAGGGAGGGGTGAAGATCTGCTCTTAGCCTGCAGGTTTCCATGACTAGATTCATCTGTTGTTCCCAATGAGTGCTTGCTAGCATTGGGTGCTGGAACAAAACAAGAGTAGGGAGAGAAAGGTTTGGAGAGGAAGATCAGTAGGATCCACTGGAGATGGGTACAGAGTGGGAAGGGAGACTGCAGCAGGTGTTTTGTTGCAGAGGTGGGGATGAGCCTGGGGATTTGAGATGGAGGACCAGAAAGAGAGGTGAAGGTCTGCAGTTGGCGTACTTGCTTACTTGGCCAGAGTGGCACCTGCATTCCCAGGAGGACCTGCTGGATTTGGGGGCAGGGATAACACAATTCTCTTTTAGAGTTAGAATGTCTATTGGTATTTTCATTGTTCAGGTCTTGTTTAGGTGGGTATATTTTCTAGGATGTCATGGATGTAGCTTCCCTCTCATTTCTAAGAGACACAATCTCACAGCCAGCATCCCAATCCTCTGGCTACTGTAATCTTTCTTTCCTCTATTTTCATGAGTTTACCTGAACCAAAGGAGCAGAAGTAATGTTGTGGATGATCTATTGAGGCTGGGCTCCTCATGTTTAGATGATCTGTGCATTATGGATGGTTTTATTTTTCTGCAATGGTTTCTTGTTTGCTACAAAAAAAGCTTTTTTGATAAGGGGTGTTAACTATACTTATCTGTGGATATAAGGATACATTTTAAAATGTACCTAGGAATTACACTGGTTGAATAAATGGGTGATATAGGTTCTGTAACATCCATGACCTTGCTAGCCCTAAGTAGTTGAGTAGGTTGCTAGTATCAGGTATGATTTCCCTCCTGTTAAATGGACTTTAGGTACAATTAGGCAGTTGTTGGCTACCACTCAGACATGAGTGTTCTCATTTTACCTTTAGTAGTATCTTGCCATGCTGGTCATGTTGTGTGGGACTATTGATTCCTTGCTTTCCTTAGTGGCATTCATAGCTCCTTCTGATATTATGAAGTCTAAACTACAGAAAGGAGTGTGTCAAGTTCAATTCCTCTGGAGTCTTCCAAGTCACATGTTTTTAAATTAATCCTTTTAGAGTGATACCATCTAGATTGATGTGAGAGATTTCTTTTTTTTCCATTTTCTGGTCTCCTTATCAGAATTTGTCATCAGTCTGTTACCTTGTCTCATAAACTATGTTGGGCCATTCGTCCTCTTTCTCTAGCTGCAGAAAATCTAAATCTCATGTATGCATAAATGTTTGGATGAAGCCACCAGCAAAGCTTCTGTAAATATGACCTCCAAAGGGGAAACACTTCTAGTGATAGTGTATTCAATATATAAGAACCAATATAGATTTTTGTATTTATTATGCAACAAAAATAACTTTCAATAACATTGAGAGAGCTGTTCATGTTAATTATATTCATATACATTCTGTTATTTTTAAAAATTATTTATTTTATTATTTTCAATTTATATATGTGTATGGATAAGTGCAGGTGAGTGCAGGCCCTCTCTGAGGCCAGAGGTCTTAGATATCCCTTGTGCTGAGTTAAAGGTGGCTGTGGAAACAAAACTCAGGCCCTCTGAATAGCAGTTGTGTTCTTAACCAATGAGAAGTCTTCCAGGTACCATGATGCTATTTTTAAAATATGAATGTCAGGAGGCTGGAGAGATGGCTGAGTCATCATAAGCACATACTGCTATTGCTGAGGAACTTAGTTCATATCCCAGCACCCTTATTATGTGTTTCATAACCACCTGAACTCCAGTTACAAGGGATCAATGCCCTCTTCTGGGTACAATGGACACTTGCACATAAGTAATATAAATTGAGACAAGTATACATATATATTTTAAAAAAGACTTTCACAAAATGGTGAGATGGACCCTGCTGGCTTAGTCTGGCAATCTTTTGTGTCCGTTTGAATCTATCCACCAGAGTATGGTTCCTGGTGCTGCTCAGGAACAGGAGCATGGTAGGATGTAGGAGAGTCTCTGTCTTCAGTCAGCCTCAGTCATAGGAAGAATCTATGTGACTGGGTCTTGAGTGAGTGTGAGCTTTTTGTTTGTGTGACTCCCTTGGCAGTCACACTGTACCTGGGGTTTTTTGATTTGTACAATGAGCAATTTTATGTCCTTCTCCAAATGGGTTCAGATCTTGAGATGCAGGCATGGAGTTGCTCATGCCAAGTACAGATTACATGCACACTTCTTTGGGAATTCCTTCTAAGCTGAGGGGCAAGAGACAAGAAGGTTCTGTTCCTTGGGGCTTAGGACAAGTCTCTATACTCACATGCATGTCTCTATGAAGGGATAGTGAGGGTCCAGCCTCTTTCCTAAAATAATTGAGATGTCCTGACACCTGGGTCTCACAGTGAAATGTTCAGATTATCTTTGTGGCATTGGTGTATCATCCCAAGATGAAATTTCATAAGGGAGCTATTGTATCAGACTTTTCTATTACTAGGTTTCATAATTAAAGAGGAGCTCCAGAGATGGTAATATCTTACAAGGGAGTGCATATAAAAGGGTCAAGGAGATCTCTGTGAGTTCAAGGCCAATCTGGTCTACAAAGTGAATTCCAGGACAGCCAAGGTGCTTACTGGGAAACCCTGTCTCAAAAAAAAAAAAACAAACATGTTGGGGTATACCTGTAATCCTAGCACTTGAGAAGAGCAGAGGTAGAAAGATCTTAAGTTCAAGATCAGCATAGGATATAAAGGAAAATCATTTTTTTTTTTTTTTTTTTGTTTTTCGAGACAGGGTTTCTCTGTGTAGCTTTGCGCCTTTCCTGGGACTCACTTGGCAGTCCAGGCTGGCCTCGAACTCACAGAGATCCGCCTGGCTCTGCCTCCCGAGTGCTGGGATTAAAGGCGTGCGCCACCACCGCCCGGCTAGGAAAATCATTTTGAGACCCCATGTTAAACAACAACAACAACGGGGTTGGGGATTTAGCTCAGTGGTAGAGTGCTTGTCTAGCAAGTGCAAGACCCTGGGTTCAGTCCTCAGCTGGGGGGGTGAGGAGGGAGGGGGAAGGGACGGGCCAGAGATTGACAAGTATGTTTAAATACAGTACTTAGTACTCTAATTATTTTGTACTGGGATTATATGCATTCCACTACATGTGGTCAAGAGTACATTTTAGAATTTATATAAATGGAATTACAAAGCACGCATCCATTTTTGTCTGCCTTCTTTTCTACAGCACACTTTTCTAGGGATTCATCTATGTTGGATGATGGGAATATTAGTAACTTTTCTTTGTATTAACATGTTCTTTGTAACAATATTCCACAATTTCTTTTAAAATTCCCCTGTTTTTAGCTTTTATTACTTTTGAGACAGGGTCTCATTCTGTAGCTCTAGCTAGCCTACAACTCCACACATAGATCAGGTTAACCTTGAAGTTATAGTGATCTACCTGCTTCTGTGTCCCAAGTCTGGGATTACAGGCATATGCACCAGGGACCAGTTTAGCAGTTTACCTATTGATGGACATTTAGAATTTGGAGTATGAGAAACAGAACATCAAAGCAACATTTACTTACAAATCCTTATTTTTCATGCTTAGATAAACACTTTAGAATAAAATGGCTGGGTCATTTTACTAGGGGTATTTTAACTTTGCATATAATTATCATACTGTTCCTTTTAAAATGTATTAAAGTGTACACATAACAAAAAAAGGGTCAAGGACAATCACTGAGCAATGTAGGATAAAATTTTTAAATGTGAGATGTCCTCAGGTGAGGGCCCAGACTATGAGCATCCATATGGCTTTGGATGATGGTAACATGGCCCATGAATATCAACACAGACCCCAACTGCAGTATGGCCATGGACCAAGACATGGTCCTTGGTGGCAACCCAGGTCTGGATATCACATGGTCCAAGGAGGCAGAATATGCCAATCATATCAACCTGCTCCTCACTGCCATCACATCTTCAGTTCTGGTTCCCCACACAGTACACAAACCACTCAGCTTCTCCTTCTCTCCCATTTCTCTGCCACATAACTGTTCATAATAATGGGGCCCACACACTTGGGCTACAGGGTGCTAAATGGGCCTGTTGCTGGCTACTGCCACCCAGGAGGTATAGGGCTGACCTGTCTAGATTTTTCTTATACATTATATTCTGGGTAAAGTTTCCTCTTCTCCCAACTCCTCCCAGATCCTCCACACCTCTCCATTCACCCAAATCCAAATCCTGTCTTTCTCTCTCTCATTAGAAAATAGTCACATAAAATATAAAATAATTAAAATGAAGGAAGATAAAATAAAAACAAATAAACCAGAATAGCATAAGACAAACAGAAAAATTAGACAAAGAAAAATCGTAAGAAATATATATAGATGCAGAGACACACATATTCACACACACACACACACACAGATAACCCATGAAACACAAAATCAGAAAAAATATATAATTGAAATATCTGTAAGATATAAAAAAAATTGCCCAGGCAAGCATTATAAGCAAAAATCCTCCACAAATACCATTCTGTTGGCCATCTAGTACTCAGCATTAGTCCTGTCCTTAAGTATGGTTTGTATACCCAATAAGACTCTGTTGTGCTGTGGAATAATTATCTTGTGCACTGTAAAGATTTGTCACTTGAATTGGTTTAACAGAATATTGATTGGCCAGTAGACAGGCAGGAAGATTAGGCTGGGCAATCAGACTAGCAGAATTCTGGAAAGAGGAAGGGCAGAGTCAGGCATCACCAGTCAGATTCAGAGGAAGCAAGATGAAAATGTACTGAGAAAAGATATGTGGCTAGACATAGATAAGAATTATGGGTTAATTTAAGTGTAAGATCTAGTTAGTAATAAGCCTGAGCTAATGGCCAATCTTATATAAGTAATATTAAGCCTCCAAGTCAATTATTTGGGGAGCAGCTGCTAGGTATTTGGGAGTTGCTAGCCGGACTCAGAGACTTCCAGCAACACTGTTGGAGAAAACTGATTTTTCTTTTACCAACTGCAGAAAACTTCTGAGTCAGGGATGGAGGCTCCTGTCCATGTATCTGGTAAGCACTGGGACCACATTTGCCTTACACCTAAACAGGCCCTATGCATTCTTACACAGTCTCTGTGAGTCTACATTTTCATCAGCCTGTTGCATCTAACAGACACTGTTACCTTGCTGTGCTCTATCCTGTTAGCCTCTTACAATCTTTCCACCTCCTATGACTCAGAGTTACCTGAGCCCAGAAAGAATTTGATGGAGACATTCCATTAAGGACTAAATGTTCTAAGCTCTCTCACTCTCTGTATACTGTCTCTGTATTAGTTTGTATCTCCTACAGGAGGAAGTTTCCATGATGATGGTTGTGTCTAAGTATCATTTTGATGCTATGTTCCTTTAACCAAACTAGTATAGATCCATGGATGATTTCATCTTAGGTTCTCTGACACTAGAGCAACTAGAGCAGTGTCACGGATGGGTTCCATCTCATGGGATGAGCCTTAAATTCAAGCAGACAGTGGTAGGTTACTTCTACAACTTTTGTGCCACTATTAATCCAGTGCATCTTGCAGGAAGGTGACCACTGTAGAATGAAATGTTTGTAGCCTGGTTTGTGTTTACTTTTCTCCTCTGTTAGCATGCAGAGCATCTTCAAAGACTATAAACACTAGTCAGAAGGGGTAAAGTTGCTAGGTGGGCACCAGTTTGATTTTTCTGTGTTCGATGAAATATGTAGGTATTGTCTTCAACAATAGAGCATTACCATCTGTAGCTGAAGTTTTCTCTGGTCCTGCCCAGCCCCACAGACCCTGCAGCCACTTATAAAATAATCACTCAGAAGCTTATATTAATTAAAACTGCTCTGCCATTAGCTCAGGTTTATTATTGACTAGCTCTTACATTTAAATTAACCCATAATTCTTATTATGGTTAGCCATGTGGCTTGGTACATTTTCTCAGTTCTGCCTTCACATCTTGCTTCATCTGTGTCTGTTGGTGACTTCTGACTCTTCCCAGAATTCTCATCTCTGCTTCTCCCACCTATACTTCCTGCCTGGCTACTGGCCAATCAGCATTTTATTGATTAACCAATCAAAGCAACACATCCACAGCAATCATCAATTTGTGGAGAATAACCAATAGACTTTAAATAGCCTAGATTGTTTAGGGGGTTTCCATAGAGCCCTGTTGATCAACACATCAATTAGATCTTTCTTGAAACTGAATATTTCATTACATGTCTGGTGGGGGCTTTGTCTCTCTCATTATTTGCTGATTTCATTCAGATTTCTTTAATGTATGTTAATATTTTTAGAAGCTTCTACTGTATTAGGTCTCCACACTACCCATTAAATGGTCCTTAGGTTTCTGTCCCTCCCCATATTCCCTTCCTTACCCTGTCCTCCTACCCTCCACCTGTATGATCCTCCTGTATCAGTTACCCATCCCTTCCATCAATCCATAACTATCCATGTTATTTCCTCTTCTTAGAGAGATAATCACATAGGTGATTGTTAATTCCTGTTATATTTTGGTGGTCATGTGTGTTTCCCTTCATTGGGATATGTTGGTATGGTACTGTCTACTGCCCGTATTTTCGTTGGTGCATATAACTTCCTTAGGTTGGATTTTTCCTTCTAATGCTTTCTGTAGGGCTGGGTTTGTGGATAGGTATTGTTTAAATCTGATTTTGTCATGGAATATCTTCTTTACTCTGTCTATGTTGATTGAGAGTTTTGCTGGGTATAATAGTCTGCCCTGGCATCCATGGTCTCTTAGTGTCTACATAATGTCTGTCCAGGACCTTCTGACTTTTAGAGTTTCCATTGAGAAGTCAGGTGTTATTCTGGTGGGTCTGCTTTATATGTTACTTAACCTTTTTCATTTGCAGCTCCTAATATTATTTCTTTATTTTCTATGTTTAGTGGTTTGATTATTATATGGTGAGGGGAATTTTTTTTAGGGGAGATCCAGTCTATTTGGTGTTCTGTAAGCTTCTTGTATCTTCATAGGCATTTCCTTCTTAAGTTTGGAAAGTTTTCTTCTATAATTTTGTTGAATATATTCTCTGTGCCTTTGAGCTGGTATTCTTTCCTTCTTCTATCCCTATTATTCTTAGGTTTGGTCTTTTCATGATGTCCCAGATTTTCTGGATGTTTTGTGTTAGGACCTTTTTGGCTTTGGTATTTTCTTTTCTAAGCCAATCTATTTGGTGTTCTGTAAGCTTCTTGTACCTTTAGAGGCATGGCCTTCTTTAGGTTGGTCCTCTTTGAGGACCTCTGTCATCTTCAAAAAGTCATTTTATGTTCATGTTCTTGTGCTTCAGCAGTACTGGATTGTTCAGATTTTGCTGTCATAGGATAGCTGGGTTCTTGTGGTGCCTTATTCCACCTTCTGTTATTGACTGTCTTCATACATTGGCATTTAGGCATCTGGATTTGGGCTGATTATAGGTCTAGGTGTTGATTCCTGTGTTTGTCTTTGTTGGATGGGTGTTTCATTTCTTGGTTTCTCTTTCCTCTCTGTTCTTCTGTCCTAAATAGCCAAGGGTTCTGGTGACTAGCATGTCTTCAGGTACAGTAGGGTGTCCCCTCTGGGGTCTTGGGGGCTAGAGGTCCCTAGATCCACCCTGGCCTCTGATAAAGCTTAAGTCTTCTCCCAAAGTTTTATACAAGGGTATGGAGCCCAGAGCAGGGGGTGCAGTCTGGGGTCCATAGATTTGGCTGGCCTCTGGTAAAACAGAAGTCTGGGGTCCCTAGATCCAGCCTGGCCTCTGATAAAACAGAAGTCTTCTTCCATAATTGTAGGCCAGGATATGGAACCTAGGGGAAGGAGTGTAGTCTGGGGTTGTTGGGCAGGTTTTAAGGAGTGCTAGAGGGCAGCAGGCATTGTCTTCTCTGGGGTCCCTAGGACCATTTTTGCCTCTGGTAAAGCTGCTAGGACTGTGGACCCTAGTGTGGAGCCTAGGGGAGAGTGTACAATCTGGGGGTGTTAGACAGGTTTTAAGGAGTGTTAGCAGGTGGTAGAAGGTATCTTTCCTGGGATCCCTAGATCCATCCTGGCCTCTGGCAAAGGCAAAGTCTTCTTCAGAACTTGTAGGCTAGGATATGAGGCCCAGGGAAGGGTGTGAAGTCTGGGGCTTCAAGGAGAGCTAGCAGGCAGTGGGCAGTGTTTTCCCTTGTGTTCCTAGGATCACATTGGCCTCCAGAAAAGCTACCAGAGGTATGGGCCCTAGTCAGAAGTGGTATAGCTGGGTCCTGAGGTAGGTCTATTCCCATCTTTTCGAGAAACCACTATATAAATTTTTATAGTGGCTGTACAAGTTTGCACTCCTACCAGCACTGAAGGTGGTTCCCCTTTCTTCACATCCTCATCAGCATGAGCTGACCACATACTTGGACAGGTGTCAGATAGAATCTCAAGTAATTTTGCTTTGCATTTCCCTGAGGGTCAAGGATGCTGAATATTTAAGTGTTTCTTAGCCATTTGAGTTTCCACTATTGAGAATTCTGTTTCCATACAACCCCTAAAATGTCCCTTAATTTTTAATTTTAGCTGTCGTTCCCCATATTCCCTCCCACTACCCCTTCTCTCTTTCTCACCCCCACTCACTCCTCCTGTTCATTCACCCATAAATGTCTATTCTTTCCTAATGAGATCTATCTGCCCCCTCTAGTCCCTTACTCTATACCTGCCCTCTGTGGTTCTATGAATTGTAGCTTTGATATCACTGACTTAACAGCTAATATTCTACATGTAAGTGAATACGTACTATATTTGTCTTTCTGGATTTGAGATACTCCACTCAGGATGATTTTTTTTCCAGTTCCAACAATTTGTCTGCAAATTTCATATTTTTTTTAAAACAGGTGAGTAGTATTCCATTGTGTAAATGAATCACATTTTCTTTAGCCATTCTTCTGTTGTGGGACATTTAGGTTGTTGACAATTTCTAGTTGTTACTAGCAGCAATGAACATCCTCTGCAATAGGATGAAGTATCCTTTGAGTATATGCTAAAGAGTGGTATAACTGGACCTTGAGATAGATCAATCTAGTTTAACCAGCCCCATTTGTAGAAGATGCTGTCTTTTTTCCATTGTGCATTTTGGCTTCTTTATAAAAAAATCAGGTGTCCATAGGTGTGTGGCATTGTCTCTTGGTATTCAATTCAAAACCATTGATCAACATGTATATTTTTGTGCCAATGCCCCACTGTTCTTATTACTATAGTTTTATACTACAACTTGAAATAAGGGATGGTGATGTCTCCAGAAGTTCTTTTATTATTCACAGTTGTTTTAGCTACCCTGTATTTTTTGTGTTCTCATATGTTGCTGAACCATTGTCCTTTCAAAAACTGTGAAGAATTGGGTTGGAATTTTGATGGGGATTACATTGCCTTTGGTAAGATGTCTATTTTTACTATGTTAATCCTGCCAATCTATGAGCATGGAAGATCATTACAGGTTGCAGAATGTTATTTTGATTTTCTTATATCTGTTGGGACTTGCTTTGTGTCCAAGTATGTGGTCCATCTTGAAGAAAGTTACATGTGGTGGTGAGAAAAAGGTATAGTCTTTTGTATTTGGGTGAAATGTTGTTAGGCTCTTTGTTTTATAACTTCAATGAGCTCCGTTCATTTTTCTGTTAAGTTGTTGTCTGGATGACCTGTCTATTGGTGAGAGAAAGGTATTGAAATCTCCCACTATCAGTGTGTGGGAACAAATTGTGATTTAACCTTTAGAAATGTTTCTTTTATACACTTTGGTGCACTTGTTTTGGGAGCATAGGTGTTAAGAATTGAAATGTCCTCTTGATGGATATCTCTTTCAATGACTATGTAGTTTCCTTCCCTAACTTTTCTGATATCTTTGGATTTAAAGTCTATTTTGTGTCAGATAGTAAAATGGCTACACTAACTTATTTTTTAGGATCATTTGCTTGCAGTATATTTTTCTAAATCTTTACCCAGAGATGATGTGTATCCTTGATGGTAAGGTGTGTTTCTTGAATTATAGAGATGGATGGATTCTGTTTTGCATTCTGTTAGTCTGTTTTTTTTTTTTCCTGAGTGAGGTAACCCAGACTTAGAAAGACAAACATGGTATGTACTCACTCATAGGAAGATACTAGATGTAAAGTGGGGATGACTGGACTGCTACTCACAACTCTGGGGAGGCTACCTAGAGAGCAGGACCCTGGGAAAGACACAGGGATCGACCAATGACAGAGAAATGGATGAGATCTACATGGACAATCTGGATGTGAGTGGGGGTAATGAAGGGCAAAGGTTGAGGGAAAGAGAGCTTGGGGGAGCGGGAGATCCCAGCTGGATCAACAACAGAGAGGGAGAACAAGGAATAAGAGACCATGGTAAATGGAGACCACATGAGAATAGGAAGAAACAGGGTGCTAGAGAGGTCCACAGAAATCCACAAAGATACCTCCACAATAGACTACTGGCAATGGTTGAGAGACAGCCCGAACTGAACTACTCTGGTGATAGGATGGCCAAACACCCTAATTGTCATGCTAGAAACCTCATCCAATGACTGAGGGAACCAGATGCAGAGATCCATGGCCAAACCCCAGGTGGAGCTCCAGGAGTCCAATTGGTGAGAAAGAGTTGGGTTTGTATGAGCGAGAATTGTTGAGACCAAGGTTGGAAAAAGCACAGGAACAAATAGCCAAACAAATGGAAACACATGAACTATGAACCAGTGGCTGAGGAGCCCCCAGCTGGATCAGGCCCTCTGGATAAGTTGATTAGCTTGATCTGTTTGGGAGGCATCCAGGCAGTGGGACCGGGACCTGTCCTCAGTGCATGTGCTGGCTGTTTGGAACCTGGGGCTTATACAGGGACACTTGGCCCAGCCTGGGAGGAGGGGACTGGCCCTGCCTGGACTGAATCTACCAAGTTGAACTCAATCCTCAGGGGAATCTTTGCCATGGAGGAGATGGGAATGGGGTTTGGGCTGGGGGAAAGGCGGGGGTGGGGAGAACAAGGGAATCCGTGGTTGATATGTAAAATTAAGTTAAATTATAAAATAAAATTTAAAAAAAAATAAATAAATTAGATACAGGAAGCTATACAAAAAAATAGTGGTGTGTAACACCATGTCCTGATGGCAGTCTAAGCAAGCGGTCTATCACTGAGCCTCACCTTACCTCCGTTTTATGCCATGATTTAATTTGTTGTATTTTCAACTTTGTCTCAACAAACAATACTTATTTTTGTTTGTTTTATACTTTTCTTTCTTCCCCCATCTTTTTCTGTGTCTGTGAGTTCCACTCTGACACTTCTCTATGTACATTTAATTAAATTATTTTTGTGTGCTCCACTCCACCTCCTTCTTTGGCTTCTAGCTTGCTGGTCTCCAAACTGATTGTCACTTTTGTTTCTCTCTTGATGCAAGATTGTTTAAAATATGTGAATTGTTTTTTATTTCTTTTTATGTTTTGAGAATTTTATACAGTGTATTTTGACCATATTCACACTTCTCCCAACTCCACCCAGATGGCTGTTTGTGTCTTCTATTTTTTTCAGCCATCAAGTCCAATTTCTCCTGTTCATATATTCTTGGATGTGTGGTCTTCCACTGGATAATGGTTGCCATAACAAGGGCTAGACTGTCTTTTTTAATTTTTTTTAAAATTAAAATATAATTATATTTTCCCTTTTCCTCCCTTCAGCCCTTCCCATGTACCCTTCCTTGTTTTCTCTTCAATTCAGAGCCTCTACTTCTTCAGTAGTTGTTACATATGTATGTACATTTATATATGTATACATATATATGAGTATATATATAAGTATTTATATATAAGTATTTAAGTGTATATATATATAAAATATATATAAAATACCTAAATACAACCTTCCTAGTCCATATTATGTTACTTGCATATATATGATTTCAGGGCTTACCACTAAGTATTGAATAACCAATCAGGGCCCACACTCTCAAAGAAAACTGACTCTCCTTCTCCCAGTAACTATCAATTGCCAGTATCTCCCCAGCTAGGAGTGGGACCCCATGCCCACCTCCCCTCCCATGCTAGGACTTGATATTGTTTGAGCTTACACTAGACTTGTGCATGCCATCACAATCACTGTCAGGAAATAAAGGAAAAGGGAAGGGGCCTGGATTCTAGGAATGCAGTGGGGGTCTTTGTGTAAACAAAGGAAGGCCTTATCAGGTCAGGTGATTAAAATACTTGAACTCCTTCACACGAAAGATTTGCAAAGTGAGGAATAGTGACACTTGGTGAGGTGGCTACATTTGATAGAATTAAAAAAAAATTCTCACATCTCCATATTTTCTGGACATCTGAGGCCACAATGGTTCTGAGGTTCTACAGGAGAAAATATAAGGTATTTGACCAAATCATATAATAAGTATTGAAAATAAAAAATAGACAGGAGACATGTTGCCTTTAAGAATATTCAACAAAGAAGATTATGGCAGCCAAGATTTCCAATGAAGTGATTAATCATACATTTCAAAACAATCTTATGAATGTGTTCACAGCAAACCATATACCTCCTTTTAAGAAATAAATCATTGCGCTTTACAGGGAAGGAAGCCTACCTCAGACTATGTCACTAAGCTTCTGTAGACATTCAGGAGAAACTAAAAAACAAAATTTCACATTGACCATAAGTTACGTCTTTCTTATTGCTAACACAAATTACCAGTTCCACTCACATTGATCCAGCATAGGAGGGAAAATACATGGGCAAATATACATAAATTACTAATACCAAATTATTAAAATTGATCAAATTATCACTAGTGTCTTAATAGAAACACATGTTTATAAGAAAAACACTGTCCAAAAACCCAAAAGAAGACTAATTAACAGGCTATTTATATATTAATATTGAAATTAGTGATTGTTGATGAGTCTGAAAATGTGGTTGGCACTCACCTTGACTGCTGTTATGAATACAATTACTTCTTGAATGGCCATTGCCTCTTTTCTTTGCAGACTCTCTTCATAAAGAGATGCATGAGGGAAATCCATGTAGCTTTGTGTCTGGAATACATGCCAGTTAGTTAGGGTCAGGAATTTGACTGACATCTTTGATGTTTCTGGAGATAAATCAGGTTCATTTAGCTTTGATGAAATTACCTTGTATTCTGACCACTATGCAAGCCCCCTCATCTGATCATCTGAACAACAAAAAACAAAACAAAACAAAACCAAACACTGGAGTCTGCTGGTCTGCTAGTCTAGTGCTACTCATAGCTACATATCTGTCAGCAAGTTCCCAAAAAAATGCCACTTAGTCAAAGATGGGTATACAGCTCAGTGGTTGAGCACCTACCTACTTTGTGCAAACCTGTGAGCTTAGACTTCAGAACTGCAGGAAAGAAAGCCCATACTTTGTGCAGCCCAGGCTGATCCTGATTCTTTCTTTGGTTTCATGGAGACTTGCAGCTGGTCATTATACACCAAGGCTGGGTTTTCCTACAGCTAATTTTTAGTTTAAAATAATTACTAAAACATAGTTTAGTAATATGTTAGTAATTAAGAGGCAATATTATAGTAAACCATGATGACTCTCCTAAAAGTTCAAAGCAAGAAGACAAATGCGACCCATTGTCCTTCCTCATAAAGTGGGCACTGAATGGTAAGTTTCAGGAATTCTGACAACTTTTCTGCCTATACCACTGTGTTAGGGGATTAGAGCAAAGAGCAGAGAGCTTACATTGCTTGAGACAATGCTGTATGTGGGTGTCTCTTGTACTTCCCTGTTTTCAATACAGAATTTTTTACAGGAAGTAAAACAACTATTTCCCAACTAAGCCTCTGCAGTGATCATAATAAGATACATATTTCTCTTTTCAGACATAACAGATTCCTCTTAAAAACTCAGTTCCATACTTCAGGCATTCTTTTCATGTGTGCCAATGGAGTAAAGAGAGTCCACCAATGAAAAGTCAGGAACATCTTGGTTCTGTTTAAGGTCAGGTTCCTCTTCCTGAATTCTTAGGTCTTGAGATCCAGCATGGATTGATCATGTTTCCAGAAATGGTATGAATGAAATCTTAAGGAACCATTTCCTCTGGGTTGGGAAGATTTCATGTGTAATAAAAGACCCACTTCATTCCTTGGCATAAACTTACCAGGAAGGTAATTTTCAAAACTCCAGGATATTCAGTTTTTGCTAGACCCTAGTTCAAAGGACTACAAAATGCTCCTCTATCTTTGGGGTCAAAGCATTTATCATCCTGACACTGATGATGTCATGATAGAACTGGAGAAGATCCCTTTCCATGTGCCTGGGAAGGGAGTTTTAGGAGAATATGGGGGGGGGTTCTCTTCCTCTTAGACAGACCTGTTTAAATGCTAGAGGGAAAGTGAAACTTTCCTAAGCAGCTGGAACTCAGGTCCTGAAAATGAGCCATGCAACTTTACCCAAGCTACAAGACTGGCATCATCCAAACACCACATCTGACAACAGCAATGTAAGAGAACGTGTGTGAACAAGCATATATCTTGAGCACAGATGTAAAGTCCTCCTCAAGTGTAATTTTTTGCCGTATGACCACATATATGATGATGGTCACAGAAGACCACATGACCTGTGACTTTGTATAAGACCATTGTGGGATGTTTGCTTAATAAGTAGGTGACAGTTCTACATCTGGATTGGTAGGCAGCAGGAGAAGAGTGTCACACCAGGCCTGGCTTGATCATCTGAGGACTCAATGTCCACTCCGAAGAGAATCATGAAGCTGGCCTGGCCTAGTTGCCTTGAGAATTATGCTTCATAGGTTTTTCAGGTTAGAGTCCATGGCTCCTGGGGCACTGTGTGCCTTTCAGTTCCTGAGAGACTGATGTACTCCCTCTGGCAATGAAGTATTCAGGCCATTTTGTGTTTCTCTCTGTGTTCCCTTAGAAGTCAAGGTAACACAGAAGCTTGACAGGACAGCTGATCGTAGACATTGATCTTGTGGCCCCTATAAAGTTTTTACTTTTCTCTAATTCCTTTTTACAAATTGGAAGCTTCGTAGGATGGGGTCTTGTATTGAGGTCACCCCTCCCTTTATTCCAGTTAGGTTCAGGCTTTTCTTTAACCAGTTTACACTTCTTGGTACCCCCTTTCTCCTCAAATGGTACATTTTGTAGTTTTTCTTGTTTATCTTTCTCCTTTTCAGTATAAATCTGCATAATTATGGCCACTAATAACCAAGAAACACAGTCAATATTGGGCTGTCTGGAAATTTCCTCTGCTAAAGCTGTTACTCAATAATTCTACAATTTACCCTCAGGCAGATATTTTGGACAAGGACAGAAAGCAGCCACATTCTTCACCAAATTATCACAAAACAGTCTCTAGGCCACATATTAACATTCTTCTCTGAAACCTCTTGAGCTAGACCTCCACAGTTCAATTCACCCCAGCATTATTCTTTTCCACGCTCCTACTACTATAGTCCATCAAGCTACACTGAGAGTATTTCACTGCTTTCTGTGGAGGGACCCAAAATGGCTTGACCACACAGCCGCCATGACAGGCTTACTGGCAGGTAACACCCGGATTCAGGAAAAGCCATAAGATGACACCACCCAGAGATCCACCCAGAGATCCACCTAGGGATGGGCCAGCATCTAAGGGGAAGAACTTGACATCCCAAATATTCCCACCATCAGATAAGATTAGATAAGATTGTCAGATGTCCCTGAGCCGAGCATATACCTATTACAATTTTATAGATACCCCTAGACAAATGTCAGCCAATCAGGGTCCTGAACCCTGGAAATCTCCTCACTGCAACCTCTGCTGTGAGGAAAACCCCACTCTGCCTGGGCTCAGGACTGTCTGCTCTCACTACTATGTTGGACAGACAGAGACCAAGCTTGAGCTTGAAATAAAAGCTCTTTGCTTTTATATATGGGACTCAGTCTCTGTGGTGGTCTTTTGGGGGTCCCTGTGATCTGAGCATAACGCTTTCCTAACCAAAAGTCCACATTGCTCAAAAAAAAAAAGAAAAAGAAAACAAAATTTCCATGGTCTGGCCTGTCACAAAAATAACCCAGTTCCTGGTACTGATTTCTGTCTCAGTTAGGATTTCTATTGCTGGGAAGATACACCATAATCATAGCAACTCTTATAAAGGAAAATATTTAACGGGGATGGTTTACAGCTTCAATGGTTTAATCCATTATTGTCATGGAGGAAAACATGGCAACATGCAGTCAGGCATGATTCTGGAGAGGTAACTGAGAGTTGTACATCTGAATCTGCAGGCAACAGGAAGATACTATTAGCCACTAGGCCTGGCTTGAGCTTCTAAGACCTCAAAGCCCACCCTCAGTGACATACTTCCTCTGACAATACCAGATCCACTCCAAAAAGGCCACACCTCCTAGTAGTGTATCTGTCCATAGCATAGCTTAGCCTAGGAAAACGTCAGCCTGAGAGAGGCTAGAGTGGAGATTCTGGCCAGGGTATTGGGAGAGGTCAGTCCCCCCATCTTTAAACATAATGAATTGAATATAACCTGTGTCTGAGAGAGCAACACTGGGTGGTTAGGTTATCTTAGAGGACCAGGACAGGACTATGATAGGTCAGTATGGAGGGCTTCCTGAACAGCTCTATAGGGAAGAGATGCCAATGACTTAGGAGTTGGTTCCTGCCATTAATTTGCCCACTCTAATTCTGTCTTACATGCATCATTGTCTCTTTCCCACACTGGCGTTCTTGCAGACACCCACCATCCTGAAACTTCACTGTGATCAGGGCCCATGGCAAAAGGTTTAGGGTCTCAAACATGGTTTTGTCAATAACAGGGAATCCTTACCTGAGATTTCCAAAGAGTCAATGGGTACTGACCATACCTCTGGGTTTGTATTGTACTAGCCATCACATTTGAATGTACCCCTACGGTGAGGGTCACAGGTCCCACAGGAAACAGGGCCTAGAACTCCCCAGTGGATGATGTCTCTTGTGATTCCAGTGTCCTGGATGGGTTTGTTTCTCTTTCTTTGGCTCAGGTGGGCAGGATATACCCATTGATGCAATGGTGACATGCATATTATTAGTGTAACCAACTGCTTTCTGATTGGATTTAAGGCCAGCTTCACAGGAAAAAACTCATACCTAGTACTATAAATCCAGACAAGAACTCATAGCTGAGGAGTTTATAGACCTTATGGGGGAATCTATTAATATTACTTAACTAAATATCGTGTCAACCTGCCCTTTCTGCATATTCATCTCTGTGCCCATATATCTGTAAGGCTATTAGGCCTTCATTTTTCAATGGGTATCAGTTAACACAGAGAATAACAACTTTTCAGAGCAAAAGTTCAGAGCAAAAATGACTGTGGAGTACTCACTCATTAATGGGACATCTGTGTCTTTTGTTGTTGTTGTTTTTGTTGTTAACTTTTCTTGAGACAGGGCGTCCAGGAAGTACAAGCAGGTGTTGAATCCTCTTACAAGTATTTATTGTTCTGTTGCAATTTTGAAGATGTCCAGATGGTTTGAGAAGGAGAATAATTTTGTGGAAAATCCTCCCAAGATCCATGTGATGACTGGGATGTCCTGTGAGCTCAGAACCCAGGTTGAAGATACCTCAGTGTGTTCTAAATGGATGATAAGTTCCTAAAGTTGATAAATTTATCTTAGAAATACTTGAACCACAGGGTAGTTTGAGTAAATTCTCCCCGTGAGCATCTGATTTTTTATGTGTTCATGGCTGCCAAGTCCTGAGAAGGGGAGTATGAGGTACATAAGCATGATGAGTAAACATGAGTGCAGAACCATTGGATTTATAGGTTTAGCCAGTGTGGAAGAGGTGTGAGCCAGAAGATCTCACCTCCCATCCATCCTTTGTTTTTCTTTGGACTCTGTCTTAATATAAGACATATGGGATGGAAGGGGGGGTCCTTTGGAAGGCTCCTACAGTTTCTTCCTTCAACATCAGAGTGAAGAAAGGGTATGTCTCAGATTGCTCAGCTTGAATCATCATGGAATTCAATAATCTTTTCACCATATCTCTCAGACACACCTGTGTTTCACAGCCTAATCTATTTTTTTTACTAGCTGTCTCCTTCTGTTGGTTTTCAGCCTCTTTGTAGCTGAAAGGCAAGTGTGGATGATTGATCAGTTAAAGAAAAGGGTGTGGTTCTCAGAGTCTGATATGTATACCAGAAGCCCCACAAATTAGCTTAAGTAAGATTCTTCTGAACAATAGACTGATGACATCAACTAGGTATCATGACACCATCCTATCCCCATTATATTTAGTTTAAAATTTTTGTTTTACATATATATTTATTATATATATATCTATTTATATATATTTATTATATAGAGAGAGAGACTGTATTTCTGAGTGCATGCGCATACTATATATGTACAGGTGTCTATAGCACCCATCAGAGGATTTCAGAGATTGTGGGTTTCTAGTTACATAAGGTTGTAATCTTGACATGGTTCGTAGGAACCAAAATTGGTTCTTGTGGAAAAGGTGAGGAGGATCAGGACAGAAGAGATTATTTGGAAGAGATAGATACAATGTCTACAGCTGGACCCACCCTGAGGATGAGAGAACTTTCACTAGGATACGCCCAGCTAAGAGTGCTGTGGGATGTCTTTCTGTATGCTGTGAATATGTGTCACTTTGGTTGGTTGATAAATAAAACTGCATTGGCCTACTGCAGGGAAGGATGGAACCAGGTGGGGAAATCCAGGAGAGAGACAGGAAGAAGAAAGGCAGAGGTGGAAGAGATACCATCCTGCCATTCAGGGAGCAGCACACAGATAATGTAATGGCACACAGATAAAGCCACAAAACACATGGTGACATATCAATTAATAGAAATGAGCTGAGTTTAGTTATAAGAGTGAGCTAGCAAGAAAATTGAGTCATAGGCTATGACCATGCAATTCATAACTGATATAAACCTCTGTGTGTTTATTTGGGTAGCGGCTGCAGGACTGGGCAGGACACAGGAAAACTTCCAACTACATAAGAGTTGTGGGGTATACCACTAGTCTTGTATAAAGTTGAATAAGTTAACTGTTCATGATTTAGTGAATATAATAATAGAGGCATGAATAGGCCCAGTCATCTGACTCCAAAACTTTATTTCCTAAGCACTATGATCTATTTCCTTACCAAGTTTAATTTTTGTTCCATGAGATATGGACATAGCTGCCAGGACACAAGGTATACATGGACCGACCATGACTTCTATCAGTGTTCACAGTGTCTAGGGCTTCTCCATATAATCAACACAGGAATATTTTATGGAAATCAGACACAGAACAGTAGTACTATAGTGCTATAATTAGATGGCTTGTACAGTGCTGCAACATTTATTTCTGGGATGGAGATCAAGGGTGCCAAATCTTGTGACTAGTTTGACTAGTGCAAGCTGAAGACATGATCAACATGATAGGTTCATATTTCTGCTTTGAACTAAGGTCTCATTTGGGCTGACAGGATGGGTAGAGAGGTTATAATGAGAAGATCTGTGGATTTCACTAGAGATGAGATGCAGGAAGGCCATCACAGGTGCTGTGCTAAAGAGCTGGGGATAAGACTAGAGGAATGGACTTGGAAGAATGGAGGAAAATGTGAATCTCTGGTCACTTTTTTGTCAAAACAATAGAAACCCAAACTAAGACAGGCCCCATAAAATTGTCCCCTTTAGAGTTAAAATGTCTCTTGCTATTTTCATTGTTCAGAACTTGTTTAGGCATATTTATGAGGTACATGAGTGTAGCCTCCCTGTCATTTCTAAGAGACACAATCTTCCAACAAATGTCTTAGTCCTCTGGCTCTTACAATCTTTCTGCCCTTTCCTCTCATGATTTTCTCTGAGCCTTGGGTGCAGAATTTGTGTTATACATGACACATTGAGGCTGAGCTTCTCAGGATCAGCTGATCTGTGTATTATGACTCATTGTGGTTTTCTGAAATGGTTTCTTGTTTGCTACAAAGAGAAGCTTATTTGATAAGGGGTAAGAGCTCTACTTATCTGTGAATGCAAAGACACATTTTAGAACACAGATAAGAATTCTGCTGGTTTAATAACAGCAAGGTATAAGGTTTTCCTCTTACATGTATTACCTTGCTAGCCCAGGGTACTTAGCTAGATTTTTAGTACCAGGCATGATTTACCTCCTGTTAAGTGAGCTTTAAGTCTAATTAGGGAGTTGTTGGCTACCACTCAAATATAAGTGCTACTATTGATTGTACCTTTAAAGTTATCTTACCATGTTGGACATTGTTATACTTCATAGTGACAGCTGGTCACTATGCTTTCCTCTCTTGTCAGCATACATAGCACTTTCTGGTAAAAAATGCAAGCTACATTTACATTTACACAATGGAGTATTACTCAGCTGTTAAAAACATAACATAAAACTTGAAGGCAAGTGGGTGGAACTAGAGAAAAAAATCATCCTGAGTGACGTAGTCTGGACCTAGAAAGACAAACATGGCTTGTACTCACTTGTAAGTGGATATTAGCTGTAAATTAAGAAATAATCATGCTACAATCCACAGACCCAGAGAGGCTAAGTATAAGGAAGGCTTGAGATAGGATGCAAAGATCTCCCTAGGAGAGGGAAATAGAATAGATGTTTTGAGTGGATTGTGGGCAGGTGGGGATGGAAACAGGAGAGATCAGGGGCATGTGGATGGAGAGAGTACTGAGAGACCTGACTGGAATTGGGAGGCATTTGGTGGCAAGGCAGACACCTAGTGCAATGAAAACTCCCTGGAATCTATAAAAGTGATCTAGCAAAGGCTCCTAGTATTGGAGAAAATGGAGCCTCAACCTGCCATCTTCTGTAACCAGGCAAGGCTTCCAGTGGAAGGGTTGGGACACCAACTCAGCCACAAAACCTTTGACCCACAATTTGTCCTGCCTGCAAGATGTACTGGAGTAATAATGGCACAGAACTTATGGGAGTGGCCAACCAGTGACTGGTCAAAGTTGAGGCCCATGCCAGTAGAGGGAGCCCATACCTGACACTGCCTGCAGAGGTTGAATAACCCAGAGACCTAGGATAGAACCGAATAATTGTCGTGCTAGAAACCCCATCCAATGACTGAGGGATCTGGATGCAGAGATCCACGGCTAGGCCCCAGGTGGAGCTCCGGGAGTCCAATTAGCGAGAATGAGGAGGGTTTATATGAGCAAGAATTATTGAGATCAAGGTTGGATAAAGCACAGGGACAAATAGCCAAACGAATGGAAACACATGAACTATGAACCAATGGCTGAGGGGTCCCCAACTGGATCAGGCCCTCTGAATGGGTGAGACAGTTGATTGGCTTGATCTGTTTGGGAGGCATCCAGGCAGTGGGACCGGGTCCTGTGCTCGTTGCATGAGTTGGCTGTTTGAAACCTAAGGCTTATACAGGGTCGCTTGGCTCAGCCTGGGAGGAGGGGACTGGACCTGACTGGACTGAGTCTTCCAGGCTGATCTCAGTCCTCGGGGAAGGCTTTGCCCTGGAGGAGGTGGGAATAGGGGATAGGCTGGGGGGAAGGGGAAGGGAGCGGGAGGGGGGAGAACAAAGGAATCCGTGGCTGATATGTGGAACTGAATTGTATTGTAAAATAAAATTGTATTGTAAAATAAAATTAAATTAAATTAAAAAAAAGAGTGGGGGAAAAATCAATGAAATGATTCCTAATGTTATTCTGCTATACTCATAGACAGGAGCCTAGCATAATCATCATCAGAGAGGCTTCATCCAGTAACTGATAGGGGCAGATAGGAGTAAAGACCCACAGACAAACATAGGCAGAGCTCAGAGAATCTTGCAGAAGAGAGGGAGGAAGGATTGTAGGAGACAGAGGGCTCAAGGACACCACAAGAACACAACCTACAGAATCAACTCACCAGAGCTCATTGGGGCTCACAGAGCCTTAGCTGACAATCAGGGAGCCTGTATAGGTCTAACCTAGGTCCTCTGCATATGTGTTATGGTTGTGTAGGTTCGTGTTCTTGTGGGACTCCTAACAGAGGGAACAGGGACCGACTCTGACACTTTGGGGACCCTTTTCCTCCTACTGGGCTGCCTTGTCCAGCCTTGATATGAGGATGTGTGCCAAGTCTTATTATAACTTGTTATGTTATGTTTGGTTGATATCTTTTCTGAAGGGGAAAGTGGGAGGAGTGGATATAGGAGAAGTAGGGAGAGGGGCTGGGAGGAGAGGAGGGAGGCTAAACTGTGTTTGGGATGTAACATGTAAGAAAAGAATAAATAGAAAAAGAACTCCCCCCCAAAAAAAGAAAGTCTACTGATTTTTTTCTTCCATTTTGTGGGCTGTCATTTCACTGTCTTGGTGTTATCATGTGAAAAAACAAGCTTCTTAATCATGGTGGAATCTAATTTGTTTTTTTTTTTCTCTTTTTATTTGCACACTGTGGTCAGACCTAAGAAACTCGGCGATATAGTACTCCTATTCCTGAAGTTCTCCCATTTCACACTGCACCTTTGGTACCAGTGGCAAGTTACAGTTACCTGAGCCAACAGGCACGATTTTATGATTACTATCTATGGAAACGGGGGACAATTACAAAGCCATTCTGTACTCTCTAGGGTTGCTCACGTGCTTCAGTCACTGCGTGATAAGTGCTCTGGAGTCAGCTTCAGTGGATCTAGAGTCAGCTCAGACAAGCCTCTGGGTGGGTCCTTGAGGGGATTTCCAGTAAGAGTTAACTGAGAGAGGAAGACACTTCTCCAGAGTGGGTGACACTTTCCAGCAACAGCCCAGACACAAAGAAGTTCAAGGAGAAAGCAACACTGCTTACCCACCTTCATTTCTTGATAGCGAGTGCATCAACCTCTTCATTGCTATTGCTACTGACAATGCCATCAGAACCCACTTTCTTTAGTCTTCCCAAGGCCAGCAGCTCTCCAGGAGTGCTCCAGATTTCCAGACCTTCTATGCCAAAGTGGAACTGCTGAAGCATCCAGCTTCACGGACTGAGCAGCCTCTCCAGTTTCCAAATGAACATTTTTGGACTTCCCAAACCCTATCATGTAAAAGAGGCCAGCAAACCTTCTTCTACAGTATTTATTTTTGTGAACCTTGACAATTATACAGCTACTATGGTTGCAGGGCATTGATTAATAAGGTCACTATGAACCTGAGGAGAAAGGGATGGAAATAAGGCAAATTAAAATTCTACAAAAATCATTCTTTCAGAAATTCCATGTTTTCCTTCCATATTGTCAGTCTTCAGTTAATTTTCAGACTAGTGAAAAAGTTATCTTGAACTTTTTTAGAAACAGAAATTTCACTGTGATTTCAGTGGTGCTTTCCTGAAGTTGTGATTTTGGATTATATTTAGTAATGAATTGAGTTAATGGAGAATGAAGAGAGATCTTTAAAATAATTGACTTTTCAATGAAGGCAGCAGAATTTACAACGTCAAATTAGTATTATTTTGTCCAAAATAACCATCTGAGAAAGAAGAACACTTACTTTAGGTAGTTGAATACTTAAACACAATTTTTTACCCTTACTTACCATCTAGTTTTAAAGCAAATAAAGCAAAGAATTTGAAGGCTTTAATAACTGCTAATCAGCACTCTTTGGGATAGACTTAACTGAGAAAAGTCTAATTAAAGATATATTTCATCAAGCTGAATATATAATCATTTTTTAATCTAACGTGAGCAGTGGTTATAAAGCAATCAGAGGAATATTTTTACTCAGAGAATGAACTAACTACAAAATCCCACTCTGAGAAAGGAAGTTCAAAACCTTATAACCAATGAAGACAACACTAGAATAAAAACACAGCCTTTCTGGTGGCCTAACTCACCTGATGATGTTCTAGAGTGAGTGTTAAAAATCATCATTATCATTCCTTTGCTGTCAGGGCAGATATAGTAACGCCTTTTTACAAACCATGTAACAAAACACCTGTCTGTATGGTGTTTGCCTCATATTTTCTTTCATTTCACTTATAGTCTTAATACTCTAGACAAAGACTTTTTTGATTCAAATTACCACTTTATAAACACCATCAACACCTGTAAGGAAAACATGACATGAAATTTGCATTGATCCAACTAGGAAAAAAAATCACCCTGAGTAAGGTAACCCATACGCAGAAAGACAAGTATGGCATGTATTCATTTTTGTAAGTGGATATGAGCTGTTAAGTAAATGATAATCAAGCTACAATCATGGACCCAAAGATGTTAGGTAAAGAGGAAGGGTCTAGAGGGGATGTATGGATCTCCCTGGGAAGGAGAAATAGAATAGATTTCATGGGTGGATTGGTGGTGGGTGGCAGGCAACAGGAACAGGAGAGATCAAGTGTGGTGGTAGATGGGATGGAGAGAAAGTACATGGGGAGATGCCTGGAACTGAAGGGAGTTTGGGGGGCAGTATGGAAACTCAGTGTAGTGGAAACTTCCTGGAATCTATGAAGGTTATCCTAATGAGAACTCCTAGTAATGGGGGATACAGAGTCTTAGCTGGCTGTCTCTTAAGACAGATATATATGAATTTATTGGGATGACTTACAGGCTGCAGTCCCACAATAACTAGCTGTGAATGGAAAGTCCAAGAGTCTGGTAGTTGCTTGGTTCCATAAGACTGGGTGTCTCAGCTGGTCTTCTGTATATGTTGGAATCCTGATGAAATAGGCTTCAATGCCAGTGACAGAACTGATGTGTTTACAAGGTGAGGGCAAAGAAGGCAAAGAACAAACAATCCCTTTCTTTTTCCATTGCTTTTATATAAGCTTCCAGCAGAATGAATGGCCCAAATTAAAGATGTGCCTTCCTACTTCAAGATATAGATGAAAAATGTGTGTCTTATGACTTCAAGATCCACATCAAAAACCTCTGTCTTCCTACTTCAAGTTCCAGATCACAAGTGCACCCTCCATTACAGGATTAGAGTTCATTCCAGATATCGTCAAGTTGACAACCAAAAACAGCCATCACACAAAGCTTCCAGGGCAGGACTGGGTTGTATTCTAGTTGAGTTGCTAGCCAATGTGGTCCATGGAAAACACCCAAACAGCCCAGGCTATTGCTAAGACTAAGGGTTGATCTCTCCAAACTGACATGGAGCCTCATTGCCAAAGACAACACCCACACATCTCATTGAACATTGAGAAGTTGATCTCGCACCTAAATGGCGCCTTCACCCCCTATGTTCTAGTCTCTTTGGTGTGGGAAGGTACTCTGCAGGTTACTGAAAGAGAAACATGGACACCAACCTAGTCACAAGACCTTTGACCTACAATCTGTCCTGCCAGCAAAACATGCTATAGCAATGGTGGCACAGAATTTGTGAGAGTAGCCAACCAAGGTCTGATTTGACATAAGGGTCACTCCACAAGATGGAACCATAGCAGACACTACTTAGGTAATCAAGAACCAGACTAGATAGCCTAGAGACTTAGGATAAAACCAAACATTACTGGTCTTAAAAAATCAATAAAGTGATACCTAATGATATTCTTCTACACTCATATATCAGTGGCACAGCCATATCTGATGAGGACGGCAAAAGTCACACATTCACTACAGCTTTTGACAAAGATCCAGTAAAACTGAGCCTAAGGATCACTGCCTTGCCAATTTTGGTGTTGATCTCTGCATGTTGCATGCTTAGGGGGCTTTTAATATCTGCACAACTTGGGGATACTGGATTGATGGGAAATTCTTATGATTCATTTATGCCTTCTCCGAGGAGTACTGCTTCTAAGCTTCCCCAGGGAAGTCCTGAGCATACTACCCATCCCTCTTTTAGGAAGATTTTTTTTTTACTTCAATATTTTTTTCCTTCAGGTTCTAATTTTTTTTTAATTTTTATTTTTATTTTGCAGTACAATTCAGTTCTACATATCAGCCACGGATTCCCTTGTTCTCCCCCCTTCGGCCCCCCTCACCTTCCCCCCAGCCCACCCCCCCATTCCCACCTCCTCCAGGGCAAAGTCTCCCCCACAGACTGAGATCAACCTGGTACACTCAGTCCAGGCAGGTCCAGTCCCCTCCTCCCAGGCCGAGCCAAGCGATCCTGCATAGGCCCCAGGTTTCAAACAGCCAACTCATGCAATGAGCACAGGACCCGGTCCCACTGCCTGGATGCCTCCCAAACAGATCAAGTCAATCAACTGTCTCACCCATTCAGAGGGCCTGATCCAGTGGGGACCCCTCAGCCATTGGTTCATAGTTCATGTGTTTCCATTCGTTTGGCTATTTGTCCCTGTGCTTTATCCAACCTTGGTCTCAACAATTCTCGCTCATATAAATCCTCCTCTTTCTCGCTAATTGGACTCCCAGAGCTCCACCCAGGGCCTAGCCATGGATCTCTGCATCCAGATCCCTCAGTAGTTGGATGGGGTTTCTAGCACGACAATTAAGGTGTTTGGCCATCCCATCACCAGAGTAGGTCAGTTCAGGCTGTCTCTCGATCATTGCCAGCAGTGTATTGTGGGGGTGTCTTTGTGGATTTCTGTGGGCCTCTCTAGCACTTTGCTTCTTCCTATTCTCATGTGGTCTTCATTTACCATGGTCTCCTATTCCTTGTTCTCCCTCTCTGTTGTTGATCCAGCTGGGATCTCCCGCTTAGGAAGATATTTTTATCTGTCTCTACTTGAAGGTCTTCTTTATGCCCTGAAGGTTGTAGCACACATAAAGATGGCAGAGATCTCTTTGTGAGGCTCTGGCTCCAAGATATTCTTAGAACATCTGTCCCTGTTCTTACTGAGGAACAATATAGTCAGTACAAAGTAAACAAAATTTGGTGGGCTAGAGAGATTGGCAACAGATTAGATTACAAGCCTCTTCCTACTATACACTCAGGTGATTACATGGCAGATAAGATGGAGGGTCACATGTGGTATTCCCCTTGAGGGAAAGATACAAGAACAAGGTTAGATTGGCTGGAGTTACCTCTGTCCTACACAGAGATGTATATTGATGGGCAAAATAGTGTAGAAAAAATGAAAAAAGAATGAGATATCAGGACCTTCCTTTCTTAGAAAAGATAATTTGTGCACAGCCACTGTGGTGTGGCATGCCCAAGGAACAAAAGAATGCCAGGATTAGACATATATATATATATATATATATATATATATATATATATATATATATATATATATATATATATATATATATAAATTCTATAAAGATATAAAATGTAAGCATTTTGTTATGCCAGAAATTGAATAATAACTGCAGCAGCTTTGGCCTGGGAATTTTTCTTGAGCCTACTGCCAGCTGACACTCTGAAAACTGAGAGTTTGTAATAAACTGCTTAGGACTTGGCAATCTGCCTGGTGGCTTGGAGATTTTCTTTCTATCTAATGTCCTTGAAACTGCAAGAGCTTCGAGCCTGAGAACAGGCTCTCATGCTTTGGCAAAGTATGTCTCTAGATTCTTAAATGTTGGGCTATGGGGTTGATGAGGAAAAATGACAGTAAAAGACATCTCTTTTCTGTCACAGTTTATCAATGATGACTAAACTTATGACCCCCAGATGTGCAAGAGGAGGCTAAACATGTGTCCTGGGACAGAAATGATATGATCTATGTCTTGAAGCAACATGATCTCTCCCTGCTTACTGAGTTCTGTATAAATAAATGAACACTCTGACTGCCAGCCAGTAAGGCTGCAAGATTCTCCCAGCCACCAATGGCCTGACTCCATCCTCCCTCATCTACTCTTTGCCTCCTGTCTTGAATCTGTCAACTGCTAAGGCATATGCCCAGAAGATCACTGTCTTATCCACTCATCATCAGAGAGTCTTCCTCTGGCAGCAGATGGAAACAGATGCAGAGCCCCACAGACAGGCATTATATAGAAAGAGAGTCTAAGTTGGAGGTCTCCATCAATTCCCTTCCCTCAGAGCAAAGGAAAGCCCACAGAAAAGGATGCAGAAAGATGGTAAGAGTCAGAGGGGATGGAGCACACCAAGAGAACACAGCCTTCTATATCAACTGAGCAAAGCTTATGTGAGCTCATAGAGACTAAAGCATTGAGAACAAGGCCCATACGGATCTACACCAGGTTCTTTGCATGTATATTACAACTATTAGCTTAGTAGTTTTATGGGACTCCTGACTGTGAGAATGAGTGGATCTTTCATTCTTTTGCCTGCTTTTAGGACTCTTTTCCTCCTGTTGGGTTGCCATGTCCAACTTCAATATGAAAGTTTATGCTTCATTTTATTATATTTTATTTTTTCATGTTTGGTTGATATCTCTTAGAAGCCTGTTCTTTTCTAATGAGAGACAGAAAGGGAGTGAATCTGGTTGGGAGGGAATGTGGGGAGGAGCTGGGATGAGTAGAGGGATAGGAAAGTATAATCAGGATGTATTATATGAGAAAAATGTGTTTTCAATTTAAAAATAAAAAAGAAAGCTAGACTGCAGGATGGAGGCTGTCAGATTCCATTCAGCTCAAATTGAATCTTTCAAGTTCCATATCTGTTAAACTATTTTTTTTAAAGGGATAACATCTAGGTTGATGTGAGATATCTTTTTTCTTCCTCATTTTCTTGTTTCCTTGCAAAGTTTATCACTTTGTTTCCTGGTCTGATAAATTATGTTGGGCTGCACTTCCTCTTTTCTAGTTTCAAAAAGTTTTATCTCATAAATGCACAAATGTTTGGAAGAAGTAATTAGCAAAGCTTCTAAAAATAGAATTTCCAAATGAAAAACTTTTCTACTGGCAGTGTGTCCTGTGTGTGGAAAGCAGTTTAGACATTAATTTATTATCCAACAAAAATAACTTTCAGCGACATTGAGACATCTGCATATTTTATCTACATCTCCTTGTACATTGCTAAGAAATTCTTCATAGTATTCTGCTGTTATTTTTAATATTTTTTTATTATTTCCAGTTATGCATGTGGGTGTGGATATGTGCATATGAGTGCAGTCGCCCTCTGAGACTAGAGGTGCAGATATCTCTGGTGCTGAGCTACAGGTGGCAGTGGGTACCCTGATGTGGAAGCTGGAAAGCAAGCTGGAAACCAAACTCAGGCCCTCTAGAAAAGTAGTCCGTGTTCTTAACCAGTGAGCCATCTTTCCAGGCCCCATGCTGTTATTTTTAAAACACAAATATCAGGTGGCTGGACACTGAGTCATTAAGAGTAAAACTGCTTTTACTGAAGAACTGTGCCTATATCCACATTGGGTAGTTCATAACCACCTGGAAATCCAGCTCCAGGGATCAATGCTCTCTTGTGGCCACTATAGGCACCCACACACAAGTGATATAAATTGAAACAGATACACACATAGATTTAAAAAGATTTTCAAAAAATTGTTGTGGCTCTGTACATGCCAGGACCCTGAGGCAGGAAGGACAGTAATTTGAGGTTAGTCCTGTTGGTATTTAAGGCCTTTACCACCATACCTAGATTTCATTCATAGTTACTCATTTATTTATTTTTATTTTGAAAAAATGGTCTCATGTATTCCAGGCTGGCTTCTTACTCTTACCCTATGGAACTGAAGATTACATTGAACTCCTGGTCCTCCTGGCTCCAACTCCTCCAAAGTACTGTAATTATAAGAGTATGCTACTACATCTGGCCCTTTGTTGTTAATGTTATTTGAAACAGTGTCTTACTCTGCACATAAGGTTAGACTAAAACTCATTACGTAGCCCAGGATGTCCACAAAACACATGTAGTTTTCCTACCTCATTTGCCCAAGTCTTGGGATTATAGGTGTGAGCTACCATATCTGCCTTCACTTATAATTCTTTAAATTTTTTAATTGTGTTTATCTATCTATCTATCTATCTATCTATCTATCTATCTATCTATCTATCTATTTATTTATGTGTTGGATGGTGTCAGAAGATAATTTGCAAGTATCCATTCCCTCCTTCAACCATGTGGAAGGGATTGAACTCTTTGACTGGCTTAATGGCAATTGTCTTTACCCTCTGACCCATCTTGCTGGCCCCTATTGATAGCTGTTAATTTTCTCATTTCTCAGCTTTGATAATTTTATCAGACTTTATGACTAAAATTATTATGGTCTCTTTTTGGAGTCCCAATTGGACATCTCTCATTACCAACTGGATCCTCAAGTTAAAAAAAAATGTGTTACATCTAATCAAGTTATTGGCAAAAGGAGTCCTACGAGAACATCAGAACAACCCAGGCTACTGCCAAGGCTACTGGTTGTTCTTAACACATTGATGCTAAGGTCTTGTTGTTGAAGACAACACACACACTCTTGAACACGGAGAAGTTGAGTTGGTGCCTACATAAAGCCTTCACCACGATGGACTAGTGTTCATGGTACTGGAAGGTACTATTCTCATTACCAAAGGAGAAACACCAGTCCAGCTACAAACTCTTCTATTTACAATGGTGTCCTGCCTGCAAGATGTCCTGCTGCAATAGTAGCACAAAGGTTGTGTGAGTAAGGAACCAATATCCCATTAGATTTAAGGCCAGTTCCATAAGATGAAAACCATCTCCACCACTGCTCTGGTGACCAAGAACCTGAGAGTAAATAGGCCAGAGACCTAGGGGGGGACTAAATACTACTGTTCTGCTATAGAAACATAGATAAAATTACTCCTAATAGTATTATACTATACTCACAGACCAATGCCTTGCTTAGTCACCATCAGTAAGCTTCCTCCTGCAGTAAATAGAAACAAATACAGAGACCTACAACTGGACAGAATGCAAAGAGTGAAAGACTGTGAAACAGGCAATCCTAAATAGAACATCTTTATCAAATCCCTGCCCCCAAGTCTTAGGTGACCATATTGAAGTAGAGGAAGAAAGATTGTAAGAGTCAGTGGAGCTAGAAGACACCAAGGAAATAAGGCCCGCTAAGCACAGCAGGACTGAAGCCCATATGAACTCACATACATACGGCCTGCATGGGTCTGGGCCAAATGGAGTCCCAGTACTGAGAGGGGAAGTGGACACAATCCCCCAACTCATAACCCAGAAGCTATCTCCAGTTAATAAGTATTCCAAAGGAAAACTTAGTTTTCTCCAATAGAGTTTCACTGAATATACAAACCACTCTTAAGGGCAGGCCCCATACTCAGAAGTAGATGACTAACTCTCAACTAACTCAAAGACATTTTTGGATGTTCTTTGTTTCATAGTGCTTTGTTAGGCCTTTTCCCCCTTACTGATCTTTTGCATTTGTATCATGGTTTCCAATTCTGTGTTTTTATGGGATTTCTGTGTGTGTGAATATTTGTGTCTCTACATGTTTCTTGTGCATATTCTTTGACTCTCTTTCTTATTTATTTGTTTGTTTTGTCCTACTCCAGTTTGTTTGATTTGTTTTATCTTATAATTATTTTTATGCATCTGTTTTTCCAACAAGAGAGAGAAAGAAAGGGTGTGGATTTGGATGAAAGGGTAGAGGGAAGGTCCAGGGAGGAGTTGCGGGGAGGAACCATAATCAGAATACATTGTATAAAAAAAATCTATTTTCAGTATAAATAATCTAAAGAAATTCAGTCTTCTCTTTCATTAATTGTTGCTACATGCATATATGTATATACATATATATTCCTAAATATATTCTGCCTAGCCTATATACTATCACTTGTATGTATATTTTTAGGGATGACTGTGGTGGTATTTTACTTGTACTGAAATGTGATTTTAATTGTATGTTAATAAATAAAGTTGCCTGGGGGTCAGAGCTATTAGAGCCATAGCAAGAGTGTGGCGGTGGTGGCGCACGCCTTTAATCCCAGCACTTGGTAGACAGAGCTAGGTAGATCTCTGTGTGTTCAAGGATACAGCCAACATTGGATACACACGCCTTTAATTTCAATACCATAGAGGACCTGGAGGGCTGTACATACAGGCAGTGACGAAGCAGTCATGTGTTTGGGTTTACAACCAATGAGAAGGCAGAACAGAAAGACTATTTAAAGACATACACACAGGAAGTAGGCCCCCTTTTTCAGAGAACTCTCTTGGCTGAATTACTTTGTTAATTTCTCTAAGGTCTGTTACCATTCTCCATTTACCAGATTTCTTTTTAATAACAAATACAGGAGAATTCCAAGGGCTGGTTGATTCTTCAATACGCTGAGCATTTAACTGTTCTTCTACCAGCTCTTCTAAAGCCTGGAGTTTCTCTGTTGTTAAAGGCCATTGCTGAACCCATACAGGCTTGTCTGTTAACCATTTTAAAGATAGAGCTGTTGATGTCTTTGAAAGATCATCAGTTGTTGTGCCCTGTTCTTGTATAATATGGATGGCTGGTGACCACTCAGAATAATGCTTTCTAATATTTCTCTCAGAAACATGTGCTACTTTATGATTTGTTTCTGAGATTGGAGGGATGTTAATCTGAGTATTCCATTGTTGCAACAGGTCTCGACCCCACAGGTTCATAGCTATGTTAACTACATATGGTTTCAATTTTCCTCTCTGTCCTTCTGGACCTATACATTCGAGCCATCTTACACTCTGTTTCACCTGAGATAATGTCCCAATTCCTAACAGTTGAACGTTTACCTCCTGAAGAGGCCAAGTTGGATGCCAAAATTCTGGTGCAATTATGGTAACGTCCGCAGATGACTATTTGGTATTGGGTAACCATTTGGTTACCAGCTCTTCCCTGGAAAGACTATTTCTCCCATTCTCAGTATTTCTTAGTTGCTTGTAGTTCTTTGTGTATGGTTGAAATATCACTGTCTTTCCCTCATCCACTTTTCTATGTCCATTGTTGTCCTTGTTCAGTTCATGTTTAGGTCGTCATGTTGGTGAGACTTTATGGGGATAACTTTGAACATTACTAGGAGACACAATCTCATAGCAAACTTCCTGATCTTCTGGCTCTTAAAGTCTTTCTGACCCTGCTTTTGCAATGCTCCCTGTCCCTCAGGTATGGAATTGTGTTGTGACTTTAATCAATGGGATAGGGATCTACAGCTCTGAAATTTGATTGTTGTGGTTTTCTTTAACAGTCTTTATCTGTTGCAAAGAGAATTTTCCTTGATGGGGTGAGGACTACACTTCCATCTTAAGATTTGGAGCTGGGAGCATCTGATGAGATAGAACATGTGATATTTGTCTTTCTGGGTCTGGGTCACCTCACTCAATACAATCTTTTAGAAGTCAACCTGTTAGAATTCTGCCACGCTCCAGTTGCATGATAGCACATGCACAGTTCAGGAGCTTGACAAGGGGTCTTTCGTCTTAAGTCATCAGTGTGTGCTGGTGATTATGTACTCGAGCTGTAGTCAAGCAGTCTGCGCATGTGTGGCATAGCTCTGTAAGCCCACCTGCACCTTAAAGAGCCATGACTCAGACCCCACCTCTCTTTCTGTTCTGTTCTCTCTTGCCCCCACCATCTTTATCTCTCCCTTTGCATGTGCTCCTTCCCCAGGCCTGGTTCTCTTGTTCCCCTCCACCCCTCTTCCTCCTAATAAAGCTCTGATACTGATACTGGGTTTCGTCGTGACTGTGACCTTCCAGCACCAGTAACCAGCACCGCATATCATTCTTACACCACCTGTTTACCGGGCTATACTTTAGAGGAGGATATGCCCATACATTTTTAACTACCAAACTTTTTTTTTTTATACTACTTCAACTTAAAATACATACTTTAATTAAAGGTATAGTAAAGGCTTGCTGTGGTAATATATTGTGTCACCCAATATATTGTGCATCCTAATACACTTATCTGGAGTCAGTGGACAGAACAGCCACTAGATAGACATAGAGGCCAGAAAATGGTGGCACACACGCCTTTAATCCTATCACTTGGGAGGCAGAGATCGATCCTGATCTCTGTGAGTTCAAAGCCACACTGGAAACAGCCAGGCATGGTGACTAACACCTTTAATCCCAGGAAGTGATGGCAGAAAGCAGAAAGGTGTATATAAGGCATGAAAACCGTGAACTAGAGCTGGTTAAGCTTTTAGGCTTTTGAGCCACAGTTCAGCTGAGATCCATTTGGATGAGGACTCAGAAGCTTCCAGTCTGAGGAAACAGCATCAGCTGAGAAATTGGCGAGGTGAGGAAGCTGTGGCTTGTTCTGCTTCTTTGATCTTCCAGCATTCACCCCAATACCTGGCTTCAGGTTTGATTTTTTTTATTTTTTTTTATTTTTATTTTGCAATACAATTCAGTTCTACATATCAGCCACGGATTCCCTTGTTCTCCCCCCTCACGCCCCCCTCACCTTCCCCCCAGCCCACCCCCCCCATTCCCATCTCCTCCAGGGCAAAGCCTTCCCCGCAGACTGAGATCAACCTGGTAGACTCAGTCCAGGTAGGTCCAGTCCCCTCCTCCCAGGCCGAGCCAAGCGATCCTGCATAGGCCCCAGGTTTCAAACAGCCAACTCATGCAATGAGCACAGGACCCGGTCCCACTGCCTGGATGCCTCCCAAACAGATCAAGCCAATCAGCTGTCTCGCCCATTCAGAGGGCCTGATCCAGTGGGGACCCCTCAGCCATTGGTTCATAGTTCATGTGTTTCCATTCATTTGGCTATTTGTCCCTGTGCTTTATCCAACCTTGGTCTCAACAATTCTCACTCATATAAACCCTTTTCATTCTCGCTAATTGGACTCCCAGAGATCCACCCGGGGCCTAGTCATGGATCTCTGCATCCAGATCCCTCAGTAGTTGGATGAGGTTTCTAGCACCACAATTAGGGTGTTTGGCCATCCCATCACCAGAGTAGGTCAGTTCAGGCTGTATCTCGACCATTGCCAGCAGTCTGTTGTGGGGGTATCTTTGTGGATTCTGTGGGCCTCTCTAGCACTTTGCTTCTTCCTATTCTCATGTGGTCTTCATTTATCATGGTCTCCTATTCCTTGTTCTCCCTCTCTGTTGTTGATCCAGCTGGGATCTCCCACTCCCCCAAGCTCTCTTTCCCTCGACCCTCGCCCTTCACTACCCCCACTCATGTCCAGGCTGTTCATATAGATCTCATTCCATTTCTCTGTCATTGGGCGATCCCCGTGTCTTTCTTGGGGTCCTGTTTTCCAGGTAGCCTCCCTGGTGATGTGAGTAGCAGTCCAGTCATCCTTGTTCTACATCTAGTATTCTCCTATGAGTGAGTACATACCATGTTTGTCTTTCTGAGTCTGGGATACCTCACTCAGGATGATTTTTTCTAGATCCATCCATTTGTCTGCAAACCTCATGATGTCATTGTTTTTTCTCTGCTGAGTTAACTACCAAACTTTTAAGATAATTTTAAGATAAAATTAGACTTACTCATCTCATTTTACATGTGTTGTGTGTTTGTGTATGTATTTGCAGAAGAGGGCATCACATCTCCAGGAACTGGAATTATGGATGGTTGTGAACCACCATGTAGGTTGTGGGAGTTGAAACTTAGTCCTCTGTAAGAGCAACAGGTCCTATTAACCACTGAGCTAAAACTCCAGCTTCTTTTCCCACAAGTTTTGTTGTTGTTGTTGTTGTTGTTGTTGTTGTTGTTGTTGTGAGTCCCAAGTAAACCTTTTTGCCACCTTGGACTTTCATATCTCTGTTTTTTGTTTTTGTTTTTTTCCTTCCTGTGGTTAAGAAAAAAAAAACATATGTAGCAAGAGGTTTGGCACACTACCAAAATGACATAGATGTGAGGGAACATTCCTGCAATAAAAAGAGCAGGAAGGGAGCAGAAATAGACCCAAAAAGCTTCATGAAAAGCCATGAGGACTATTATTTCTGTATTGATTTTAAGATGAGAATCATTCCTTTTCTCTACATTTGCTTACATTTGCTTACGTTTTGGACCTAGATTTCCCAGATCCTTGTTCACCCTCATCAGTCTGGTTCACGGTTGTCAGCAATTAGCCTTTGCTTGTGTTTTTTTTTTCTCCTTACATAGACCTTTTGAGTCTCTCTCAATACCTCTTTCAGTTTCCTCCCCTTTTGTCATTCAGGGTTTTCATTTTTGTTTTTGTTTTTTTTTTCACCTTTTTAATATGTGTGGCCCACTGGGAGTTAAAAAGGGTAATTTTAGCGTCTCTTGCCTAATGTCTAATCCCAAGTGCTTTTTTATCTGATCCTTTAGCCTTTTGAGGAACATTGCAGGTCCTTTTTCTTGCTGTCCATTAGCATTTCTCACACTCTGGTCCACATTTTAAAGAAGCCACTGAACTAGCCATCATACTCTCACAATGTCCTTCCAGGCAGGTTTTGTGGAAGGAAATTGGTCAGAATACCCTGCATTCCCCACAAAAACTTTGAACATTTTGTTAATCATTTCTTGTGCTGGATAATTTTATGTTAACTTGACACAAGCTCGAGTTTTTTAGGGAAGAGGGAACCTCAATTGAGAAAAAAAAATGCCCCCACTGGATTGGCGTATGGCCAAGTCTACAGGGTATTTTTCTTGATAGATGGTTGATGTGGGAAGAACCAGCTCACTGTGGGAGTTTCCAGAACTGGTTGTTAAGCATGAACTGTATAAGGACACAAACTGAGCAAGCCCAGAGGAGCAGGCCAGTAAGCAGCACTTTGCCATGGTCTCTGCTTCAGCTCTTGCCTCCAAGTTCCTGCCTTTAGTTCCTGCCTTGCCGTCCCTGGATGGCGGGCTACAAGTTGTAAGATGAAACCAACCCTTTCTTTCCCAAGTTGTTTTTGACCATGGTGTTTTATCACAACAACAAAAAATAACTAATATACATCCTTATTGAATGCTCCCTCAGAGGACCATCCCACCAAAAAGATGCCCAATCAATCTATTTCACAGACTGTCCAGAGGTTTCTGGGAGACATCTTACTAACACAATCTCCCAAATGATCAGTTTTTATTTCACTATTGGTTTGAGGAAGTAATTTTACTTTTGTTGTCTAAACATTTGCTACTCCTAAAAGATGACAACCACATAGAATACAAAAGAGAGGAGTGTAAACTCTTGGTTGAAGAGTTGAGTACTTTCCTCTCATCCATCCTATTTACTGGTATGCATCAATCTCTTTCCCATTCCATCCAGCACCCTGGAGTCTGTAGAGTTCCACATCACTCCTACCCATGAGAAAGAGATCAAATTGCACTTCTACCCTCTAAGATAGGCTGACCAAAACTAAAATAAACCTAGGTTCTCAACAATCAGATATGCAGCACCCCCTGAAATGGTTCCTGAGACTCACTGGGTTCTGTTGTCCTTCTGTGGTTCTTGGCTGAGAATGTCAAGAAGATTCATCTCCTATGGATTAATGAGTCTTCTGGCACCAGGTTACTCACCACTTCTGACACTCTGGGGAATCCTTCATAACAGTGACAAGATATATACATATACGTATACAGTATACACACACACACACACACACACACACACACACACACACACACACACACACACATATATATATATATATATATATATATATATACCATCTCAAGATAGAACCCCCAAGAAATGTTGTAGAATTTCTGAATAGAGAAATAGGACCCTGATGATCCTTTACATGAAGTACTTTTTATTGTATACTAGCACAATCTCTGCAGAGTTGCTCCTAAAAGACAGAGATCCAAATATCCAGAACAGAATGTTTATACATCTTCATCTTCTTTGTCTCTCATATAGAGTGAATCACATTCTGATTGACTACTTTACTATGGAGTGGGGGTTTAAAAGCTGGAATGGGGGAAGGAAGGAAAGGAAAATGTGTTTACAGAAGAGAAATGGTAGGGTTGCACGTACAGTCAAGACATCGGCCAGGTTCCAGGCTGTTTCCTGTTTTTCTTCTTGGATCTTGGGAACCCCTACCACATGGTCTTTAATCCTGACATTCTTACCCTTGCTGTCTTGCCTGCAATCACACAGACAAGACTGTCTTCCTGCTCCAGTTCTTTGCCCCTGCTGTGTTCCCAGACTGCAGGTGCTGGTCTACTAGATGTCTCTGTGGACCTTTACATCCACTCTTCCCCTCAGATGACACCTTTCAGTCACCCCTTGTCATTCACAAAGCCTTCACTGCCCCACATGCTCCAACCCTTCCTCTGCTTTGTTTCCACACCTTGTGCACTCATTGGCGTGCTGTCTCATCATGGTTAGGGAGTTTGCTCTTTGCTCTAATTATAACCCCTGCAGAGAGCCTGGTCTAGAGGGTGTTTCTTGTGACAGCTGGGTGAGTGAGTGAATCGAGGTATTGAGAGCTGGCCTCATTTATTCATGTGACCTTCAGAGATACCCAGGAGCATGTTAATAACCAGAAAGAAGCCAAGGAGCCAGAAAGGGGGAGTAGGGAGGAGTCATGTGCTCCTAGGGAAAATCAGGAGAGAGTGGGGCCATAACACACAGGAGGCAGGTGCTTGCAGAAGAGAGAGATCAACTCTGGATATTGCTGAGACCCGAGAGAGAACAAAAAAGGCCCTCTGGGCTAATTTGGGCTGTAAGTATTAGCACGACAGATGGAGACAGGGACATCACCCAATTGTTCAGCTTCACATTGTACTCAGCCTATGTGTGAAGCATAAGATGGGGAGAGAAAGGCGGGAAGTGTGGTGATGTCCTGGGTCTATAGCCAGGCTTTTAGTTCCTCAGAGTTTGGACACCAGAACCTCCTCAGTACCCCTGTGAACTGAGACCTTATACATCTCTCTCCCCAGAATCTTCTTTCTCTCACACACGTTTTCTTCATGGAAGGCAGCAGCTGATAGAGAACTGTGGAGACAGATGATATATTTTGGAAGGGAGCCCTGTCAGAAAGATAGGAGTTTGTGTCTCTGGGCCAGAGTTATCTCTTCTGACGACTTCTGTACCTAGTCACTGGCTCCACAGATTCTGCAAGAAGTTGTAAGCTAGTGGTCTCTCTCTGGGCTGAAAGAGGGAAAAGACTGTTAGACAGGAGGATGGAGCCCCCTTATGCCCAGGCATTTACAATGAAAGGAAGGAACCTTTACAGCTCACGGGATAAGTTCCAGGTGACAGAAAACTGCACAGAACACCTGCCACCTGCACGTGTACTGAGATCACATTTTCTCATCTGAGATTGCACCAGAGTGTTTTTTTAAGTTCATCTGTTCCAGTCTGGAAGGTTTCCCTGATCTTGGAGACCTGATCCCTGATGGGATGGAACATAGGGGACCCCACTACCTTGAGACCCTGGTCACCACTGTTCAAACCCACTCACCCTTTTTCCTGCGTTTATCTTGACGCTTCAATTGGAGAAGGAGGAGGGTGAGAAGAAAAAGCAGCAGAAGGAAGGCCACAGATATCCCAAAGAGAACCTTCAGGTACCTTTCAAGTGCTGGGGAAAGGCGACATCATGAATAAGGACCCATGCTACCTGCCTGAATTACCTACTGGGTGCAAGACCCATGCTGGGTCTTTGCACTCATTATCTGCCCTTCCCACAATCATACAACAAGGGTTCATTCCCCTCCCCCATTTACACCGGATCACCTGCCTGGAAGTGGTAAATCTGTGGTTTGAAACCAGGGAATCTAACCTCTGGCATTGCACCTTACCCCAAGGATGAATCCCATGAGCTAGAGGGAAGTGGCCTGAATTCCCTACAGTGGTCCTGTTCTATACCCTTTCATGTGCCACTGTGATTTTGGCAGAGGGGACAGGCACACTGCAGAATTAGGTTCTGCAAGTCTCCTATGTGAGGAGAGGTCCCAGCTTAGGTCACTGATGAAAGGAACTTAAAAATGTGGACCACGCTACTCCCTTTTATAGTCGGAAAAACAGATGCGCAGAGTAAAAGTTTAAGTCAGAACCTAAAAAAAAAAAAAAGAGGCTGCAACAAGAACGTAAGTTTCTCTGCCCTCCGGAGCCTACATCTCAACACTACTGTCACTATTCCCGAGGCCAGGATTATCACAGAGGATAGCCTGGTTTCCAGAGCATGCTGGAGAGTGATGTACAGATGGGGGCTTGGTACTCTGTTCTCGACCTCACCCACCTGCTCCTCCCCAGCCTGAGCCCTAACATCTCTATCTGGATGTTCCTTTATGCACCCCACCCTCTAAGTCTCTGGGATGCTGCAGATACTGCTAGGATCTCAGCTTGGCCTCTGGGTCCTTGGACACAAACTGAGTTGACAGAGGAACCAGATAGATGCGCTGAGGGTTGGTAGACAGCCTGGGGATGGAGCAAACTCCCAAGGGAAAAGTCAGTGACACTCACCAGATGTTGGAATGGGCTCTTGGGATGAGGAATTGGGGTCTTCAGAGGATCCTGATAAGAACAGAAATGGAGTCTGAAGGAGAAAGGCTGACATCGGAGCCTACATCTCAACACTACTGTCACTATTCTGGAGGCCGGGATTCTCACAGAGGATAGCCTGGTTTCCAGAGCATGCTGGAGAGTGATGTACAGATGGGGGTTTGGTACTTTGTTCTCCAGCTCACCCACCTGCTCCTCCCCAGTCTGAGCCCAAACATCTCTATCTGGATGTTCCTTTATGCACCCCACCCTCTAAGTCTCTGGGATGCTACAGACACAGCTGGGATCTCAGCTTGGCCTCTGGGTCCTTGGTCACAAACTGAGTTGACAGAGGAACCAGATAGATGTGCTGAGGGTTGGTAGACAGCCTGGGGATGGGGCAAACTCCCAAGGGAAAAGTCAGTGACACTCACCAGATGTTGGAATGGGCTCTTGGGATGAGGAATTGGGGTCTTCAGAGGATCCTGATAAGAACAGAAATGGAGTCTGAAGGAGAGAGGCTGACCTTGGAGCCTACATCTCAACACTACTGTCACTATTCCGGAGGCCGGGATTCTCACAGAGGATAACGTGGTTTCCAGAGCATGCTGGAGAGTGATGTACAGATGGGGGCTTGGTACTCTGTTCTCCAGCTCACCCACCTGCTCCTCCCCAGTCTGAGCCCTAACATCTCTACCTGGATGTTCCTTTATGCATCCCACTCTCTAAGTCTCTGGGATGTTACAGACACAGCTGGGATCTCAGCTTGGCCTCTGGGTCCTTGGTCACAAACTGAGTTAGCAGAGGAACCAGATAGATGTGCTGAGGGTTGGTGGACAGCCTGCGGATGGAGCAAACTCCCAAGAGAGAAGTCAGTGACACTCACCAGATGTTGGAATGGGCTCTTGGAATGAGGAGTTGTGGTTTTCAGAGGATCCTGGGAAAGAAAACAAGTGGAGTCTGAGGGAGAGAGGCTGACCCTGGAGACTTCATGTCTCATTGTCTACTTACATCTGCCTTGAAGCTACATAAGACTCTCCTGCTGTCCGCTTAGAACTTTCTGAATTTCAATAAAGAGGTGAGATGGGAATTCTCTGAAGGACTGATGCTACAACTTGGGGTGGTTCTACAACTTGGGGTGGTGAATCCCCATGGGGTCCACCCTACCTATTTCCCCTCATGTTCTAGCTAAGCGCTCTTCCCAGGGTAGGATCATGAGTTACCCTTTTAGCATGGAGAGGCCAAAAACCGCTTACCTGAGACCACAAGCTCCACAGGGTTACTAGGGTGTGACGATAAGTAGGGCAATGTGTCTTCAAAGCCGTAGCACTTGTAGATGCCCCCATCGATAAAGGTCGCATTGCTTTTGATGAATTTTGCCTGGTATAACCCAGCTTGCAACACTGATCTTAAAGTCAGAAGTGGGTGTGCAGTCCCCTCTTTAGACAGAAGGAAACTGTCCATTTGACGCCTTGATTGACACAGCAGGGTTACATTCTCTCCAGAGGACACTCTGGGGCCTGGGTACACTGAGAGGGTCGGTGTGACCAAAAGCTGTCCTGAAGAGAAGAGGGATGCATGAGGGGTGCCTCACCTTGATCTGAGGTGATCCTTCATCAGCACTAGTCTCTAAGGACTTGGGTCTCACTGAGTCAACTTCTCTGCAACTATACCACACCCCTCATTTTGACCTTTACAACCTGGACTTCCACAGCCCATACTCTCTAATGAGGATCTCTGATTGGACTGGCTAGTCTCCCAACTTGTGATCAGGGTGTCCAGAATGTCTCTGGGGTATAGTCCCTCAGAAGAGAGTCTGTGTATACCATGTCATCTTTACTTGCCCAACAGGAGATACTCTTGGGGCTCAAGGAGAAAGTCAGTCCAAGGGCCCATCTGGGGTTGTAGGCCAGGGTGCCAGGAGAGGTCACTTCCTCCTTCCCTTCCCTGGGCAGAGCAAATCCATTGAAGCTGATATCAAAGAAACACTGATGGGCTAGTGCCTCACCAGGAGCCAGAATAGGGCCATCCTGGGTCAGGAAGATGGACAGCCTTGTCCTTCCTTCCTGGACAGCCTTGGAAGGAAGAGAGATGATTCCTATAATATTTCTGCCCCTTCCCATTATGGCCTGTAGGTACCACTTCCTTAACATTCTAAACCTCTAGTTCAAGAGCTAGGAGTTTCTTTCAGCACCTTCCTGCGTGGGATTTCTTAGGGTCCAGAGCCCATGGATCTCAAAAGATGACTAGACAGTTGCTGGGGCTACCTCACCTGTGATGTGTATTTCCAGGGGGTCACTGGGCTTCGACCACAGATAGGTACTATTCTTGTAGCCATAACATCTAATCGTTCCTCTATGACTGACTGTCACAGGACCTATATGGAAAAGAGCCTGGAACTTCCCAGTAGCGTTTATATGCTGTGAGTCCTGGGGCCTGGAGAATGTCTCATTATCCTTGGTCAGAATAAAACTGTCATATCTCTCCTGTGAGACACACTGGAGGGTCATGTTCTCTCCTGAAGTAACCAGAAGGCTTGTCAGGGCTGATAGTGTGGGTTTTGTGGAGAAATACCCTAGACAGAAGAAAGTAACAAGTTACATGGGCTCACACAGCCCACGTTGTCCCTCAGGATTGAGATGTGGGAGCTAAACACTCTTGAGAACAGACAGACCCCTGTCCTGAATGTAGAAACTTAGGCTTGAACCCTTACCTGTCACCACCAGCTCCAGGGTATCACTCTTCTCTGGCCAACTAGAAGGCTTGTGACACAAACAGACATATTGCCCGGCATGGGACTGTTTAATAAGTGGGATGAGGAATTTGGCCTTGTTTCCAGGCTTCATCAGGGTCATTCTGCGCAGAGAAACTAGGTTTCTGTAATGGTAAAGATAGTAACCCTGAGCATCTGAGGTTCCCTCACATATGATGGTCACCTGAGATCCTTCGGCAACCACAGATCCTGGCTCAGCCCTGATGGCAGGCTTTGGAAGTATTGCTGCAAGGAAATCAATAGCTATGATCACCACAGGACATCAAGTTTTAGAACCCAACACTCTGCCCCAGTATCCTTTGCAGTTTCACAGCATCAGCCCACATCTGCTATTCTCCATGCCCACTGCCCAGAGAAGCTCCCCTGTCTTCAGTCAGGACCCGAGGCACCCGAGGACACACTTACATGCAGCTGCTAGGTTCCTGAGGCCCAGAGTCAGTCCTGAAAGAGAGTTCCCTGTGAGAGATTTGTCTCTGAGGCTGGAGTGCACCCTCCCTTCCACAGCTGCCTTCTGGGTTCCTGAGATGTCTTGATAGAACAATGCCAGGCTGCAGGGTAAAGGCCCCCCGACCCCCAACCTGCAGTAGAATGTTCTCTCCCCTTCTTCACATCTCACCAAGGCAGACAAAAGCCGTGAGTGTTCCAGTCATGGCATCTCCTCCTGTGTTTGCACCCTTGTAGATGGTTGGCGACAATGCCTAGCAAGATGGGAAGACACACAGGGTGTGGCCTTTTATGGAGGGTTCTCTCTCTTATCACAATGCTGTCATTTCAGTGGCCTGACAGGAAGAGGAACTGCCTCTCCAGTCAACTGTCTTTGGTTTCTCCAGTGACGTGACACAAGAAGGATCTGGATTCACTATATTTTTAGAGAAAGAGTCTGATGAAGCCCATGCAGTTCTCAAACTCATGATCCTCATCACTCAGTCTCCTGGGATTATAGGTCAGTGATGAGCTAGTCTTTCCTTAAAGAAGCAGCAATCTCACAAAATCTCCCTATATCTGTCTAAATTATTTTTATGTCATCAATGGCCAGAACTTAGCAATAAATAGTCTCAGTGTCTTCCTGAGCAGTAACTTTCTAGCTGAGAGTTGTGTGTGGCTGGCCATTCCTTCTCAAAGCCTCCCCACTGGATCCCCTTCAACATTCCAGCCAGACTATCTTCACAGACCTTCCTTCAGGTGACTTGTTGCCTCAACAGATGGCATGCCATCTGCCTTCTCTGATGCCAACACCCCAGAAATTCAGCCACAGCAGAAGCAACACATCCCTAGTGAGAAAGCAACTCCTCAGAAACCTCATTCCACGTTTATCCTCCAGTCATTGCTTCATGGACACCTCATTCCTGGTTGATTCTTCATGAATTATAGTCACTTAAAACATAGCTGGATGAAATCTGTTGGTTAATCCTGCAATCGTAGTTGTCCACTAGTGTCCAACCAGCTGAGGACAGCTCTTACTGCTCATGATGGGAAGAAAGATCTCCCTATTTAGACTCAGTCCTGGTGTTGGGCACGGTCTGTGTACCTAGGTCTTCAAGTTAGGCATTTTTGGTGTTTGTGTGACTCTTCCCTTGGTAGCACACACTCAGTACTTTGTGTGTGTTGGCTGTTTAGGACAGTGAATGATTTCCTGTTCATTTCCCAGTGGGTGCAGATTTCAGATGGTTTTGGTGTAAATCATGAGAAGTCTCTGAGGTTGTAGGCCTTGTAAGGTATTGGTGTAGGCTTCTTTGCCCACATAACTTCCTGAACACTCCTGGGTTGTCAGTGGCTTAAAAAAAAATCTACCTTTCTTGGAACCACAGTCGACATCACCTGGAAATGAGGTGGAGAGTTTCATGACCCTTCTCTAGTAGATTAGGGCTTTTCCATTCTCATGATGTATTTCTGGCATTCACAAATGGCTCAGAAGACAAGTTCTTTTGAGTGCTTTTTAAAGATTAAAATATGTTTTCATATACTGTACTTCTTTTTATAAATCCATCATATTTTATTTTTTACACAAATTTATTATATGAAACTTGAAAAAAATAAACACATATCAAAATTCATCACACTAGAACTCTGTCCATCATAATATGCTCTATACAATTAGGATAATTTTGTGTTTCATAGGGCAGTGTTCCTGTTGATGTAATTGAGTGGGGTGAATCATGGGAAGGTCATATGGAAAGAAGTCCTGGATGGGAGCCAACGGAGAAATTCAGGCCCTGTGCATGCTGCCAAAGTCTCCAAGAATTCAGATGTGCATCAGTCCTGTTTTGTCAGGAAGACACTGTTTCTTGGAGTCATCCATCACCTGTGCTGTTATAACCTTTCAAATTTGTCTTCTACTCAAAGCTCTGAGCCTTGATGGGAGAGATCTAATGAAGAAATCCCATTTAAGACTAAGTGCACTAAAATCTCACTGTCTGTGCTCATTGTCAAGTTCGGGGCTTTGTGTTAATTCTCATCTATTCTAAGAATAGGCTTTTCTGATGTGGACTGAGTAAGATACTGATTCTTTCTAATGCAGGGAACCAAGGCGTTGGCTTGGTCTAGCAGCCTTGAGAGGCATGTGCCATAGGTTCTTCAGGTTAGAGTACATGTTTCTGGGGACCCAATGTGCCTTCCCTCAGAGAAGCACTGTGTTTCTCTGTATGTTCCCTAGCAGCCTAGGAAGCATGGAAAGTTGACAGGACAATTGGTCTGAGACACTAATCTTTTGTGCACTGTGTGACTTGCAGCTACAACTGTCGTCTACTGTACTTCTAGTGACTCTAATACACTCATTATTTTCCTTGTAAAAGTTCCCTGTGGATTTTCTAATTATACGATTAAGCTCTTTGTAAAGACTTTTTTCTTACAATATCCTTAATAGTTACAGCTCTTTAACTGAATTGTGACCTGCACCACTATACTACTATTGTCGTCTTTATATCTTCATGACCTTGCCTAGGGCAACATGGAGTATGCATGTGAAACAGAAAATACTGACGCCATTCCAAATTTCTAGGGTAAATATGTCACTTTATGCAACAGAAGAAGATTTTTAACAGATTCTTTGTAAATCCACTTGCAGTGAATGAACACTGGTCCTAGTTTTAACATTTCTGAAGACATCTTGACTTTTCATCAAATTCTCTTTCTCCATCTATTCTAGCAAACATGTTTCCCATTTACTTCTTGTCTTGGAAAATATCAGATTGATGTTTGAAATTTTTAAACCAACCTCGATTCATAGAATGAACCCGTGTTGATCTTATATGTTGTTCCTCTTGCATAACAGGGTATGGTACCTGCCAAATATTTAGTCTAGGGCATTATCTATAATGTCTTCTGAGGTCCTGAGCTGTCCTGGTCCTCTCATGAAATGAGATACTGAGGTTCTGGTTGATACCCAAGTAAGCCTGGAAAAGATTCATCTACTATTTTATTTTTACTATATTTATTTATTTATTTATTTATTTATTTGGTTTTTTAGAGACAGGGTTTCTCTGTGTTGTTTTGGTGCCTGTCCTGGATCTCACTGTTTAGACCAGACTGGCCTGGAACTCACAGAGATCCTCCTAGCTCTGCCTCCTGAATGCTAAGATTAAAGGCGTGTGTCACTGCCGTTCGGCTTTTTCATCTACTATTTTTGTGAAAGTTTGTTAAGGGAAACAGGGCCACTTGAGGCAACCAGCCCTGCACCATTCCTGACATACAGCCCCTGTCACATAGTTACCAAGGGAAAACCATGAGCTGCACCTCCGGTGGCCTAAAACCCCTGCAGACCAAGCCAACCACTTCCTCTGTAGATGTGTGGCCACACCTCTCCTTCCACCAGGCACCAGAGACACAGTGCTCCTCAGACCCCAGGGGTCCCAGCAGCTGCCACCACAGGCCACCCACCCTCACCCAGTCACAGCAGCCCACTAGGCTGCTGACAAATGACCTCACTGTGGCTTACAGCTGTTAACAGCAGCCCAGTTTATTCCTCTGCTCTGAAACCAGAATGCTGTCCTCTTCAGACTCTCCCAAACTGCTTTTCTCCCCCAGCCCCTCCAAATCTCCTTAACAACGCTTAACCCAAAAAACCCACCAGCCCCCTCCCCCTATGTCTATCCTTTCCCAGTCCAATCCCAGCTCTTGGCCACTGACTCCATGCCAGCCAGTCTCTGTTGTCAAGGCCAACCAAAACTACCTCCTGCCACTTTCTCAGCATTTCCTGTCCTGAAACTCCTCCTGCAGTTCACACAAACACAGCGTCCCCAAATCTCTTAAATCTTAACTCTGTCCAAACTTTCAAAACTTCAACAACTTTTCATTTTTCCACCCTCTCTCCTCCTTAAACTGTCTCTATGAGACCAGCGGACTCCTCACTGCATTCCCTACAAAGAGCCCCCCAGCAAAATACTGCCTGCTCCCTCCTGTAGCCAAACCCAATTCCCCACTCCTGCTCTGTCCACACTTGCTCAGCCTACATTGTTACTCTGTTCCAGCCACTGACTCCTCCCTCCTCTCTTCCTAAAGCCAAGTTCTCCACTTTTGATTACTTTGTGGCCCTTATTTCACATCTCCTTCCTCCAAAGTTTGGCCTCTTTCCCAACTCATTATCCCTTTCCTGTCCCAACACTGCCTACAACTTAAACTCAGTCATACAAAACAAACTATCATATTCTGTAATGATAAAATTTACTGCATTTATGGTTTACAGAAACAAATTTTATTTAGCCTCCTGTGTATCAGATACACTTAATAGATACTTGCTCCTCATACTCTTCAGAGATCTGCTGAATATGACAGTTAAAATGTTTCATTAAAAAGTCTTTTCCTGATAGAAAGACATGCTAGCTCCTGGCAGCATGCCAAATCTCCTCCAAAGAATACAATAGTGCACAAAAGAACTTCTACCTGGAGCTTGCTTTAAATGGGGCAAAGCGGGCGTCTGGGTGAAAAATCACCCTTCACCTTGACTGCTGCCATGACCCTGTTCCAGACTGTGGACAAGCAGGAGTGGGGGGTTGATTGTCTCACTTTGCCAGTTACCCTCCAAGTTCCTACTTCACAGGAAAGTATGTCAGATCTTCTGGTCCTGGTAGCCAATGACTGATGCTGCCCTGGGACCTCTGTCTCCAGTGACCACAGAAGATCATAGGGTGACTGTCCAGGAAGTCAGTAAGTCTCTGTCATTTTAATTGATACAAAACCATGTAAATTGTACTTCCTATACAAATTTATCCTTCTCAGGTCTCTGATGATATTGATGGCTAACTGTAGCTTTAACAACAAAAAACAGTCACCTTGCTGACAGGCTTCATACTAAGAAAGATTTGAATTCTGAAGGTTATGAGAAATAGGTAAGTTATGTAGGTCAGGAAAAAATGAATGATACAAGATATGAAGGTCTAAGACAGGACTAAAGTTATGACAGCGTGAGTTAAGATTCAAAGATATGAAAATTGAAGTAAATCAGGAAGGTTTGAGTGGGTCATTTAGGGGCCTGAGAAAGTAATTTAAGATCCTTGAGAAGTTGTTTCAGGTTTCTCTCCTTGTCTCTATGCTAATCCCTCTACCTCACCCAGTCAGGATATACAATCAGTCCTCCATATTCCTCCCTTAACTTGCTGCTTTCAAGGTTTTATTTTTTTTTCCACCTTTTTCCCTTGTGTCCTATTCCCTTACTGGAAAAGGGTGTCCTTTCTAGAACTGATTTATATCTTGCCTTTCACCATGACAACCACTCCCAGGATACTCCTGCATCAATCCTCTTCCTTTCCTCAAAAATCCCCAAACCTCTCATGCCCTCTGCCTCCTTCTCTAGTCCATCCCACTGTATGGGGTACCATCTCTCATTCTTTTGCTGCACATCATAAACCCCTCTCTATCAAACTCAAAAACCCTCTGCCTACACCTCCAAACCCCAATACTCCCTCCCCTTAACCAGCCTATACCTGGGCCACAAACTCATCACTTCTATGCCACACTTCTCCAACCGATAATACTCCCCTAGTAACAGTCAAAAAATTTCAAAGGAACCTTCCACCTAGTCCAGGATCTTCACTTCATTAACTGTTGTCCCTTTACACCCTTAAGTCTCTAACTCACTGGTTATCCTCTTTATTATCCATGGCAACATCACACACTTTTCAGTCTGAAATCTTAGACACTTTCTTTTCAATACTCCTGGGCGTCCACTCCCAAGACTGTTTTGCCTTCACATAGAGGGTCCCTGATTCTCAGCAATCCCAACTGACCTGGACTGTCCTTCCCCAGGGATTCAAAGACAGTTCCTGTCCTTTTTGGCCAGACACCCACTACAGACTTAACCTACCTCCACCTTTTTCTCTCCCACTCACTTCAGTATATAGATAACCTCCTCCTTTACAATCATTCCCTCTATGATAGACAATCTGACATTGTTTAACTTCTCAGTTCACTCAGTTCCAGAAGTTACCGGTTTTCACCTTCCAAAGCTCAACTCCCCCAAGTCACCTATCTTAAATTCTCTCTCATGCCAAGCTCTAGACACCTCACTTTAAATCACCTTGCCCATCTCCACTCCTTATTTCTGCCCTTATGGCCAATTTCCTGCACTTGTGAGTCTCTGGATAACCCTGGTACATTCCCTACACAAAGCTGCTCCTACACATCCTCCTTCTTCCCATCCACAAATAATTACTTAAACTTAAAATGTTCTCCTTTCTATTCCTGCTCTCCACCTCCCAGATCTATGCAAACCTTTCCATCCTTACACTTCCACAACACATAAACACTTCCTAACTGACTTTTGCCCCTGCCACCCACCTCTCCAGAACTATATAACACCATTCATGGCTGACTTCCCCGTGTAAATCTAACAAGTTAACTCTGGGATCCCTTCTCACAGTCTATTGATTCCCTATCACAATCTATTCCCACCAATATCTCCCTCAACACCTAAATCTTTTCCACCACTAGGATTCAATCCCTCCAATTTCATCATTCACATTCCTTACTTGTCCTCCCCTCAATCCCTCCATACTTGTCCCTTTGCCTCAACATTCTCCAGTTTCTGTGCACTCCTGTCCAAAGCTCTCAAAACCTCCTACTCCATCACTTCTATACACAAGAAGGTCTTCCAGCCTACACTTCTGTCTACGATTTTCATGTGGATGGCAGCTCCTTCCTGTCAGTTGGCCACATCAGATCAACCCCGCCATTATCAGTGAAGACAATAGCCACAACCAAAATGAAAGCCTGTCAAGCTGCTACCCCATTTTTACAATTCACTCCACTTTCATGACTCATCCTCTTCCCTCTGGGCTGTCCTACTACATAAGCCAGTAACGAGATCATCCAGATACCTGGCCCTCCTTCAACACAAGACACTCTGCCAACCCGTGCTTGGTGTATTCATCTTCATCCTCCATTTCCTATTCCCTCAAGATCACCCATTCCCCACAAATCTCATCTCTCTTCTCACATTCCTACTTCTCCTCTGTCCAAATGATTGCCTAAACTCTACCACCAACTGACTCCCCTAAATTCTTTAACTGTCCAGACATCAAGCACTCTGAACAAATCCTACAATCCCAAATAAAAAATATAACTGAACCCAAGCTATATCCTCTCCAACACACGCATACACACACCCTTTCATGGCCAAACCCTCCCTTGGGTCGAGGTCATGCAAACTTCCCTGATACCTACTTCAGTGCCTCTCACTGCTTTCCTTTCACCTCTCTTCAGTACCCTGAGTTAGTCACAATCCTTCTCACCACCAATGCCCCAGCTGCCAAAGCCCCATCCCCACTACCGACTGCTTGTCCCCTTTACCATAAACTCCCCCTTTGGGAACCAAAGCCATGTTCTCTCAAGTTTCCCACAGCAAACCCCCCAACCTTTTACACACTGGCCCTCTCCCCAACACAGCCACACCCTGCTTTCACATAGTAATTTTTCTTTCTGTATTAACCTTATATAGCCAATCTAAATTTTTCTGGCTCCTCTCGAGAACGTGCAAACTGTATCCAGACAAATACTTCTGTCAACTAATACCCAAAGTTTTCCTGCGTTGCCTATTCCTAAAGATGAGATCTCTTCCCCTTGCCCTGGTCTTCAGATTCTTCTTCATAACTAACAGGACCATGAACAGTAACAATGAAACCTAACAGTTTTAAATATACATCCAGGGACAAGTTTTTTCTAAACTCCTTAACTTCCCCTCTATACCTTGTCTACTTTTCCCAACAGATTTCAAGTCAGCTACAGACTGCTCCAAAAATTCCAGCACTAGACTCAGCTATCTCCTAGAAATCTATATCCTGGTCCAGCCTCATGTACTATACTTCCCCATACTCAGATTGTCCCACAGAACCTGGACATCAATGGACACATCATGTTCCTCCCAGTCTTAAACAATACCCCAGCTTTCTTGGGTCCCATAAAAACTATGTCACTTCAGGGTCAGCAGGAAGTAGCCAGAGAAAATGATGCACACTTACCCAACACCCAACCACCAAATAATAAAACAAAAAGTTGGGAATGAAGGGACACTAGCCCACAGGAACATGTGGCTCAGGCAGGCCTTGCCCTTCTCCTCAATTTCCTCTGCCTTGCTAACAACCTGTTAGATTACATCCCTAGAGCAGGCCACCAAGGTCCATTTCCTTATTTGGCTAATCCCTCCTCCCGAGGCTAACTACCAAGGTCTAGCTATCAAAGTATTAAAGTCCAGCAATCAAAAGCCCCCTTTGGCTCACCTAATTAACATGCCCAATTAAAATTAACCACCTCATTCTAACACAGGGTTTCCTCTTGTATCTTTATCAACTACCATTTTCTATGTGCCATATGTGTCTCCTCTCTATATCTGGAGGCAGTCCTTTTCCTCCAGGACAAATAACCCTTCCCCCTTTCCCTAGTTCCCTTCCCCTTTTCCCTCATCCTCTATCTCCTGTCTTTGACCCTTATCCCTGCCTTCTGTCCCTCTGGGGAAAATAAATCTCCTTAGTGCTGAGAACTTTGAGAAATTCATCTTGTGGTCCTGAGACAATACGTTCCTTTCAGTTTGTCTTTTTCTGATAAACATTACCAGTATTACATAATCTTTTGTCTTAATTAGGGTTTTTATTGCTGTGAAGAGATGCCATGACCAACTTTGCAACTCTTATAAAGGAAAGCATTTAATTGGGGCTCGCTTACACTTTCAGAGGTTCAGTCCATTATCATCATGGTGGGGAGCATGGCAGCATGCAGCCAGATATGGTGCTGGACTAGTAGCTAAGAGACCTACATCTTGCAGGCAACAGGAAGTCAACTGAGACACTAGGTGTTATCCTGAGCATAGGAAACCTCAAAACCCACCTGCACATTAACACACTTCCTCTAGAAAGGCCTTACCCACTCCAAAAAAGCCATGCCTCTTAATAGTGCTACTCTCTTTGGGGGTCATTTTCTTTCAAACCACCACACCATCATTAGAAATAAGACCTCTTTGGTGTGCAAATGAAAGGTAATCACTGTCAGAATTCCACATATTCACAGAGTACATTGGTCATGTCTTTCCATACTTTCTTTACACTGTATCCACAAACTGTTTTAAAATTTTATTTGGCACAAGGCCTCTCTGAGTTCCATAAGCTGATGTGAACTCTCTTTGTCACACAATCTGGCCTGAAATTCCTTATGTAATTGAGGTTGGCCACAAACTCATAATCCCCTTGTTTCATCAGCCAAGTGCTGGGAATACATATCTGCACACAACACTCATCTTTAGGCATGAATTTTCACTATATTTTCAAGTACAGATTTTATACATAAATAATGTGGGATGTTATCTTGACTATATGTGGAATGAACTATAATCCAGAAATGGAGGACACACATGTGATCTGGATCTTGAAGCAAGAAGACAGCATGCTTTTTATTAGGATCTTGAGGCTGGATGACACACCTTTAATCTGGGCCACACCTTCTGCTAGAAGGACATGGATGAAGTAGGAGTGTGTTTGTTCTTTACCTGCTTTCCCTCACCTGTCAGGACATCCATTTTTTTCACTGGTGTTGAAGTCTACTTCTTCAGGATTCTAGCATAGACAGAAGACAAGTTGAGACACACAGCCTTGTGGGACTGAGCAACTACTAGATTCTTGGACATTCTGTTCACAGATAGCTATTAGATAAGCTGTACTACATGCGGCCTATAAGTCATTCCAATAAATTCATGTGTATATATATATATATATATATATATATATATATATATATATATATGTATATATATTGAGAGAAAGACAGACAAAGACAGGGACAGAGAGAGAAACAGAGACTGAAACAGAGAAAGAGATTTGTTCTGTAAGTTCTGTAACTCTAAGAACCACAATTAAAACATGGTTTTATTTTTCTCCAAATTATCATTTATGCTAACATTGTCATTACCTTATGTTGACCTTTCTCAAAAAAAATTTTATGGTGATAAAGATTTAAATTATAAATTATTCAGATATTTTTGTTGCAGAATTTTTATTTTATCCTTTAATTTAACCATTTCCTTCAGTTTGATGTGCAATTTAAAATATATTTAGTTATACAACTTCATATATATATGTGTGTGCCTGGGTGTATATGAGAGTGCACTGGTGTGCAATTTTAAATCTAGAATACTTGGTCATTGTGATTTACTTCTCTGTTCATTGACTATTAGAAGATGGACCTTGTACTTAAACACATCTACTGTCTGGATACTCTTTGACAACAATTCCCTAATACAGGTACTATATTTTCTTACAGAAACACATGAGATACTCAGATTTATTTCTCAGACTCTGTCACCATGAAGGGTCTACTGTTCTCTCTTCTGTTCACCTCTGGCTCCAAATAGGGTCCTTCTCTGATCAACTGGCATGAGGTAAGAAGGAAATCTGGATTAGCAAGTTTTAGGTATCCAGTGCTGGTTCAAACTTCTAGAATCTGACCCTGAGCAATTTATTGTAAACATATTTAAGCACAGTACAATTTGAAAAAAAAAGGTCTGGTATAATGTAATCTCCTGTACACAAGAAAGCATAACTATGTTGGAACTCAACTCAAAGTACAAATCACTTCTTCTAAGAAGATAGGTTCTAGAGATAGGGTAAATGCATTATCTTAAGGCCTAGGGAAGGATCTGGTGTCGACTCAGTCATGCAGATAGTACAGAGATCACTTGAACTATTGGCCACCTCGGGTCTTAGTTGTGGGAGTTTGGGGGTGCCACTGCCTATACAGACAATGCAAAGGTCACCTAGACTCTTAGCCACCTCAATCCTGCCTGTGGGAGCTTGATATGGCCTGGTCCTACAGACACCATAAATCACCAGAATATTATCCACCTCCAACCCCAGCATTCAGGGTGGAAAAACAGGTTATTCATCTTTTTCCCTGAAAAGCCAACCCTGCTTTTATAACATACCTGGTTTCTGAAACCCAATCTGTAAGAGCAAGGACTTTTGTGCTCCAAACAATAGTCACCTGGTACTTTCTGGATCAGGGTGTAGTGGTTGGGAAGGGGATTTCTGAAGACAACCTTTTTGGCCTCCACCTCCATGAAGGGTAAATACTACTCCTTAGAGAGTATCATTCACTCACTTCTGAATAAAAATTTCTCTGTGGGAAGAATACTGATTGTCATTTGAGTTCAGAAAGGGCAGGGCAAGGAACTTTTTGAGAGACAATGAATTTCATGTTGTGGTAGTCTGGATGCAATGGGCCCTCATAATCTCATAGGGAGTGACACTATTAGAAGATGTGGCTTTGTTGGAGCAGATACTGCCTTGTTGCAGGAAGTGTGTCACTGTGGGGAGGACTTTGAGGTTTCCTTTGCTCAGGATACTAACCAGTGTCTCAGACCATTTTGTGTTGCTGCAAGAAGTAGGACTCAGCTACTTCTTCAGCACTACGTCTGCCTGCATGCTCCCCTCCATGATGATAATGAACTGAACCTTTGAAACTGCAAGTGACCCACCCCAATGAAATGTCTTTTGAAAGAGTTGCTATGGTCATGAAGACTATTCACAGTAATATAAACCCTGACTAAGACCACATGGAACTGGGATATGAAAACCAGTTTGGGGATGAACCTTGAAAATTATGTATAGCACATGTTGGTCCCTTTGAGGTCCTAGATCTCAGGCTCATAAGCAGAGTTTTATTAGTCTGCTCTTAGATGAAATGAGGATAGGATGCTGCCTCTTTGGACAGGGGTGATGTCTACCAGATTCCATTACTGGAGCAGCCCGGTAACATGCCTAAAGATATTCAGATATCTCTAGAGAGTGTAGGTGTCTGAGAGCCTTGTCACAATGGCGACCATACTGGTCTGATTGGCCTGCACTGCCACCTAGTGCCATGGTGATGTAAGGGCCAGAGCTGAAAGTGAAGCCCATGCCTGGGCCCTAATGCAATCAGGGTAAACTTTGCTGATGACTTTGCCTCTGTTATCACCAAAGGCTGTGGGGGTGTCTGGGGTCTTTCCTGCAACCTGAGGCCATGTTGGTGTCCAAAAGCCATAGTGCAGCTATGACATAATGATCAGAGTGGTGTGCTCAGCCATCTGGGGCCAAGATGACCCCCGGGCCTAGGCTGCTCTTGAAGGTCATGTCTGGGCCCATGGTCCTATTGAAGCTAGGGTCTGTGTTGAAGTCCATGGTCCATGTTGTCACCAAAGGCCACACAGAAGCCTTGGATAGTCGGTGTCCAAGAGCCATGCCACAAATGGTGGATGACTACAAAGAGGCAGTGTTTTCTGAACCCAGAAAGACAGCTGCACGTCTGAACTCACAGCAGTGATGACAACATTTACAAGCCCCTTACAAGCTCATGTCTGACCAAATATGAGCATAGAGAGGGGAGTTGGACATGAAGGCTCACCCATAGCTGAGGCAATGCTGGCAACTGATAGCTCTTTGGAGATCCGACAGTCTGTATTTTTAAGGGCATGGGCTCTGGTTGATGGACCATAGTCCAGCGAAGGACTCTCTGGTATGTTCCTGAGAAGATATGTTAGGCTTCTTACAGTCACTTGAGCAACTAGGAAGAAATATAACAACCATGGGGGTGTGAATCTGGGGCACAGCCTGAAATGTCTACACACGTGTAATGGGATATAGGATAGCTTGGTATCCGCCAAGGGCCCTGGTGTTTTAAAGAATATATTACGAGTGTTCATTCTGCACTTATCACTTCAGTGTTTAATACAATATGTAAAAATGGAAACTATATTACTAAGAGCTACCTGAGAAGAGATGACATGGGTGTGTGGATTTGTGGTGGATATTGTTGCATATGTACATCATGGAAGAGGAAAAATGAAGACTCTAAGAACCAGAAGATTGGGAGAATGGCCACCAAGTCATGACTTCCAGGTATAACACAGCCATTGCAAATGTGAACTATGTAGCCTGCACTGGATGTGTAAATTACTGGCCCTATCATCAGTCCATTATGGGTCAGGTAGGGACTCATGGGTCTCTGATCATGAGCTATTGACTCGTGATGAATTCTGGGTCAAGGAGACTCACTGTCTTAAGTTGCACACCCATCAGTGTACCTGCCAGGTTCCTACAGTTCTAAACACAGGTTCAGATGGACAGTTTTGGTTAAAATTGGTGGGAAATTACAAAAGAAACACAGATAAAGGATTAGGATTTTTAAGGATGAGATAAGAGTTGCTATGGATAGGAGGGAAATAGAAGAGGATGGGATAAGAATAATCAGAGAGAGGTATGTACATGTATGATGTTGTCAACAAACACATCCATTTAATGAAAAAGAAAAATAACTTGTAAAAAGGTGTAATTTGCTCTGCAAAGAGAAGTTCTGTGAATGGATCTAACATCTATGTTTCAGTCAAGTTGGTGATAGAAATCTCATCTTTTCCAAGCCTCAGCTACCTCTGAAGTCCATGTGATGGTGGTAATAGGCCACACTATCAGGAGGTAAATCTGTGCCTCAAATGGTGTTCTGTGGAGAGAAGCTCTCAGTTTCCATATGAATATAAACAATATCTGATGCCTTAAATCAACACTAGACATCAGTGTTACCATGATCCTGTCATGCTGGTATGTTGCTGTTAAAACTCATGCAAACTTCAAAACAATAGATAAAATTCTTGGGGAAGATTATCTCCTTGCCATGCATACAGCCTGGCTTCTTTTTCTTAGCAACAGTGGTTTCTGTCAATTTTCATTTTGCTTAACTGTAAGTGTGCTTTCTTATCAAGATCTTAGTTCATTGTGGGGATTATAATTCCCAAAGAAGTGTGTGAGGAGCTGTTGACAAAAGTATCAGAGCTAAGCTTGTAACTTAGAGCAGATGATCCTTCACACTTTCCAAGTCATGGTCCTCTAGCTAGAGTTTACAGCCTAGTAACAACAGAAACTGGATTGCAAAGGCTGACCAATCTTCACCTTGTTATTTTCTGGAGGAAATGGTTGACAAAATAGGTTCATGGTGACCTGAACTTTCAGCCCAGATAAGATCAGTTACTGAATTTCTGTGGAAGTGTCTTGCTCTGACATTCAGAACTGACTAAATGGGAGAGCATGCCCCGGATGTAGGAGACAGCCAAACCCCAAGGTTTTGATATAATTCATGAAAGTGACCACTCTAAGAACGGTTGAAGCAACTCACCTTCAAACAACCACCTTCAGTGATGCTCCACATGCCCTGTCCAGCAAATCAGAGATTTCCTCTGGTCTCTTTTGTTATTTCGTTTGTGACAGTCTCACAATGTGTACGAGGCTTGTATTGAACTCACAATAATCCTTCTGCCTCAGCATTTTGAGCACTGAGATTACAGCCATGAGCTAGGATTCATCTCACTCCGCTATTCAAACTCAAACTGCATGGATTTCTAGTGTCAGTTCTAAAGACCACTTTAAGAAGAGCAGAAGATGGGGGATGTTCATTTTCTCCCCTCCCTAAAGCTAGAGCCCCTCCCCTCCCACAATTCCTCAGTGTTGCTAGAGGTGTTGGTGAGAGAGAAATGACTTAGTGTGTCACTTTAGATTTAGCTATTTCACCTTGAGACTGACGTTGCCAATTGATTTCATTTTTTCATTAAATTTTGGGGGTTGAGTTAGAAATAAAGCATCTGCGTCGTTCACGAAGGAATGCAGTTGTTAACCCAAAATATTAAGTTACATGGAAAAACAATAGAAAATGAGTACTTTAGGGAGGCAAAGGGGTGAGAAAAGAAGGGACCAGTCAGAGAAAATAACAGCATTTGTGGGAAAGTATCAGAGTTTAATGGAAGAATAATTCTCTTCAAACACATTCTTGACGTCTCCATGCTTCCAAATCATGTCACTGCCCTCGAGATTCCAAACTCAGAGTTCACCCAGTCTGTGCCCAGATTTAACTCCAGAACCACATCAGCTTGTAGAATTCAGTACGCACAGTAGTCGTTATTCCACCACTCAGAGATGGGTACTGCTGTCTCCGTTGTTCTCCTCCTGGCTGCATCTGGTGTCTTTCTCGGGCTGTGCTGAGCCTCAAATAGAAGAATTCCAAGAACCACCAGGACCAAGCCACCCAATGTGATCCTGGTAAGATTCTCCACTGTGTGACCTTGGAGATGTGAGCCTGGGTGAGTTCAGACACAGAGGTCACAGTGCCGTCCAGAATCCATGTTCCACACAGGGCACTTACCCCCACTAGACAAGGCTTCACTGTCTGCAGCCAGCTCTGTATCTGCTGTCCTTACTCACCTGTTTTGGGGTCTGACATGTTTGGTGATGAGCTGGTGGTCTCAACCGTTCGTAAGAACCATAAAATAGGAAGAGAATAAATAAAGTGGCTAAGAGAATAGGTCATTGACTATTTCCTGGATTCCTTCTCTCTGTAATGTATGTTATTCTGATCATGATGGTTTGGGATGAACTACTTAACTGTTGGCTAAGGGTTCTTTCCATAAACTCATCTTGCCTTCATATACATCACTGGGCTTATGCCACCCACTGTGGACTGAGCCATCCCACATCAATCATTAATCAAGAAAATGGCCTACAGACAAATTCGATGGTGACATCTTTTCAAGTCATGTTCCCTCTCTCTAGATGACTCCAGCTTGTTTCAATAGACAAAAAACTAATCACCACAGAATGCATTATAAATATATATATATAAATTATATATATTATATAAAATAATATATTTCGTATATGTTGTATTTGTCATATATTTATCGTATATCTTATATAATATGCATTTTATATATTTTATGTTATATGAAATGTAAATTTATATATTGTCAAAACTAAGATAAATAAATAAAAACATTTAACAAACTGTTTCTACATTTGGGGACGGAGAGATACATTTGAGGATACATTTGGCTCAGTGGATAAGAGTACTCAGTGCTCTGGCAGAGGACCTGAGTTCAGTTCCCAGCACCCATGTAGGGGTTCACAAGTGCCTGTAACTCTACATTCTGGAGAACTCAATGCCTCTGGCTTCTGTGGGCACGTTAGTCATGAGCACATACTCTCTCCACATATATACACACAATTAAAAGTACAACAATCTTAATTTTTTCCACATTTTAGAATCTATGTAGAAGGACACACAATAACAGCCAACTGGACAATATTAAGCAAGTGAACAAAAATAGTAAGCATGAATGTTTTCACATGTAAACATACGATGTTTATTATAGGTGAGCATGCAAGTGGTTTTATCATGGAAGATGTGCACATACATATATACACGTAAGACAAGAATGTTTGGGTACAAATAAGACGTTAAGATGAAATTTTCAAACTTATTTTGGCTGATGCACATGTCCTCAGTAAATCACAACAGAATGAAGAACTGCGGTGTGTCAAGAGGGAGGTTTCCTGGACAGTCCTGAGGGAGGGTTAGGTGAGGACTAAGAGGTTGTTTGTGACAAACACTTGCCAGCAGCCATTCTGCACAGCAGCTGCCTCCACTTCTCAAAGTGTCCATCTCCAGTTTAGTAGCACAGAACGAACAGAATTGGAAAGACCTCTTTGGGGTGTGACAATCATTTACAACCCAATCACAAAGGACTTCCCACTAATGGGACAAATATTCAAAAAACTGCCCAGAGACATATACAGCACTGAAACCCCAAGTCATGAAAGAATGCCCAAATTGTGGCCATCCTTTGAGGGAACAAAGCCCAGAATTGTGAACAGAACATGTACACAAACCTCTGAAAATCTATGCAGAGGTGTGAAAAAAAAAGAGTCTTCACAAGCACATAAGTATCTCTGCCCCTCCCAACATCCCCCCCCCCCCCCAGTCTACATTTCAACATACTGTCACTATTCCTAAGGACTGGATACTCAGGGATAACAGCCTGGTATCCAGAGCATGCTGGAGAGTGATGTACAGATGGGGGCTTGGTACTCTGTTCTCAACCCCACCCACCTGCTCCTCCCCAGTCTGAGCCCTAGCTTCTCTATCTGGATGTTCCCTTCTGCATCCCACCCTCTAAGTCTCTGGGATGCTGCAGATACTGCTGGGATCTCAGCTTGGCCTCTGGGTCCTTGGACACAAACTGAGTTGACAGAGGAACCAGACAGATGTCCTAAGGGTTGGTAGACAGCCTGCAGATGGAGCAAACTCACAAGAGAGAAGTCAGTGACACTCACCAGATGTTGGAATGGGCTCTTGGGATGAGGAATCTGGGTCTTCAAAGGATCCTGGGAAAGAAAACAAGCGGAGTCTGAAGGAGAGAGGCTGGTTCTGGAGACTTCATGTCCCATTGTCTACTTACATCTGCCTTGAAGCTACATAAGACTCTCCTGCTGTCCGCTTAGAACTTTCTGAATTTCAATAAAGAGGTGAGATGGGAAATCTCTGAAGGACTGATGCTAGGTTCTACAACTTGGGGTGGTGAATCCCCATGGGGTCCACCCTACCTATTTCCCCTCATGTTCTAGCTAAGCGCTCTTCCCAGGGTAGGATCATGAGTTACCCTTTTAGCATGGAGAGGCCAAAAACCGCTTACCTGAGACTACAAGCTCCACAGGGTAACTAGGGTATGACGATAAGTAGGGCAATGTGTCTTCAGAGCCGTAGCACTTGTAGATGCCCCCATCGATAAAGGTCACATTGCTTTTGATGAATTTTGCCTGGTATAACCCAGCTTGCAACACTGATCTTAAAGTCAGAAGTGGGTGTGCAGTCCCCTCTTTAGACAGAAGGAAACTGTCCATTTGATGCCTTGATTGACACAGCAGGGTTACATTCTCTCCAGAAGACACTCTGGGGCCTGGGTACACTGAGAGGGTCGGTGTGACCAAAAGCTGACCTGAAGAGAAGAGGGATGGATGAGGGGTGCCTCACCTTCATCTGAGATGATCCTTCATCAGCACTAGTCTCTAAGGACTTGGGTCTCACTGAGTCAACTTCTTCTCTGCAACTCTACCACACCCCTCAATTTGACCTTCACAACCTGGACTTCCACAGCCCATACTCTCTAATGGGGGTCTCTGATTGGACTGGCTAGGCTCCCAACTTGTGATCAGGGTATCCAGAATGTCTCTGGGGTATAGTCCCTCAGAAGAGAGTCTGTGTATACCACGTCATCTTTACTTGCCCAACAGGAGACACTCATGGGGCTCAAGGAGAAAGTCAGCCCAAGGGCCCATTTGGGGTTGTAGGCCAGGGTGCCAGGAGAGGTCACTTCCTCCTTCCCTTCCCTGGACAGAGCAAATCTATTGAAGCTGATATCAAAGAAACACTGATGGGCTAGTGCCTCACCAGGGGCCAGAATAGGGCCATCCTGGGTCAGGATGATGGACAGCCTTGTCCTTCCTTCCTGGACAGCCTTGGAAGGAAGAGAGATGATTCCTATAATATTTCTGCCCCTTCCCATTATGGCCTGTAGGTACCACTTCCTTAACATTCTAAACCTCTAGTTCAAGAGCTAGGAGCTTCTTTCAGCACCTTCCTGCGTGGGATTCCTTAGGGTCCAGAGCCCATGGATCTCAAAAGATGACTAGACAGTTGCTGGGGCTACCTCACCTGTGATGTGTATTTCTAGGGAGTCACTGGGCTTCGACCACACATAGGTACTATTCTTGTAGCCATAACATCTAATCGTTCCTCTATGAATGACTTTCACAGGACTTATATGGAAAAGAGCCTGGAACTTCCCAGTAGAGTTTATATGCTGTGAGTCCTGGGGCATGGAGAACTTCTCATTTTCCTTGGTCAGAATAAAATTGTCATATCTCTCCCGTGAGGCACATTGGAGGATCATGTTCTCTCCTGAAGTAACCAGAAGGCTTGTCAGGGCTGATAGTGTGGGTTTTGTGGAGAAATACCCTAGGCAGAAGAAAGTAACAAGTTACATGGGCTCACACAGCCCACATTGTCCCTCAGGATTGAGATGTGGGAGCTAAACACTCTTAAGAACAGACAGACCCCTGTCCTGAATGTAGAAACTTAGGCTTGAACCCTTACCTGTCACCACCAGCTCCAGGGTATCACTCTTCTCTGCCCAATTAGGAGGCTTGTGACACAAACAGACATATTGCCCGGCATGGGACTGTTTAATAAGTGGGATGAGGAATTTAGCCTTGTTTCCAGGCTTGATCAGCGTCATTCTGTGCACAGAAACTAGGTTTCCCTGATGGTAAAGATAGTAATCCTGAACATCTGAGGTTCCCTCACATATGATGGTCACCTGAGATCCTTTGGCAACCACAGATCCTGGCTCAGCCCTGATGGCAGGCTTTGGAAGTATTGCTGCAAGGAAATCAATAGCTATGCCAATAGACATCAAGTTTTAGATTCCAACACTCTGCCCCAGAATCCTTTGCAGTTTCACAGCATCAACCCACATCTGCTATTCTCCATGCCCACTGCCCAGAGATGCTCCCCTGTTTTCAGTCAGGACCCGAGGCACCCGAGGACACACTTACATGCAGCTGTTAGGTTCCTGAGGCCCAGAGTCAGTCCTGGAAGAGAGTTCCCTGTGAGAGATTTGTCTCTGAGGCTGGAGTGCACCCTCCCTTCCACAGCTGCCTTCTGGGTTCCTGAGATGTCTTGATAGAACAATGCCAGGCTGCAGGGTAAAGCACCCCCACCCCAGACCAGCAGTAGAATGTTCTCTCCCCTTCTTCACATCTCACCAAGGCAGACAAAAGCCGTGAGTGTTCCAGTCATGGCATCTCCTCCTGTGTTTGCACCCTTGTAGACGGTTGGTGACAATGCCGAGCCAGATGAGAAGACACACACGCTGTGGCCTTTTATGGTGGGTTCTCTCTCTTATCACAATGCTGTCATTTCAGTGGCCTCACAGGAAGAGGAACTGCCTCTCCAGTCAACTGTCTTTGGTTTCTCCAGTCATGTGCCACAAGAAGGATCTGGATTCAGTATATTTTTAGAGAAAGAGTCTCATGAAGCCCATGCAGTTCTCAAACTCATGATCCTCATCCTCAGTCTCCTGGGATTATAGGTCAGTGATGAGCTAGTCTTTCCTTAAAGAAGCAGCAATCTCACAGAATCTCCCTATATCTGTCTAAATTATTTTTATGTCATCAATGGCCAGAACTTAGCAATAAACTAACTTTCTAGCTGAGAGTGTGTGTGGCTGGCCATTCTTTCTCAAAGCCTCCCCACTGGATCCCCTTCACCTTTTGAGCAAGACCATCTTCACAGAACTTCCTTCAGGTGACTTGTGGCCTCAACAGATGGCATCCCATCTGCCTTCTCTGATGCCAACACACCAGAAATTCAGCCACAATAGATGCAACACATCCCTAGTGAGAAAGCAGCTCCTCAGAAACCTCATTCCACGTTTATCCCCCAGTCATTGCTTCATGGACATCTCATTCCTGGTTGATTATTCATGAATTATAGTCACTTAAGACATAGCTGGATGAAATCTGCTGGTTAATCCTGCAATTGTAGTTTTCCACTAGTGTCCAACCAGCTGCTCATGATGGGAAGAGAGAGTCTCCCTATTGAGACTCAGTCCTGGTGTTGGGCAGGATCTGTGTACCTAGGTCTTCAAGTTGGGCTTTTTTGGTGTTTGTGTGACTCTTCCCTTGGTAGCACACACTCAGTACTTTGTGTGTGTTGGCTGTTTAGGACAGTGAGTGATTTCCTGTTCATTTCCCAGTGGGTGCAGATTTCAGATGCTTTTGATGTAAATCATGAGAAGTCTCTGTGGTTGTAGGCCTTGTAAGGTATTGGTATCGGCTTCTTTGCCCACGACAACTTCGTGAACACTCCTCGGTTGTCTGTGACTTAAAAAAATCTACCTTTCTTGGAACCACAGTAGACATCACCTGGAAATGAGGTGGAGAGGCTCATGACCCTTCTCTAGTAGATTAAGGCTTTTCCATTCTCATGATGTATTTCTGGCATTCACTAATGGCTCAGATGATAAGTTCATTTGAGTGCTTTTTAAAGATTAAATATGTTTTCATATACTGTACTTCTTTTTTATACTTCATCATATTTTATTTTTTACACAACTTTATTATATGGAACTTGAAAAAAAACACATATCAAAATTCATCATACTAGAACTCTGTCCATCATAATGTACTCCATACAATTAGGATAGCTCTGTGTTTCATAGTGTAGTGTTCCTGTTCATGTAATTGAGTGGGGTGAATCATGGGAAGGTCATATGGAAAGAAGTCCTGGATGGGAGACAACGGAGAAATTCAGGCCCTGTACATGCTGCCGAAGTCCTCAAGAGTTCAGATGTGCATCAGTCCTCTTTTGTCAGGAAGACACTGTTTCTTGGAGTCATCCATCACCTGTGCTGTTATAACCTTTCAAATTTGTCTTCTACCCAAAGCTCTGAGCCTTGGTGGGAGAGATCTAATGAACACATCCCATTTAAGATTAAGTGTCCTAAAATCTCACTGTCTGTGCTCATTGTCAAGTTCAGGACTTTGTGTTAATTCTCATCTATTCCAAGAATAGGCTTTTTGGATGTGGACTGAGCAAGATACTGATTCTTTATAATGCAGGGATCCATGGCACTGGCTTTGTGGAGCAGCCTTGAGAGGCATGTGCCATAGATTCTTCAGGTTAGAGTCTGTGGCTCCTGGGGATCCAATGTGCCTTCCCTCAGAAACGCAATGTGTTTCTCTGTATGTTCCCTTAGCAGCCTAGGAAGCATGGAAACTTGACAGGACAATTGGTCTGAGACACTAATCTTTTGTACCCTGTGTGACTTGCAGCTACAACTGTTGTCTATTGTACTTCTAGTGACTCTAATACACTCATTATTTTCCTTGTAAAAGTTCCCTGTGGATTTTCTAATTATATGATTAAGCTCTTTGTAAAGACTTTTTTTTTTTTACAATATCCTTAATAGGTACAGCTCTTTAACTGAATTGTGACGTGCACCACTATACTACCATTATCATCTTTATATCTTCATGCCCTTGCCTAGGGCAACGTGGAGTATACATGTGAAACCAAAAATACTGACACCTCCAAATTTCTGGGGTAAATATGTCATTTTATGCAACAGAAGAAGATTTTTGACAGATTCTTTGTAAATCCACTTGCAGTGAATGAACACTGGTCCTAGTTTTAACATTTATGAAGACATCTTGACTTTCCATCAAATACTCTTCTCCATCTATTCTAGCAAACATGTTTCCCATTTACTTCTTGTCTTGGAAAATATCAGATTGATGTTTGAAATTTTTAAACCAACCTCGATTCATAGAATGAACCCGTGTTGATCATATCTGTCGTTCCTCTTGCATAACAGGGTATGGTACCTGCCAAATATTTAGTCCAGGGCATTATCTATAATGTCTTCTGAGGTTCTGAGCTGTCCTGGTCCTCTCATGAAAAGAGATACTGAGGTTCTGGTTGAAACCCAAGTAAGCCTGGAAAAGATTCATCTACTATTTTATTTTTATTATTATTATATTTATTTATTTATTTGTTTGTTTGTTTATTTATTTATTTATTTATTTATTTATTTATTTATTTATGTTGGTTTTTTTTTTTTTGAGACAGGGTTTCTCTGTGTTTTTTTGGTGCTTATCCTGGCTCTCACTGCTTAGACCAAGCTGGCCTAGAACTCGCAGACATCCGACCAGCTCTGCCTACGGAGTGCTGGCATTAAAGGCATGTGTGCATCATCGCCGACCAGCTATTTCATCTACTGTTTTGTGAAAGTTTGTTAAGGGAAATGAGCCCACTCCAGGCAGCCCTGCTGGTTCCTGACATACAGCCCCTGCCACATTGTTACCAAGGCAAGGCCATGAGTTGCACCTCCATTGGCCTACAACCTCCTCAGACCAAGCCAACCACTTCCTCTGTAGATGTGTGGCCATGCCTCTCCTTCCCTCAGGCACCAGAGACATAGTGCTCCTCAGGCCCCAGGGGTCCCATCAGCTACTGCCACAGGCCACCCACCCTCACCCAGTCACAGCAGCCCTCTAGGCTGCTGACAAAAGACTTCACTGTGGCTTACAGCTGTTAACAGCAGCCCCTGTTTATCCCTCCTCTGCTCTGAAACCAGATTGCTGTCCTTTTCAGAGTTCCTCTCCCAAACTGCTTTCCTCCCCCAGCCCCTCCAACTCTCCTTAACAACCCTTGACGCAAACAAATCCACCAGCCACCTCCCACTCTGCTGCAGCCCCCTACCTCTGTCCTTTCCCAGTCCATCCCCAGCTCTTGGCCACTGTCTCTATGCCAGCCAGTCTCTGCTGTCAAGGGCAGGCACAACTACCTCCTGCCACTTTCTCAGTTTAATCATTTCCTGTGCTGAAACTCCTCCTGCAGCTCACACAAACACTGCATCCCAGAGTCTCTTAAGTCTTAACTCTGTCCAACACTTTGAAAATTTCAACAACATTTCATTTTCCACCCTCTCTCCTCCTTAAACTGTCTCCAACAGACCAGCAGACTCCTCACTGGATTCTCTCCAAAGAGCCCCCCAGCCCAATGCTGCCCGCCCCCTCCTGTCCCCAAACCCAATTCCCCACTCCTGCTCTGTCCACACTTGCTCAGCCTACACTGTTACTCTGTTCCAGCCACCGAGTCCTCCTCCTCTCTTCCTAAAGCCAAGTTCTCCACAATTGATTTATATTTTGCATTTCCCCCTGACAATCGCTCCCAGGATACTCCTGCATCCCTCCTCTTCCTTTCTTCAAAAATCCCCAAACCTCTCATGCCCTCTGCCTCCTTCTCTAGTCCATCCCACTGTATGGGGTATCATCTCTCATTCTTTTGCTGCATATCATGAACCCCTCTCTATTAAATTCAAAAACCCTCTGCCTACACCTCCAAACCCCAATACTCCCTCCCCTTAACCAGCCTATACCTGGGCCACAAACTCATCACTTCTATGCCACACTTCTCCAACCGATAATACTCCCCTAGTAACAGTGAAAAAATTTCAAAGGAACCTTCCACCAAGTCCAGGATCTTCACTTCATTAACTGTTGTCCCTTTACACCCTTAAGTCTCTTAACTCATAGGTTATCCTCTTTATTTTCCATGACAACATCACTCACTTTTCACTCTGAAATCTTAGACACTTTCTTTTCAATACTCCTGGACGTCAACTCCCAAGACTATTTTGCCTTCACATAGGGGGTCCCTGATTCTCAGCAATCCCAACTGACCTGGACTGTCCTTTCCCAGGGATTCAAAGACAGTTCCCATTCTTTTTAGCCAGACACCCACTACAGACTTGGCCTACCTCCCCTTTTCTCTCCCACTCGCTTCAGTATATAGATAACCTCCTCCTTTACAGTCCTTCCCTCTATGATAAACAATCTGACATTGTTTCACTTCTCAGTTCACTCAGTTCCAGAAGTTACTGGTTTTCACCTTCCAAAGCTCAACTCCCCCAAGTCACCTATCTTAAATTCTCTCTCATGCCAAGCTCTAGACACCTCACTTTAAATCACCTTGCCCATCTCCAATCCTTATTTCTGCCCTTATGGCCAGTTTCCTGCACTTGTGAGTCTCTGGATAACCCTGGTACATTCTCTATACAAAACTGCTCCTACACATCCTCCTTCTTCCCATCCACAAACAATTACTTAAACTTAAAATGTTCTCCTTTCTATTCCTGCTCTCCACCTCCCAGATATATGCAAACCTTTCCATCCTTACACTTCCACAACACATAAACACTTCTTAACTGACCTTTGCCCCTGCCACCCACCTCTCCAGAACTATATAACACCATTCATGGCTGACTTCCCTGTGTAAATCTAACAAGTTAACTCTGGGATCCCTTCTCACAGTCTATTGATTCCCTATCACAATCTATTCCCACCAATATCCCCCTCAACATCTAAATGTTTTCCACCGTCTAGGATTCAATCTCTCCAATTTCATCATTCACATTTCTTACTTGTCCTCCCCTCAATCCCTCCATACTTGTCTCTTTGTCTCACATTCTCCAGTTTCTGTGCACTCCTGTCCAAAGCTCTCAAAACCTCCTACTTCATCCCTTCCATACACAAGAAGGTCTTCCAGCCTACACTTCTGTCTACGATTTTCATGTGGATGGCAGCTCCTTCCTGTCAGTTGGCCATATCAGATTGACCCCTCCATTATCAGTGAAGACAATAGCCACAACCATTTTTACAATTCACTCCACTTTCATGACTCATCCTCTTCCCTCCGGACTGTCCTACTACATAACCCAGATAACGAGATAATCCGGATACTCGGCCCTCCTTCAACACAGGACACTCTGCCAACTCTTCCATTTCCTATTCCCTCAAAATCACCCATTCCCCACAAATCTCATCTCTCTTCTCACATTCCTACTTCTCTCTGCCCAAATGATTGCCTAACATCCACCACCAACTGACTCCCCTAAATTATTTAACTGTCCAGACATTCTCAGACAACACTCTGAACAAATCCTACATTCCCAATTACAAAACATAACTAAAACCAAGCTATATCCTCTCGAACACACGCACACACACCCTTTCATGGCCAAACCCTCCCTTGGGTCGAGGTCATGCAAACTTCCCTGATACCTACTTCAGTGCCTCTCACTGCTTTCCTTTCAACTCTCTTCAGTACCCTGAGTTAGTCACAATCCTTCTCACCACCAGTGCCCCAGCTGCCAATACCCCATCCCCACTACCGGCTGCTTGTCCCCTTCACCATCCAACTCCCCCTTTGGGAACCAAAGCCATGTTCTCTCAAGTTTCCCATAGCAAACCCCCCAAACCTTTTACACACTGGCCCGCTCTCCAACACAACCATACCCTGTTTTCACATAGCAATTTTTCTTTCTGTATTAACCTTATAGAGCCAATCTAAATTTTCCTGGCTCCTCTCAAGAACTTGCAAACTGACTCCAGACAAATACTTCTGTCAACTAATACCCAAAGTTTTCCTGCATTGCCTATTCCTAAAGATGGGGTCTCTTCCCCTTGCCCTGGTCTTTGGACTCTTCTTCACAACTACCAGGACCATGAACAGTAACAATGAAACCTAACAGTTTCAAATATACATCCATGAACAAGTTTTTTCTAAACTCCTTAACTTCACTTCTATATCTACTCTATCTGTCCCAACAGATTTCAAGTCAACTACAGACTGCTCCAAAAATTCCAGCACTAGCCTCAGCTGTCTCCTAGGAATCTATATCCTGGTCCATCATCATGTACTATGCTTCTCATACTCAGATGGTCCCACAGAACCTGGACATCAACGGACACACATCATGCTTCTTCCAGTCTTAAACAATACCCCAGCTTTCTTGGGTCCCATAAAAACTATGTCACCTCAGGGTCAGCAGGAAGTAGCCAGAGAGAATGATGCACACTTACCCAACACCTGGCCACCCAATAATAAAACAAAAAGTTGGGAATGAAGGGACACTAGCCCACAGGATCATGTGGCTCAGGCAGGCCTTGCCCTTCTCCCCAATTCCCTTTGCCTTGCTAAAAACCTGTTAGATTACATTCCTAGAGCAGGCCACCAAGGTCCATTTCCTTATTTGGCTAATCCCTCATCCTGAGGCTGACTACCAAGATCCAGCTATCAAAGTATTAAAATCCAACAATCAAAAGCCCCCTTTGGCTCACCTAATTAACATGCCCAATTAAAATTAACCACCTCATTCTAACACAGGGTTTCCTCTTGTATCTTTATAAACTACCATTTTCCTATGGGCCACATCTGCCTCCTCTCTATGACTGGAGGCAGTCCTTTTCCTCCAGGACAAATAACCCTTCCCCCTTTCCCTAGTTCCCTTCCCCTTTTCCCTCATCCTCTATCTCCTGTCTTTGTCTCCTATCCCTGCCCTCTGTCCCTCTGGGGAAAATAAATCTCCTTTGTGCTGAGAACTCTGAGAAATTCGTCTTGTGGTCCTAAGACAATACGTTCCTTTCAGTTTGTCTTTTCTTGATAAACATTACCAGTATTACATAATCTTTTGTCTTAATTAGGGTTTTTATTGCTGTGAAGAGATGCCATGACCAACTTTGCAACTCTTATAAAGGAAAGCATTTAATTGGGGCTCGCTTACACTTTCAGAGGTTCAGTCCATTATCATCATGGTGGGGAGCACGGCAGCATGCAGCCAGATATGGTGCTGGACTAGTAGCTAAGAGACCTACATCTTGCAGGCAACAGGAAGTCAACTGAGACACTAGGTGTTATCCTGAGCATAGGAAACCTCAAAACCCACCTGCACATTAACACACTTCCTCTAGAAAGGCCTTACCCACTCCAAAAAAGCCATGCCTCTTAATAGTGCTACTCTCTTTGGGGATCATTTTCTTTCAAACCACCACACCATCATTATAAATAAGACCTCTTTGGTGTGCAAATGAAAGGTAATCACTGTCAGAATTCCACATATTCACAGAGTACATTGGTCATGTCTTTCCATACTTTCTTTACACTGTATCCACAAACTGTTTTAAAATTTTATTTGGCACAAGGCCTCTCTGAGTTCCATAAGCTGATGTGAACTCTCTTTGTCACACAATCTGGCCTGAAATTCCTTATGTAATTGAGTTTGGCCACAAACTCATAATCCCCTTGTTTCATCAGCCAAGTGCTGGGAATACATATCTTCACACAACACTCATCTTTAGGCATGAATTTTTACTATATTTTCAAGTACAAATTTTATACATAAATAATGTGGGATGTTATCTTGACTATATGTGGAATGAACTGTAATCCAGAAATGGAGGACACACATGTGATCTGGATCTTGAAGCAAGAAGACAGCATACTTTTTATCAGGATCTTGAGGCTAGATGACACACCTTTAATCTGGGCCACACCTTCTGCTAGAAGGACATGGAAGAAGTAGGAGTGTGTTTGTTCCTTAGCTGCTTTCCCTCACCTGTCAGGACATCCATTTTCTTCACTGGCATTGAAGTCTACTTTTCAGGATTCTAGCATAGACAGAAGACAAGTTGAGACACACAGCCTTGTGGGACTGAGCAACTACTAGATTCTTGGACATTCTGTTCACAGATAGCTATTAGATCCGCTGTACTACATGTGGCCTATAAGTCATTCCAATAAATTCATGTATATATATATATATATATATATATATATATATATATATAGAGAGAGAGAGAGAGAGAGAGAGAGAGAGAGAGAGAGAAAGACAGACAAAGACAGGGACAGAGAGAGAAACAGAGACTGAAACAGAGAAAGAGATTTGTTCTGTAAGTTCTGTAACTCTAAGAACCACAATTAAAACATGGTTTTATTTTTCTCCAAATTATCATTTATGCTAACATTGTCATTACCTTATGTTGACCTTTCTCAAAAAAAAAATTTTGCGGTGTACAGTAATATAAACAGCTTGGTACTGGCATAAAAACCGACATGTGGACCAATGGAATCGAATTGAAGACCCTGACATTAATCCGCACACCTATGAACATATAATTTTTGACAAAGAAGCCAAAAGTGCACAATGGAAAAAAGAAAGCATCTTCAACAAATGGTGCTGGTATAACTGGATATCAACATGTAGAAGGCTGCAAATAGATCCATATCTATCACCGTGCACAAAACTTAAGTCCAAGTGGATCAAGGACCTCAACATAAATCCAGCTACTCTGAACCTGCTAGAAGAGAAAGTAGAAAGTAGTCTTGAACGCATTGGCATAGGAGATCACTTCCTAAATATAACACCAGTAGCAGAGACACTGAGAGAAACAATCAATCAATGGGACCTCTTGACACTGAGAAGCTTTTGTAGAGCAAAGGATACGGTCAACAAGGCAAAGCGATAGCCTACAGAATGGGAAAAGGTCTTCCCTAACTCCACATCTGACAGAGGACTGATATCCAGAATATATAAGGAACTCAAGAAATTAGACATCCAGAGGCAGGCGGATCTCTGTGAGTTCGAGGCCAGCCTGGTCTCCAAAGTGAATTCCAGGAAAGGTGCAAAGCTACACAGAGAAACCCTGTCTCAAAAAACCAAAAAAAAAAGAAAACAGAAAAGAAATTAGACATCAAAATGCCCAACAGTCCAATTAAGAAATGGCCTATAGAACTAAACAGAGAATTGTCAACAGAGGAAACTCAAATGGCTGAAAGACATTTAAGGAATTGCACAACATCCCTAATTATCAGGGAAATGCAAATCAAAACAACTCTGAGATACCACCTTATGCCTGTCAGAATGGCTAAGATCAAAAACACTGAAGACACCTTATGCTGGAGAGGATGTGGAGCTAGGGGAACTCTCCTCCACTGCTGGTGGGAATGCAAGCTTGTACAACCACTTTGGAAATCAATATGGTGCTTTCTTAGAAAATTGGGAATCAATCTCCCCCAAGATCCAGTTATACCACTCTTGGGCATATACCCAAGGAATGCTCAATAATACCACAAGAGCACTTGTTCAGCTATGTTCATATCAGCATTGTTTGTAATAGCCAGAACATGGAAACAACCTAGATGCCCTTCAACTGAAGAATGGATAAACAAAATGTGGTACATATACACAATGGAATACTACTCAGCAGAGAAAAACATTGACATCATGAGGTTTGCAGACAATTGGATGGATCTAGAAAAAATCATCCTGAGTGAGGCAACCCAGACTCAGAAAGACAAACATGGTATGTACTCACTCATGGGAGGATACTAGATGTAGAACAAGGATGACTGGACTGCTACTCACATCACCAAGGAGGCTACCTGGAAAACAGGACCACAAGAAAGACACAGGGATCACCCAATGACGGAGAAATGGAAGAGATCTACATGAGCAGCCTGGACATGAGTGGGGGTAATGAAGGGCGAGGGTCGAGGGAAAGATAGCTTGGGGGAGCGGGAGATCCCAGTTGGGTCAACAACAGAGAGGGAGAACAAGGAATAGGAGACCATGGTAAATGAAGACCACATGAGAACAGGAAGAAGCAAAGTGCTAGAGAGGTCCACAGAAATCCACAAAGATACCCCCACAACAGACTGCTGGCAATGGTCGAGAGACAGCTCGAACTGACCTACTCTGGTGATGGGATGACCAAACACCCTAATTGTCGTGCTAGAAACCCCATCCAACGACTGAGGGATCTGGATGCAGAGATCCATGGCTAGGCCCCAGGTGGAGCTCTGGGAGTCCAATTAGCAAGAAAGAGGAGGGTTTATATGAGCAAGAATTGTTGAGACCAAGGTTGGATAAATACAGACAAATAGCCAAAGGAATGGAAACACATGAACTATGAACCAGTGGCTGAGGGGTCCCCAACTGGATCAGGCCTACTAAAGGGTGAGACAGTTGATTGGCTTGATCTGTTTGGGAGGCATCCAGGCAGTGGGACCAGGTTCTGTGCTCATTACATGAGTTGGCTGTTTGAAACCTGGGGCCTATGCAGGGTCGCTTGGCTCGGCCTGGGAGGAGGGGACTGGACCTGCCTGGACTGAGTCTACCAGGTTGACTCAGTCCGCATGGGGGAGGCTTTGCCCTGGAGGAGGTAGGAATAGGGGGTGGGCTGGGGGGAAGATTAGGGGGGCGGGAGGGGGGGAGAACAAGGGAATCCGTGGCTGATATGTAGAACTGAACTGTATGACAAAATAAAAAAAAATTTTATGGTGATAAAGATTTAAATTATACATTATTCAGATATTTTTGTTGTAGAATTTTTATTTTAGCCTTTAATTTAACCATTTCCTTCAGTTTGATGTGCAATTTAAATTATATTTAGTTATACAACTTCATGTATATAAGTGTGTGCCTGGGTGTATGTGAGAGTGCACTGGTGTGCAATTTTAAATCTAGAATACTTGGTCATTGTGATTTACTTCTCTGTTCATTGACTATTAGAAGATGGACCTTGTACTTAAACACATCTACTGTCTGGATACTCTTTGACAATTCCCTAATATAGGTACTATATTTTCTTACAGAAACACATGAGATACTCAGATTTATTTCTCACACTCTGTCACCATGAAGGGTCTACTGCTCTCTCTTCTGTTCACCTCTGGCTCCAAATAGGGTCCTTCTTTGATCAATTGGCATGAGGTAAGAAGGAAATCTGGATGAGCAAGGTTTAGGTATCCAGTGCTGGTTCAATCTTCTAGAATCTGACCCTGAGTAATTTATTGTAAACATATTTAAGCACAGTACAATTTGAAAAAAAATGGTCTGGTATAATGTAATCTCCTGTACACAAAAAAGCATAACTATGTTGGAACTCAACTCAAAGTACAAATCACTTCTTCTAAGAAGATAGGTTCTAGAGATAGGGTAAATGCATTATCTTAAGGCCTAGGGAAGGATCTGGTGTGGACTCAGTCATGCAGATAGTACAGAGATCACTTGAACTATTGGCCGCCTTGGGTCTTAGTTGTGGGAGTTTGGGGGTGCCACTGCCTATACAGACAATGCAAAGATCACCAGGACTCTTAGCCACCTCAATCCTGCCTGTGGGAGCTTGATATGGCCTGGTCCTACAGACACCATAAATCACCAGGATATCCACCTCCATCCCCAGCATTCTGGGTGGAAAAACAGGTTATTCATCATTTTCCCTAAAAAGACAACCCTGCTTTTATAACATACCTGGTTTCTGAAACCCAATCTGTAAGAGCAAGGACTTTTGTGCTCCAAACAATAGTCACCTGGAATTTTCTGGATCAAGGTGTAGTGGTTGTGAAGAGTATTTCTGAAGACAACCTTTTTGGCCTCCACCTCCATGAAGGGTGAATAACACTCCTTAGAGAGTATCATTCACTCACTTCTGAATAAAAATTTCTCTGTGGGAAGAATACTGATTGTCATTTGAGTTCATAAAGGGCAGGGCAAGGAACTTCTTGAGAGACAATGAGCTTCATGTTGTGGTAGTCTGGATGCAATGGGCCCTCATAATCTCATAGGGAGTGACACTATTAGAAGATGTGGCTTTGTTGGAGCAGATACTGCCTTGTTGCAGGAAGTGTGTCACTGTGGGGAGGACTTTGAGGTTTCCTTTGCTCAGGATACTAACCAGTGTCTCAGACCATTTTGTGTTGCTGCAAGAAGTAGGACTCAGCTACTTCTTCAGCACTACGTCTGCCTGCATGCTCCCCTCCATGATGATAATGAACTGAACCTTTGAAACTGCGAGTGACCCACCCCAATGAAATGTCTTTTGAAAGTTTTGCCATGGTCATGAAGACTATTCACAGTAAAATAAACCCTGACTAAGACAACATGGAATGGGGATATGAAAACCAGTTTGGGGATGAACCTTGAAAACTATGTATAGCACATGTTGGTACCTTTGAGGTCCTAGATCTCAGGCTCATAAGCAGAGTTTATTATTCTGCTCTTAGATGAAATGAGGATAGGATGCTGCCTCTTTGGACAGGGGTGATGTCTACCAGATTCCATTACTGGAGCAGCCGGGAAACATGCCTAAAGATATTCAGATATCTCTAGAGCGTGTAGGTGAAAGGATGCCAACTTTCTTCTGAGCTGACACCTCACAGGGCCTATCCTGAAGACCTGGGCAAGGTCCATCTCCACGGGTCTTTCACTGCTCTCCTCTCTCTGTGTGTGGATGAGATGGTTATCACACGCCTTGCCTTCTGACAATAGGGCTTTGAAGAGGCATGTAAACCTTAGCATTTGTATTGGTCTATATAAAAGCCATTTACAGGGCTCATGACAAAGTTGGTATTCAAAAATCTAACTTGAAGCTGTCAGGTTTTTCTCTGGAAAAGGTAACATCCTTTTTGCTTGAACAGAGTGAGTCTATCACAGCTGATGTAATATCAACATTGAAGGGTCAGCTTCTCTCCAGAGACCAGGAGAGAGCCTTGACAACTTAACAAGGAGAAGTTTTTGCACAATTCTAGAGGGAAGTCAGGCTGTCTGTTGAAGAGATTGTTTGTTCTAAATTTCTGTCCTTTCCAATTCAGGCTGCAGCTGGCATTCCCTCTCACACTCTGGCACTCTAGCTCAGGGTTGGAACTCCCTTCTGCCACATTCTTACCTGGACACTTCGAGCAAAGCTCATGGAAAAGGGTTTAAACAACTCAGAAAATGATAGTCAATGATGGGTCTTCCTCACCACTGATGTGTATTCCTGGGGAGAGGGGGCTGTTACTGAATTCTGACCACACTTGTGGGATTCTCTCTTGCAGTAGTCACAACAATTGAATGTCCCTAGGCAACTAAGGGTGCCACAAAGCATACAGAAAACAGGGCTTGGAACTACCCAGAGGATGTCTCCTATGAGTCTAAGGCCCAAGAATTCTGTTCTCTTTCCTTCATGAGAGAAAATCCATCATTGCCTCAGCTGTGAGAAATGCTGTTGTATCATGTCATCTCCATTACTCACCACAGGGATGGGCTGGATTGATAGGCTATGTGTGCTGCAGAATCCTAAGAGAGGAGGTGAGAATATGTTCAGTAGGGTTACACAGCCCACTTGTCCCTCAGGGCTGTCTGTGAGAAGGGAACATCACTAACAGAAGACCCATTTCTGAGGGAAGAGTCTTGGGCTGGGATCCCTGAGTGTGTTCTCACATGTCACCACCAGCTCCAGGGTGTCACTGTGCTCTGACCAACCATCAGGGCTGTAAAAATAGGAGTGATATTTTCTTGTCTGTTGACATGTCATAGATGTTATAGAGAACCTGGCCTTGTTCCTGATCTCCAATGGAGTCTATCTGTCCCAAAGTTCTGGGTTTACCTTTTTTTGCAGAGTTTATATTTGGGTTTCCATGGTCCCCTGACACCATATTGTCACTGGATTCCCTGAGATGATCACAGAGCCTGGCTCAGCCCTGATGGTGGGTATGGGAATGGTATCTGAAAGGAAGCAGGTGAGGAGGTTGGTGTGTTTGAACAGTGCTGTGGTAATATATTGTGTACCTTTATAAAGCTTGCCTGAGGGTCAGAGGACAGAGCCAGCCACTAGATTAGAGGTCAGGCAGTTATGGCACACACCTTTAATCCTTGCACTCAGGAGACATAGATCCATCTGAATCTATGTGAGTACAAGGCCACCCTGATCTACATGAGATTGGCTCAGTCTAGGAGAGAAACAGAGCTAGACCATGGTGGTACACACCTTTTATCCCAGCACTTGAGATCTCATGCCTTTGCTTAGGAAGCACACATGCCTTTAATCCCAGGAAGTAACGTGGCAGGGCGAAGCAAGGTATATAAATTGTGAGGAGACAGGAACTAAAGGCTCTTTTTGCCTGAGGCCTTTTAGATGAGGACTCAGAGGCTTTCAGGATCAGCTGAGGAGTTGGCAAGGTGAGGTGGGCTATGGCTTGCTGTGTTTCTCTGATCTTTCAGCTTTTACCCCAATATCTGGCTCAGGTTTGGTTTGTTTGTTGTTTGTTGTTTACTATTAAGAGCGTTGAAGATTCAAACAGCACAGTGGCACAGAGAAGGCAACAGTTGGAGATGACCTGGAACTGCATTTGACGAGCCGACTATTTTCTCCAGAACGTCCCAGGGTTCCATTTCAAAGCCATCCAACTTGCATAAGGCTCACCATTATTTACAGACAGGCTTGGGCCTCCTTATCTGACACCAGGAGCTATAGGGTCTCACTGGGGTTCTGACCGTACTTACGGGTTTCTCCTGTATTAGCCATAACCTCTGAACGTTCACCTCTGGCTGAGGATCACGGCCCTGTAGGGAATAGGATCCTGGACTGCCTGGTGTATAAACACTATGAGTTCAGGGTCCAGGAGAACTCCTGCTTTCCTTCCTTGCTTTGAATGAATTATCATGGGCTTATTGTGAGAAACACTAAAGAATCACATTCCCTCTTGTAGTCACAGCAAAGCTGGAAAGGGCTGACATGCTGGGTTCTCTGTAGTAGACAGGTAAGAGGAAAGGAGACAGTGTGTTAAGTGGGCACTCGTCTTACACATTGCCAGTCAGTGTTAGGATGTGATAGTTGGACAACCCTGAGAGAAGACCCTTTCTCTGAAGGTAGATGCTGGGGCTGGGAACCATGGGTGCTCTCTCACACGTCACCACCAGACCCAGAGCATGGACCAGTTAGGACCGGTCTAATAGTCACAGAGCTATCTCTCTACATGGTGCCATTCAATAGATAGACAGGAAATTCAGCATTGCTACTGGGTTCCAGTAGGGTCTGTCTGCACCATGGATCTGGGCTTCCATCTTTACAGAGATGGCATTCTTGGAATCCTATTGTCCTCTCCACATGATTGTCGCTCGTGTCCCCCAGGGAACGACAGAGCTTGGCTCAGCCCTGAGGATGGGTTTAGAGAGGGTCCCTGCCAACCCTCAGCCTAAGGATCTCCCTTGCATCTCAGGGATCAGCCCATACCTGCTAACCACCATCTCAACTGCCCAGGAGGGGCTCATAGTTACCAGTTAGCAAAGAGCAACCTGGGACAGCCAGAAACACACTCACCCAGCAGTACCAGGTTCCAGAGAACAGACTCGACCCTGGAATAGATTGTCCTATGAGTGGTCTGTCCCTGAAGTCCTGACCAGTTTGATTCTTCTCAAGAGCTTCCTGGAGCCCCTAGGGCTTCCGATGGGTTATATTATGTCGCAGACCACACAGTGCCCTCCCACCTTCACATCTCACCCAGACAGAGCAGGGTTGTGAAGGGAAAAGTCATGGCATCTCCAAGGGGCCACAAGGCCTGGATGGATGGACAGGCACACAGGATGTGGCTGATGGAGGCTGGTGCTACTTGTCACGTGGTTGTCATTACAACAGCCCCACCGGGTAGGGCATTTCACTCCCTAGATGCCTGGTCCTCATTTGCTTGGTGCTCTAACAAGGACAGCCTCAAGACCCTGTATACATTTCTTACAGAAATGGTGTTTGCCTTGTGGGTGCACAAGATGCTGAGAATCAATAACAGTTGGGTGATCAGCCATAAACCAGACGTTTATAGCACCACAAGGAACACCATGGGAAGAAGAGCAGAAAGGATACAAGTACCAGAAGATAGGGAGGATGGTGTGAAATGCTGTCATCTGGGAATGGCACAGCTAATATAAGCATGAAGCTAGAACAGCTGTGGTCACTTGTTCTGACACCGCATAGGACTGTCAACAACCAATCACAGATGGGGGTGGGGGCCTCATGGGACCATGTGCTCCCCTTCTGAATTATTGGCTATTGACATATTCTAGGAAGTGCAGAGTCTTTGTCTTCAGCTGTGGACCCATTGGTGAACTCACCATGCTCCCATGAAGGGCTCTAAACCCATGGACACACAGATGCCTCTGGTTAAACCCTGAGAGTCACAAAACATAACTGAAAGAAAAGAATACAAAAACGGATTTACAGGGAAGAATTCAATTTGAGAGGGGTGGGAAAGAGACAACAGAGGGCAGAGGGGAGAGTACTGAGAATGTATTATATACAAGTCTGAAATGATAAAAGAACAAATTTAATTAATAAAAAAAATTAATGAGAGACTGGAGAGATAGGTCAGCAGTTAAGAACACTGACTCCTCTCAAGAGGACATTGATTTGTTGTCTCATAGAAGATATTTGATGAAAACATCCCATACTTTCAAAAAGACACTCTTTGACTGAACCTCAGAGCCAGAATTAATAGTACATTTTGAGGTCTTTTAAGACTAATAACCTGCCTCCTGTTCACCCTGTTTAACATGCCTTTAAGAGAACCTTTAAGAGGACAATGAATCAACAGACATTTCTTGCCTTGGATTTCCAACAAAATAAGCTTCTACAACTTATGCTAATGCATAACTTTATTTTAAATTAGTTAATCTCACATTCTCAAAACCCAGAGTAATATATCTTCTACAACAAATACGCACCATAAATGCTTAAAACAACATACAGATATTACTCATAAACAGATACTGTAGGACTGAATTCTTTGGGGTTAGTCAGGATAAGTGAATTAGTAATCCCTTATGAAACTCGGTTAAAATCTCTGTGGAATGCCCCTCATTCCTTCCTCATGTGATACTTTCTTTGTTGTTCAATACATGAAGAGACAAGCCTTTTGTTAAGGACTATCAGATACTACAAAGGCACAGCCAGACACACAGCAGAATGACAGACTAGTTAGAGGCCATGAATTGCGGATGGACAGAAGGAGCAGGGAGAGAAGTAGAGAATTCAAATTTGGTCTCCATCTTGGTCAAATCAATCTAAGGAAAAATGTTTCTTTCCATAACACAGCACTGACACATTTTGGTGATGCTTCTGAGGCTATCTATTGTTTTAATTAAGAATTTTTTTATTCATTTTATATACCAATGACAGATCCCCCTCTCCTGAGGCTGTCTTTAATGTGTTTAACGAATGCACAAATTCAGTTCCTAGCATCCACCATGAGCATTAGTGTGCTATTTCTGATATTATGTGTTATATTTCTTTGGAGTCTATTATGTGACTTCTTTGCTCAAATTGTTTATGGTCATCAGGGAAAAAGAAAAAAATGTGTTGAGTAAAGTAACCCAGGCCAAAAAGACAAAAATCTTGAGGATGGAGAGATGTCTTTGTGATTAGGAGTACACACACTCGTCTACGGGACCTGGGTTCAATTCCAAGCACCCATGTCAGATTGCTCACAGTTTGCTATAACCACAGCTCTAGGGGGATCAGATGCCTCTGGCCTCCCTGGACACCTGCATTCATATACACCATATCTACACATATAGTTTAAAATAAAGCAAATCTTTAAGAAGACAGAGGCCACTGAAGGCCTGAGCTGTCAGGAAGACACCCATTTGCTTCCTGATGCCATTGGACTCAGGTGGATATCAGGGACCCAGAGGCCAGCTTGAGCCCTTAAGGCTTGGGCTGGTGGGATAACATCCATAGGCCTGCCTGATACCATTCTGCTTTGGTGTGCGGATACTCCCTGCTGCAAGCTGCAGGAATACATTATAGAGATTCAGCTGTATATAATAAAGCTATACCTAGAAAGGTCAAGGGATCTTTCTAGAGAGAAGTCATTTATCAGGGAATATTTGGTATTATCTGGCCTTTAATAGATCAGCTGTCTTCTACTATGAATTTCTTGTGTACTTATACACTACTAGACCATATGGCAAACAGTATGAGCTTCTCAGACCTACTGCTAATCTACTAGGTAACACCCCCACAGGCAGTAAAAGAGACAGGCAGTCTGTAAATACATAGCTTTGTTTCTTGTGCAAATGAAGCTCAGACCATCCCTTCCTTCAGGCCTAGTGGCATGCCAGAGCTATTGACTCAAGACAAAAAGAGGTTTTTTTACATAAGGAGGTGCAGTAAAGACTAGGCCAGAATTCATGTGGCCAGAGAGAAGAGAACAAGGCAGAGTTTCTGCAGATGGTCAGGCAGACTGGCTCAGGCCAAGGAGTAAGGAGCAAGGAAAAGTTTTGCAGCCTGTAGGTGGATCTGAATCAGGTCAGGAGAGGAGAAGAGGAAGGAAAGATGGAGGATGAAGGAACAGAGGACAAGATGAGGTCAGAATTTAGTTATTACTAGGGCTATGAGAGGACAGAAAAAGAAGGGACAGAGAGGAACTTAGTGTCAGAACAGAACTGAAGCTGTGTAGATAGAAGTTTGTTATAGAGAAATATAGTAAATAGACATAAGAAACTGGTGTACATAGATTCTTTTCCCTCAGATAACCCCACACTGGATGTAGCATCTTCCCCAGGACTCTAGAAAGGATTTCCTCATGGCAGGACCTTGGGAAAACTCCAATAACTGCCCACTGACCAGTCTGGGTCCTCAAGGTCTGGACTGACTGAAGACATCATCAAGCCTGTATGATGCCATATGTCACAGGTAGATAGAAGCTACCCACAGGCCAGCCTGGGTCCTCAAAGCCAGGGATAGCTGAAGACATCAACCAGCCCACCTGGACCCTCATTGTACCAAGCAGGTAGGCACCATTATGATGAGCACATGTGTGGTGGAGAAATGGAAGAGGAAGAGAAGCATAATGGTGCATGTGTTGTAGAAAGAGGCAAAAAAGATGAATTGAATGTGGTGAGGGGCAGGTTGATATGGGTGGCCTACTTGCTACCTGAGGCCATGGTGAAATCTGGTTCCAGACTGCTGCCAAAGGTCATGTTTTGGTCTGTGGTCCTACCACTGCCCGTGTCTGTGTTGACATTCACGGCCCATGTTGCCACCAAAGGCCACAAGGATGCCCAGCCTCTGGGCTGCCACCTATGTCCATGTAGGTGTCTGAGTGCCTTGTCACAACAGCGACCATACTGATCTGAGTGGCCTGCACTGCCACCTAGTGCCATGGTGATGTAAGGGCCAGAGCTGAAAGTGAAGCCCATGCCTGGGCCCTAATGCAATCAGGGTAAACTTTGTTGATGACTTTGCCTCTGTTATCACCAAAGGTTGTGGGGTTGTCTGGGGTCTGTCCTGCAACCTGAGGCCATGTTGGTGTCCAAAAGCCATAGTGCAGCTATGACATAATGATCAGAGTGGTTTGCTCTGCCACCTGGGGCCAAGATGACCCCCGGGCCTAGGCTGCTCTTGAAGGTCTTGTCTGGGCCCATGGTCCTATTGAAGCTAGGGTCTGTGTTAAAGTCCATGGTCCATGTTGTCACCAAAGGCCACACAGAAGCCTGGGGTAGTTGGTGTCCAAGAGCCATGCCACAAATGGTGGATGACTACAAGGAGGCAGTGTTTTCTGACCTGGAAAGGCAGCTGCACGTCTGAACTCACAGCAGTGATGACAACATATACAAGCCCCTTATAAGCTCATGTCTGACCAAATATGAGCATAGAGAGGGGAGTTGGACATGAAGGCTCACCCATAGCTGAGGCAGTGCTGGCAACTGATAGCTCTTTGGAGATCCGACAGTCTGTATTTTTAAGGGCATGGGCTCTGGTTGATGGACCATAGTCCAGCGAAGGACTCTCTGGTATGTTCCTGAGAAGATATGTTAGGCTTCTTACAGTCACTTGAGCAACTAGGAAGAAATATAACAACCATGGGGGTGTGAATCTGGGGCACAGCCTGAAATGTCTACACACGTGTAATGGGATATAGGATAGCTTGGTATCTGCCAAGGGCCCTGGTGTTTTAAAGAATATATTACGAGTGTTCATTCTGCACTTGTCACTTCAGTGTTTAATACAATACGTAAAAATGGAAACTATATTACTAAGAGCTACCTGAGAAGAGATGACATGGGTGTGTGGATTTGTGGTGGATATTGCTGCATATGGACATCATGGAAGAGGAAAAATAAAGACTCTAAGAACCAGAAGATTGGGAGAATGGCCACCAAGTCATGACTTCCAGGTATAACACAGCCATTGCAAATGTGAACTATGTAGCCTGCACTGGATGTGTAAATTACTGGCCCTATCATCAGTCCATTATGGGTCAGGAAAGAACTCATGCGTCTCTGATCATGAGCTATTGACTCGTGATGAATTCTGGGTCAAGGAGACTCACTGTCTTAAGTTGCACACCCATCAGTGTACCTGCCAGGTTCCTACAGTTCTAAACACAGGTTCAGATGGACAGTTTTGGTTAAAATTGGTGGGAAATTACAAAAGAAACACAGATAAAGGATTAGGAATTTTAAGGATGAGATAAGAGTTGCTATGGATAGGAGGGAAATAGAAGAGGATGGGATAAGAATAATCAGAGAGAGGTATGTACATGTATGATGTTGTCAACAAACACATCCATTTAATGAAAAAGAAAAATAACTTGTAAAAAGGTGTAATTTGCTCTGCAAAGAGAAGTTCTGTGAATGGATCTAACATCTATGTTTCAGTCAAGTTGGTGATAGAAATCTCATCGTTTCCAAGCCTCAGCTACCTCTGAAGTCCATGTGATGGTGGTAATAGGCCACACTATCAGGAGGTAAATCTGTGCCTCAAATGGTGTTCTGTGGAGAGAAGCTCTCAGTTTCCATATGAATATAAACAATATCTGATGCCTTAAATCAACACCAGACATCAGTGTTACCATGATCCTGTCATGCTGGTATCTAAACTCATGCAAACTTCAAAACAATAGATAAAATTCTTGGGGAAGATTATCTCCTCGCCATGCATACAGCCTGGCTTCTTTTTCTTAGCAACAGTGGTTTCTGTCAATTTTCATTTTGCTTAACTGTAAGTGTGCTTTCTTATCAAGATCTTAGTTCATTGTGGGGATTATAATTCCCCTAAGAAGTGTGTGAGGAGCTGTTGAGAAAAGTATCAGAGCTAAGCTTGTAACTTAGAGCAGATGAACCTTCATACTTTCCAAGTCATGGTCCTCTAGCTAGAGTTTACAGCCTAGTAACGACAGAAACTAGATTGCAAAGGCTGACCAATCTTCACCTTGTTATTTTCTGGAGGAAATGGTTGACAAAATAGGTTCATGGTGACCTGAACTTTCAGCCCAGATAAGATCAGTTACTGAATTTCTGTGGAAGTGTCTTGCTCTGACATTCAGAACTGACTAAATGGGAGAGCGTGCCCCGGATGTAGGAGACAGCCAAACCCCAAGGTTTTGATATAATTCATGAAAGTGACCACTCTAAGAACGGTTGAAGCAACTCACCTTCAAACAACCACCTTCAGTGATGCTCCACATGCCCTGTCCAGCAAATGAGGGATTTCCTCTGGTCTCTTTTGTTATTTCGTTTGTGACAGTCTCACAATGTGTACGAGGCTTGTATTGAACTCACAATAATCCTTCTGCCTCAGCATTTTGAGCACTGAGATTACAGCCATGAGCTAGGATTCATCTCACTCCGCTATTCAAACTCAAACTGCATGGATTTCTAGTGTCAGTTCTAAAGACCACTTTAAGAAGAGCGGAAGATGGGGGATGCTCCTTTTCTCCCCTCCCTAAAGCTAGAGCCCCTCCCCTCCCACAATTCCTCAGTGTTGCTAGAGGTGTTGGTGAGAGAGAAATGACTTAGTGTGTCACTTTAGATTTAGCTATTTCACCTTGAGACTGACGTTGCCAATTGATTTCATTTTTTTCATTAAATTTGGGATTTGAGTTAAAGAAATAAAGCCTCTGCGTCATTCACGAAGGAATGCAGTTATTAACCCAAATTATTAAGTTACATGGAAAAACAATAGAAAATGAGTACTTTAGGGAGCCAAAGGGGTAAGAAAAGAAGGGACCAGTCAGAGAAAATAACAGCATTTGTGGGAAAGTATCAGAGTTTAATGGAAGAATAATTCTCTTCAAAAACTATCCTGACATCTCCGGGCTTCCAAATCATGTCACTGCCCTTGAGATTCCAAACTCAGAGTTCACCCAGTCTGTGCCCAGATTTAACTCCAGAACCACATCAGCTTGTAGAATTCAGTACGCACAGTAGTCGTTATTCCACCACTCAGAGATGGGTACTGCTGTCTCCGTTGTTCTCCTCCTGGCTGCATCTGGTGTCTTTCTCGGGCTGTGCTGAGCCTCAAATAGAAGAATTCCAAGAACCACCAGGACCAAGCCACCCAATGTGATCCTGGTAAGATTCTCCACTGTGTGATCTTGGAGATGTGAGTTCAGACACAGAGGTCACACTGCAGTCCAGACTCTATGTTCCCCACAGGGCACTTACCCCCACTAGACAAGGCTTGAGTGTCTGCAGCCAGCTCTGTATCTGCTCTCCTTACTCACCTGTTTTGGGGTCTGACATGTTTGGTGATGAGCTGGTGGTCTCAACCATTCCTAAGAACCATAAAAGAGGAAGAGAATAAATAAAGTGGCTAAGAGAATAGGTCATTGACTATTTCCTGGATTCCTTCTCTCTGTAAGTGTATGTTATTCTGATCATGATGGTTTGGGATGAACTACTTAACTGTTGGCTAAGGGTTCTTTCCAGAAACTCATCTTGCTTTCATATACAGCACCGGGCTTATGCCACCCACTGTGGACTGAGCCATGCCACATCAATCATTAATCAAGAAAATGGCCTACAGACAAATTCGATGATGACATCTTTTCAAGTCATGTTCCCTCTCTCTAGATGACTCCAGCTTGTTTCAAATAGACAAAAAACTAATCACCACAGAATGCATTATAAATATATATATATAAATTATATATATATAAAATAATATATTTCATAAATGTTGTATTTGTCATATATTTATATTATATCTTATATAATATGCATTTTATATATTTTATGTTTATGCAATGTAAATTTATATATTGTCAAAACTAAGATAAATTAATAAAAACACTTAACAAACTGTATCTACATTTGGGGACGGAGAGATACATTTGAGGATACATTTGGCTCAGTGGATAAGAGTACTCAGTGCTCTGGCAGAGGACCTGAGTTCAGTTCCCAGCACCCATGTAGATGGTTCACAAGTGCCTGTAACTCTACATTCTGGAGAACTCAATGCCTCTGGCTTCTGTGGGCACGTTAGTCATGAGCACGTACTCTCTCCACATTTATACACACAATTAAAAGTACAACAATCTTAATTTTTTCCACATTTTAGAATCTATGTAGAAGGACACACAATAACAACCAACTGGACAATATTAAGCAAGTGAATAAAAATAGTAAGCATGAATGTTTTCAAATGTAAACATAGGATGTTTATTATAGGTGAGCATGCAAGTGGTTTATCATGGAAGATGTGCACATACGTATATACACGTAAGACAAGAATGTTTGGGTACAAATAAGAAGTTAAGATGAAATTTTCCAACTTATTTTGGCTGATGTTCATGTCCTCCGTAAATGACAACAGACTGAAGAACCGTGGTGTGTCAAGAGGGAGGTTTCCTGGACAGTCCTGAGGGAGGGTTAGGTGAGGACTAAGAGGTTGTTTGTGAAAACACTTGCCAGCAGCCATTCTGCACAGCAGCTGCCTCCACTTCTCAAAGTGTCCATCTCCAGTTTAGTAGCACAGAACGAACAGAATTGGAAAGACCTCGTTGGGGTGTGACAATCATTTACAACCCAATCACAAAGGACTTCCCACTATTGGGGACAAATATTCAAAAAACTGCCCAGAGACATATACAGCACTGAAACCCTAAGTCATGAAAGAATGCCCAAATTGTGGCCATCCTTTGAGGGAACAAAGCCCAGAATTGTGAACAGAACATGTACACAAACCTCTGAAAATCTATGCAGAGGTGTGAAAAAAAAAGAGTCTTCACAAGCACATAAGTTTCTCTGCCCCTCCCAACACCCCCCCCCCCCCCCAGTCTACATTTCAACATACTGTCACTATTCCTAAGGCCTGGATACTCACTGATAACAGCCTGGTATCCAGAGCATGCTGGAGAGTGATGTACACATGGGGGCTTGGTACTTTGTTCTCCAGCTCACCCACCTGCTCCTCCCCAGTCTGAGTCCTAACATCTCTATCTGGATGTTCCTTTATGCACCCCACCCTCTAAGTCTCTGGGATGCTGCAGATACTGCTGGGATCTCAGCTTGGCCTCTGGGTCCTTGGACACAAACTGAGTTGACAGAGGAACCAGACAGATGTCCTAAGGGTTGGTAGACAGCCTGCAGATGGAGCAAACTCACAAGAGAGAAGTCAGTGACACTCACCAGATGCTGGAATGGGCTCTTGGGATGAGAAATTGGGGTCTTCAGAGGATCCTGATAAGAACTCAAGTGGAGTATGAGGGAGAGACGCTGACCCTGGAGACTTCATGTCTCATTGTCTACTTACATCTGCCTTGAAGCTACATAAGACTCTCCTGCTGTCCGCTTAGAACTTTCTGAATTTCAATAAAGAGGTGAGATGGGAAATCTCTGAAGGACTGATGCTGGGTTCTACAACTTGGGGTGGTGAATCCCCATGGGGTCCACCCTACCTATTTCCCCTCATGCTCTAGCTAAGCGCTCTTCCCAGGGTAGGATCATGAGTTACCCTTTTAGCATGGAGAGGCCAAAAACCGCTTACCTGAGACCACAAGCTCCACAGGGTAACTAGGGTATGACAATAAGTAGGGGAATGTGTCTTCAAAGCCGTAGCACTTGTAGATGCCCCCATCGATAAAGGTCGCATTGCTTTTGATGAATTTTGCCTGGTATAGCCCAGCTTGCAACACTGATCTTAAAGTCAGAAGTGGGTGTGCAGTCCCCTCTTTAGACAGAAGAAAACTGTCCATTTGATGCCTTGATTGACACAGCAGGGTTACATTCTCTCCAGAGGACACTCTGGGGCCTGGGTACACTGAGAGGGTCGGTGTGACCAAAATCTGACCTGAAGAGAAGAGGGATGGATGAGGGGTGCCTCACCTTCATCTGAGATGATCCTTCATCAGCACTAGTCTCTAAGGACTTGGGTCTCACTGAGTCAACTTCTTCTCTGCAACTCTACCACACACCTCAATTTGACCTTTACAACCTGGACTTCCACAGCCCATACTCTCTAATGGGGGTCTCTGATTGGACTGGCTAGGTTCCTAACTTGTGATCAGGGTGTCCAGAATGTCTCTGGGGTATAGTCCCTCAGAAGAGAGTCTATGAATACCATGTCATCTTTACTTGCCCAACAGGAGACACTCATGGGGCTCAAGGAGAAATTCAGCCCAAGGGCCCATCTGGGGTTGTAGGCCAGTGTGCCAGGAGAGGTCACTTCCTCCTTCCCTTCCCTGGACAGAGCAAATCCATTGAAGCTGATATCAAAGAAACACTGATGGGCTAGTGCCTCACCAGGAGCCAAGATAGGGCCATCCTGGGTCAGGAAGGTGGGTTTCCTGCACAGCCTTGGAAGGGAGACAGATGATTCCTATAATATTTCTGTCCCTTCCCATTATGGCCTGTAGGTACCACTTCCTTAACATTCTAAACCTCTAGTTAAAGAGCTAGGAGTTTCTTTAAGCACCTTCCTGCATGGGATTCCGTAGGGACCAGAGCCCATAGATCTCAAAAGATGATTAGACAGTTGCTGGGGCTACCTCACCTGTGATGTGTATTTCCAGGGGGTCACTGGGCTTCGACCACAGATAGGTACTACTCTTGTAGCCATAACATCTAATCGTTCCTCTATGAATGACTGTCACAGGACCTATATGGAAAAGAGCCTGGGACTTCCCAGTAGCGTTTATATGCTGTGAGTCCTGGGGCCTGGAGAACTTCTCATTTTCCTTGGTCAGAATAAAACTGTCGTATCTCTCCTGTGAGACACACTGGAGGGTCATGTTCTCTCCTGAAGTAACCAGAAGGCTTGTCAGGGCTGATAGTGTGGGTTTTGTGGAGAAATACCCTAGACAGAAGAAAGTAACAAGTTACATGGGCTCACACAGCCCACGTTGTCCCTCAGGATTGAGATGTGGGAGCTAAACACTCTTGAGAACAGACAGACCCCTGTCCTGAATGTAGAAACTTAGGCTTGAACCCTTACCTGTCACCACCAGCTCCAGGGTATCACTCTTCTCTGGCCAACTAGAAGGCTTGTGACACAAACAGACATATTGCCCGGCATGGGACTGTTTAATAAGTGGGATGAGGAATTTGGCGTTGTTTCCAGGCTTCATCAGGGTCATTCTGCGCACAGAAACTAGGTTTCTGTAATGGTAAAGATAGTAACCCTGAGCATCTGAGGTTCCCTCACATATGATGGTCACCTGAGATCCTTCGGCAACCACAGATCCTGGCTCAGCCCTGATGGCAAGCTTTGGAAGTATCGCTGCAAGGAAATCAATAGCTATGATCACCACAGGACATCAAGTTTTAGAAACCAACACTCTGCCCCAGCATCCTTTGCAGTTTCACAGCATCAGCCCACATCTGCTATTCTCCGTTCCCACTGCCCAGAGATGCTCCCCTGTCTTCAGTCAGTACCCGAGGCACCCGAGGACACACTTACATGCAGCTTCTAGGTTCCTGAGGCCCAGAGTCAGTCCTGGAAGAGAGTTCCCTGTGAGAGATTTGTCTCTGAGGCTGGAGTGCACCCTCCCTTCCACAGCTGCCTTCTGGGTTCCTGAGATGTCTTGATAGAACAATGCCGGGCTGCAGGGTAAAGCCCCCCACCCCCGACCAACAGTAGAATGTTCTCTCCCCTTCTTCACATCTCACCAAGGCAGACAAAAGCCGTGAGTGTTCCAGTCATGGCATCTCCTCCTGTGGTTGCACCCTTGTAGACGGTTGGCGACAATGCCTAGCAAGATGGGAAGACACACAGGGTGTGGCCTTTTATGGAGGGTTCTCTCTCTTATCACAATGCTGTCATTTCAGTGGCCTGACAGGAAGAGGAACTGCCTTTCCAGTCAACTGTCTTTGGTTTCTCCATTGACGTGACACAAGAAGGATCTGGATTCACTATATTTTTAGAGAAAGAGTCTGATGAAGCCCATGCAGTTCTCAAACTCATGATCATCATCACTCAGTCTCCTGGGATTATAGGTCAGTGATGAGCTAGTCTTTCCTTAAAGAAGCAGCAATCTCACAAAATCTCCCTATATCTGTCTAAATTATTTTTATGTCATCAATGGCCAGAACTTAGCAATAAATAGTCTCAGTGTCTTCCTGAGCAGTAACTTTCTAGCTGAGAGTTGTGTGTGGCTGACCATTCCTTCTCAAAGCCTCCCCACTGGATCTCCTTTACCATTCCAGCCAGACTATCTTCACAGACCTTCCTTCAGGTGACTTGTTGCCTCAACAGACGGCATGTCATCTGCCTTCTCTGATGCCAACACCCCAGAAATTCAGCCACAGCAGAAGCAACACATCCCTAGTGAGAAAGCAACTCCTCAGAAACCTCATTCCACGTTTATCCCCCAGTCATTGCTTCATGGACACCTCATTCCTGGTTGATTCTTCATGAATTATAGTCTTTTAAGACATAGCTGGATGAAATCTGCTGGTTAATCCTGCAATCGTAGTTGTCCACTAGTGTCCAACCAGCTGAGGACAGCTCTTACTGCTCATGATGGGAAGAGAGTCTCCCTATCTAGACTCAGTCCTGGTGTTGGGCACGGTCTGTGTACCTAGGTCTTCAAGTTAGGGTTTTTGGTGTTTGTGTGACTCTTCCCTTGGTAGCACACACTCAGTACTTTGTGTGTGTTGGCTGTTTAGGACAGTGAGTGATTTCCTGTTCATTTCCCAGTGGGTGCAGATTTCAGATGCTATTGGTGTAAATCATGAGAAGTCTCTGTGGTTGTAGGCCTTGTAAGGTATTGGTGTAGGCTTCGTAGCCCACGACAACTTCCTGAACACTCCTGGGTTGTCAGTGACTTAAAAAAAAACTACCTTTCTTGGAACCACAGTCGACATCACCTGGAAATGAGGTGGATAGGCTCATGACCCTTCTCTAGTAGATTAGGGCTTTTCCATTCTCATGATTTATTTCTGGCATTCACAAATGGCTCAGAAGACAAGTTCTTTTGAGTGCTTTTTAAAGATTAAATATGTTTTCATATACTGTACTTCTTTTTTAAACTTCATCATATTTTATTTTTTACACAAGCTTTTTATATGGAACTTGAAAAAAATAAACACATATCAAAATTCATCACACTAGAACTCTGTCCATCATAATATACTCTATACAATTAGGATAATTTTGTGTTTCATAGGGCAGTGTTGCCGTTGATGTAATTGAGTGGGGTGAATCATGGGAAGGTCATATGGAAAGAAGTCCTGGATGGGAGACAAAGGAGAAATTCAGGCCCTGTGCATACTGCCAAAGTCTCCAAGAGTTCAGATGTGCATCAGTCCTCTTTTGTCAGGAAGACACTGTTTCTTGGAGTCATCCATCACCTGCGCTGTTATAACCTTTCAAATTTGTCTTCTACCCAAAGCTCTGAGCCTTGATGGGAGAGATCTAATGAAGAAATCCCATTTAAGACTAAGTGCACTAAAATCTCACTGTCTGTGCTCATTGTCAAGTTGCGGGGCTTTGTGTTAATTCTCATCTATTCCAAGAATAGGCTTTTCTGATGTGGACTGAGCAAGATACTGATTCTTTATAATGCAGGGAACCACTGCACTGGCTTTGTGGAGCAGCCTTGAGAGGCATGTGCCATAGGTTCTTCAGGTTAGAGTCTATGTTCCTGGGGAACCAATGTGCCTTCCCTCAGAGAAGCACTGTGTTTCTCTGTATGTCCCCTAACAGCCTAGGAAGCATGGAAATTTGACAGGACAATTGGTCTGAGACACTAATCTTTTGTACCCTGTGTGACTTGCAGCTACAACTGTCGTCTACTGTACTTCTAGTGACTCTAATACACTCATTATTTTCCTTGTAAAAGTTCACTGTGGATTTTCTAATTATACGATTAAGGTCTTTGTAAAGACTTTTTTTCTTACAATATCCTTAATAGTTACAGCTCTTTAACTGAATTGTGACCTGCACCACTATACTACCATTGTCGTCTTTATATCTTCATGACCTTGCCTAGGGCAACATGGAGTATGCATGTGAAACAGAAAATACTGACGCCATTCCAAATTTCTAGGGTAAATATGTCACTTTATGCAACAGAAGAAGATTTTTGACAGATTCTTTGTAAATCCACTTGCAGTGAATGAACACTGGTCCTAGGTTTAACATTTCTGAAGACATCTTGACTTTTCATCAAATTCTCTTTCTCCATCTATTCTAGCAAACATGTTTCCCATTTACTTCTTGTCTTGGAAAATATCAGATTGATGTTTGAAATTTTTAAACCAACCTCGTTTCATAGAATGAACCCGTGTTGATCTTATCTGTTGTTCCTCTTGCATAACAGGGTATGGTACCTGCCAAATATTTAGTCCAGGGCATTATCTATAATGTCTTCTGAGGTCCTGAGCTGTCCTGGTCCTCTCATGAAATGAGATACTGAGGTTCTGGTTGATACCCAAGTAAGCCTGGAAAGTTTCATCTACTATTTTATTTTTATTATTATTATATTTATTTATTTATTTATTTATTTATTTATTTATTTATTTATTTGGTTTTTTAGAGACAGGGTTTCTCTGTGTTGTTTTGGTGCCTGTCCTGGATCTCACTGTTTAGACCAGACTGGCCTCGAACTCACAGAGATCCTCCTAGCTCTGCCTCCTGAATGCTAAGATTAAAGGCGTGTGTCACTGCCGCTCGGCTTTTTCATCTACTATTTTTGTGAAAGTTTGTTAAGGGAAACAGAGCCACTTGAGGCAACCAGCCCTGCACCATTCCTGACATACAGCCCCTGTCACATAGTTACCAAGGGAAAACCATGAGCTGCACCTCCGGTGGCCTAAAACCCCTGCAGACCAAGCCAACCACTTCCTCTGTAGCTGTGTGGCCACACCTCTCCTTCCACCAGGCACCAGAGACACAGTGCTCCTCAGACCCCAGGGGTCCCAGCAGCTGCCACCACAGGCCACCCACCCTCACCCAGTCACAGCAGCCCTCTAGGCTGCTGACAAATGACCTCACTGTGGCTTACAGCTGTTAACAGCAGCCCAGTTTATCCCTCTGCTCTGAAACCAGAATGCTGTCCTTTTCAGACTCTCCCAAACTGCCTTTCTCCCCCAGCCCCTCCAAATCTCCTTAATAACCCTTAACCCAAAAAACCCACCAGCCCCCTCCCCCTATGTCTATCCTTTCCCAGTCCAATCCCAGCTCTTGGCCACTGACTCCATGCCAGCCAGTCTCTGTTGTCAAGGCCAGCCAAAACTACCTCCTGCCACTTTCTCAGCATTTCCTGTCCTGAAACTCCTCCTGCAGCTCACACAAACACAGCGTCCCCAAATCTCTTAAATCTTAACTCTGTCCAAACTTTCAAAACTTCAACAACTTTTCATTTTTCCACCCTCTCTCCTCCTTAAACTGTCTCTATGAGACCAGCGGACTCCTCACTGCATTCCCTACAAAGAGCCCCCCAGCAAAATACTGCCTGCTCTCTCCTGTAGCCAAACCCAATTCCCCACTCCTGCTCTGTCCACACTTGCTCAGCCTACATTGTTACTCTGTTCCAGCCACTGACTCCTCCCTCCTCTCTTCCTAAAGCCAAGTTCTCCACTTTTGATTACTTTGTGGCCCTTATTTCACATCTCCTTCCTCCAAAGTTTGGCCTCTTTCCCAACTCATTATCCCTTTCCTGTCCCAACACTGCCTACAACTTAAACTCAGTCATACAAAACAAACTATCATATTCTGTAATGATAAAATTTACTGCATTTATGGTTTACAGAAACAAATTTTATTTAGCCTCCTGTGTATCAGATACACTTAATAGATACTTGCTCCTCATACTCTTCAGAGATCTGCTGAATATGACAGTTAAAATGTTTCATTAAAAAGTCTTTTCCTGATAGAAAGACATGCTAGCTCCTGGCAGCATGCCTAATCTCCTCCAAAGAATACAATAGTGCACAAAAGAACTTCTACATGGAGCTTGCTTTAAATGGGGCAAAGCGGGCCTCTGGGTGAAAAATCACCCTTCACCTTGACTGCTGCCATGACCCTGTTCCAGACTGTGGACAAGCAGGAGTGGGGGGTTGATTGTCTCACTTTGCCAGTTACCCTCCAAGTTCCTACTTCACAGGAAAGTATGTCAGATCCTCTGGTCCTGGTAGCCAATGACTGATGCTGCCCTGGGACCTCTGTCCCCAGTGACCACAGAAGATCATAGGGTGACTGTCCAGGAAGCCAGTAAGTCTCTGTCATTTTAATTGATACAAAACCATGTAAATTGTACTTCCTATACAAATCTATCCTTCTCAGGTCTCTGATGATATTGATGGCTAACTGTAGCTTTAACAACAAAAAACAGTCACCTTGCTGACAGGCTTCATACTAAGAAAGATTTGAATTCTGAAGGTTATGAGAAACAGATAAGTTATGTAGGTCAGGAAAAAATGAATGATACAAGATATGAAGGTCTAAGACAGGACTAAAGTTATGACAGCGTGAGTTAAGATTCAAAGATATGAAAATTGAAGTAAATCAGGAAGGTGTGAGTGGGTCATTTACGGGCCTGAGAAAGTAATTTAAGATCCTTGAGAAGTTGTTTCAGGTTTCTCTCCTTGTCTCTATGCTAATCCCTCTACCTCACCCAGTCAGGATATACAATCAGTCCTCCATATTCCTCCATTAACTTGCTGCTTTCAAGGTTTTATTTTTTTTCCACCTTTTTCCCTTGTGTCCTATTCCCTTACTGGAAAAGGGTGTCCTTTCTAGAACTGATTTATATCTTGCCTTTCACCATGACAACCACTCCCAGGATACTCCTGCATCCCTCCTCTTCCTTTCCTCAAAAATCCCCAAACCTCTCATGCCCTCTGCCTCCTTCTCTAGTCCATCCCACTGTATGGGGTACCATCTCTCATTCTTTTGCTGCACATCATAAAATCCTCTCTATTAAACTCAAAAACCCTTCTGCCTACACCTCCAAACCCCAATACTCCCTCCCCTTAACCAGCCTATACCTGGGCCTCAAACTCATCACTTCTATACCACACCTCCCCAACCGATAATACTCCACTAGTAAGAGTCAAAAAATTTCAAAGGAACCTTCCACCTAGTCCAGGACCTTCACTTCATTAACTCTTGTCCCTTTACACCCTTAAGTCTCTAACTCATAGGTCATCCTCTTTATTATCCATGGCAACATCACTCACTTTTCACTCTGAAATCTTAGACACTTTCTTTTCAATACTCCTGGGTGTCCACTCCAAAGACTGTTTTGCCTTCACATAGAGGGTCCCTGATTCTCAGCAATCCCAACTGACCTGGACTGTCCTTACCCAGGAATTCAAAGACAGTTCCTGTCCTTTTTGGCCAGACACCCACTACAGACTTAGCCTACCTCCCCCTTTTCTCTCCCACTCGCTTCAGTATATAGATAACCTCCTCCTTTACAATCATTCCCTCTATGATAGACAATCTGACATTGTTTAACTTCTCAGTTCACTCAGTTCCAGAAGTTACCGGTTTTCACCTTCCAAAGCTCAACTCCCCCAAGTCACCTATCTTAAATTCTCTCTCATGCCAAGCTCTAGACACCTCACTTTAAATCACCTTGTCCATCTCCACTCCTTATTTCTGCCCTTATGGCCAATTTCCTGCACTCGTGAGTCTCTGGATAACCATGGTACATTCCCTACACAAAGCTGCTCCTACACATCCCCCTTCTTCCCATCCACAAATAATTACTTAAACTTAAAATGTTCTCCTTTCTATTCCTGCTCTCCACCTCCCAGATCTATGCAAACCTTTCCATCCTTACACTTCCACAACACATAAACACTTCTTAACTGACCTTTGCCCCTGCCACCCACCTCTCCAGAACTATATAACACCATTCATGGCTGACTTCCCCATGGAAATCTAACAAGTTAAGTCTGGGATCCCTTCTCACAGTCTATTGATTCCCTATCACAATCTATTCCCACCAATATCCCCCTAAACACCTAAATGTTTTCCACCGTCTAGGATTCAATCCCTTCAATTTCATCATTCACATTCCTTACTTGTCCTCCCCTCAACCCCTCCATACTTGTCCCTTTGTCTCACATTCTCCAGTTTCTGTGCACTCCTGTCCAAAGCTCTCAAAACCTCCTACTCCATCCCTTCCATACACAAGAAGGTCTTCCAGCCTACACTTCTGCCTATGCTTTTCATGTGGATGGCAGCTCCTTCCTGTCAGTTGGCGACATCAGATTGACCCCTCCAATATCAATGAAGACAATAGCCACAGCCAAAATGAAAGCCTGTCAAGCTGCCACCCCAGTTTTACAATTCCCTCCACTTTCATGACTCACCCACTTCCCTCTGGGCTGTCCTACAACATAAGCCAGTAACGAGATCATCCAGATACCTGGCCATCCTTCAACACAGGACACTGTGCCAACCCGTGCTTGGTGTATTCATCTTCATCCTCCATTTCCTATTCCCTCAAGATCACCCATTCCCCACAAATCTCATCTCTCTTCTCACATTCCTACTTCTCCTCTGTCCAAATGATTGCCTAAACTCTACCACCAACTGACTCCCCTAAATTCTTTAACTGTCCAGACATCAAGCACTCTGAACAAATCCCACAATCCCAAATAAAAAATATAACTAAACCCAAGCTATATCCTCTCCAACACACGCATACACACACCCTTTCATGGCCAAACCCTCCCTTGGGTCGAGGTCATGCAAACTTCCCTGATACCTACTTCAGTGCCTCTCACTACTTTCCTTTCACCTCTCTTCAGTACCCTGAGTTAGTCACAATCCCTCTCACCACCAGTGCCCCAGCTGCCAACGCCCCATCCCCACCTCCGACTGCTTGTCCCCTCTACCATCCTACTCCCCCTTTGGGAACCAAAGCCACGTTCTCTCAAGTTTCCCATAGCAAACCCCCCAAACCTTTTACACACTGGCCCTCTCCCCAACACAACCACACCCTGCTTTCACATAGTAATTTTTCTTTCTGTATTAACCTTATATAGCCAATCTAAATTTTCCTGGCTCCTCTTGAGAACGTGCAAACTGACTCCAGACAAATACTTCTGTCAACTAATACCCAAAAGTTTTCCTGCGTTGCCTATTCCTAAAGATGAGATCTCTTCCCCTTGCCCTGGTCTTCAGATTCTTCTTTATAACTAACAGGACCATGAACAGTAACAATGAAACCTAACAGTTTTAAATATACATCCAGGGAAAAGTTTTTTCTAAACTCCTTAACTTCCCCTCTATACCTTGTCTACTTTTCCCAACAGATTTCAAGTCAGCTACAGACTGCTCCAAAAATTCCAGCACTAGACTCAGCTATCTCCTATTAATCTATATCCTGGTCCAGCCTCATGTACTATACTTCCCCATACTCAGATTGTCCCACAGAACCTGGACATCAACGGACACATCATGTTCCTCCCAGTCTTAAACAATACCCCAGCTTTCTTGGGTCCCATAAAAACTATGTCACTTCAGGGTCAGCAGGAAGTAGCCAGAGAAAATGATGCACACTTACCCAACACCCAGCCACCAAATAATAAAACAAAAAGTTGGGAATGAAGGGACACTAGCCCACAGGATCATGTGGCTCAGGCAGGCCTTGCCCTTCTCCTCAATTTCCTCTGCCTTGCTAAAAACCTGTTAGATTACATCCCTAGAGCAGGCCACCAAGGTCCATTTCCTTATTTGGCTAATCCCTCCTCCTGAGGCTAACTACCAAGGTCCAGCTATCAAAGTATTAAAGTCCAGCAATCAAAAGCCCACTTTGGCTCACCTAATTAACATGCCCAATTAAAATTAACCACCTCATTCTAACACAGGGTTTCCTCTTGTATCTTTATCAACTACCATTTTCTATGTGCCATATGTGTCTCCTCTCTATATCTGGAGGCAGTCCTTTTCCTCCAGGACAAATAACCCTTCCCCCTTTCCCTAGTTCCCTTCCCCTTTTCCCACATCCTCTATCTCCTGTCTTTGACCCTTATCCCTGCCCTCTGTCCCTCTGGGGAAAATAAATCTCCTTAGTGCTGAGAACTTTGAGAAATTCATCTTGTGGTCCTGAGACAATACATTTCCTTTCAGTTTGTCTTTTTCTGATAAACATTACCTGTATTACATAATCTTTTGTCTTAATTAGGGTTTTTATTGCTGTGAAGAGATACCATGACCAACTTTGCAACTCTTATAAAGGAAAGCATTTAATTGGGGCTCGCTTACAGTTTCAGAGGTTCAGTCCATTATCATCATGGTGGGGAGCACGGCAGCATGTAGCCAGATATGGTGCTGGACTAGTAGCTAAGAGACCTACATCTTGCAGGCAACAGGAAGTCAACTGAGACACTAGGTGTTATCCTGAGCATAGAAAAGCTCAAAACCCACCTGCACATTAACACACTTCCTCTAGAAAGGCCTTACCCACTCCAAAAAAGCCATGCCTCTTAATAGTGCTACTCTCTTTGGGGGTCATTTTCTTTCAAACCACCACACCATCATTATAAATAAGACCTCTTTGGTGTGCAAATGAATGGTAATCACTGTCAGAATTCCACATATTCACAGAGTACATTGGTCATGTCTTTCCATAGTTTCTTTACACTGTATCCACAAACTGTTTTAAAATTTTATTTGGCACAAGGCCTCTCTGAGTTCCATAAGCTGATGTGAACTCTCTTTGTCACACAATCTGGCCTGAAATTCCTTATGTAATTGAGGTTGGCCACAAACTCATAATTCCCTTGTTTCATCAGCCAAGTGCTGGGAATACATATCTGCACACAACACTCATCTGTAGGCATGAATTTTCACTATATTTTCAAGTACAGATTTTATACATAAATAATGTGTGATGTTATCTTGACTATATGTGGAATGAACTGTAATCCAGAAATGGAGGACACACATGTGATCTGGATCTCGAAGCAAGAAGACAGCATGCTTTTTATTAGGATCTCTAGACTGGATGACACACCTTTAATCTAGGCCACAGCTTCTGCTAGAAGGACATGGAAGAAGTAGGAGTGTGTTTGTTCTTTACCTGCTTTCCCTCACCTGTCAGGACATCCATTTTCTTCACTGGTGTTGAAGTCTACTTCTTCAGGATTCTAGCATAGACAGAAGACAAGTTGAGACACACAGCCTTGTGGGACTGAGCAACTACTAGATTCTTGGACATTCTGTTCACAGATAGCTATTAGATCAGCTGTACTACATGCAGCCCATAAGTCATTTCAATAAATTCATATATATATATTGAGAGAAACACAGACAAAGACAGGGACAGAGAGAGAAACAGAGACAGAAACAGAGGAAGAGATTTATTCTGTAAGTTCTGTAACTCTAAGAACCAAGATTAATACATGGTTTCATTTTTCTCCAAATTATCATTTATGCTAACATTATCATTACCTTATGTCTACCTTTCTCAAAAAAAACTTTATGGTGATAAAGATTTAAATTATAAATTATTCAGATATTTTTGTTGCAGAATTTTTATTTTAGCCTTTAATTTAACCATTTCCTTCAGTTTGATGTGCAATTTAAAATATATTTAGTTATACAACTTCATATATATAAGTGTGTGCCTGGGTGTATATGAGAGTGCACTGGTGTGCAATTTTAAATCTAGAATACTTGGTCATTGTGATTTACTTCTCTGTTCATTGACTATTAGAAGATGGACCTTGTACTTAAACACATCTACTGTCTGGATACTCTTTGACAACAGTTACCTAATACAGGTACTATATTTTCTTACAGAAACACATGAGATACTCAGATTTATTTCTCAGACTCTGTCACCATGAAGGGTCTACTGTTCTCTCTTCTATTCACCTCTGGCTCCAAATAGGGTCCTTCTCTGATCAACTGGCATGAGGTAAGAAGGAAATCTGGATTAGCAAGTTTTAGGTATCCAGTGCTGGTTCAAACTTCTAGAATCTGACCCTGAGCAATTTATTGTAAACATATTTAAGCACAGTACAATTTGAAAAAAAAAAAAAAGGTCTGGTATAATATAATCTCCTGTACACAAGAAAGCATAACTATGTTGGAACTCAACTCAAAGTACAAATCACTTCTTCTAAGAAGATAGGTTCTAGAGATAGGGTAAATGTATTATCTTAAGGCCTAGGGAAGGATCTGGTGTGGACTCAGTCATGCAGATAGTACAGAGATCACTTGAACTATTGGCCGCCTCGGGTCTTAGTTGTGGGAGTTTGGGGGTGCCACTGCCTATACAGACAACCCAAAGGTCACGTGGACTATTAGCCACCTCAATCCTGCCTGTGGGAGCTTGATATGGCCTGGTCCTACAGACACCATAAATCACCAGGATATCCACCTCCATCCCCAGCATTCTGGGTGGAAAAACAGGTTATTCATCTTTTTCCCTGAAAAGACAACCCTGCTTTTATAACATACCTGGTTTCTGAAACTCAATCTGTAAGAGCAAGTACGATTGTGCTCCAAACAATAGTCACCTGGAACTTTCTGGATCAGGGTGTAGTGGTTGGGAAGGGTATTTCTGAAGACAACCCTTTTGGCCTCCACCTCCATGAAGGGTGAATACCACTCCTTAGAGAGTATCATTCACTCACTTCTGAATAAAAATTTCTCTGTGGGAAGAATACTGATTGTCATTTGAGTTCAGAAAGGGCAGGGCAAGGAACTTTTTGAGAGACAATGAGCTTCATGTTGTGGTAGTCTGGATGCACTGGGCCCTCATAATCTCATAGGGAGTGACACTATTAGAAGATGTGGCTTTGTTGGAGCAGATACTGCCTTGTTGCAGGAAGTGTGTCACTGTGGGGAGGACTTTGAGGTTTCCTATGCTCAGGATCCTAACCAGTGTCTCAGACCATTTTGTGTTGCTGCAAGAAGTAGGACTCAGCTACTTCTTCAGCACTGTGTCTGCCTGCATGCTCCCCTCCATGATGATAATGAACTGAACCTTTGAAACTGTGAGTGACCCACCCCAATGAAATGTCTTTTGAAAGAGTTTCCATGGTCATGAAGACTATTCACAGTAATATAAACCCTGACTAAGACAACATGGAACTGGGATATGAAAACCAGTTTGGGGATGAACCTTGAAAACGATGTATAGCACATGTTGGTCCCTTTGAGGTCCTAGATCTCAGGCTCATAAGCAGAGTTTATTAGTCTGCTCTTAGATGAAATGAGGATAGGATGCTGCCTCTTTGGACAGGGGTGATGTCTACCAGATTCCATTACTGGAGTAACCGGGAAACATGCCTAAAGATATTCAGATATCTCTAGAGTGTGTAGGTGAAAGGATGCCAACTTTCTTCTGAGCTGACACCTCACAGGGCCTATCCTGAAGTCCTGGGCAAGTTCCATCTCCTCTGCTCTTTCACTGCTCTCCTCTCCTTGTGTGTGGATGAGATGGTCATCACATGCCTTGCCTCCTGACAATAGGGCTTTGAAGAGGCTGGGCCCTTGACTGGAACTCTTGGGCTTCTCTCCTATAAGTGCTCCTGCTCATCCCTGGAGACCAGTCACATGCAGGAGAGGCATGTAAACCTTAGCATTTGTATTGGTCTATATAAAAGCCACTCACAGGGCTCATGACAAAGTTGGTATTAGAGAATCTAACTTGAAGCTGTCAGGTGGTTCTCTGGAAAAGGTCACATCCTTTTTGCTTGAACAGAGTGAGTCTATCACAGCTGATGTAATGTCAACATTGAAGGGTCAGCTTCTCTCCAACGACCAGGAGAGAGCCTTGACAGTTTAACAAGGAGAAGTTTTTGCACAATTCTAGAGGGAAGTCAGGCTGTCTGTTGAAGAGATTGTTTGTTCTAAATTTCTGTCCATTCCATTCAGGCTGCAGGTGTCATTCCCTCTCACACTCTGGCACTCTAGCTCAGGGTTGGAACTCCCCTCTGCCGCATTCTTACCTGGACACTTCGAGCAAAGCTCATGGAAAAGGGTTTAAACAACTCAGAAAATGATAGTCAATGATGGGTCTTCCTCACCACAGATGTGTATTCCTGGGGAGGGGGAGCTGTTACTGAATTCTGACCACACTTGTGGGATTCTCTCTTGCAGTAGTCACAACAATTGAATGTCCCCAGGCAACGAAGGGTGCCACAAAGTCTACAGAAAACATGGCCTGGAACTACCCAGAGGATGTCTCCTATGAGTCTAAGGCCCAAGAGTTCTCCTGTTCTCTTTCCTTCATAAGAGAAAATCCATCATTGCCTCAGCTATGAGAAATGCTGTTGTATCATGTCATCTCCATTACTCACCACAGGGATGGGCTGGATTGATAGGCTAAGTGTGCTGCAGAATCCTAAGAGAGGAGGTGAGAATATCTTCAGTAGGGTCACACAGCCCACTTGTCGCTCAGGGTTGTCTGTGAGAAGGGAACATCACTAACAGAAGACCCATTTCTGAGGGAAGAGTCTTGGGCTGGGATCCCTGAGTGTGTTCTCACATGTCACCACCAGCTCCAGGGTGTCACTGTGCTCTGACCAACCATCAGGGCTGTAAAAATAGGAGTGATATTTTCTTGTTTATTGACATGTCATAGATGTTATAGAGAACCTGGCCTTGTTCCTGATCTCCAGTGGAGTCTATCTGTCCCAAAGTTCTGGGTTTACCTTTTGTTACAGAGTTTATATTTGGGTTTCCATGGTCCCCTGACACCATATTGTCACCGGATTCCCTGAGGTGATCACAGAGGCTGGCTCAGCCCTGATGGTGGGTATGGGAATGGTACCTGAAAGGAAGCAGATGTGGAGGTTGTTGTGTTTGAACAGTGCTGTGGTAATATATTGTGTACCTTAATAAAGCTTGCCTGAGGGTCAGAGGACAGAGCCAGCCATTAGATTAGACATAGAAGTCAGGCAGTTATGGCACACACCTTTAATCCTTGCACTCAGGAGACATAGATCCATCTGCATCTATGTGAGTTCAAGGCCACCTTGAACTACATGAGATTGGCTCAGTCTAGGAGAGAAGCAGAGCTAGACCGTGGTGGTACACACCTTTTATCCCAGCACTTGAGATCTCATGCGTTTGCTTAGGAAGCACACATGCCTTTAATTCAAGGAAGTAATATGGCAGGGCGAAGCAAGGTATATAAGGTGTGAGGAGACAGGAACTAAAGGCTCTTTTTGGCTGAGGCCTTTCAGATGAGGACTCAGAGGCTGTCAGGATCAGCTGAGGAGTTGGCAAGGTGAGGTGGGCTATGGCTTGCTGTGTTTCTCTGATCTTTCAGCTTTTACCCCAATATCTGGCTCAGGTTTGGTTTGTTTGTTTGTTGTTTGTTGTTTACTGTTAAGAGCGTTGAAGATTCAAACAGCACAGTGGCACAGAGAAGGCAACAGTTGGAGATGACCTGGACTGATTTTGACTAGTGGACTATTTTCTCCAGAACGTCGCAGGGTTCCATTTCAAAGCCATCCAACTTGCATAAGGCTCACCATTATTTACAGACAGGCTTGGGCCTCCTTATCTGACACCAGGAGCTATAGGGTCTCACTGGGTTCTGACTGTACTTACGGGTTTCTCCTGTATTAGCCATAACCTCTGAACGTTCACCTCTGGCTGAGGATCACGGCCCTGTAGGGAATAGGATCCTGGACTGCCTGGTGTATAAACACTGTGAGTTCAGAGTCCAGGAGAACTCCTGCTTTCCTTCCTTGCTTTGAATGAATTATCATGGGCTTATTGTGAGACACACTAAAGAATCGCATTCCCTCTTGTAGTCACAGCAAAGCTGGAAAGGGCTGACATGCTGGGTTCTCTGTAGTAGACACGTAAGAGGAAAGGAGACAGTGTGTTAAATGGGCACTCGTCTTCCACATTACCAGTCAGTGTTAGGATGTGATAGTTGGACACCCCTGAGAGAAGACCCTTTCTCTGAGGGTAGATGCTGGGGCTGGGAACCATGGGTGCTCTCTCACCCGTCACCACCAGATCCAGAGCATGGACCAGCTAGGACAGGTCTAATAGTCACAGAGCTATCTCTCTACATGGTGCCACTCAACAGATAGACAGGAAATTCAGCATTGCTACTGGGTTCCAGTAGGGTCTGTCTGCACCATGGATCTGGGCTTCCATCTTTACAGAGATGGCATTCTTGGAATCCTATTGTCCTCTCTACATGATTGTCTCTCGAGTCCCCCAGGGAACCACAGAGCTTGGCTCAGCCCTGAGGATGGGTTTAGAGAGGGTCCCTGCCAACCCTCAGCCTAAGGATCTCCCTTGCATCTCTAGGATCAGCCCATACCTGCTAACCACCATCTCAACTGCCCAGGAGGGGCTCATGGTTACCAGTTAGCAAAGAGCAACCTGGGACAGCCAGAAACACACTCACCCAGCAGTACCAGGGTCCAGAGAACAGACTCAACCCTGGAACAGAGTGTCCTATGAGTGGTCTGTCCCTGAAGTCCTGTCCAGTTTGATTCTTCTCAAGAGCTTCCTGGAGCCCCTAGGGCTTCCGATGGGTTATATTATGTCGCAGACCACACAGTGCCCTCCCACCTTCACATCTCACCCAGACAGAGCAGGGTTGTGAAGGGAAAAGTCATGGCATCTCCAAGGGGCCACAAGGACTGGATGGATGGACAGGCACACAGGATGTGGCTGATGGAGGCTGGTGCTACTTGTCACGTGGTTGTCATTACAACAGCCCCACCGGATAGGGCATTTCACTCCCTAGATGCCTGGTCCTCATTTGCTTGGTGCTCTAACAAGGACAGCCTCAAGACCCTGTATACACTTCTTACAGAAATGGTGTTTGCCTCGTGGGTGCACAAGATGCTGAGAATCAATAATAGTTGGGTGATCAGCCATAAACCAGACGTTTATAGCACCACAAGGAACACCATGGGAAGAAGAGCAGAAAGGATACAAGTACCAGAAGATAGGGAGGATGGTGTGAAATGCTGTCATCTGGGAATGGCACAGCTAACACAAGCATGAAGCTAGAACAGCTGTGGTCACTTGTTCTGACACCGCATAGGACTGTCAACAACCAATCACAGATGGGAGTGGGGGTCTCGTATTACCATGTGCTCCCCTTCTGAATTATTGGCTATTGACATATTCTAGGAAGTGCAGAGTCTTTGTCTTCAGCTGTGGACCCATTGGTGAACTCACCATGCTCCCATGAAGGGCTCTAAACCCATGGACACACAGATGCCTCTGGTTAAACCCGGAGAGTCACAAAACAAAACAGAAAGAAAAGAATACAAAAACAGATTTATAGGGAAGAATTCAATTTGAGAGGGGTGGGAAAGAGACAGCAGAGGGCAGAGGGGAGAGTACTGAGAATGTATTATATACAAGTCTGAAATGATAAAAGAACAAATTTAATTAATAAAAAACATTAATGAGAGACTGGAGAGATAGGTCAGCAGTTAAGAACACTGACTCCTCTCATAGAGGACATTGATTTGTTGTCTCATAGAGGATATTTGATGAAAACATCCCATACTTTCAAAAAGACAGACTCTTTGACTGAACCTCAGAGCCAGAATTAATAATACACTTTAAGGTCTTTTAAGACTAATAACCTGCCTCCTGTTCACCCTGTTTAACATGCCTTTAAGAGAACCTTTAAGAGGACAATGAATCAACAGACATTTCTTGCCTTGGATTTCCCACAAAATAAGCTTCTACAACTTATGCTAATGCATAACTTTATTTTAAATTAGTTAATCTCACATTCTCAAAACCCAGAGTATATATCTTCTACAACAAATACGCACCATAAATGCTTAAAATAGCATACAGATAGTACTTCAAAAGCATATACTGTAGGACTGAATTCTTTGGGGTTAGTCAGAATAAGTGAATTAGTAATCCCTTATGAAACTCGGTTAAAATCTCTGTGAAATGCCCCTCATTCCTTCCTCATGTGATACTTTCTTTGTTGTCAATACATGAAGAGACAAGCCTTTTGTTAAGGACGATCAGATACTACAAAGGCACAGCCAGACACACAACAGAATGACAGACTTGTTAGAGGCCATGAATTGCGGATGGACAGAAGGAGCAGGGAGAGAAGTAGAGAATTCAAATTTGGTCTCCATCTTGGTCAAATCAATCTAAGGAAAAATGTTTCTTTCCATAACACAGCACTGACACATTTTGGTGATGCTTCTGAGGCTATCTTTTTTTTAATGAAGAATTTTTTTATTCATTTTATATACCAATGGCAGATCCCCCTCTCCTGAGGCTGTCTTTAATGTGTTTAACTAATGCACAAATTCAGTTCCTAGCATCCACCATGAGCATTAGTGTGCTATTTCTGATATAATGTGTTATATTTCTTTGGAGTCTATTATGTGACTTCTTTGCTCAAATTGTTTATGGTCATCAGGGAAAAAGAAACAAAATGTACTGAGTAAAGTAACCCAGGCAAAGAAGACAAAGTTCTTGAGGATGGAGAGATGTCTTTGTGATTAGGAGTACACACACTCGTCTACGGGACCTGAGTTCAATTCCAAGCACCCATGTCAGATTGCTCACAGTTTGCTATAACCCCAGCTCTAGGGGGAACAGATGCCTCTGGCCTCCCTGGACACCTGCATTCATATACACCATATCTACACATATAGTTTAAAATAGAGCAAATCTTTAAGAAGACAGAGGCCAATCAAGGCCTGAGCTGTCAGGAAGACACCCATGTGCTTCCTGATGCCATTGGACTCAGGTGGATACCAGTCACCCTCAGGCCAGCTTGAGTCCTTAAGGCTTGGGCTGGTGGGATAACATCGATAGGCCTGCCTGATACCATTCTGCTTTGGTGTGCGGATACTCCCTGCTGCAAGCTGCAGGAATACATTATAGAGATTCAGCTGTATATAATAAAGCTATACCTAGAAAGGTCAAGGGATCTTTCTAGAGAGAAGTCATTTATCAGGGAATATTTGGTATTATCCGGCCTTTAATAGATCAGCTGTCTTCTACTATGAATTTCTTGTGTGCTCATATACTAGTAGACCATATGGCAAACAGTATAAGCTTCTCAGACCTACTGCTAATCTACTAGGTAACACCCCCACAGGCAATAAAAGAGACAGGCAGTCTGTAAATACATAGCTTTGTTTCTTGTGCAAATGAAGCTCAGACCATCCCTTCCTTCAGGCCTAGTGGCATGCCAGAGCTATTGACTCAAGACAAAAATAGGTTTTTTTTACATAAAGAGGTGCAGTAAAGACTAGGCCAGAATTCATGTGGCCAGAGAGAAGAGAACAAGGCAGAGTTTCTGCAGATGGTCAGGCAGACTGGCTCAGGCCAAGGAGTAAGGAGCAAGGAAAAGTTTTGCAGACTGTAGGTGGATCTGAATCAGGTCAGGAGAGGAGAAGAGGAAGGAAAGATGGAGGATGAAAGAACAGAGGACAAGATGAGGTCAGAATTTAGTTATTACTAGGGCTATGAGAGGACAGAAAAAGAAGGGACAGAGAGGAACTGAGTGTCAGCACGGAACTGAACCTGTGTAGATAGAAGTTTGTTATAGAGAAATATAGTAAATAGACATAAGAAACAGGTGTACATAGATTCTTTTCCCTCAGATAACCCCACACTGGATGTAGTATCTTCCCCAGGACTCTAAAAAGGATTTCCTCATGGCAGGACCTTGGGAAAACTCCAATAACTGCCCACTGACCAGCCTGGGTCCTCAAGGTCTGGACTGACTGAAGACATCATCAAGCCTGTATGATGCCATATGTCACAGGTAGATAGAAGCTACCCACAGGCCAGCCTGGGTCCTCAAAGCCAGGGATAGCTGAAGACATCAACCAGCCCACCTGGAACCTCATTGTACCAAGCAGGTATGCGCCATTATGATGAGCACATGTGTGGTGGAGAAATGGAAGAGGAAGAGAAGCATAATGGTGCATGTGTTGTAGAAAGAGGCAATAAAGATGAATTGAAGGTGGTGAGGGGCAGGCTGATATGGGTGGCCTACTTGCCACCTGAGGCCATGGTGAAATCTGGTTCCAGACTGCTGCCAAAGGTTATGTTTGGTCTGTGGTCCTACCACTGCCCGGGTCTGTGTTGACATTCACGGCCCATGTTGCCACCAAAGGCCACAAGGATGCCCAGCCTCTGGGCTGCCACCTATGGCCATGTAGGTGTCTGAGAGCCTTGTCACAACAGCGACCATACTGATCTGAGTGGCCTGCACTGCCACCTAGTGCCATGGTGATGTAAGGGCCAGAGCTGCAAGTGAAGCCCATGCCTGGGCCCTACTGCATTCAGGGTAAACTTTGCTGATGACTTTGCCTCTGTTATCACCAGAGGCTGTGGGGGTGTCTGGGGTCTTTCCTGCAATCTGGGGCCATGTTGGTGTCCAAAAGCCATAGTGCAGCTATGACATAATGATCAGAGTGGTGTGCTCTGCCACCTGGGTCCAAGATGACCCCCGGGCCTAGGCTGCTCTTGAAGGTCATGTCTGGGCCCATGGTCCTATTGAAGCTAGGGTCTGTGTTAAAGTCCATGGTCCATGTTGTCACCAAAGGCCACACAGAAGCCTGGGGTAGTTGGTGTCCAAGGGCCATGCCACAAATGGTGGATGACTACAAAGAGGCAGTGTTTTCTGAACCCAGAAAGGCAGCTGCACGTCTGAACTCACAGCAGTGATGACAACATATACAAGCCCCTTACAAACTCATGTCTGACCAAATATGAGCATAGAGAGGGTAGTTGGACATGAAGGCTCACCCATAGCTGAGGCAATGCTGGCAAATGATAGCTCTTTGGCGATCCGACAGTCTGTATTTTTAAGGGCATGGGCTCTGGTTGAAGGACCATAGTCCAGCGAAGGACTCCCTGGTGTGCTGCTGAGAAGATATGTTAGGCTTCTTACAGTCACTTGAGCAACTAGGAAGAAATATAACAACCATGGGGGTGTGAATCTGGGGCACAGCCGGAAATGTCTACACACGTGTAATGGGTTATAGGATAGCTTGGTATCCGCCAAGGGCCCTGGTGTTTTAAAGAATATATTACGAGTGTTCATTCTGCACTTATCACTTCAGTGTTTAATACAATACGTAAAAATGGAAACTATATTACTAAGAGCTACCTCATAAGTGATGACATCGGTGTGTAGATTTGTGGTGGATATTGCTGCATATGGACATCATGGAAGAGGACAAATAAAGACTCTAAGAACCAGAAGATTGGGAGAATGACCACCAAGTCATGACTTCCAGGTATAACACTGCCATTGCAAATGTGAACTATGTAGCCTGCACTGGATGTGTAAATTACTGGCCCTATCATCAGTCCATTATGGGTCAGGTAAGGACTCATGGGTCTCTGATCATGAGCTACTGACTCGTGATGAATTCTGGGTCAAGGAGACTCACTGTCTTAAGCTGCACACCCATTAGTGAGCCTGCCAGGTTCCTACAGTTCTAAACACAGGTTCAGATTGACACTTTTGGTTAAAATTGGTGGGAAATTACAAAAGAAACACAGATAAGGGATTAGGATTTTTAAGGATGAGATAAGAGTTGCTATGGATAGGAGGGAAATAGAAGAGGATGGGATAAGAATAATCAGAGAGAGGTATATACATGTATGATGTTGTCAACAAACACATCCATTTAATGAAAAAGAAAAATAACTTGTAAAAAGATGTAATTTGCTCTGCAAAGAGAAGTTTTGTGAATGGATCTAACATCTGTGTTTCAGTCAAGTTGTTGAATAGAAATCTTGTCTTTTCCAAGCCTCAGCTACCTCTGAAGTCCATGTGATGGTGTTAATAGGCCACACTATCAGGAGGTAAATCTGTGCCTCAAATGGTGTTCTGTGGAGAGAAGCTCTCAGTTTCCATATGAATATAAACAATATCTGATGCCTTAAATCAACACCAGACATCAGTGTTACCATGATCCTGTCATGCTGGTATGTTGCTGTTAAAACTCATGCAAACGTCAAAACAATAGATAAAATTCTTGGAGAAGATTGTCTCCTCGCCATGCATACAGCCTGGTTTCTTTTTCTTAGCAACAGTGGTTTCTGTCAATTTTCATTGTGGTTAACTGTTAGTGTGCTTTCTTATCACCTACACTTTTCACATCTCCCAAATCAAGATCTTAGTTCATTGTGGGGATTATAATTCCCCTAAGAAGTGTGTGAGGAGCTATTGACAAAAGTATCAGAACTAAGCTTCCAACTTAGAGCAGATGAACCTTCACACTTTCCAAGTCATGGTCCTCTAGCTAGAGTTTACAGCCTAGTAACGACAGAAACTGGATTGCAAAGGCTGACCAATCTTCACCTTGTTATTTTCTGGAGGAAATGGTTGACCAAATAGGTTCATGATGACCTGGACTTTCAGCCCAGATAAGATCAGTTACTGAATTTCTGTGGAAGTGTCTTGCTCTGACATTCAGAACTGACTAAATGGGAGAGCATGCCCCGGATGTAGGAGACAGCCAAACCCCAAGGTTTTGATATAATTCATGAAAGTGACCACTCTAAGAACAGTTGAAACAATTCACCTTCAAACAATCACCTTCAATGATGCTCCACATGCCCTGTCCAGCAAATGAGGGATTTCCTCTGGTCTCTTTTGTTATTTTTGTTTGTGACATTCTCACAATGTGTACAAGGCTTGTATTGAACTCACAACAATCCTTCTGCCTCAGCATTTTGAGCACTGAGATTACAGGCATGAGCTATGATTCATCTCACTCCACTATTCAAATCCAAACTGAATGGATTTCTAGGGTCAGTTCTAAAGGTCACTTTATGAAGAGCTGAAAATAGGGGATTCTCATTTTCTCCCCTCCCTACAGGTAGAGTCCCTCCCCCTCCCACAATTCCTCAGTGTTTCTAGTGGTTTTGGTGATAAAGAAATGTCTTAGTGTGTCACTTTAGATTTAGCTATTTCACCTTGAGACTGACGTTGCCAACTGATTTCTTTTTTTCATTAAATTTGGGGGTTGAGTTAGAAATAAGGCATCTGTGTTGTTCACGAAGGAATGCAGTTATTAACCCAAAATATAAAGTTACATAGAAAAACAATAGAAAATGAGTACTTTAGGGATGCAAAGGGGTGAGAAAATAACAGCATTTGTGGGAAAGTATCAGAGTTTAATGGAAGAATAATTCTCTTCAAACACTTTCCTGATATCTCCGTGCTTCCTAATCATGTCACTGGCTTGAGATTCCAAACTCAGAGTTCACCCAGTCTGTGCCCAGATTTAACTCCAGAACCACATCAGCTTGTAGAATTCAGTACGCACAGTAGTCGTTATTCCACCACTCAGAGATGGGTACTGCTGTCTCCGTTGTTCTCCTCCTGGCTGCATCTGGTGTCTTTCTCGGGCTGTGCTGAGCCTCAAATAGAAGAATTCCAAGAACCACCAGGACCAAGCCACCCAAAGTGATCCTGGTAAGATTCTCCACTGTGTGATCTTGGAGATGTGAGCCTGGGTGATTTCAGACACAGAGGTCACACTGCAGTCCAGACTCTATGTTCCCCACAGGGCACTTACCCCCACTAGACAAGGCTTCACTGTCTGCAGCCAGCTCTGTATCTGCTCTCCTTACTCACCTGTTTTGGGGTCTGACATGTTTGGTGATGAGCTGGTGGTCTCAACTGTTCCTAAGAACCATAAAAGAGGAAGAGCATAAGTAAAGTGTCTAAGAGAATAGGTCATTGACTATTTCCTGGATTCCTTCTCTCTGTAAGTGTATGTTATTCTGATCATAATGGTTTGGGATGAACTACTTAACTGTTGGCTAAGGGTTCTTTCCAGAAACTCATCTTGCTTTCATATACAGCACTGGGCTTATGCCACCCACTGTGGACTGAGCCATCCCACATCAATCATTAATCAAGAAAATGGCCTACAGACAAATTCGATGGTGACATCTTTTCAAGTCTTATTCCCTCTCTCTAGATGACTCCAGCTTGTTTCAAATAGACAAAAAACTAATCACCTAATTTCATATATGTTGTATTTGTCATATATTTATCATATATCTTATATAATATGCATTTTATATATTATGCTATATGAAATGTATATTTATATATTGTCAAAACTAAGATAAATTAATAAAAACACTTAACAAACTGTTTCTACATTTGAGGATAGAGAGATACATTTGAGGATACATTTGGCTCAGTGGATAAGAGTACTCAGTGCTCTGGCAGAGGACCTGATTTCAGTTCCCAGCACCCATGTAGGTGGTTCACAAGTACCTGTACTCTACATTCTGGAGAACTCAATGCCTCTGGCTTCTGTGGGCACGTTAGTCATGAGCACATACTCTCTCCACGTTTATACACACAATTAAAAGTACAACAATCTTAACTTTTCCTACATTTTAGAATCTATGTAGAAGGACACTCAATAACAACCAACTGGACAATATTAAGCAAGTGAACAAAAATAGTAAGCATGAATGTTTTCAAATGTAAACATAGGATGTTTATTATAGGTGAGCATGCAAGTGGTTTTATCATGGAAGATGTGCACATACATATATACACGTAAGACAAGAATGTTTGGGTACAAATAGGAAGTTAAGATGAAATTTTCCAACTTATTTTGGCTGATGCACATGTCCTCCGTAAATGACAACAGACTGAAGAACCGCAGTATGTCAAGAGGGAGGTTTCCTGCACAGTCCTGAGGGAGGGTTAGGTGAGGACTAAGAGGCTGTTTGTGCAAACACTTGCCAGCAGCCATTCTGCACAGCAGCTGCCTCCACTTCTCAAAGTGTCCATCTCCAGTTTAGTAGCACAGAACAAACAGAATTGGAAAGACCTCTTTGGGGTGTGACAATCATTTACAACCCAATCACAAAGGACTTCCCACTAATGGGACAAATATTCAAAAATCTGCCCAGAGACATACAGAGCACTGAAACGCCAAGTCATGAAAGAATGCCCAAATTGTGGCCATCCTTTGAGGGAACAAAGCCCAGAATTGTGAACAGAACATGTACACCAACCTCTGAAAATCTATGCAGAGGAGTGAAAAAAAAGAGTCTTCACAAGCACATAAGTTTCTCTGCCCCTCCCAAGAGCCCCCCCCCAGTCTACATTTCAACATACTGTCACTATTCCTAAGGACTGGATACTCACGGATAACAGCCTGGTATCCAGAGCATGCTGGAGAGTGATGTACAGATGGGGGCTTGGTACTCTGTTCTCCAGTTCACCCACCTGCTCCTCACCAGTCTGAGTCCTAACATCTCTATCTGGATGTTCCTTTATGCACCCCACCCTCTAAGTCTCTGGGATGCTGCAGAGGCTGCTGGGATCTCAGCTTGGCCTCAGGGTCCTTGGACACAAACTGAGTTGGCAGAGGAACCAGATAGATGTGCTGAGGGTTGGTAGACAGCCTGGGGATGGAGCAAACTCCCAAGAGAGAAGTCAGTGACACTCACCAGATGCTGGAATGGGCTCTTGGGATGAGGAATTGGGGTCTTCAGAGGATCCTGATAAGAACTCAAGTGGAGTATGAGGGAGAGACGCTGACCCTGGAGACTTCATGTCTCATTGTCTACTTACATCTGCCTTGAAGCTACATAAGGCTCTCCTGCTGTCCGCTTAGAACTTTCTGAATTTCAATAAAGAGGTGAGATGGGAATTCTCTGAAGGACTGATGCTAGGTTGTACAACTTGGGGTCGTGAATCCCCATGGGGTCCACGCTACCTATTTCCCCTCATGTTCTAGCTAAGCGCTCTTCCCAGTGTAGGATCATGAGTTACCCGTTTAGCATGGAGAGGCCAAAAACCGCTTACCTGAGACCACAGGCTCCACAGGGTAACTAGGGTGTGACGATAAGTAGGGGAATGTGTCTTCAGAGCCGTAGCACTTGTAGATGCCCCCATCGATAAAGGTCACATTGCTTTTGATGAATTTTGCCTGGTATAACCCAGCTTGCAACACTGATCTTAAAGTCAGAAGTGGGTGTGCAGTCCCCTCTTTAGACAGAAGGAAACTGTCCATTTGATGCCTTGATTGACACAGCAGGGTTACATTCTCTCCAGAGGACACTCTGGGGCCTGGGTACACTGAGAGGGTCGGTGTGACCAAAATCTGACCTGAAGAGAAGAGTGATGGATGAGGGGTGCCTCACCTTCATCTGAGATGATCCTTCATCAGCACTAGTCTCTAAGGACTTGGGTCTCACTAGGTCAACTTCTTCTCTGTAACTCTACCACACCCCTCATTTTGACCTTCACAACCTGGACTTCCACAGCCCATACTCTCTAATGGGGGTCTCTGATTGGACTGGCTAGGCTCCCAACTTGTGATCAGGGTATCCAGAATGTCTCTGGGGTATAGTCCCTCAGAAGAGAGTCTGTGTATACCACGTCATCTTTACTTGCCCAACAGGAGCCACTCATGGGGCTCAAGGAGAAAGTCAGCCCAAGGGCCCATCTGGGGTTGTAGACCAGAGTGCCAGGAGAAGTCACTTCCTCCTTCCCTTCCCTGGACAGAGGAAATCCATTGAAGCTTATATCAAAGAAACACTGATGGGCTAGTGCTTCACCAGGAGCCAGAATAAGGCCATCCTGGGTCAGGAAGGTGGACAGCCTTGTCCTTCCTTCCTGGACAGCCTTGGAAGGGAGACAGATGATTCCTATAATATTTCTGCCCCTTCCCATTATGTCCTGTAGGTACCACTTCCTTAACATTCTAAACCTCTAGTTCAAGAGCTAGGAGCTTCTTTCAGCACCTTCCTGCGTGGGATTTCTTAGGGACCAGAGCCCATGGATCTCAAAAGATGACTAGACATTTGCTGGGGCTACCTCACCTGTGATGTGTATTTCCAGGGGGTCACTGGGCTTCGACCACAGATAGGTACTATTCTTGTAGCCATAACATCTAATCGTTCCTCTATGACTGACTGTCACAGGACCTATATGGAAAAGAGCCTGGAACTTCCCAGTAGCGTTTATATGCTGTGAGTCCTGGGGCATGGAGAATGTCTCATTATCCTTGGTCAGAATAAAACTGTCGTATCTCTCCTGTGAGACACACTGGAGGGTCATGTTCTCTCCTGAAGTAACCAGAAAGCTTGTCAGGGCTGATAGTGTGGGTTTTGTGGAGAAATACCCTAGACAGAAGAAAGTAACAAGTTACATGGGCTCACACAGCCCACGTTGTCCCTCAGGATTGAGATGTGGGAGCTAAACACTCTTGAGAACAGACAGACCCCTGTCCTGAATGTAGAAACTTAGGCTTGAACCCTTACCTGTCACCACCAGCTCCAGGGTATCACTCTTCTCTGGCCAACTAGAAGGCTTGTGACACAAACAGACATATTGCCCGGCATGGGACTGTTTAATAAGTGGGATGAGGAATTTAGCCTTGTTTCCAGGCTTCATCAGGGTCATTCTGTGCACAGAAACTAGGTTTCTGTAATGGTAAAGATAGTAACCCTGAGCATCTGAGGTTCCCTCACAAAAGATGGTCACCTGAGATCCTTCGGCAACCACAGATCCTGGCTCAGCCCTGATGGCAGGCTTTGGAAGTATTGCTGCAAGGAAATCAATAGCTATGATCACCACAGGACATCAAGTTTTAGAACCCAATGCTCTGCCCCAGCATCCTTTGCAGTTTCACAGCATCAGCCCACATCTGCTGTTCTCCATGCCCACTGCCCAGAGAAGCTCCCCTGTCTTCAGTCAGGACCCGAGGCACCTGAGGACACACTTACATGCAGCTTCTAGGTTCCTGAGGCCCAGAGTCAGTCCTGGAAGAGAGTTCCCTGTGAGAGATTTGTCTCTGAGGCTGGAGTGCACCCTCCCTTCCACAGCTGCCTTCTGGGTTCCTGAGATGTCTTGATAGAACAATGCCGGGCTGCAGGGTAAAGCCCCCCACCCCGGACCAGCAGTAGAATGTTCTCTCCCCTTCTTCACATCTCACCAAGGCAGACAAAAGCCGTGAGTGTTCCAGTCATGGCATCTCCTCCTGTGTTTGCACCCTTGTAGATGGTTGGTGACAATGCCTAGCCAGATGAGAAGACACACAGGGTGTGGCCTTTTATGGAGGGTTCTCTCTCTTATCACAATGCTGTCATTTCAGTGGCCTCACAGGAAGAGGAACTGCCTCTCCAGTCAACTGTCTTTGGTTTCTCCAGTCATGTGCCACAAGAAGGATCTGGATTCTCTATATTTTTAGAGAAAGAGTCTCATGAAGCCCATGCAGTTCTCAAACTCATGATCCTCATCCTCAGTCTCCTGGGATTATAAATCAGTGATGAGCTAGTCTTTCCTTAAAGAAGCAGCAATCTCACAAAATCTCCCTATATCTGTCTAAATTGTTTTTATGACATCAATGGCCAGAACTTAGCAATAAATAATCCTAGTGTCTTCCTGAGCAGTAACTTTCTAGCTGAGAGTTGTGTGTGGCTGGCCATTCCTTCTCAAAGCCTCCCCATTGGATCCCTTTCACCTTCTCAGCCAGATCATCTTCACAGACCTTCCTTTAGGTAACTTGTAGCCTCTACTGATGGCATCTCATCTGTCTTCTCTGATGCCAACACCCCAGAAATTCAGCCACAGCAGAAGCAACACATCCCTAGTGAGAAAGCAACTCCTCAGAAACCTCATTTCACGTTTATCCCCCAGTCATTGCTTCATGGACACCTCATTCCTGGTTGATTCTTCATGAATTATAGTCACTTAAGACATAGCTGGATGAAATCTGCTGGTTAATCCTGCAATTGTAGGTGTCCACTAGTGTCCAACCAGCTGCTCATGATGGGAAGAGAGTCTCCCTATCTAGACTCAGTCCTGGTGTTGGGCAGTATCTGTGTACATAGGTCTTCAAGTTGGGCTTTTTTGGTGTTTGTGTGACTCTTCCCTTGGTAGCACACACTCAGTACTCTGTGTGTGTTGGCTGTTTAGGACAGTGAGTGATTTCCTGTTCATTTCCCAGTGGGTGCAGATTTCAGATGCTTTTGGTGTAAATCATGAGAAGTCTTGTAGGTAGAGTTTTCCTGCCTGGCCCACAGTCAGGGCAAATCTCTCTCACCTGCCAGTCCCACAGCCGTCAGACCCGACCAAGTAAACACAGAGCCTTGTATTGGTTTCAAACTGTATGGCCATGGCAGGCTTCTTGCTAACTGTTCTTTCAGCTTAAATTAATCCATTTCCATTAATCTATACCTTGCCACATGGCTCGTGGCTTACCGGCATCTTCACATGCTGTTTCTCATCGTGGCGGCTGGCAGTGTCTCTCTGACTCAGCCTTCCACTTCCCAGCTTTATTCTCCTCCTTGTCCCGCCTACACTTCCTGCCTAGCCAATTTCCAATCAGTGTTTTAATTATTGACTAATCAGCAACACATTTGACATACAGAACATCCCACAGCACTTCCCCCCTTTTTTTTTAAAAAAAAAAAGGAAGGTTTTAACCTTAACAAAGTAAAATTACATATAATTTGGGAATTTGGGCGTAGCTTCTCTTACTACTTCCTGCTGGAGGGGGGCGCTGTATCTTATGGGGATACAAAGAAAATTTTAGGATCATGGAAAAGTCCATGAGGGTGTATCGTCTGAGCCAGTTGCCTTCAAACCATTCTGGATGTTGGATCATCTGGGCCATGGTGTCATCGGAGACTTTTCAGGGGGTCTTGGCTGGTCAAACCTGATGTATCTTAATCTGGAACAAATCCATAGCCTCTGGCTTTCTGTGGGAACAAAAGCAGAGTCTCCTTTCCAAAGTAACATATCCTTATATCCAAATTTTGAAGTCAAGGTACCTTTAAAATATACATATTGGCATAACTCAACAGCTTTTACAATCAAATGTTTTTCTGCAGTTAAAGTCCCAAAGACAACACAATGCAGATTCTCTGTGTAATATCCATTTTTACGTGGCTTATTTTTTATACTACCTTTACTGTCTCTTTAAAGACTTTATTTTTTAAAACTATGTATTTATTTCTATAACTCTATATATCATCTTTTTTGTCTCTTTCAAGCCTACGTATCTTTTACACACATTGTAAACTATTACATCTGAATCTGTCTTATTGTGAATCTATTGCCTTAAACTGCAGCAGCTGTGGCTGCTGGATCCACCCACCTCAGCTTCCCAACATGGCCATGGTTTACCGCCAGCTCTGGGAGCTATCGGGGGTCTATGCTTTTAGCCAAGCAGCGTGTAGCCCAGAAACCTCCCCTTTTGCTGTGCACCAGCAAAGGCTAAATCCACTATGCAGCTCAAAGTGCCACTTGCAAAGGCCTCATTCCCGCCATAGGCAGGTCGAGCACGCACGCTAGGAACCCACCAGTAGCTCAAACCAGCAGCTGCCGCTCATTTGAGAGAGACAATTAGGAACTGTTTTTAGCTCCGTTTTAGAATCTTTTCTCAGGTTTTTAGGTGGAAACTCTTGCCACCACATTGGACGCCATTTGTAGGTAGAGTTTTCCTGCCTGGCCCACAGTCAGGGCAAATCTCTCTCACCTGCCAGTCCCACAGCCGTCAGACCCGACCAAGTAAACACAGAGCCTTGTATTGGTTTCAAACTGTATGGCCATGGCAGGCTTCTTGCTAACTGTTCTTTCAGCTTAAATTAATCCATTTCCATTAATCTATACCTTGCCACATGGCTCGTGGCTTACCGGCATCTTCACATGCTGTTTCTCATCGTGGCGGCTGGCAGTGTCTCTCTGACTCAGCCTTCCACTTCCCAGCTTTATTCTCCTCCTTGTCCCGCCTACACTTCCTGCCTAGCCAATTTCCAATCAGTGTTTTAATTATTGACTAATCAGCAACACATTTGACATACAGAACATCCCACAGCAAAGTCTCTCAGGTTGTAGGCCTTGTGAGGTATTGGTGTTGGCTTCTTATCCCATAACAACTTCCGGAACACTCCTGTGTTGTCAGTGACTTAAAAAAATTCTACCTTTCTTGGAACCACAGTGGACATCACCTGGAAATGAGGTGGAGAGTTTCATGACCCTTCTCTAGTAGATTAGGGCTTTTCCATTCTCATGATGTATTTCTGGCATTCACAAATGCCTCAAATGATAAGTTCTTTTGAATGCTTTTTAAAGATTAAATATGTTTTCAGATACTGGACTTCTTTTTTAAACTTCATCATATTTTATTTTTTACACAAGTTTATTATATGACACTTGAAAAAAACGCATATCAAAATTCATCATACTAGAACTAGTCCATCATAATGTCCTCTATACAATTAGGATAGCTCTGTGTTCATAGGGAAGTGTTCCTGTTGATGTAATTGAGTGGGGTTAATCATGGGAAGATCATATGGAAAGAAGTCCTGGATGGGAGACAACGGAGAAATTCAGGCCCTGTGCATGGTGCCGAAGTCCTCAAGAGTTCAGATGTGCATCAATCCTCTTTTGTGAGGAAGACACTGTTTCTTGGAGTCATCCATCACCTGTGCTGTTATAACCTTTCAAATTTGTGTTCTACTCAAAGCTCTGAGCCTTGGTGGGAGAGATCTAATGAAGATATTCCCATTTAAGACTAAGTGCACTATATCTCACTGTCTGTGCTCATTGTCAAGTTGCGGGGCTTTGTGTTAATTCCCATCTATTCCAAGAGTAGGCTTTTCTGATGTGGACTGAGCAAAAGACACTGATTCTTTATAATGCAGGGAACCATGGCACTGGCCAGGTCTAGCAGCCTTGAGAGGCAAGCGCCATGGGTTTTTCAGGTTTGAGTCCGTGTTCCTGGGGACCCGAAGTGCCTTCCCTCAGAGAAGCACTGTGTTTCTCTGTATGTTCCCTTAGCAGCCTAGGAAGCATGGAAACTTGACAGGACAATTGGTCTGAGACACTAATCTTTTGTACCCTGTGTGACTTGCAGCTACAACTGTCGTCTACTGTACTTCTAGTGACTCTAATATACTCATTATTTTCCTCATAAAAGTTCCCTGTGGATTTTCTAATTATACGATTAAGGTCTTTGTAATGACTTTTTTTCTTACAATATCCTTAATAGGTACAGCTCTTTAACTGAATTGTGACCTGCACCACTATACTACCATTGTCGTCTTTATATCTTCATGCCCTTGCCTAGGGCAACGTGGAGTATACATGTGGCACAGAAAATACTGACGCCATTCCAAATTTCTAGGGCAAATATGTCACTTTATGCAACAGAAGAAGATTTTTGACAGATTCTTTGTAAATCCACTTGCAGTGAATGAACACTGGTCCTAGTTTTACATTTATGAAGACATCTTGACTTTTCATCAAATTCTCTTTCTCTATCTATTCTTGCAAACATGTTTCCTTCCCACTTACTTCTTGTGGCTGGAAAACATCAGGCTGATGTTTGAAATTTTTAAACCAACCTCGATTCGTAGACTGAACCCGTGGTGATCATGTCTGTGCCTCTCTCTTTCTGTATCGCGTCTCCTTCCGTATTCTCCTCCTCCGTGCGCTCTCCTCTCTCTCTCTCTCTCTCTCTCTCTCTCTCTCTCTCTCTCTCTCTCTCTCTCTCAATAAAGCTCCAGAAAAGTAACCATGACTCGTGATTCTTCTGTCACCAATAGATCCAGCACTCTCCTCCGTCAACCTGGTCACCACAGATGGCGGCCAGCCACGAGTGCCACCACTTAACAGAGAGGATGTGTGTTAAATACTTTCACTACAAGAAATAAATGAACAGAAGAAGAGAAAACTGGGTTGATGGACATGTTAGTTAGACTGATTATGACAGTGAATTCATAAGGTAGATGTGTGTAAAATCATCAAATTGCACATCTCAAACATATACACTTCTTTTTAGCCATATTTCGTCTAAGATTAGGAAGAGGATTTTGCTTTCCTTTTTTATTTTACCACTTTATAAGACTACATATTGTATTTGCATAATATTGTTTAATTGAAATTAAAGTTTATATGTGAACTATTTTACTAATTAGAATACTACCTACAGAATAGAAACTTTTCAAAAGTTAAATATAATTATACTGTCCCCCTCCACTTTCCTTCCTCCAGTGACTCCCATCTCCCTCTCAAATTGATGGCTCTTTTTCAAATATATATATATATATGCACAAATATATAAACACAGCCTACTGAGGCCATTTAGTGTTTCTTCTTTGAACATGATGTCAGGGCTCACCATTTGGTATTAAGTGATAAACTGAAGGCCATCTCAGGGAAAGACTGATTCTCTCTCTCTTAGCATTCCTTAGTTGTCTGTTGTTCTTTGTCTAGGGGAGGTGCCCTGTGACATTTCCTCCTTCCCATTGACATATCTACTGGTGCTGCCCATGCTCAGCTCTTGTTTGGGCAGCCATATTGTTGGGGCATCATGGCTGTAGCTTCTCTGTCATTCCTAGGAGACACAGTCTCCCAGAACAGAGACCATGCCTGGTTCTTAAGGCACTTACAGTCTTCCTGTCTCCCCTTCGTCAGTGTTCCCAGAGCCTTAGGTGCAGAAGCGGTGCCACAGATGTATCGGTTGAGGCTGAGCAGCCCCATCAGTTTTCCCTGCAACGTGACCAGCTCTAGATTTCTCTAATGGTCTCCGGCTCCTGCAAACGAACCTCCTTGATGGGGGGTGAGAACTACACTTATCTATTAATTTGTCCATTGTTTTAAAACCAGAAATAAACCAAGAAAACATGATATTTCATTGGTGATACAACTGAGTGAGTTCAGAGTGAATGTCTTTTCTTGAAATTGTAAGACAATGACTAGCTTATAGAATGGTAATGTCTGAGGAATTGCAGGACTGAGCACTCTGTATTGGAGTGCTCATGCCAACAAGGAGGCTCATGCCTGAGAAATGCTAATTCTCCTTATAATGATCACTTTCTTCCTGCAGTTCTTTGCCTAAGCCTTGGTCCCCAAGAAATTTTCCCCTTCCATGTGAATACATTCATTGATACTGCATTTTTTAGATTGTATTTATTTCAAGTCTAGAAATAAAGCATTTCTCTAGACAGTTCTAGGAGAAAGTGTTTCACTGAAGACTTCCTGGCTCTTATAATCTTTCTGTGGTGTTCCCTGGGCCACAGATGCCAGAGCTGTGATATAGACATATCTGTTGGGACTGGACTCCCATGATCTGTTGATCACTGAATTGTGTCCACGTGTTGATTTCTGTGATGATCACCATTGGTTGTAAAGAGAGGCTTTTTTGAGGCAGGATTAATACTCTGAAACTATATATATATACAAAAAAAATCAGACTGACTCAGTAGATTTTGTTTATATATGTGTGCACATGCATGTTCATATAGACATGGATGGATGTGTATATATGTAACAATAATAAAAAGAGGTCATCAACTTGAGAGTGGGGGTATGGTAGAGGTTGGAGGAATGGTATCTGGGAGGGGCTAGAGAGAGACGAAAAGGGATATATTCTATTTTAATTAAAAACATATTTATAAAAGAATCATAAAAACTAACCCCTCATCAACAATGAATATGTTTTATCTCTATGAGCCATATAGTAAATGTATCAGAGTTTGACAAAGTCTATGAATTCAAAGAAAAAAGTTTGAATTTGCTTTCTTTTGAGAGGACTCATATGAAGACAAGACAAAAGAAAACATAGAGGTTGTTGGTGGGATAACTGACCTGATAAGTGATAACATGGATGTGTAGATTTGTGGTGGATATTGCTGTATATGTACATCATGGAAGAGGAAAAATGAAGACTCTAAGAACCAGAAGATTGGGAGAATGGCCACCAAGTCATGACTTCCAGGTATAACAGAGCCATTGCAAATGTGAACTAGGTAGCCGGCACTGGATGTGTAAAATACTGGCCCTATCAACAGTCCATTATGGGTCAGGTAGGGACTCATGGGTCTCTGATCATGAGCTATTGACTCGTGATGAATTCTGGGTCAAGGAAACTCACTGTCTTAAGTTGCATACCCATCAGTGAGCCTGCCAGGTTCCTACAGTTCTAAACACAGGTTCAGATGGACAGTTTTGGTTAAAATTGGTGGGAAATTACAAAACAAAAGAAACACAGATAAGGGATTAGGATTTTTAAGGATGAGATAAGAGTTGCTATGGATAGGAGGGAAATAGAAGAGGATGGGATAAGAATAATCAGAGAGAGGTATATACATGTATGATGTTGTCAACAAACACATCCATTTAATGAAAAAGAAAAATAACTTGTAAAAAGGTGTAATTTGCTCTGCAAAGAGAAGTTTTGTGAATGGATCTAACATCTGTGTTTCAGTCAAGTTGGTGATAGAAATCTCTTCTTTTCCAAGCCTCAGCTACCTCTGAAGTCCATGTGATGGTGTTAATAGGCCAAACTATGAGGAAGTAGATCTGTGCCTGAAATGATGTTCTGTGGAGAGAAAGTCTCAGTTTCCATATGAATATAAACAATATCTGATGCCTAAAATCAACACCAGACATCAGTGTTTCCATGATCCTGTCATGCTGGTATGTTGCTTTTAAAACTCATGCAAACTTCAAAACAATAGATAAAATTCTTGGAGAAGATTGTCTCCTCGCCATGCATTACAGCCTGGTTTCTTTTTCTTAGCAACAGTTGTAGCTTGAGTTTTCCTGCCTGGCCCACAGTCAGGACAAATCTCTCTCACCTGCCAGTCCCACAGCTGCTCAGACCCGACCAAGTAAACACAGAGACTTATATTGGTTACAAACTGTATGGCCGTGGCAGGCTTCTTGCTAACTGTTCTTATAGCTTAATTTAATCCATTTCCATTAATCTATACCTTGCCACATGGCTCGTGGCTTACTGGCATCTTCACATGCTGTTTCTCATCGTGGTGGCTGGCAGTGTCTCTCTGACTCAGCCTTCCACTTCCCAGCTTTATTCTCCTCCTTGTCCCGCCTACACTTCCTGCCTAGCCAATGGCCAATCAGTGTTTTATTTAATGACCAATCAGCAACACATTTGCCATACAGACCATCCCACAGCAAACATTGGTTTGTGTAAATTTTCATTGTGGTTAATTGTAAGTGTGCTTTCTTATCACCTACACTTTTCACATCTCCCAAATCAAGATCTTAGTTCATTGTGGGGATTATAATTTCCCTAAGAAGTGTGTGAGGAGCTGTTGAGAAAAGTATCAGAACTAAGCTTCCAACTTAGAGCAGATGAACCTTCACACTTTCCAAGTCATGGTCCTCTAGCCAGAGTTTACAGCCTAGTAACCATGGAAACTGGATTGCAAAGGCTGACCAATCTTCACCTTGTTATTTTCTGGAGGAAATGGTTGACAAAATAGGTTCATGGTGTCCTGAACATTCAGCCCAGATAAGATCAGTTACTGAATTTCTGTGGAAGTGTCTTGCTCTGACATTCAGAACTGACTAAATGGGAGAGCGTGCCCCGGATGTGGGAGACAGCCAAACCCCAAGGTTTTGATATAATTCATGAAAGTGACCACTCTAAGAACGGTTGAAGCAACTCACCTTCAAACAAAGACCTTCAGTGATGCTCCACACGCCCTGTCCAGCAAATCAGGGATTTCCTCTGGTCTCTTTTGTTATTTCGTTTGTGACAGTCTCACAATGTGTACGAGGCTTGTATTGAACTCACAACAATCCTTCTGCCCCAGCATTTTGAGCACTGAGATTACAGCCATGAGCTAGGTTTCATCTCACTCCACTATTCAAACTCAAACTGCATGGATTTCTAGTGTCAGTTCTAAAGGCCACTTTAAGAAGAGCTGAAGATGGGGGATGCTCATTTTCTCCCCTCCATAAAGCGAGAGCCCCTCCCCTCCCACAATTCCTCAGTGTTGCTAGAGGTGTTGGTGAGAGAGAAATGTCTTAGTGTGTCACTTTAGATTTAGCTATTTCACCTTGAGACTGATGTTGCCAATTGATTTCATTTTTTCATTAAATTTTGGGGGTTGAGTTAGAAATAAAGCCTCTGCGTCGTTCATGAAGGAATGCAGTTATTAACCCAAAATGTTAAGTTACATGGAAAAACAATAGAAAATGAGTACTTTAGGGAGGCAAAGGGGTGAGAAAAGAAGGGACCAGTCAGAGAAAATAAGAGCATTTGTGGGAAAGTATCAGAGTTTAATGGAAGAAAAATTCTCTTCAAACACTTTCTTGACGTCTCCGTGCTTCCATCATGTCACTGCCCTCGAGATTCCAAACTCAGAGTTCACCCAGTCTGTGCCCAGATTTAACTCCAGAACCACATCAGCTTATAGAATTCAGTACGCACAGTAGTCGTTATTCCACCACTCAGAGATAGGTACTGCTGTCTCCGTTGTTCTCCTCCTGGCTGCATCTGGTGTCTTTCTCGGGCTGTGCTGAGCCTCAAATAGAAGAATTCCAAGAACCACCAGGACCAAGCCACCCAATGTGATCCTGATAAGATTCTCCACTGTGTGATCTTGGAGATGTGAGCCTGGGTGAGTTCAGACACAGAGGTTACAGTGCAGTCCAGAATCCATGTTCCACACAGGGCACTTACCCCCACTAGACAAGGCTTGAGTGTCTGCAGCCAGCTCTGTATCTGCTCTCCTTACTCACCTGTTTTGGGGTCTGACATGTTTGGTGATGAACTGGTGGTCTCAACGATTCCTAAGAACCATAAAATAGGAAGAGAATAAATAAAGTGGCTAAGAGAATAGGTCATTGACTATTTCCTGGATTCCTTCTCTCTGTAATGTATGTTATTCTGATCATGATGGTTTGGGATGAACTACTTAACTGTTGATTAAGGGTTCTTTCCACAAATTCATCTTGCTTTCATTACAACACTGGGCTTATGCCACCCACTGTGGACTGAGCCATCCCACATCAATCATTAATCAAGAAAATGGCCTACAGACAAATTCGATGGTGATATCTTTTCAAGTCATGTTCCCTCTCTCTAGATGACTCCAGCTTGTTTCAAATAGACAAAAAACTAATCATCACAGAATGCCTTGTAAATATATATAAATAAATTATATATTATATAAAATAATATATTTCATTTATGTTGTATTTGTCATATATTTATCATATATCTTATATGCATTTTATATATTTTATGTTATATGAAATGTATATTTATATATTGTCAAAACTAAGACAAATTAATAAAAACACTTAACAAACTATTTCTACATTTGAGGATAGAGAGATACATTTGAGGATATATTTGACTCAGTGGATAAGAGCACTCAGTGCTCTGGCAGAGGACCTGAGTTCAGTTCCCAGCACCCATGTAGGTGGTTCACAAGTGCCTGTAACTCTACATTCTGGAGAATTCAATGCCTCTGGCTTCTGTGGGCACGTTAGTCATGAGCACATACTCTATCCACATATATACATACAATTAAAAGTACAAAAAACAACTTTTTCTACATTTTAGAATCTATGTAGAAGGACACAAAATAACAACCAACTGGACAATATTAAACAAGTGAACAAAAATAGTAAGAATGAATGTTTTCACATGTAAACATACGATGTTTATTATAGGTGAGCATGCAAGTGGTTTTATCATGGAAGATGTGCACATACATATATACACATAAGACAAGAAATAAGGGTATAAATAAGAAGTTAAGATGAGAAGTTTCCAACTTATTTTGGCTGATGCACATGTCCTGCGTGAATGACAACAGACTGAAGAACCGCGGTGTGTCAAGAGGGAGGATTCCTGGACAGTCCTGAGGGAGGGTTAGGTGAGGACTAAGAGGTTGTTTGTGCAAACACTTGCCAGCAGCCATTCTGTACAGCAGCTGCCTCCACTTCTCAAAGTGTCCATCTCCAGTTTAGTAGCACAGAAGGAACAGAACTGGAAAGACCTCTTTGGGGTGTGACAATCATTTACAACCCAATCACAAAGGACTTCCCACTAATGGGACAAATATTCAAAAAAGCTGCCCAGAGACGTAGGCATCACTGAAACGCCAAGTCAAGAAAGAATGCCCAAATTGTGGCCATCCTTTGAGGGAACAAAGCCCAGAATTGTGAACAGAACATGTACATCAACCTCTGAAAATCTATGCAGAGGTGTGAAAAAAAAGAGTTTTCACAAGCACGTAAGTTTCTCTGCCCCGACCAAACACCCCCCCCACCCCTCACCCCACCCCCGTCTACATTTCAATACTACTGTCATTATTCCTATGGCCTGGATACTCATGGATAACAGCCTGGTATCCAGAGCATGCTGGAGTGTCATGTACAGATGGGGGCTTGGTACTCTGTTCTCCACCCCACCCACGTGCTCCTCCCAAGTCTGAGCCCTAGCATCTCTATCTGGATGTTCCTTTATGCATCCCACCCTCTAAGTCTCTGGGATGCTGCAGACACTGCTGGGATCTCAGCTTGGCCTCTGGGTCCTTGGACACAAACTGAGATGACAGAGGAACCAGATAGATGTGCTAAGGGTTGGTAGACAGCCTGCAGATGGAGCAAACTCACAAGAGAGAAGTCAGTGACACTCACCAGATGCTGGAATGGGCTCTTGGGATGAGAAATTGGGGTCTTCAGAGGATCCTGATAAGAACTCAAGTGGAGTATGAGGGAGAGACGCTGACCCTGGAGACTTCATGTCTCATTGTCTACTTACATCTGCCTTGAAGCTACATAAGACTCTCCTGCTGTCCGCTTAGAACTTTTGAATTTCAATAAAGAGGCGAGATGGGAATTTTCTGAAGGACTGATGTTAGATTCTACAACTTGGGGTGGTGAATCCCCATGGGGTCCACCCTACCTATTTCCCTCATGCTCTAGCTAAGCGCTTTTCCCAGGGTAGGATCATGAGTTACCCTTTTAGCATGGAGAGGCCAAAAACCGCTTACCTGAGACCACAGGCTCCACAGGGTAACTAGGGTGTGACGATAAGTAGGGGAATGTGTCTTCAGAGCCGTAGCACTTGTAGATGCCCCCATCGATAAAGGTCACATTGCTTTTGATGAATTTTGCCCGGTATAGCCCAGCTTGCAACACTGATCTTAAAGTCAGAAGTGGGTGTGCAGTCCCCTCTTTAGACAGAAGGAAACTGTCCATTTGACGCCTTGATTGACACAGCAGGGTTACATTCTCTCCAGAGGACACTCTGGGGCCTGGGTACACTGAGAGGGTAGGTGTGACCAAAATCTGACCTGAAGAGAAGAGTGATGGATGAGGGGTGCCTCACCTTCATCTGAGATGATCCTTCATCAGCACTAGTCTCTAAGGACTTGGGTCTCACTGAGTCAACTTCTTCCCTGCAACTGTACCACACCTCTCATTTTGATCTTCACAACCTGGACTTCCACAGCCCATGCTCTCTAATGGGGGTCTCTGATTGGACTGGCTAGTCTCCCAACTTGTGTTCAGCGTGTCCAGAATGTCTCTAGGGTATAGTCCCTCAGAAGAGAGTCTATGAATACCATGTCATCTTTACTTGCCCAACAGGAGACACTCATGGGGCTCAAGGAGAAAGTCAGTCCAAGGGCCCATCTGGGGTTGTAGGCCAGGGTGCCAGGAGAGGTCACTTCCTCCTTCCCTTCCCTGGACAGAGCAAATCCATTGAAGCTGATATCAAAGAAACACTGATGGGCTAGTGCCTCACCAGGAGCCAAGATAGGGCCATCCGGGGTCAGGAAGGTGGACAGCCTTGTCCTTCCTTCCTGCACAGCCTTGGAAGGGAGACAGATGATTCCTATAATATTTCTGCCCCTTCCCATTATGGCCTGTAGGTACCACTTCCTTAACATTCTAAACCTCTAGTTCAAGAGCTAGGAGTTTCTTTCAGCACCTTCCTGCATGGGATTTCTTAGGGTCCAGAGCCCATGGATCTCAAAAGATGATTAGACAGCTGCTGGGGCTACCTCACCTGTGATGTGTATTTCCAGGGGGTCACTGGGCTTCGACCACAGATAGGTACTATTCTTGTAGCCATAACATCTAATCGTTCCTCTATGACTGACTGTCACAGGACCTATATGGAAAAGAGCCTGGAACTTTCCAGTAGCGTTTATATGCTGTGAGTCCTGGGGCCTGGAGAATGTCTCATTATCCTTGGTCAGAATAAAACTGTCGTATCTCTCCTGTGAGACACACTGGAGGGTCATGTTCTCTCCTGAAGTAACCAGAAGGCTTGTCAGAGCTGATAGTGTGGGTTTTGTGGAGAAATACCCTAGACAGAAGAAAGTAACAAGTTACATGGGCTCACACAGCCCACGTTGACCCTCAGGATTGAGATGTGGGAGCTAAACACTCTTGAGAACAGACAGACCCCTGTCCTGAATGTAGAAACTTAGGCTTGAACCCTTACCTGTCACCACCAGCTCCAGGGTATCACTCTTCTCTGGCCAACTAGAAGGCTTGTGACACAAACAGACATATTGCCCGGCATGGGACTGTTTAATAAGTGGGATGAGGAATTTGGCGTTGTTTCCAGGCTTCATCAGGGTCATTCTGTGCACAGAAACTAGGTTTCTGTAATGGTAAAGATAGTAACCCTGAGCATCTGAGGTTCCCTCACAAAAGATGGTCACCTGAGATCCTTCGGCAACCACAGATCCTGGCTCAGCCCTGATGGCAGGCTTTGGAAGTATTGCTGCAAGGAAATCAATAGCTATGATCACCACAGGACATCAAGTTTTAGAAACCAACACTCTGCCCCAGCATCCTTTGCAGTTTCACAGTGTCAGCCCACATCTGCTATTCTCCATGCCCACTGCCCAGAGATGCTCCCCTGTCTTCAGTCAGGACCCGAGGCACCCGAGGACACACTTACATGCAGCTACTAGGTTCCTGAGGCCCAGAGTCAGTCCTGAAAGAGAGTTCCCTGTGAGAGATTTGTCTCTGAGGCAGGAGTGCACCCTCCCTTCCACAGCTGCCTTCTGGGTTCCTGAGATGTCTTGATAGAACAATGCCGGGCTGCAGGGTAAAGCCCCCCACCCCGGACCAGCAGTAGAATGTTCTCTCCCCTTCTTCCATCTCACCAAGGCAGACAAAAGCCGTGAATGTTCCAGTCATGGCATCTCCTCCTGTGTTTGCACCCTTGTAGATGGTTGGAGACAATGCCTAGCCAGATGGGAAGACACACAGGGTGTGGCCTTTTATGGAGGGTTCTCTCTCTTATCACAATGCTGTCATTTCAGTGGCCTCACAGGAAGAGGAACTGCCTCTCCAATCAACTGTCTTTGGTTTCTCCAGTCATGTGCCACAAGAAGGATCTGGATTCTCTATATTTTTAGAGAAAGAGTCTCATGAAGCCCATGCAGTTCTCAAACTCATGATCGTCATCACCCAGTTTCCTGGGATTATAGGTCAGTGATGAGCTAGTCTTTCCTTAAAGAAGCAGCAATCTCACAAAATCTCCCTATATCTGTCTAAATTATTTTTATGTCATCAATGATCAGAACTTAGCAATAAATAGTCTCAGTGTCTTCCTGAGCAGTAACTTTCTAGCCGAGAGTTGTGTGTGGCTGACCATTCCTTCTCAAAGCCTCCCCATTGGATCCCCTTCACCATTCCAGCCAGACTATCTTCACAGACCTTCCTTCAGGTGACTTGTTGCCTCAACAGATGGCATGTCATCTGCCTTCTCTGATGCCAACACCCCAGAAATTCAGCCACAGCAGAAGCAACACATCCCTAGTGAGAAAGCAACTCCTCAGAAACCTTATTCCACGTTTATCCCCCAGTCATTGCTTCATGGACACCTCATTCCTGGTTGATTCTTCATGAATTATAGTCACTTAAGACATAGCTGGATGAAATCTGCTGGTTAATCCTGCAATCGTAGTTGTCCACTAGTGTCCAACCAGCTGAGGACAGCTCTTACTGCTCATGATGGGAAGAAAGAGTCTCTCCATTTAGACTCAGTCCTGGTGTTGGGCACGGTCTGTGTACCTAGGTCTTCAAGTTGGGCTTTTTTGGTGTTTGTGTGACTCTTCCCTTGGTAGCACACACTCAGTACTTTGTGTGTGTTGGGTGTTTAGGACAGTGAGTGATTTCCTGTCATTTCCCAGTGGGTGCAGATTTCAGATGGTTTTGGTGTAAATCATGAGAAGTCTCTGAGGTTGTAGGCCTTGTAAGGTATTGGTGTAGGCTTCTTTGCCCACATAACTTCCTGAACACTCCTGGGTTGTCAGTGGCTTAAAAAAAAATCTACCTTTCTTGGAACCACAGTCGACATCACCTGGAAATGAGGTGGAGAGATTCCTGACCCTTCTCTAGTAGATTAGGGCTTTTCCATTCTCATGATTTATTTCTGGCATTCACAAATGGCTCAGAAGACAAGTTCTTTTGAGTGCTTTTTAAAGATTAAATATGTTTTCATATACTGTACTTCTTTTTTATACTTCATCATATTTTATTTTTTACAGAAATTTATTATATGAAACTTGAAAAAAATAAACACATATCAAAATTCATCACACTAGAACTCTGTCCATCATAATATACTCTATACAATTAGGATAATTTTGTGTTTCATAGGGCAGTGTTGTCGTTGATGTAATTGAGTGGGGTGAATCATGGGAAGGTCATATGGAAAGAAGTCCTGGATGGGAGACAACGGAGAAATTCAGGCACTGTGCATACTGCCAAAGTCTCCAAGAGTTCAGATGTGCATCAGTCCTCTTTTGTCAGGAAGACACTGTTTCTTGGAGTCATCCATCACCTGCGCTGTTATAACCTTTCAAATTTGTCTTCTACCCAAAGCTCTGAGCCTTGATGGGAGAGATCTAATGAAGAAATCCCATTTAAGACTAAGTGCACTAAAATCTCACTGTCTGTGCTCATTGTCAAGTTGCGGGGCTTTGTGTTAATTCCCATCTATTCCAAGAATAGGCTTTTCTGATGTGGACTGAGCAAGATACTGATTCTTTATAATGCAGGGAACCATGGCACTGGCCGGGTCTAGCAGCCTTGAGAGGCAAGCGCCATGGGTTTTTCAGGTTTGAGTCCGTGTTCCTGGGGACCCGAAGTGCCTTCCCTCAGAGAAGCACTGTGTTTCTCTGTATGTTCCCTTAGCAGCCTAGGAAGCATGGAAACTTGACAGGACAATTGGTCTGAGACACTAATCTTTTGTACCCTGTGTGACTTGCAGCTACAACTGTCGTCTACTGTACTTCTAGTGACTCTAATACACTCATTATTTTCCTTGTAAAAGTTCCCTGTGGATTTTCTAATTATACGATTAAGGTCTTTGTAAAGACTTTTTTTTCTTACAATATCCTTAATAGGTACAGCTCTTTAACTGAATTGTGACCTGCACCACTATACTACTATTGTCGTCTTTATATCTTCATGACCTTGCCTAGGGCAACATGGAGTATGCATATGAAACAGAAAATACTGACGCCATTCCAAATTTCTAGGGTAAATATGTCACTTTATGCAACAGAAGAAGATTTTTGACAGATTCTTTTAAATCCACTTGCAGTGAATGAACACTGGTCCTAGTTTTAACATTTATGAAGACATCTTGACTTTTCATCAAATTTTCTTTCTCCATCTATTCTAGCAAACATGTTTCCCATTTACTTCTTGTCTTGGAAAATATCAGATTGATGTTTGAAATTTTTAAACCAACCTCGATTCATAGAATGAACCCGTGTTGATCATATCTGTTGTTCCTCTTGCATAACAGGGTATGGTACCTGCCAAATATTTAGTCTAGGGCATTATCTATAATGTCTTCTGAGGTCCTGAGCTGTCCTGGTCCTCTCATGAAATGAGATACTGAGGTTCTGGTTGATACCCAAGTAAGCCTGGAAAGTTTCATCTACTATTTTATTTTTACTATATTTATTTATTTATTTGGTTTTTTAGAGACAGGGTTTCTCTGTGTTGTTTTGGTGCCTGTCCTGGATCTCACTGTTTAGACCAGACTGGCCTCGAACTCACAGAGATCCTCCTAGCTCTGCTTCCTGAATGCTAAGATTAAAGGCGTGTGTCACTGCCGTTCGGCTTTTTCATCTACTATTTTTGTGAAAGTTTGTTAAGGGAAACAGAGCCACTTGAGGCAACCAGCCCTGCACCATTCCTGACATACAGCCCCTGTCACATAGTTACCAAGGGAAAACCATGAGCTGCACCTCCGGTGGCCTAAAACCCCTGCAGACCAAGCCAACCACTTCCTCTGTAGCTGTGTGGCCACACCTCTCCTTCCACCAGGCACCAGAGACACAGTGCTCCTCAGACCCCAGGGCTCCCAGCAGCTGCCACCACAGGCCACCCACCCTCACCCAGTCACAGCAGCCCACTAGGCTGCTGACAAATGACCTCACTGGGGCTTACAGCTGTTAACAGCAGCCCAGTTTATCCCTCTGCTCTGAAACCAGAATGCTGTCCTTTTCAGACTCTCCCAAACTGCCTTTCTCCCCCAGCCCCTCCAAATCTCCTTAACAACCCTTAACCCAAAAAACCCACCAGCCCCCTCCCCCTATGTCTATCCTTTCCCAGTCCAATCCCAGCTCTTGGCCACTGACTCCATGCCAGCCAGTATCTGTTGTCAAGGCCAGCCAAAACTACCTCCTGCCACTTTCTCAGCATTTCCTGTCCTGAAACTCCTCCTGCAGCTCACACAAACACAGCGTCCCCAAATCTCTTAAATCTTAACTCTGTCCAAACTTTCAAAACTTCAACAACTTTTCATTTTTCCACCCTCTCTCCTCCTTAAACTGTCTCTATGAGACCAGCGGACTCCTCACTGCATTCCCTACAAAGAGCCCCCCAGCAAAATACTGCCTGCTCTCTCCTGTAGCCAAACCCAATTCCCCACTCCTGCTCTGTCCACACTTGCTCAGCCTACATTGTTACTCTGTTCCAGCCACTGACTCCTCCCTCCTCTCTTCCTAAAGCCAAGTTCTCCACTTTTGATTACTTTGTGGCCCTTATTTCACATCTCCTTCCTCCAAAGTTTGGCCTCTTTCCCAACTCATTATCCCTTTCCTGTCCCAACACTGCCTACAACTTAAACTCAGTCATACAAAACAAACTATCATATTCTGTAATGATAAAATTTACTGCATTTATGGTTTACAGAAACAAATTTTATTTAGCCTCCTGTGTATCAGATACACTTAATAGATACTTGCTCCTCATACTCTTCAGAGATCTGCTGAATATGACAGTTAAAATGTTTCATTAAAAAGTCTTTTCCTGATAGAAAGACATGCTAGCTCCTGGCAGCATGCCTAATCTCCTCCAAAGAATACAATAGTGCACAAAAGAACTTCTACATGGAGCTTGCTTTAAATGGGGCAAAGTGGGCCTCTGGGTGAAAAATCACCCTTCACCTTGACTGCTGCCATGACCCTGTTCCAGACTGTGGACAAGCAGGAGTGGGGGGTTGATTGTCTCACTTTGCCAGTTACCCTCCAAGTTCCTACTTCACAGGAAAGTATGTCAGATCCTCTGGTCCTGGTAACCAATGACTGATGCTGCCCTGGGACCTCTGTCCCCAGTGACCACAGAAGATCATAGGGTGACTGTCCAGGAAGCCAGTAAGTCTCTGTCATTTTAATTGATACAAAACCATGTAAATTGTACTTCCTATACAAATTTATCCTTCTCAGGTCTCTGATGATATTGATGGCTAACTGTAGCTTTAACAACAAAAAACAGTCACCTTGCTGACAGGCTTCATACTAAGAAAGATTTGAATTCTGAAGGTTATGAGAAACAGGTAAGTTATGTAGGTCAGGAAAAAATGAATGATACAAGATATGAAGGTCTAAGACAGGACTAAAGTTATGACAGCGTGAGTTAAGATTCAAAGATATGAAAATTGAAGTAAATCAGGAAGGTTTGAGTGGGTCATTTACAGGCCTGAGAAAGTAATTTAAGATCCTTGAGAAGTTGTTTCGGGTTTCTCTCCTTGTCTCTATGCTAATCCCTCTGCCTCACCCAGTCAGGATATACAATCAGTCCTCCATATTCCTCCCTTAACTTGCTGCTTTCAAGGTTTTATTTTTTTTTCCACCTTTTTCCCTTGTGTCCTATTCCCTTACTGGCAAAGGGTGTCCTTTCTAGAACTGATTTATATCTTGCCTTTCACCATGACAACCACTCCCAGGATACTCCTGCATCCCTCCTCTTCCTTTCCTCAAAAATCCCCAAACCTCTCATGCCCTCTGCCTCCTTCTCTAGTCCATCCCACTGTATGGGGAACCATCTCTCATTCTTTTGCTGCACATCATAAACCCCTCTCTATTAAACTCAAAAACCCTCTGCCTACACCTCTGAACCCCAATACTCCCTCCCCTTAACCAGCCTATACCTGGGCCACAAACTCATCACTTCTATGCCACATTTCTCCAACTGATAATACTCCCCTAGTAACAGTCAAAAAATTTCAAAGGAACCTTCCACCTAGTCCAGGATCTTCACTTCATTAACTGTTGTCCCTTTACACCCTTAAGTCTCTAACTCACTGGTTATGCTCTTTATTATCCATGGAAACATCACACACTTTTCAGTCTGAAATCTTAGACACTTTCTTCTCAATACTCCTGGGCGTCCACTCCCAAGACTGTTTTTCCTTCACATAGAGGGTCCCTGATTCTCAGCAACCCCAACTGACCTGGACTGTCCTTCCCCAGGGATTCAAAGACAGTTCCCATTCTTTTTGGCCAGACACCCACTACAGACTTGGCCTACCTCCCCCTTTTTCTCTCCCACTCGCTTCAGTATATAGATAACCTCCTCCTTTACAATCCTTCCCTCTATGATAAACAATCTGACATTGTTTAACTTCTCAGTTCACTCAGTTCCAGAAGTTACCGGTTTTCACCTTCCAAAGCTCAACTCCCCCAAGTCACCTATCTTAAATTCTCTCTCATGCCAAGCTCTAGACACCTCACTTTAAATCACCTTGTCCATCTCCACTCCTTATTTCTGCCCTTATGGCCAGTTTCCTGCACTCGTGAGTCTCTGGAAAACCCTGGTACATTCCCTATACAAAGCTGTTCCTACACATCCTCCTTCTTCCCATCCACAAACAATTACTTAAACTTAAAATGTTCTCCTTTCTATTCCTGCTCTCCACCTCCCAGATCTATGCAAACCTTTCCATCCTTACACTTCCACAACACATAAACACTTCCTAACTGACTTTTGCCCCTGCCACCCACCTCTCCAGAACTATATAACACCATTCATGGCTGACTTCCCCGTGTAAATCTAACAAGTTAACTCTGGGATCCCTTCTCACAGTCTATTGATTCCCTATCACAATCTATTCCCACCAATATCCCCCTAAACACCTAAATGTTTTCCACCGTCTAGGATTCAATCCCTTCAATTTCATCATTCACATTCCTTACTTGTCCTCCTCTCAATCCCTCCATACTTGTCCCTTTGTCTCACATTCTCCAGTTTCTGTGCACTCCTGTCCAAAGCTCTCAAAACCTCCTACTCCATCCCTTCCATACACAAGAAGGTCTTCCAGCCTACACTTCTGTCTACGATTTTCATGTGGATGGCAGCTCCTTCCTGTCAGTTGGCCATATCAGATTGACCCCTCCATTATCAGTGAAGACAATAGCCACAACCATTTTTGCAATTCACTCCACTTTCATGACTCATCCTCTTCCCTCCGGGCTGTCCTACTACCTAACCCAGATAACGAGATAATCCGGATACTCGGCCCTCCTTCAACACAGGACACTCTGCCAACTCTTCCATTTCCTATTCCCTCAAAATCACCCATTCCCCACAAATCTCATCTCTCTTCTCACATTTCTACTTCTCTCTGCCCAAATGATTGCCTAACATCCACCACCAACTGACTCCCCTAAATTATTTAACTGTCCAGACATTCTCAGACAACACTCTGAACAAATCCTACATTCCCAATTACAAAACATAACTAAAACCAAGCTATATCCTCTCGAACACACGCACACACACCCTTTCATGGCCAAACCCTCCCTTGGGTCGAGGTCATGCAAACTTCCCTGATACATACTTCAGTGCCTCTCACTGCTTTCCTTTCACCTTACCTAGTCACAATCCTTCTCACCACCAGTGCCCCAGCTGCCAATACCCCATCCCCACTACCGGCTGCTTGTCCCTTTCACCATCCAACTCCCCCTTTGGGAACCAAAGACATGTTCTCTCAAGTTTCCCATAGCAAACCCCCCAAACCTTTTACACACTGGCCCGCTCTCCAACACAACCATACCCTGCTTTCACATAGCAATTTTTCTTTCTGTATTAACCTTATATAGCCAATCTAAATTTTCCTGGCTCCTCTCAAGAACTTGCAAACTGACTCCAGACAAATACTTCTGTCAACTAATACCCAAAGTTTTCCTGCGTTGCCTATTCCTAAAGATGGGGTCTCTTCCCCTTGCCCTGGTCTTTGGACTCTTCTTCACAACTACCAGGACCATGAACAGTAACAATTAAACCTAACAGTTTCAAATATACATCCATGAACAAGTTTTTTCTAAACTCCTTAACTTCACTTCTATATCTACTCTATCTGTCCCAACAGATTTCAAGTCAACTACAGACTGCTCCAAAAATTCCAGCACTAGCCTCAGCTGTCTCCTAGGAATCTATATCCTGGTCCATCATCATGTACTATGCTTCTCATACTCAGATGGTCCCACAGAACCTGGACATCAACGGACACACATCATGCTTCTTCCAGTCTTAAACAATACCCCAGCTTTCTTGGGTCCCATAAAAACTATGTCACCTCAGGGTCAGCAGGAAGTAGCCAGGGAGAATGATGCACACTTACCCAACACCTGGCCACCCAATAATAAAAGAAAAAGTTCGGAATGAAGCAACACTAGCCCACAGGATCATGTGGCTCAGGCAGGCCTTGCCCTTCTCCCCAATTCCCTTTGCCTTGCTACAAACCTGTTAGATTACATTCCTAGAGCAGGCCACCAAGGTCCATTTCCTTATTTGGCTAATCCCTCCTCCTGAGGCTGACTACCAAGGTCCATCTATCAAAGTATTAAAATCCAGCAATCAAAAACCCCCTTTGGCTCACCTAATTAACATGCCCAATTAAAATTAACCACCTCATTCTAACACAGGGTTTCCTCTTGTATCTTTATAAACTACCATTTTCCTATGGGCCACATCTGTCTCCTCTCTATGTCTGGAGGCAGTTCTTTTCCTCCAGGACAAATAAGCCTTCCCTCTTTCCCTTGTTCCCTTCCCCTTTTCCCTCATCCTCTATCTCCTGTCTTTGACCCTTATCCCTGCCTTCTGTCCCTCTGGGGAAAATAAATCTCCTTAGTGCTGAGAACTCTGAGAAATTCGTCTTGTGGTCCTGAGACAATACGTGTCCTTTCAGTTTGTCTTTTTCTGATAAACATTACCAGTATTACATAATCTTTAGTCTTAATTAGGGTTTTTATTGCTGTGAAGATACCATGACCAACTTTGCAACTCTTATAAAGGAAAGCATTTAATTGGGGCTCGCTTACAGTTTCAGAGGTTCAATCCACTATCATCATGGTAGGGAGCATGGCAGCATGTAGCCAGATATGATGCTGGACTAGTAGCTAAGAGACCTACATCTTGCAGGCAACAGGAAGTCAACTGAGACACTAGGTGTTATCCTGAGCATAGGAATCCTCAAAACCCACCTGCACATTAACACACTTCCTCTAGAAAGGCCTTACCCACTCCAAAAAAGCCATGCCTCTTAATAGTGCTACTCTCTTTGGGGGTCATTTTCTTTCAAACCACCACACCGTCATTATAAATAAGACCACTTTGGTGTGCAAATGAAAGGTAATCACTGTCAGAATTCCACATATTCACAGAGTACATTGGTCATGTCTTTCCATACTTTCTTTACACTGTATCCACAAACTGTTTTAAAATTTTATTTGGCACAAGGCCTCTCTGAGTTCCATAAACTGATGTGAACTCTCTTTGTCACACAATCTGGCCTGAAATTCCTTATGTAATTGAGGTTGGCCACAAACTCATAATCCCCTTGTTTCATCAGCCAAGTGCTGGGAATACATATCTTCACACAACACTCATCTTTAGGCATGAATTTTTACTATATTTTCAAGAACAAATTTTATACATAAATAATGTGGGATGTTATCTTGACTATATGTGGAATGAACTGTAATCCAGAAATGGAGGACACACATGTGATCTGGATCTTGAAGCAAGAAGACAGTATACGTTTTATCAGGATCTTGAGGCTGGATGACATACCTTTAATCTGGGCCACACCTTCTGCTAGAAGGACATGGAAGAAGTAGGAGTGTGTTTGTTCCTTAGCTGCTTTCCCTCACCTGTCAGGACATCCATTTTCTTCACTGGCATTGAAGTCTACTTCTTCAGGATTCTAGCATAGACAGAAGACAAGTTGAGATACACAGCCTTGTGGGACTGAGCAACTACTAGATTCTTGGACATTCTGTTCACAGATAGCTATTAGATCAGCTGTACTACATGCGGCCTATAAGTCATTCCAATAAATTCTTATATATATATATATATATATATATATATATATATATATATATATATATATATATTCAGAGAAAGACAGACAAAGACAGAGCCACAGAGAGAAACAGAGACAGAAACAGAGGAAGAGATTTGTTCTGTAAGTTCTGTAACTCTAAGAACCACGATTAAAACATGGTTTCATTTTTCTCCAAATTATCATTTATGTTAACATTGTCATTACCTTATGTTGACCTTTCTCAAAAAAACAAATTTTGCGGTGTACAGTAATATAAACAGCTTGGTACTGGCATAAAAACCAACATGTGGACCAATGGAATCAAATTGAAGACCCTGACATTAATCCGCACACCTATGAACATATAATTTTTGACAAAGAAGCCAAGAGTGCACAATGGAAAAAAGAAAGCATCTTCAACAAATGGTGCTGGTATAACTGGATATCAACATGTAGAAGGCTGCAAATAGATCCATATCTATCACCGTGCACAAAACTTAAGTCCAAGTGGATCAAGGACCTCAACATGAATCCAGCTACTCTGAACCTGCTAGAAGAGAAAGTAGGAAGTAGTCTTGAACGCATTGGCATAGGAGATCACTTCCTAAATATAGCACCAGTAGCACAGACACTGAGAGAAACTATCAATCAATGGGACCTCTTGACACTGAGAAGCTTTTGTAGAGCAAAGGATATGGTCAACAAGGCAAAGCGATAGCCTACACAATGGGAAAAGGTCTTCACTAACTCCACATCTGACAGAGGACTGATATCCAGAATATATAAGGAACTCAAGAAATTAGACATCCAGAGGCAGGCGGATCTCTGTGAGTTCGAGGCCAGCCTGGTCTCCAAAGCGAATTCCAGGAAAGGTGCAAAGCTACACAGAGAAACCCTGTCTCGAAAAACAAAAAAAAAAAAAAAAGAAATTAGATATCAAAATGCGGAACAGTCCAATTAAGAAATGGCCTATGGAACTAAACAGAGAATTCTCAACAAAGGAAACTCAAATGGCTGAAAGACATTTAAGGAATTGCTCAACATCCCTAATTATCAGGGAAATGCAAATCAAAACAACTCTGAGATACCACCTTATGCCTGTCAGAATGGCTAAGATCAAAAACACTGAAGACACCTTATGCTGGAGAGGATGTGGAGCTAGGGGAACTCTCCTCCACTGCTGGTGGGAATGCAAGCTTGTACAACCACTTTGGAAATCAACATGGTGATTTCTTAGAAAATTGGGAATCCATCTCCCCCAAGATCCAGCTATATCACTCTTGGGCATATACCCAAGGAATGCTCAATAATACCACAAGAGCACTTGTTCAGCTATGTTCATATCAGCATTGTTTGTAATACCCAGAACATGGAAACAACCTAGATGCCCTTCAACTGAAGAATGGATAAACAAAATGTGGTACATATACACAATGGAATACTACTCAGCAGAGAAAAACAATGACATCATGAGGTTTGCAGACAAATGGATGGATCTAGAAAAAATCATCCTGAGTGAGACAACCCAGACTCAAAAGACAAACATGGTATGTACTCACTCATGGGAGGATACTAGATGTAGAACAAGGATGACTGGACTGCTACTCACATCACCAAGGAGGCTACCTGGAAAACAGGACCCCAAGAAAGACACAGGGATCACCCAATGACGGAGAAATGGAAGAGATCTACATGAACAGCCTGGACATGAGTGGGGGTAGTGAAAGGCGAGGGTCGAGGGAAAGATAGCTTGGGGGAGCGGGAGATCCCAGCTGGGTCAACAACAGAGAGGGAGAACAAGGAATAGGAGACCACGGTAAATGAAGACCACATGAGAATAGGAAGAAGCAAAGTGCTAGAGAGGCCCACGGAAATCCACAAAGATACCCCCACAACAGACTGCTGGCAATAGTCGAGAGACAGCTCGAACTGACCTACTCTGGTGATGGGATGACCAAACACCCTAATTGTCGTGCTAGAAACCCCATCCAACGACTGAGGGATCTGGATGCAGAGATCCATGGCTAGGCCCCGGGTGGAGCTCTGGGAGTCCAATTAGCAAGAAAGAGGAGGGTTTATATGAGCGAGAATTGTTGAGACCAAGGTTGGATAAAGCACAGACAAATAGCCAAACGAATGGAAACACATGAACTATGAACCAATGGCTGAGGGGTCCCCAATTGGATCAGGCCTACTAAAGGGTGAGAGAGTTGATTGGCTTGATCTGTTTGGGAGGCTTCCAGGCAGTGGGACTGGGTTCTGTGCTCATTGCATGAGTTGGCTGTTTGAAACATGGGGCCTATGCAGGGTCGCTTGGCTCGGCCTGGGAGGAGGGGACTGAACCTGCCTGGACTGAGTCTACCAGGTTGACTCAGTCCGCATGGGGGAGGCTTTGCCCTGGAGGACGTAGGAATAGGGGGTGGGCTGGGGGGAAAATTAGGGGGGCAGGAGGGGGGAGAACAAGGGAATCCGTGGCTGATATGTAGAACTGAACTGTATTGCAAAATAAAAAAAAAATTTTATGGTGATAAAGATTTAAATTATACATTATTCAGATTTTTTTTTGTAGAATTTTTATTTTAGCCTTTAATTTACCCATTTCCTTCAGTTTGATGTGCAATTTAAAATATATTTAGTTATACAACTTCATGTATATAAGTGTGTTCCTGGGTGTATGTGAGAGTGCACTGGTGTGCAATTTTAAATCTAGAATACTTGGTCATTGTGATTTATTTCTCTGTTCATTGACTATTAGAAGATGGACCTTGTACTTAAACACATCTACTGTCTGGATACTCTTTGACAATTCCCTAATATAGGTACTATATTTTCTTACAGAAACACATGAGATACTCAGATTTATTTCTCAGACTCTGTCACCATGAAGGGTCTACTGCTCTCTCTTCTGTTCACCTCTGGCTCCAAATAGGGTCCTTCTTTGATCAATTGGCATGAGGTAAGAAGGAAATCTGGATGAGCAAGGTTTAGGTATCCAGTGCTGGTTCAATCTTCTAGAATCTGACCCTGAGTAATTTATTGTAAACATATTTAAGCACAGTACAATTTGAAAAAAAATGGTCTGGTATAATGTAATCTCCTGTACACAAAAAAGCATAACTATGTTGGAACTCAACTCAAAGTACAAATCACTTCTTCTAAGAAGATAGGTTCTAGAGTTAGGGTAAATGTATTATCTTAAGGCCTAGGGAAGGATCTGGTGTGGACTCAGTCATGCAGATAGTACAGAGATCACTTGAACTATTGGCCGCCTCGGGTCTTAGTTGTGGGAGTTTGGGGGTGCCACTGCCTATACAGACAACCCAAAGGTCACCTGGACTCTTAGCCACCTCAATCCTGCCTGTGGGAGCTTGATATGGCCTGGTCCTACAGACACCATAAATCACCAGGATATCCACCTCCATCCCCAGCATTCTGGGTGGAAAAACAGGTTATTCATCTTTTTCCCTGAAAAGACAACCCTGCTTTTATAACATACCTGGTTTCTGAAACTCAATCTGTAAGAGCAAGGACTTTGGGGTCCAAACAATAGTCACTTGGAATTTTCTGGATCAAGGTGTGATGGTTGCGAAGAGTATTTCTGAAGACAACCTTTTTGGCCTCCACCTCCATGAAGGGTGAATAGCACTCCTTACAGAGTATCATTCACTCACTTCTGAATAAAAATTTCTCTGTGAGAAGAATACTGATTGTCATTTGAGTTCAGAAAGGGCAGGGCAAGGAACATTTTGAGAGACAATGAGCTTCATGTTGTGGTAGTCTGGATGCAATGGGCCCTCATAATCTCATAGGGAGTGACACTATTAGAAGATTTGGCTTTGTTAGAGCAGATACTGCCTTGTTGCAGGAAGTGTGTCACTGTGGGGAGGACTTTGAGGTTTCCTTTGCTCAGGATACTAACCAATGTCTCAGACCATTTTTTGTTGCCTACAAGAAGTAGGACTCAGCAACTTCGTCAGCACTGTGTCTGCCTGCATGCTCCCCTCCATGATGATAATGAACTGAACCTTTGAAACTGTGAGTGACCCACCCCAATGAAATGTCTTTTGAAAGTGTTGCCATGGTCATGAAGACTATTCACAGTAAAATAAACCCTGACTAAGACCACATGGAACGGGGATATGAAAACCAGTTTGGGGATGAACCTTGAAAACTATGTATAGCACATGTTGGTCCCTTTGAGGTCCTAGATCTCAGGCTCATAAGCAGAGTTTATTAGTCTGCTCTTAGATGAAATGAGGATAGGATGCTGCCTCTTTGGACAGGGGTGATGTCTACCAGATTCCATTACTGGAGCAGCCGGGAAACATGCCTAAAGATATTCAGATGTCTCTAGAGAGTGTAGGTGAAAGGATGCCAACTTTCTTCTGAGCTGACACCTCACAGGGCCTATCCTGAAGACCTGGGCAAAGTCCATCTCCTCTGCTCTTTCACTGCTCTCCTCTCCTTGTGTGTGGATGAGATGGTCATCACACGCCTTGCCTTCTGACAGTAGGGCTTTGAAGAGGCGTGTAAACCTTAGCATTTGTATTGGTCTATATAAAAGCCACTCACAGGGCTCATGATAAAGTTGGTATTAGAGAATCTAACTTGAAGCTGTCAGGTGGTTCTCTGGAAAAGGTCACATCCTTTTTGCTTGAACAGAGTGAGTCTATCACAGCTGATGTAATGTCAACATTGAAGGGTCAGTTTCTCTCCAGAGACCAGGAGAGAGCCTTGACAGTTTAACAAGGAGAAGTTTTTGGACATTTCTAGAGGGAAGTCAGGCTGTCTGTTGAAGAGATTGTTTGTTCTAAATTTCTGTCCATTCCAATTCAGGCTGCAGGTGTCATTCCCTCTCACACTCTGGCACTCTAGCTCAGGGTTGGAACTCCCCTCTGCCGCAATCTTACCTGGACACTTCAAGCAAAGCTCATGGAAAAGGGTTTAAACAACTCAGAAAATGATAGTCAATGATGGGGCTTCCTCACCACAGATGTGTATTCCTGGGGAGAGGGGGGTGTTACTGAATTCTGACCACACTTGTGGGATTCTCTCTTGCAGTAGTCACAACAATTGAATGTCCCCAGGCAACGAAGGGTGCCACAAAGCCTACAGAAAACATGGCCTGGAACTACCCAGAGGATGTCTCCTATGAGTCTAAGGCCCAAGAGTTCTCCTGTTCTCTTTCCTTCATGAGAGAAAATCCATCATTGCCTCAGCTGGGAGAAATGCTGTTGTATCATGTCATCTCCATTACTCACCACAGGGATGGGCTGGATTGATAGGCTAAGTGTGCTGCAGAATCCTAAGAGAGGAGGTGAGAATATGTTCAGTAGGGTCACACAGCCCACTTGTCCCTCAGGGCTGTCTGTGAGAAGGGAACATCACTAACAGAAGACCCATTTCTGAGGGAAGAGTCTTGGGCTGGGATCCCTGAGTGTGTTCTCACATGTCACCACCAGCTCCAGGGTGTCACTGTGCTCTGACCAGCCATCAGGACTGTAAAAGTAACAGTGATATTGTCCTGTTTGTTGACATGTCATAGATGTTATGGAGAACCTGGCCTTGTTCCTGATCTCCAATGGCATCTATCTGTCCCAAGGTTCTGGGTTTACCTCTTGTTGCAGAGTTTATGTTTGGGTTTCCATGGTCCCCTGACACCATATTGTCACTGGATTCCCTGAGGTGATCACAGAGGCTGGCTCAGCCCTGATGGTGGGTATGGGACGGATACCTGAAAGGAAGCAGGTGAGGAGGTTGGTGTGTTTGAACAGTGCTGTGGTAATATATTGTGTACCTTAATAAAGCTTGCCTGAGGGTCAGAGCACAGAGCCAGCCACTAGATTAGACATAGAGGTCAGGCAGTGGTGGCACACACCTTTAATCCTTGCACTCAGGAGACATAGATCCTTCTGGATCTATGTGAGTTCAAGGCCACCCTGATCTACATGAGATTGGCTCAGTCTAGGAGAGAAACAGAGCTAGACCATGGTGGTACATACCTTTTATCCCAGCACTTGAGATCTCATGCCTTTGCTTAGGAAGCACACATGCCTTTAATCCCAGGAAGTAATGTGGCAGGGTGAAGCAAGGTACATAAAGTGTGAAAAGACAGGAACTAAAGGCTCTTTTTGGCTGAGGCCTTTTAGATGAGGACTCAGAGGCTTTCAGGATCAGCTGAGGAGTTGGCAAGGTGAGGTGGGCTATGGCTTGCTGTGTTTCTCTGATCTTTCAGCTTTTACCCCAATATCTGGCTCACGTTTGGTTTGTTTGTTTGTTGTTTACTATTAAGAGTGTTGAAGATTCAAACAGCACAGTGGCACAGAGAAGGCGACAGTTGGAGATGACCTGGAACTGCATTTGACGAGCCGACTATTTTCTCCAGAACGTCCCAGGGTTCCATTTCAAAGCCATCCAACTTGCATAAGGCTCACCATTATTTACAGACAGGCTTGGGCCTCCTTATCTGACACCAGGAGCTATAGGGTCTCACTGGGGTTCTGACCGTACTTACGGGTTTCTCCTGTATTAGCCATAACCTCTGAAGGTTCACCTCTGGCTGAGGATCACGGCCCTGTAGGGAATAGGATCCTGGACTGCCTGGTGTATAAATACTGTGAGTTCAGGGCCCAGGAGAGCTCCTGCTTTCCTTCCTTGCTTTGAATGAATCATCATGTGCTTATTGTGAGACACACTAAAGAATCACATTCCCTCTTGTAGTCACAGCAAAGCTGGAAAGGGCTGACATGCTGGATTCTCTGGAGTAGACACGTAAGAGGAAAGGAGACAGTGTGTTAAGTGGGCACTCGTCTTATACATTGCCATTCAGTGTTAGGATGTGATAGTTGGACACCCCTGAGAGAAGACCCTTTCTCTGAGGGTAGATGCTGGGGCTGGGAACCATGGGTGCTCTCTCACCCGTCACCACCAGATCCAGAGCATGGACCAGCTAGGACCGGTCTAATAGTCACAGAGCTATCTCTCTACATGGTGCCCCTCAATAGATAGACAGGAAATTCAGCATTGCTACTGGGTTCCAGTAGGGTCTGTCTGCACCATGGATCTGGGCTTCCATCTTTACAGAGATGGTATTCCTGGGATCCTGTTGTCCTCTCCACATGATTGTCGCTCGAGTCCCCCAGGGAACCACAGAGCTTGGCTCAGCCCTGAGGATGGGTTTAGAGAGGGTCCCTGCCAACCCTCAGCCTAAGGATCTCCCTTGCATCTCAGGGATCAGCCCATACCTGCTAACCACCATCTCAACTGCCCAGGAGGGGCTCATAGTTACCAGTTAGCAAAGAGCAACCTGGGACAGCCAGAAACACACTCACCCAGCAGTACCAGGGTCCAGAGAACAGACTCGACCCTGGAATAGATTGTCCTATGAGTGGTCTGTCCCTGAAGTCCTGTCCAGTTTGATTCTTCTCAAGAGCTTCCTGGAGCCCCTAGGGCTTCCGATGGGTTATATTATCTCCCAGACCACAAAGTGCCCTCTCACCTTCACATCTCACCAAGACAGAGCAGGGTTGTGAAGGGAAAAGTCATGGCATCTCCAAGGGGCCACAAGGCCTGGATGGATGGACAGGCACACAGGATGTGGCTGATGGAGGCTGGTGCTACTTGTCATGTGGTTGTCATTACAACAGCCCCACCCAGATAGGGCATTTCATTCCCTAGATGCCTGGTCCTCATTTGTTTGGTGCTGTAACTAGGACAACCTCAAAACCCTGTATACACTTCTTACAGAAATGGTGTTTGCCTCGAGGGTGCACAAGATGTTGAGAATCAATAATGGTTGGGTGCTCAGCCATAAACCAGACGTTTATAGCACCACAAGGAACACCATGGGAAGAAGAGCAGAAAGGTTACAAGTACCAGAAGATAGGGAGGATGGTTGTGAAATGCTGTCTTCTGGGAATGGTACAGCTATTACAAGCATGAAGCTAGAACAGCTGTGGTCACTTGTTCTGACACCGCATAGGACTGTCAACAACCAATCACAGATGGGGGTGGGGGCCTCATGGGACCATGGGCTCCCCTGATGAACTATTGGCTATTGACATATTCTAGGAAGTGCAGAGTTTTTGTCTTCAGCTGTGGACCCATTGGTGAACTCACCATGCTCCCATGTAGGGCTCTAAACCCATGGACACACAGATGCCTCTGGTTAAACCCTGAGAGTCACAAAACAAAACAGAAAGAAAAGAATACAAAAAAGGATTTACAGGGAAGAATTCAATTTGAGAGGGGTAGGAAAGAGACAACAGAGGGCAGAGGGGAGAGTACTGAGAATGTATTATATACAAGTCTGAAATGATAAAAGAACAAATTTAATTAATAAAAAACATTAATGAGAGACTGGAAAGATAGGTCAGCAGTTAAGAACACTGACTCCTCTCATAGAGGACATTGATTTGTTGTCTCATAGAGGATATTTGATGAAAACATCCCATACTTTCAAAAAGACAGAATCTTTTACTGAACCTCAGAGCCAGAATTAATAATACACTTTGAGGTCTTTTAAGACTAATAACCTGCCTCCTGTTCACCCTGTTTAACATGCCTTGAAGAGAACCTTTAAGAGGACAATGTATCAACAGACCTTTCTTGCCTTGGATTTCCCACAAAATAAGCTTCTACAACTTATGCTAATGCATAACTTTATTTTAAATTAGTTAATCTCACATTCTCAAAACTCAGAGTAATATATCTTCTACAACAAATACCCACCATAAAGGCTTAAAACAGCATACAGATATTACTTCATAAGCGTATACTGAAGAACTGTATTCTTTGGGGTTAGTCAGCATAAGTGAATTAGTAATCCCTTATGAAACTTGGTTAAAATCTCTGTGGATTGCCCCTTATTCCTTCCTCATGTGATACTTTCTTTGTTGTCAATACATGAAGAGACAAGCCTTTTGTTAAGGACGATCAGATACTACAAAGGCACAGCCAGACACACAACAGAATGACAGACTAGTTAGAGGCCATGTGTTGTGGATGGACAGAAGGAGCAGGGAGAGAAGTAGAGAATTCAAATTTGGTCTCCATCTTGGTCAAATCAATCTAATGAAAAATGTTTCTTTCCATAACACAGCACTGACACATTTTGGTGATGCTTCTGAGGCTATCTATTTTTTTAATGAAGAATTTTTTTATTCATTTTATATACCAATGACAGATCCCCCTCTCCTGAGGCTGTCTTTAATGTGTTTAACTAATGCACAAATTCAGTTCCTAGCATCCACCATGAGCATTAGTGTGCTATTTCTGATATAATGTGTTATATTTCTTTGGAGTCTATTATGTGACTTCTTTGCTCAAATTGTTTATGGTCATCAGAAAAAAAGAAACAAAATGTACTGAGTAAAGTAACCCAGGCAAAGAAGACAAAGTTCTTGAGGATGGAGAGATGTCTTTGTGATTAGGAGTACACACACTTGTCTACGGGACCTGGGTTCAATTCCAAGCACCCATGTCAGATGGCTCACAGTTTGCTATAACCCCAGCTCTAGGGGGATCAGATGCCTCTGGCCTCCCTGGACACCTGCATTCATATACACCATATCTTCACATATAGTTTAAAATAGAGCAAATCTTTAAGAAGACAGAGGCCACTCAAGGCCTGAGCTGTCAGGAAGACACCCATGTGCTTCCTGATGCCATTGGACTCAGGTGGATACCAGTCACCCTCAGGCCAGCTTGAGTCCTTAAGGCTTGGGCTGGTGGGATAACATCGATAGGCCTGCCTGATACCATTCTGCTTTGGTGTGCGGATACTCCCTGCTGCAAGCTGCAGGAATACATTATAGAGATTCAGCTGTATATAATAAAGCTATACCTAGAAAGGTCAAGGGATCTTTCTAGAGAGAAGTCATTTATCAGGGAATATTTGGTATTATCCGGCCTTTAATAGATCAGCTGTCTTCTACTATGAATTTCTTGTGTGCTCATACACTACTAGACCATATGGCAAACAGTATAAGCTTCTCAGATCTACTGCTAATCTACTAGGTAACACCCCTACAGGCAGTAAAGGAGACAGGCAGACTGTAAATACATAGCTTTGTTTCTTGTGCAAATGAAGCTCATACCATCCCTTCCTTCAGGCCTAGTGGCATGCCAGAGCTATTGACTCAAGACAAAAAGAGTTTTTTTTTACATAACGAGGTGTAGTAAAGACTAGGTCAGAATTCATGTGGCCAGAGAGAAGAGAACAAGGCAGAGTTTCTGTAGATGGTCAGGCAGACTGGCTCAGGCCAAGGAGTAAGGAGCAAGGAAAAGTTTTGCAGACTGTAGGTGGATTTGAATGAGGTCAGGAGAGGAGAAGAGGAAGGAAAGATGGAGGATGAAAGAACAGAGGACAAGATGAGGTCAGAATTTAGTTATTACTAGGGCTATGAGAGGACAGAAAAAGAAGGGACAGAGAGGAACTGAGTGTCAGCACGGAACTGAACCTGTGTAGATAGAAGTTTGTTATAGAGAAATATAGTAAATAGACATAAGAAACAGGTGTACATAGATTCTTTTCCCTCAGATAACCCCACACTGGATGTAGTATCTTCCCCAGGACTCTAAAAAGGATTTCCTCATGGCAGGACCTTGGGAAAACTCCAATAACTGCCCACTGACCAGCCTGGGTCCTCAAGGTCTGGACTGACTGAAGACATCATCAAGCCTGTATGATGCCATATGTCACAGGTAGATAGAAGCTACCCACAGGCCAGCCTGGGTCCTCAAAGCCAGGGATAGCTGAAGACATCAACCAGCCCACCTGGACCCTCATTGTACCAAGCAGGTAGGCGCCATTATGATGAGCACATGTGTGGTGGAGAAATGGAAGAGGAAGAGAAGCATAATGGTGCATGTGTTGTAGAAAGAGGCAAAAAAGATGAATTGAAGGTGGTGAGGGGCAGGCTGATATGGGTGGCCTACTTGCCACCTGAGGCCATGGTGAAATCTGGTTCCAGACTGCTGCCAAAGGTCATGTTTTGGTCTGTGGTCCTACCATTGCCCGGGTCTGTGTTGACATTCACGGCCCATGTTGCCACCAAAGGCCACAAGGATGCCCAGCCTCTGGGCTGCCACCTATGGCCATGTAGGTGTCTGAGAGCCTTGTCACAACAGCAGCCATACTGATCTGAGTGGCCTGCACTGCCACCTAGTGCCATGGTGATGTCTGGGCCAGAGGTGCAAAAGAAGCTCATGCCTGGGCCCAACTGTAATCAGGGTAAACTTTGCTGATGACTTTGCCTCTGTTATCACCAAAGGCTGTGGGGATGTCTGGGGTCTGACCTGCAATCTGAGGCCATGCTGGTGTCCAAAAGCCATAGTGCAGCTATGACATAATGATCAGCGTGGTTTGCTCTGCCACCTGGGGCCAAGATGACCCCCGGGCCTAGGCTGCTCTTGAAGGTCATGTCTGGGCCCATGGTCCTATTGAAGCTAGGGTCTGTGTTAAAGTCCATGGTCCATGTTGTCACCAAAGGCCACACAGAAGCCTGGGGTAGTTGGTGTCCAAGGGCCATGCCACAAATGGTGGATGACTACAAGGAGGCAGTGTTTTCTGAACCCAGAAAGGCAGCTGCACGTCTGAACTCACAGCAGTGATGACAGCATATACAAGCCCCTTACAAGCTCATGTCTGACCAAATATGAGCATAGAGAGGGTAGTTGGACATGAAGGCTCACCCATAGCTGAGGCAATGCTGGCAACTGATAGCTCTTTGGAGATCCGACAGTCTGTATTTTTAAGGGCATGGGCTCTGGTTGATGGACCATAGTCCAGCGAAGAACTCTCTGGTGTGTTCCTGAGAAGATATGTTAGGCTTCTTACAGTCACTTGAGCAACTAGGAAGAAATATAACAAGCATGGGGGTGTGAATCTGGGGCACAGCCTGAAATGTCTACACACTTGTAATGGGATATAGGATAGCTTGGTATCCGCCAAGGGCCCTGGTGTTTTAAAGAATATATTACAAGTGTTCATTCTGCACTTATCACTTCAATGTTTAATACAATATGTAAAAATGGAAACTATATTACTAAGAGCTACCTGAGAAGAGATGACATGGGTGTGTGGATTTGTGGTGGATATTGCTGCATATGTACATCATGGAAGAGGAAAAATGAAGATTCTAAGAACCAGAAGATTGGGAGAATGACCACCAAGTCATGACTTCCAGGTATAACACTGCCATTGCAAATGTGAACTATGTAGCCTGCGCTGGATGTGTAAATTACTGGCCCTATCATCAGTCCATTATGGGTCAGGTAAGGACTCATGGGTCTCTGATCATGAGCTATTGACTCGTGATGAATTCTGGGTCAAGGAGACTCACTGTCTTAAGTTGCATACCCATCAGTGAGCCTGCCAGGTTCCTACAGTTCTAAACACAGATTCAGATGGACACTTTTGGTTAAAATCGTTGGGAAATTAAGAAAGAAACACAGATAAGGGATTAGGATTTTTAAGGATGAGATAAGAGTTGCTATGGATAGGAGGGAAATAGAAGAGGATGGGATAAGAATAATCAGAGAAAGGTATGTACATGTATGATGTTGTCAACAAACACATCCATTTAATGAAAAAGAAAAATAACTTGTAAAAAGGTGTAATTTGCTCTGCAAAGAGAAGTTTTGTGAATGGATCTAACATCTGTTTCAGTCAAGTTGGTGATAGAAATCTTGTCTTTTCCAAGCCTCAGCTACCTCTGAAGTCCATGTGATGGTGGTAATAGGCCAAAGTATGAGGAAGTAGATCTGTGCCTCAAAAGATGTTCTGTGGAGAGAAAGTCTCAGTTTCCATATGAATATAAACAATATCTGATGCCTTAAATCAACACCAGACATCAGTGTTACCATGATCCTGTCAGGCTGGTATGTTGCTTTTAAAACTCATGCAAACTTCAAAACAATAGATAAAATTCTTGGAGAAGATTGTCTCCTCGCCATGCATACAGCCTGATTTCTTTTTCTTAGCAACAGTGTAGCTTGAGTTTTCCTGCCTGGCCCACAGTCAGGACAAATCTCTCTCACCTGCCAGTCCCACAGCTGCTCAGACTCGACCAAGTAAACACAGAGACTTATATTGCTTACAAACTGTATGGCCGTGGCAGGCTTCTTGCTAACTGTTCTTATAGCTTAATTTAATCCATTTCCATTAATCTATACCTTGCCACATGGCTCGTGGCTTACTGGCATCTTCACATGCTGTTTGTCATCATGGCGGCTGGCAGTGTCTCTCTGACTCAGCCTTCCACTTCCCAGCTTTATTCTCCTCCTTGTCCCGCCTACACTTCCTGCCTAGCCAATGGCCAATCAGTGTTTTATTTAATGACCAATCAGCAACACATTTGCCATACAGACCATCTCACAGCAAACAGTGGTTTGTGTAAATTTTCATTGTGGTTAATTGTAAGTGTGCTTTCTTATCACCTACACTTTTCACATCTCCCAAATCAAGATCTTAGTTCATTGTGGGGATTATAATTCCCCTAAGAAGTGTGTGCGGAGCTGTTGAGAAAAGTATCAGAGCTAAGCTTCCAACTTAGAGCAGATGAACCTTCACACTTTCCAAGTCATGGTCCTCTAGCCAGAGTTTACAGCCTAGTAACCACGGAAACTGAATTGCAAAGGCTGACCAATCTTCACCTTGTTATTTTCTGGAGGAAATGGTTGACCAAATAGGTTCATGGTGTCCTGAACTTTCAGCCCAGATAAGATCAGTTACTGAATTTCTGTGGAAGTGTCTTGCTCTGACATTCAGAACTGACTAAATGGGAGAGCGTGCCCTGGATGTAGGAGAGAGCCAAACCCCAAGATTTTGATATAATTCATGAAAGTGACCACTCTAAGAATGGTAGAAGCAACTCACCTTCAAACAAAGACCTTCAGTGATGCTCCACACGCCCTGTCCAGCAAATCAGGGATTTCCTCTGGTCTCTTTTGTTATTTCGTTTGTGACAGTCTCACAATGTGTACGAGGCTTGTATTGAACTCACAACAATCCTTCTGCCCCAGCATTTTGAGCACTGAGATTACAGCCATGAGCTAGGATTCATCTCACTCCGCTATTCAAACCCAAACTGCATGGATTTCTAGTGTCAGTTCTAAAGGCCACATTGAGAAGAGCTGAAGATGGGGGATGCTCATTTTCTCCCCTCCGTAAAGCTAGAGCCCCTCCCCTCCCACAATTCCTCAGTGTTGCTAGAGGTGTTGGTGACAAAGAAATGTCTTAGTGTGTCACTTTAGATTTAGCTATTTCACCTTGAGACTGACGTTGCCAATTGATTTCATTTTTTTTTCATGAAATTTGGGATTTGAGTTAAAGAAATTAAGCCTCTGCGTCATTCACGAAGGAATGCAGTTATTAACCCAAATTGTTAAGTTACATGGAAAAACAATAGAAAATGAGTACTTTAGGGAGGCAAAGGGGTGAGAAAAGAAGGGACCAGTCAGAGAAAATAAGAGCATTTGTGGGAAAGTATCAGAGTTTAATGGAAGAATAATTCTCCTCAAACAGTTTCCTGACGTCTCCGGTCTTCCAAATCATGTCACTCCCCTCGAGATTCCAAACTCAGAGTTCACCCAGTCTGTGCCCAGATTTAACTCCAGAACCACATCAGCTTGTAGAATTCAGTACACACAGTAGTCGTTATTCCACCACTCAGAGATGGGTACTGCTGTCTCCGTTGTTCTCCTCCTGGCTGCATCTGGTGTCTTTCTCGGTCTGTGCTGAGCCTCAAAGAGAAGAATTCCAAGAACAACCAGGACCAAGCCACCCAATGTGATCCTGATAAGATTCTCCACTGTGTGATCTTGGAGATGTGAGCCTGGGTGAGTTCAGACACAGAGGTCACAGTGCCGTCCAGAATCCATGTTCCACACAGGGCACTTACCCCCACTAGACAAGGCTTGAGTGTCTGCAGCCAGCTCTGTATCTGCTCTCCCTACTCACCTGTTTTGGGGTCTGACATGTTTGGTGATGAGCTGGTGGTCTCAACCATTCCTAAGAACCATAAAATAGGAAGAGAATAAATAAAGTGGCTAAGAGAATAGGTCATTGACTATTTCCTGGATTCCTTCTCTCTGTGATGTATGTTATTCTGATCATGATGGTTTGGGATGAACTACTTAACTGTTGATTAAGGGTTCTTTCCATAAATTCATCTTGCTTTCATTACAACACTGGGCTTATGCCACCCACTGTGGACTGAGCCATCCCACATCAATCATTAATCAAGAAAATGGCCTACAGACAAATTCGATGGTGATATCTTTTCAAGTCATGTTCCCTCTCTCTAGATGACTCCAGCTTGTTTCAAATAGACAAAAAACTAATCACCACAGAATGCATTATAAATATATATATAAATAAATTATATATTATATAAAATAATATATTTCATATATGTTGTATTTGTCATATATTTATCATATATCTTATATAATATGCATTTTATATATTATGTTATATGAAATGTATATTTATATATTGTCAAAACTAAGATAAATTAATAAAAACACTTAACAAACTATTTCTACATTTGAGGATAGAGAGATACATTTGAGGATACATTTGGCTCAGTGGATAAGAGTACTCAGTGCTCTGGCAGAGGACCTGAGTTCAGTTCCCAGCACCCATGTAGGTGGTTCACAAGTGCCTGTAACTCTACATTCTAGAGAATTCAATGCCTCTGGCTTCTGTGGGCACATTAGTCATGAGCACATACTCTCTCCACGTTTATACACACAATTAAAAGTACAACAATCTTAATTTTTCCTACATTTTAGAATCTATGTAGAAGGACACACAATAACAACCAACTGGACAATATTAAGCAAGTGAACAAAAATAGTAAGCATGAATGTTTTCACATGTAAACATAGGATGTTTATTATAGGTGAGCATGCAAGTGGTTTTATCATGGAAGATGTGCACATACGTACATACACGTAAGATAAGAATGTTTGGGTATAAATAAGAAGTGAAGATGAAATTTTCCAACTTATTTTGGCTGATGCACATGTCCTCAGTAAATGACAACAGACTGAAGAACCGCGGTGTGTCAAGAGGGAGGTTTCCTGGACAGTCCTGAGGGAGGGTTAGGTGAGGACTAAGAGGTTGTTTGTGCAAACACTTGCCAGCAGCCATTCTGCACAGCAGCTGCCTCCACTTCTCAAAGTGTCCATCTCCAGTTTAGTAGCACAGAGCGAACAGAACTGGAAAGACCTCTTTGGGGTGTGACAATCATTTACAACCCAATCACAAAGGACTTCCCACTAATGGGACAAATATTCATAAATCATTCGGGAAAAAAGCTGCCCAGAGACGTACACAGCACTGAAAAGCCAAGCCATGAAGGAATGTCCAAAGATGTAGCCATGATTTCAACCAGACAAGGGGAACAGAGCCCAGAGTTGTGAACAGCATCTGTACACCAACCTCTGGAAATCTATGCAGAGGTGTGACTGGCATCTGTGAGCCCTGGAAGGAATGCTTAGAAAAAACTGGCTCCTAGGCAAGGTATCACATTTAGATTCCACATGCCTACCCAGATCTAGTTTATTCACATGAACTCAATAATTTGTTAATTTAATAAAAAATGTTTTTGAGACAAAGTATCTCTGTGTAACTCTAGCTGAACTGAAAGTTATTATGTAGACCAGGCTGGCCTAGGACTCACAGAGATCTGCCTGCCTCTGCCTCCCAAGTGTTAAGATTTAAGGTGTGTGGCACCATGGCTGCATTAATAAACACCAGTTTAGAAGATCAGCTTTTTCTTGTTTTACTCAATTTCTCTCTCTCTTGGCCTTGTATTTATTTTTGCATCATATGTTTTCTCTATATTGCTGTGGTAATTTGAATGTAATTGCCCCCCTTAGGCTCTAAGTAGCGGCACTATTAGGAAGTGCGGCTTTTCTGGAGTGGGTATGGCCTTGTTGGAGGAAGTGTGTCACTGTGGTTTCCTATGCTCAGGGTACCACCCAGTGTCTCAGACCATTTCCTGGTGCCTTCTGATCAAAATGTAGCCAGCACCATGTCTACCTGCATGCTGCCATGCTCCTTGTCATGATAATAATGGACTGAAATTCTGAACTGTAAGCCATCACTTCAATTAAATATTTTCCTTTATAAGAGTTGCCATGGTCATGGTGTCTCTTCACAGCAATAGAAACCCTGACTAAGAGAATTACCATTCCACAGTCTTTTTTTTTTTCTGGAGCTGAGGACCGAACCCAGGGCCTTGCGCTTGCTAGGCAAGCGCTCTATCACTGAGCTAAATTGCCAACCCTTCCACAGTCTTTTTAAAAGATGTATATTTAATTGCATTTATTATAGTGTATATGTGGTAGTATGTGAGTGTGTGCACATGAACACCATGTCACCTTGTGGAATTAGGGAACAACCCCAGGTGTCAAGTAAGTCTCACTTCTGTGTCTGGCTTCATGTAGGTTCCAGGGGATCCAAATTGAGGTCCTTTCACTTTCAAACAAGTGTTTGAACCACCGAGCCATCTCTCCAACCCACACTCCACAGTCTTACTCTGATTTTCTTTTTCTATTCCACTTATACCCCAGCGCTGGACACAGTACTTCAATGCTCCGTTACCTCCTAGAGTGACTAGGGTTGAAGGGAGGTTTATTTTTTAAGTGAATGTTGTAGAGATACACAAGTATTAGTTTTTTAAAACAGACAATTGCAACATGGTTTCCCCTGAAAATTAGTTTCCACATAATGGTTTCCAATGTGCATGATTAAGGCAAAATATTAAAGAATTCAAAAGAATGATTTTAAGCAAAAATCATAATAATTGAAGGCGACATGGACAAAAATTTTGAGGTAATTCAAAGAGTGAAACAAACAGCTGAATGAAATAGGGAAGCAAATATAGGATATGAAAGTGGAATTCACACAGACTGATAAATACAAAGAACTGTTGTAGAATATTATTTTAAGATGTGCTACATATGTTTATGCTGTAGAATATTTAATGATGCAAAGATGTGCTGCATTATTTTATGTTGTATTTGTTTAACTCTGTGAAGTTGTGTTATTCTGCCTGTCTAAAATACCTTATTGGTCTAATAAAGAACTGAATAGCCAATAGAAAGACAGGAGAAAGGATAGGCAGGGCTGGCAGGTAGAGAGAATAAATAGGAGAAATCTGAGAAAAGGATTGAGAAGCAAGAAAAGGAGGAGAAGAGGATTCCAGGGGCCAGTCACCCAGCTATATAGCAAGGCACAGAGTAAGAAGTAAAGAAAGGTATAAAGAATAGAGAAAGTTAAAAGCCCAGAGGCAAAAGGTAAATGGGATAATTTAAGTTGTAAAAAAAATCTGGCTAGGAACAAGCCAAGTTAACGCTGGACATTTATAAGAAAGAATAAGCCTCTGTGTGTATTTATTTGGAAGCTGAGTGGTGGGCCCCCAAAGAGCAAAGAGTAAAAAGAAAAAACTACAAAGGTCTAATTAAAATGAGGGGAAAGAAACTATATGAAAGAAAAAGATAAAAAAGAATAATAAAAAACAAAAACTTTTATAAGCAAAATAAGAAGACCAGTGGAAAGCCTCACAAACAGGATTAACCAAGTACAGGGCAGAAGAATATCAGGGCCTAAAGACAGGTAGGTGAATTAGAACATCCTGAAAATGACTAAGAAAAATTAATGAGAAATTACAAACAATTCATACAATGCCCTGTTTACAATGAAAAGACCAAATCAAAAAGTCATAGGCATAAAGGTGAAGAATTTCATCACAGTGATGCAAAAACAATTTGAATAAAATAAGAGCAGATATTTATTTGTGCTAATCTAGGGAAAGATGTACCTATCTAGGCAAAGACATTTTGAACACCAAGCAGTCATACTACAGCCACAAACACTCCTACTTCAAACATTCATATTATAGTTAAAAAGCTAAATATACAGAGGAAAGAAAGCATAATGAAAGATATGAGAAACCCGTAAAGGACAGACCAATGGCGAAGGCATGGGCCATTATATTTCAGACTATGGAAGGTAATAACTGCCAAAACTGGTAGAGTAATATCCTGGAAATAAATACAGTAAAATCCAAGAAAACTGTCATAATGGAAAAATAAAGGAAAATATTTCCATAATGAAAACAAGCTGAAGTCATCCATGAATTCAGCTCTACAAAAAATGCTTGAAGAATCCTTGGGTGTGGTGATACATGCTTTAATTCCAGCACTAGGGAGGCAGAGGTAAGAGGATCTCTGCACTGAAGCCCAGCCTAGTCTACAAGGTGAGTTCCAGGGCAGCTAGGACCACAAAAAGAAACAAAGACTCAGCTCCCAATACCTAGAAACACATTTTACCTAGAACCCCCAGTGGCCATACCTGGCAGGATGCCAGAAGAATTTCCTGTCAGGCAACACACAGCCACCACACCTCCTAAGAAAGAAAGAGGATGACAGAAACCAAGGAACAAATACACACGTAATAAAGGCAAGACCAGATATCATCATCATCAATTATAATCATTCCAAACCCAGATGCTTAGACATCAACATAAAAACACAATTAATAACAGCCAGGAAAATATGTCTCCGCCAGAATCCAGCAACATTACTGTAGCAGACTTGGAGATTACAGCATAGCTAAGGCACAAGGCATCAACCATAAAACAGGCTTTATGAATATTGGTCTTTAAAGAGATTGGCTAAATCCCTTAAAGAATTTAAGAAAGCACAAACAAACTGAGGAAATTCTAGAAGTGAAAAATTTAGGAACTCAAACAGAAACATCAGAAACAAGCCTTGGCAACAGAGTACAAGAGGTGGAAGAGAAAATATGAGGCGTTAAAGACACAATAGAAGAAATGTATACATTTGCCAAAGAAAATGTTAAATAAAATATGTTCCTGGCACAAAACATTCAGAAAATGTGGGACATGTTGAAAAGACAAACTCTAAGAATAATACTAGAGGAAGGATAAGAAACATAGGTCAAAGGCACAGAAAGTATTTTAAACAAAATGATAGAAGAGAAATTTCCTAACATAAAGAAGGAGATGCCTGTAAAGGTTCAAGAAGCATATAGAATACCGAATAATCTGGGTCAGAAAAGAAAGTGCCCTCAGCATATAATAATCAAAACACTAAACATAGAGAAAAAAGAAAGAATATTAAAATCTTCAAGGGATAAGGATCAAATAACATATAATACAAACCTATTAAAATAACACCTGACTTCTTCTCCTTCTTTTTTTTTTTTTGAGACAGGGTTTCTCTGTGTGGCTTTGCGCCTTTCCTGGAGCTCGCTCTGTAGACCAGGCTGGCCTCGAACTCACAGAGATCCACCTGCCTCTGCCTCCTGAGTGCTGGGATTAAAGGCGTGCACCACCACTGCCCAGCACCTGACTTCTTAATGGAGATTATTAAATGCCAGAAGTGTCCAGATAGATGTTCCACAGACTCCCAGAGACCACAGATGACAGCCTAGAATAAGTTGCAAACACAATAGATGGAGAAAATAAAACATTCCATGATAAAACCAAATATAAGCAATATTTTTCTACAAATCTAGCCCTATGGAAGGTGCTAGAAAGAAAACTCCAACCTGAAGAGGTTAACTACATCCAAGAAAACACAAGGAATAAATAATCCATGACCTTCAAATTAAGAGAGTTTCTCTCTGTGTGTGTCTCTGTCTCTGTCTCTGTCTCTGTCTCTCTGTCTCTGTCTCTCTCTCTCTCTCTCTCTCTCTCTCTCACACACACACACACACACACACACACAGACTCACACACACAACCACCACCAGAAGCAACAGCAAGAAGAACAAAACAACAGGAATCAACAATCATTGGTCATTGATATCTCTCAACATCAATGGCCTCAATTTACCAATAAAAAGACACAGATTAACAGAGTGGATGTGAACACAGGATATAGCATTCTGCTACACCCAAGGAACACAGCTTAACATCTAGAACAGACATCTCCTCAGGGTAAAAAGATGGAAAGAGATGATCCAAGCAAACAGACCTAAGAAGCAAGCTGATGTAGCTATTTTAACATCAGACAAAAAAAAAGACTTTCAACCAAAACAAATCAGAAGAGATAGTGAAGGACAATAAATAGTCACCAAATGAAAAAAACCCTCCAAAAGAGCATTGCAATTCTAAACATCTATACACCAAACAAAAAGGCACCCGAGTATGTAAAAGAAACACTACTATAGCTTAAATAGATATTAACCCTCACATACTGATATTTCAACATACCACTCTCACAAATAGACAGGTCATCCAGACAAAAGCTAAACAAAGAAATTCTGGAGCTAACTGATGTTATAAATCAAATGGACCTAACACATTATAGAGCATTTTACTCAAACGCAACAGAATAACAGAATATACTTTCTTCTCTGCACTTTATTGAACTTTCTCCAAACCTGACCACATATTCAGACGCAAAACAAGTTAACAGTTATAAAAAAATGAAATAACACCCTGTACCTTATCATAACATCATGGATTAAAGCAAGATATCAACAATAACAGAAACAACAGAAAGTTTACAAACTCGTGGAAACTAAACAAATCACTACTGAATGAAAAATGGGTCAAGAAAAAAAATCAAAGAATTTCTAGAATTGAATAAAAAAGAATACCCAACATACTCAAACTTACAGGACACAATGAAGCTAATTCTATGAGGCAAATTCATAGCACTAAGTGCCTACATTAAAAATTGGAGTGATCTCATAAGAGCACCCCTGAAAGGTCTAGAACAAAAAAGAAACAAGCACACTCAAGAGGGGTAGATGGCAAGAAATGATCAAACTCAGGGCTAAAATCAACAAAACAGAACAAATAGAAAGATACAAATAATCAATGAAACAAAGAGTTGGTTCTTTGAGAAAATCAGTAAGACTGACAACCTCTTACCCAGATTAACCAAAAGGCAGATAGATAATCTGAATTAACAAAATTAGACATGAAAACGGGGACATAACAACAGGCAGAAAGGAAATCTTGAGAATCATAAAAATCGTTTTAAAAACCTCTACTCTACCACGTAGGAAAATCTAAAAGAAATGGATAATTTTCTCCATATATACCACCTACCAAGGTTAAATCAAGATCAGATAAGCAATGTAAACAGACCTTTAATCCCTAGTTAAAATAGAAGCATTAATTAAAGCCTACCAACAAAAAGAAAAAGAAAAAGCCCAGGGCCCGATGGTTTTAGTACAGAATTCTACCATACTTTCAAAGAAGAGTCAATGCAAATACTTCTGAAATTATTGCAACAAATAGAAACAGAAGAAACATTGCCCAATTCATTTTACAAATCCACAATTACCCTGATTCCCAGAACCACATAAAGACCCAACAAAGAAAGAGAATTACAGACCAATTTTCCTTTATGAACATAAACACAAGCATTCTCAATAAAATACCTGAAAACTGAATCCAAGAACACATCAAAAGATCATCCCTGAGGATGAAGTAGGCTTCATCACTGAGATTCAGGGATGGTTCAACATATGTAAATCAATAAATATAATAGACCTTACAAAGAAACAAAGCCAAATGATCATTTCATTGGATTCAGTATGCCTTTAACAAAATTCAAAACCCCTTCTTTTTGTTTTCATTTTTTTATTGAAAATAGGTTCTTTTCTCATATAATATATCTTAATTACTGTTTCCCATCTCTTTACTCCTCCCAATTCCTTCCCATCTCCCCTCCAATCCCAATACATTCCCTTTCTGCCCTTTATTAGAAAAAAAACAGGCTTCTAAGAGACAATAAAACATGACAAAATAAAGTTTAATAAGATAAAGCAAAAACTATCACATCAAGGCTGGGCCAGGTCACACAACAGAAGGAAAAGAGCCCCAAGAGAAGTCACGAGAATCAGAGACTCTTTCCTTCAAACACTTAGGAGTCCCATAAAAATAATCATCTGAATGCTAAAATATGTATACAGAGGACCTGGTTCAGTTGAATCAGAAGGCTTTGTATTCTTGGTGTCCTCTGTGCTCTGTGGCTCTTACAATCTTTCCACCCCCTCTTCTGCAGGGTTTCCTGGGCTCTGAGGGGAGGGATTTGAAGGAGATACCCCATTTAGAGCTGTGCCAACACTCTTTCTTGATAAAAAGTCCTGAAGAGGTTAGGGATACAAAGGACATACCTCAGCATAATGAAGGCAGTTTATACCAAGTCCATAGCCAACATCAACTTAAATGGAGAGAAACTAAAATTAATTCCACTAAAATGAGGAACAAGACAAAGATGCCCATTCTCTCCATAAATATTCAATATAGTACTTAAAGTCTTAGCTACAGTAATAAGACAAAAAAGGACATTAAGAAAGAGGATTTTCTTAATATATCAGAAATAATATCAGAAAAGAAGTCAAAATAACTTTATTTGCAGATGCTATATTAGTGTATATAAGTGACCCTAAAAATTCCACTGTGAAACTCCTATAGCTGGGAACACTTTGAGCAAAGTAGCTGTATGCAAAATTAACTCACAAAAATCAGTAGCCCTCCTATGTACAAATGATAAATGGACTGAAAAAGAAACCAGTGAAACAGCATCTTTCACAACAGCCTCAAATAATACAAAATATTTACTATGACAACTCTAGCCAAAAAAGTGAAAGGTTTTATGATTAAAAAAAAACACTTAAGATGTTGAAGAAAGAAACTGAGGAAGATATCAGAAGACAGAATGATTTCCCATGCTCACAGAGCAGTAGAACTAGTATTGTGAAAATGGCCATCCTACCAAAAGCAATCTCCAGATTCAAAACAAGCCCCATCAAAATTCCAACACAATTTTTCTCAGACTTTGACAAGACAATTCTCAACATCACATGGAAACACCAAATAAACAGGATACTTATAATGTTCCTGAACAACAAAGAAAAAGAATTACAGGAGGTATCACCATCTCTGATCCCAAATTGTACCACAGAGCTGTAGCAATAAAAGCAGCATGGTATTGGCACAATACAAAATGGATGTGTTGATCAATGGAATCTAATTGAAGATCCACATACCCATGGACACCTGATTTTTTTTAAGAAGGCAGAAATACATGCTGGAAAAAGATATCTTCAACAAATTGTTCTGGATGTACACATGTAGAAGAATGCAAAGAGATCCCTACCTATCTATCACCTTGCATAAGTCCAAGTGGATCAAAGACCTCAGCATAAAACCAGATACACTGAACCTGATAGAAAAGAAACTGGGAAATAGCCTTGAACACATTGGCACAGGAAAAAAACTTTCTGAACAGAATATAGCATAAGCACTAAGATCAACAACTAACAAATGGAACCCCGTGAAACTGAAAAGCTTCTGCATGGCAAGGGATGTTACCATTTGGACAAATGATCATCAGCCTACAAAAAGAGAAAAGGATTTTTACCAACTACACCTCTTATAAAGGGCTAATATTCAAAATATGTAAAGAACTCAAATAAAACTAGATATCAAGAAAGTAACTCAATTAAAAATGGGGTACAGATCTAAACAGAATTCTCAGGAGAGGAAACTCAAATTATTGAGAACACTTAAAGAAATGTTCAACATCCTTAGTCATCAGGGAAGTGCAAATCAAATCTACATTGATATTTCATCTTACTCCCATCAGAATGGCTTAGATCAATAAAACAAGTGGCAGCTCATGATGCTGAAGATGTGGAGTAACTGGAACACTTCTCCATTGCTGGCAGGATTGTAGTTTTATACAGGCACTAAGAAAATCATTGTTGAGGTTCCTCAGGAAGATGAGAATTGATCTACTTCAAGATCGAGCTATACGACTCTGAGGCATGTATCCAAAGGATATTTCATCCATCACTATATGCCACAAGCCACAAGAATAGGAAGTAGGTTTTCAGCTGATTATGACAAGCTAATACCTGGAAGAAGACAAGGGTCTTCCAGAGGTCAAATTGAGACTTAAGGAGTCTCAGTGATATTAGCTCTTGAGCATTAGCCGTTTTCCTACAATGACATTTCTTTCGTGCTATTGTAGCTTTTTCATTCAACTCCTTTTCTAAGAACAGTGTGTTGATCATTTATTGGGTACCATTTCCCCTCTACAATGGAATATTTAGATAACCTTCTGGGCTGACAGCTATACACAGCCAGAACCCCAGTTCAAGCCTCCCTGTAATTATCGTCATTAGCAGCATCCAACTAGGACCATCCCCAGACCGACAAAAATATCTTATTAGAGATACCTCTATACTCTCTATGAACAAACTTAAGCCCCAGACTATCTGTTTGAGAAGGCCTGGCAGATGTGCAATTAAGCTTAACTTTCTCCCTTTCCAAAGCCTTATCTCTAGTTTTAGATCTACCTTTAACTATTAACTCAGAACTAAAGGGTTTCTACTTACAGGTACATCAAACTGACTCAGGTTGCCCAGCCACTGAGTACACTTCCCCGCCCTGCCAGAAAACCACAGTAGCCAAGATAGCTTGGACAGATAAGGGGACAAAGGAAAACAAGGCAGTTTTATTTTCACTCATCACTGATAGACTCCTAAGACTTTAACTAACCACTTCTAAGAATATAGTTGAGCACATAAAATCCCCCTTGCTCAGATATTAACCGAATTTAGCCCTCAGTTGATTCTTTTCCCCATTAGTCACTTCCCTTTTTGGGTTTCAGATGATGGCTGACAGTTATTGCTCTTCTGTGTGGATCTTGTTGCCCTTCCTTTTGACCCTGAGGGAATTCAAGTCTGATGATCTTGCCTTAGCCAGAGTATTGCTATAGCATGGGTATATAACTGTAAACCTCGGAGACTTGAGGGAATGGATTGGACGAGAACTAGATTGGGGGAGAACAAGATTGGAGGACTAGAAGAGAGAACTAGAAGAATGAGATGGAAGATGAGGAAGAGCCAGATGGGAAAGAACTAGATGGGTAAGAATAAGATGGGAAGAACTAAGGAGATGGGGAAGAGCTGGATGGGAAAAAATGAGAGAGAGAATTTAGAAGATTATACAGAGGAACTAAGGATGAAGAGGAGCTAAGAAGGGTAAGAACAAGATGAGAAAGACCAACACAGAGCAGAACTAAGATGAAAGAATTAAGAAAGCACATAGAGGGAAAGAAGCTAAGTAAGAGACCAGAATAGAAGCAGTGTAGAAAGAACTAACTCAGAAAAATAAAGTGAATGGATGAAAGAGTTTCATGTACATAGATTTATTAGAGAATCCCTCAGATTAATCCACCACCAGTAGCATCTCTTCTGGGACTTTGGGAGAAAGCTATCAAGGGGCTGGACCCCAAAAGCCTTTGGTAACTCTATATTCTATTTCCCTTCCTGGGAAGCTCTATCTGTTCTCCCTAGTCACTTACTCTGTGCCTACCTCTGTGGTTCTATGGATTATAGTTTGGTTATCACTGACTTAGCAGCTAATATCTACATATAAATGAATATATACCAGATTTGTGTTTGTGGGTCTGGGTTGCTTTGCTCAGAATGTTTTTTTCTGGTTCCAACCATGTGAATTTCATGATTTAATCTTTTTAATTGGTGAATACTAGTCCATTGTGTAAGCTTGCCACATTTTCTTTATCCAATTATCTCTTGAGAGATATCTAGGTTGTTTCCAATTTTTAGGTATTGTGACTAGAGTAGCAATGAACATGGTTGAGGAAGTGTATCACTGGTAGAACTGAAAGACCCTAACCCTTCAGGCTTACACCCCCAAGCCCCAGGAAATAAGGAACTAAAAAAAAAACTAGTTCCAAGGGCCACCTGACTCAGCCACTACTCAATCACCCCTGTAACAATATAACAATGTAAAAAGATTTCTGTTAAGAGATGTGCTCAACTGTGACTTGGATAGTTGCAAGTGTTCCAGGAAGGACCACTGTGACCTTTGTGTAAACTCCACTCCCGCCCTGATACCCCCTTTGAGGTTTCAGGAAGAATGTACCTGTGGATGTGACTGTACCCACTCTGTGATCAGACCATGATCTTGTGAAACGAAATTGTATGGGAATTGTAATCTTATGGCTTTTGTGGGTTTTTCCTTTAAAAGCCCCCATGGGGCTGCAGTAAGATGCAGCTCTTGTTCTCAGGACAAGAGTTTGCCTGTCTGTACAGTCACTTCTTCAATAAACACCTCTTGCTGTTGCATCAACTGGACCAGAGTCTGGGTTCTTGGGGCGCCCACTCGAGACCCTAGATTTTGGGGTCCAACAGAACGAAGCAACCTTTGAGTATATGAGGTGTAGCTGGGTCTTGAGGTAGGTTGATTCCCATCTTCCTGAGGAACCATGCTCATTATTTTATTGGTATCCTTTAGAAGACTGTTTGATTTCTAATGAGAGACATAAATGTAATGGATCCAGATGGGAGGAGATTTGAGGAGGAACTTGAAGGAGTAGACTGAGGGGAATCCAGAGTCAGGATATATTATGTGAGGAAAAAGAATCTGTTTTCAATAAAAGGGAAAAAAGAAATAACTTCAAACTGAAGAGAAACATAAACATATTCATGAGACAACAGGAAAGCATAAACAATGTTGGACTAAATGAAGAGTAGGAACCGGACAAATACAACCAAACAAATCGGAATCAACCAAACAAAAAGAATTAATGCACATCCTCCAATAACAATTAAATATTAATGATCCTAACTTCCAAGTCAAGCACACAGACTGGCAGATAGGATTACAAAATAAGACTTATCTGCTTCTTGTCTCCATAGAAACCCACCTTATCATCAAAGACAAATGCAACCTCAGGGTGAAGGATGGGCAGACACATTTAAAATACAAAGAACTATAAAGCAGGTATGTGTTGTTATTCTAACATCTGATGAAGTAGATTTCAAGCTAAAACTAATCAGAAGAGATAAAGAAAGTCACTTCATATTGGTTAAAGGAATTGTGAATTAAGATGATAATACTATTCCAAACATGTATGCATCACATACATGATTTCAGGATCTTAAAATAGATACTACTGTATATAAAAACACAGATTAATCTCAACACAATAATAGTAGGTGACTTGAATACTTCACTTGCACCAATAGACAGGTCATACTAATAAAACACAAAGAGAGAAACACCTGAGTTAAATGACACTGTAAATCAAATAGAAATACCAGGCTTATGCAGACAGTCCCATTCAAACACTGCAAAATACTCATTCTGCTCAGCAACCCATGAGACATTCTCTAGAACTGGCCATATGACACACACACAAAAAATCTCAACAAACATGGAATAGTAATGTCAGGAGCTATGCAATGGGACAAACAGGCAGCGTTAGAACTCATGGAACATGAAAGGGCAGTTGACAAAGCCAAACTTGAGTGAGCCTTGGAGAGGCAAAGCCCAAAGGACTACATGTCCTGAGGACCTCATGCTGTTATTGAGCATAGCACTGATCATTGCTCTCATGGTCACCACATCCCTCATAAACTATGGGTTGTATGTTTGAAAACTCTCAGGGAGTTTCTAGTCCCTCACTGGGCAGTATTACTGGCACTACAAAAATAGCGATTGATTTTTTCCAAGCATTGCTGCTGGAGCAGATTAATGATTCAACCACCACCCTTAGAAAGAATTCAGACATGTAGAACTCTTAGTAAGGTTAGGTTAAGATGTTTTGTTAATAATTTTGAGGTAGAAAATCTTGGGGAACAATTTAACGTTTAGAAAGACGCACTTTTAATAGTTGAACAAGGGACTCATTGAGGTCAAGAAACAAGAAAAAAGACAACCCAGTTAATAATAGCTGACATACTATTCTTGCTAGGATGGGTTGGCGATCAAGAGTAACAATCTATTCCTTGTGCTGTTTTCTGCCCTCAGCTTCCTATTATGAAATACTATTAATAAATGGATATGTACCCTGAGTATTTAAAGTAGAGCTGACTGATGTATTTCATATATAAAAGTTTAAATTTGTGATTAAGATTTTTTATAAGATTACCTTTTGAGGTAAATAATAAAGTGATTGATCCTTTCTTTGCAACAGCAAAATGCAGCCTGTCAGTAAAAGAACTGGCTGAGAAAAATACTTTGCTTGCTTATGCTCTGTTAATCTATAACAAGTTGCTTGGACATGAATGTATGTAGGTTCTTGGAGGTAATTTGTTTTTCACCTGTAATTCCTAAAATGTTTAATCATGAAAGAGATTGGAAAGAGATATGGAAAACATTATGTTTTTTTACCTGTCTGCATTGTGATCATTCACTTAAAAATAGAATATATCCACATTGTAATTTTTATATTGCTTGAAAGATTTTGCTCTGGTATATAAGCTGTAAGGAAAAAATTAAGTATATATAGAAGTGATACATCTGGATAGAAATAAGAAAAAAATAAAGAGATTAGAGAGAGATGATAAAAAAGACCCTAAAGGGGTGTGTGTGTGTGGTGTGTGTGTGTGTGTGTGTGTGTGTGTGTGTGTGTGTGTGTGTGTTTTCCCTTTTTTCCACTTTGCCCCACTTGCCAGTCCCAGAGAAATAAGTTTTAGTCCCTCAGATAGAAAAGTTCAATTGAATGATTACTTCGCCAACTCTGTGGCTCTCCCTCAGTTCCTGAGCTGCTGAAGATTGACTCTTACAGCAGCAGAGTAGAAATGATTTCTTGTGTTCTATTGGACCCTTATTGGGCAAAAGAGCTAGACACTTACAGCAAGAGAAACTACAGACACATGTAAATTCTAAGTTCATGGCAGCTGAGCAGCACTTTATCAAAAGAGGAATGGTTCTCAAGGAAATCAAATGCAGACCAGGTGGTACAGTGGGTAAAAACAGAAAGGCAAGAGTCCACTCTCTCCATTCTGATTCAGTTCAGTGCTTGATGTCTTCACCAGAACAATATGTCAGCACAAAAGAATAAAGGAAGTTCAGGTCTTTCAGATGGTATGAAACATGTTTGCTTTCCTAATAAATCTTGCATTTATATACAGATATACAAAACCATGTATGTATGCATGGCACGTAAGGAGAAATGAAAGTTTCCAGGGCAGGGAGTAGACTAAGAGGAAGGAGAAAGTAAGAAAGTAGCAGATAGTGAGGTGCAGCGTGAATATACCCAAAGTAGATAATGAATGTGTATGGAGAGATATCTTTACGAACCACAATACCATGCGCAATGGTTTTATGCCAGTTAAAATTACATTATTTGAACAAACAAAACGAAGTAAAAACTATTTTTGAAATAGCTGTGTCTAGGAAGAGATTCTCACCTGAGATTATGAGCTCCAGGGGTTCACTAGGTGCTGACCATACTTGGGCGTTGCTGTTGTCATACCCGTAACACCTGAACTTCCGCCTGTGGCCGGGGCTTACGGGACCCATCGGAAAAAGCGCCTGCATGTGCCCCTTTGGATGTCTCTGTGAGTCACAAGTCCAGGAGAGCTTGTTTTCTCCCTCCTCAGTCAGAATGAAGGTTTCAAATCCCAACCATGAGACGCACTGAAAGGTTACGTTCTCTCCTGGGGTCACCACAGAACTGGGCAGGGTTGACAGGCTGGGTTTACTATAGACACCTAGAGAGAAGGAGACAGGATGTTAAAGGGTTCACATAACCCACAACGTCCTTTCCCTGTGTCTATGCTGTGGCAGGGACCTGGACCCGTAAGTGTCCTCTCACCTGTCACCACCAGCTCCAGCATGTCACTGTGCTCTGAAGAACCAGCAGGGCTCTCATAGTAACAGCGATATCGTCCTGCATAGAGCTCTGTAATGAATAAGATGGGGAACATAGCCTTGCTCCCAGGCTCCATTACAGTCTGTCTGTACAAGCGTGATGTTCTCCCTTCTTTATTCAAGTAGTACTCCTGTGCTTGGATATTTCCTTGACACAAGATGGTCACCGACTTCCCCCAAGAGATGATAGAACCTGGCTCAGCCCAAAGGATGGGTGAGGGGAGTGTTTCTGAAAAATATTCAAAAGTTGGGTCCCAGGATATCACCTCTCTCATTCTTGCACTTAGTTCTAGGACCTTCCAGATTACAACAGAATCACCTCTCACCAACTGTTCTCCATCCTCACAGCACAGGACAGTATTTGTTGTCTCAAATGAGGATGAAGGAGTTGGGACAGTTGTGAAGCTACTCACCTTTCTGCACTATGGTAGTACTGGGACTCAGACTCAGGCCTGGAGGAGTATTTCCTGGAAGATATTTGTCCCCCAAATGCTCAGCAAATTGCATTCTCCCAAGAGCCCCCTGAGTCCCTGCATTTTCCTTAGAAATCTGGATCTTACTCTCAAACAGATCACAATGTCCCTTCCACCTCTGCGAATCTCACCAATGCAAGACAGGATGGTGAGGATGGTGATCATGGTGTTTCCTTCCACTGGCTCAAACCCACAGATGAGTGAGACCATGGTGCTTGGTAGCACTTGCAGACACAGGAGATTTGGACACTGCAGAGCCTGTGCTCGGTATCATGAGGTTTCTCATTTCAGAGAGAGGAAATACCACCCCCAAGAAGGCATGATTTCATTTCCCCTGGCTTGTGGGCTTGTGGCTGGATCAGGCACCAGTCTCTTTGGCAACATTAACAGGGTCTCACACAGACACATCCACTAACTGCCTCATGACTTTGACATCAGAAAACAGCTGCAAGTAGAACTTCTTTGTTCCTGGGCCAATCCAGTCTCAGTGAGAGTGACTGAAGGCTGGTGCTTCCTCCTAGAGTCTCCCCTTGGGGGTTCTCTTTCATTCCTTCAGTCCATCCATCCATTCGGCACTGTGTGGTCCTTATCATGTCCAGTAATCTCCCCAACCCAAGACATGCTTAGAGGAAGATATAAATGTACGCTATAGGCAGATGCAGAGCAGCAGAGACACAGCTAGTGCCCGATTCTTTGGTTCACATGGAATCAGTTCTGAAAGTCTCATGTCTATTACTTTTACATAGTAGGTCAAATCCTTTCTTTCCCAGATAACAAGTCAGTTCAAGAGTTGTTATTTTCTCCCGTTGGGTATGCCGTCTGCCACTATCTCATCTGCAACTAACCACAGGAAGAGAAGACATAGGAGAGAACGGAAGGGGCGTTCCACTCTTTCCTGAGTTGACTAGAAGAGTCGATAGGATCACTGAATGGATGGCTGCAAGAGAAGGATATCTGAGACCCTGTAAGACATAACTGACTCAGTGAAGGTGCTTAACTTCCCTCTCAGGAAGTGCTTGAGTTAAAACTTATAGGAAATGTAAGCATTTGGAATAATAATAATAATAATAATAATAATAATAATAATAATAATAAGCTACAGTATATTCCGGTTCAGAATGTCATAATGGTAATGGCAATGCATAGATTAATTTTAACTCTATTACAAGGTTAAAGCAAAAGGTATTACAGAAACAATAAAGGCAGCAAGGTTTTGATGAATTTACATTTTTATTTATTTACTTACAATTTTTAATATTAAGAAATTTTCTATTCACTTTACATACCAACTGCAGATCCCCCTCTCCTCCCTCCTCCTGCCCCCAGCCTTCCTCCTCAACTCACCCCCCATTCCTACCTCCTCCAAGGCAACGTCTCCCATGGGGAGTCGGCAGAACCTGGTACATTCAGTTGAGGCAGGTCCAAGCCCCTCCTCCCTGCACCAAGGCTGTGCAAGGTGTCCCAACACAGGCACTGGGCTCCAAAAAGCCAACTCATGCACCAGGGATGGATCCCAATCCCACTGCCAGGGGGCTCCCTAAACAGTTCAAGCTAAACAACTGTCTCACCTTGGATTTACATTATATAAACTACTTATTGTACATAGAGGCACAGGACCAAATAGGACTTTATTCTTGGGAATTAAGGGCAACAACTGAAAAATTGGACTGCACAAAACCAAAAAGCTTCTGTACAGCACAGGAAATAGTCAGCTGAGTGAGAAGAAACCCCACAGAATGGGAGAAAATCTGGTAGGAGATTAATATCTAGAACACACAAATAAATAAAAAAGCAAAGCACCAAGGGAACATATAGCCCAATTAAAAGTGGGCTGTAAGACCCAAAGCTGCAGGATCTCCACAACACAGGGCAGCCATGGGACATCCAAGAGTACCAGTGAGGGCCCAGAACTAATAGTGTAATAGAACCAAGAGGCCTCAAACCAGACCAACGACTCTTTGCAATAAGCACTTGCAAGTAAAGATAGGTGGACAAAAGGGTTTACTGTGTGACTCACTGCAGCTTCCATGATGATAATTTTAATTTCCCCCTTTTTTCTTTCTTTTTCTCTCTTAAATTTTGTTTTATTTTCTGGGGGGGTTTGCAAGGGCAGAGCACAGGTGTGAAGGAATGGGGAAATGGATGAGATCAAGATACATGATGTAAGAGACACATGGAATGAATAAAAAGAAAGTTAAAAATAGGCTATAAATCTGAACCAAATACTCAAAATAGAAATACAAATGGATAATAATTATTTAAAAGTGTCCAGTGTCATTAGGTATCAGATAAATTCAAATTAAAACCACTTTGAGTTCCGTTGTGCTAGAATTAGGATAGTGGTCATCAAGAAATTATTAAAAACATCAAATGCTGGCAAAGATAGGCAGAGAGGATCATTTATTCACTATTGGTGGAAGTGTAATGGTACGACCACTATGGAAGGAAACCAGTAGGAAGGGTCCTTGAAAAGCTGAAAATAGAACTAAAATATGACCCAGCTATACCGTTCTTTGGCATGTGCATACTGTAGAGATACTTGCTCATCCACGTTCACTGTTGTTCTGTTCATAATATTTAGGAAATGGAATGAGCCTAGATGTCCATCAATTGATGAATGGATAATGAAAACATGATATGATTGTTACATAATATCCAGCTCTTAAAAAAAATGAAGTTAAATACACAAATCAATCCAGAAAGCTAGAAGGGGCTCATTGGCGCAGAGGGGAAAGACATATCTTAAAGGTAGATATGGAGAGAGGTTGAATTGGGGAGAGGGACACAAGGTGAGATAGAGAAGGTAAGATAGGTAACTGAGAGATAACCAACACCAAGGATGTTTGAAAAAGCAATACAGAAATCTGCTGTTTTATGATGAATATATATATATATATTCTCAGGGATGTGTGTGTGTGTGCATATCACCAGAACTTGATGATAAAATTCTTATTGCTAAAGTCATCACACTCATTTGTTACAGGAATGACAGAAATGAAGTTGATACTGACCAGGAAGCTTCCTTCCTAGTAGCTAGATTTCATATTATCAGAAGGTGCTATGCAGTCTTCTGGGTTAAAAATCACCAGTAGCTCTGCACAGATACAAACCCTGTGTGCTACAATAACAACTGGTGGGGCAAAATATGCCCATGGATCCAATAGTGGTATAAATGTTATAGGGTCAGCCAACTGCTTCCTAAGTAGAGGAAATTTATTTCTGGTACTGTAAAAGTGGACAAGAACCTGGGTCAGGGAACACACATACTATCATTATTTTGCCAAATTAACATAATAACAAACCTCTAAATTCATTTCTCTTTACACACGGATTTATACAGATCTCAGACTTCATCAGAGAAGTTTCTTTGCACAGTAGACAGCAGTTAATGCAGAAATGTACAACTGGTCAAAATATAGAGAATAAATGTCTATGGACTGCTCAGCCACAAATGAGACATCTACATCACATCCCTCCTTGCAAGGCTCAGGATCATCTTGGAAGAGGGTCCAGAAAAATCTTAAGAGTCTAAGGTCAGAGAGGACTGGAGTGAAACAGTGTCTTCTGGACGTGGCGGGACTCCTGCACTCATGAGCTCACAGCGGCCATAGTTGCCTACACAGGACCCAAAGAAGATCAAGACAGGTCCTTTGCAAACTTATCAAGTGGTTTTAGCCACTGGTCCATCTCTCCAGTCCCACATATATAATAAAAAAAAAAAACACTTGATTATGTGGGTCTAAAGTGTGAACTTTGCAGATGACAGTATCATGTCATAATGTCAAGTGTTGGATGTGCCTGGGCCTGATGCTTATTGAAGAACATGCTGTTTGGCTCACTTGAATTTGTGTGAATTCTTGTTTCATTCTCACGATTATTATTTTTCACACTACTTGATATTGAACCTAGTGTTTTGTGGCATCTGCACACAAATGAATGTGCATACACACCAACACACACACACACACACACACACACACACACACACACACACACACACACACACACACACACACAAAACAAAACACAAAACATCTCATGGTATTTGAAGTATGCGTGCAGTTTTGTGTAGGTTCACAGCTGTTTTCAGGCATTTCTACCACTGAACCACATCCCTTTCCTGTTTTTACCTTTTATTTTTTGATTCTCACCCAAAACTAATAATCCTCCTTCTTCAGCACCCCAAGTGCCTGGAATTATGGGTGTGCATCTCCAGACCTACCTTCCCATTTTATTAGTCATTTCTAATTTCACCTGATTGTTGTCTGACTCACATATGGGATTTCAATATTCCTAATGCTGTAACCTGCTCTGTGACCCTCAGTAACCTGTCCTAGAGAGATCCATGAGTGCCCTGAGGGTTGAAAGTTCTTAAATATCGGCAGTGCTGTCCATATCTACTGCTTTCTTACTAATGTTCTGTCTGGATGTTATGTCCAATGTTAAAGTAAATTATGGGAGTCTAGTATAGCATTTCCTCAATCTCTTTTTACGAGTTTGTATGTAATGATATGGAAGGAATATGCACACTGTTAGCTGTTCATGCTGAAGTCTTGATTCAGAATGATAATATAGAATGAACTTTTTTGTCTCTTGTGACAGATTTTCACCTCAGTTCTATTTTACATAATGTAAATGTGACTACTACCTCTTTGATCTATCTATCATCTATGCTTACATCTCTCTATTTCTCTCTTTCTTTCTATCTATCTAAGAAAGAAGTAGAGCAGATGGGCGGCTGGAAGGTGTGTGCTTTCTTTTTATTTTCAACCTAGAAGAAAACAGGATTTACCTAAGACCTGTGATAATTAGTCATCATTGTTAATGCAACTAGATTTTTAATCACCTAGGAGATACACTTCTAGGTGTGTCTTGGAGGACATTTGCAGGGAGTTTTAACTGAGGAAGGAAGACTCATGTTGAACGTGGATGACCTCAAGGAACAGAAGAAGGCTAGAGAGATGGCTCATTGGTTAAAGTGCTTGCCTATCCTATTATGAATATAATTGCTTATTAATGTTTATTGACCATTTATAAATGACAAAAGGGTGATCTTTCTAGATATTACCAACTTTAGCATCTGCTGGTTTACAGAGCAAATCTTCCCCTGGAAGGAAGCTGCTTGCTGCCAGTTTTCACTCTCAACTTTGCCTGCTCTCCTTCCTTGTAATACATTGGAAAATAAATTTCAATCACTCCACCCTCAAACTCCTTCTGCTTCTCCTGACTCCCTCTCAAATCACTGATGTCCTTTTTATTTATCATTGTTACATGTACACACCACTTCTTTTATCCATTTAGTATTGCTCCTATGTACATATGACTAGGGCTGACCACTTGGAATTGAACAACCTGTGTGGAAGCTCATCCCTGGAAGAAACTGATTCTCCCTTTCAGTAGCTATTGACTACCTATAGCTTTTCATCTAGGCATGGGACCATGTGTAATTCCCAATGTCTATATTTGCATGCCAACAGGTGATGTTTTTATGTTGCTCTTGTTTTGGCAACTGAGTTGTTGAGATTTCATGGGTTCTTTTTTCCTTACCATGTCTAGGGAACACATCCAGCAGCAGGCATCTTGACAAGATTTGAGAGCCTCTGGCTCTCAAAATTCATCTTTCCCCTCTCTCATAACTGTCCCCAAGCCTTAAGTATGGGAGTTGTATTGAAAATACAAAAGTTGATCTTACACCCTGTTTCCAAAGACACCACACACTTTGGACACAGGATTTGGAGGAATCAAGTTGGAACTGAGCTGGTGTCTTCCTCCTTGAGAACTGGCCCTCATAGTACCAGAAGATGCTCTGCATGCTGCCAAGTGAGGGGAAAAATCTGTAGTCCTATCAAACTGCAAAGTCTACAAGCCACAACAATGACTGGACCAGCAAAATATCCACAACAGTGAAATCGTGGCACTACTGTCTTGTGAATAACCAACAGCTATCTGATCAGATGTAATACCCACTCAATAAAAAGGGATTCATGTCTGGTATTGTAAATTTAGACAACCAACTGTGGCTAGAGAGGTCATAGACCTATGAGGAGAACCCTCCACTTCTCTTGCATAACTTTCTCCCCTTTCATCAAAGAAGCTTCTGTTTCCCAACATACTGTCTTTGTTTGTGTTCCTTGTTTCCTCCATATTCCCCATGTTTGTATCAAATTATAGTCTTCCTCATTGAAGAATTACTTTTATTTTTCTTTTATTTCCAGCCTACAGTAAAACATTTCATTAATGTTGGTAGCAAGGTTCTCACTCATCTTCATTCATAAAAGAAGGAATGAAATTCTGAGAAGGCAAAACTATTTTCTTTCTCCCGTTCAAATGAAGTCTATTGCCTCCTGCCTTCCCTTTTGCCAAAGTCAGTGATCAGTTCAAAGTCTCTTAATGAAAAGTCCCACGCCATCAACATAGGATGCTGCTAAGATTTTTTTCTCACTTTGATTGTGTTTCTATGTACAGATCTCACTGTTTTCACTGACTAGAGTTAGGTACGATTCCGAATCACAGAGGCCCTTGTAATGACTTTGAAAGTTTCTTTCTTCCCCTCACTGTAGTGACATAATTTAATACTTTGCAAAGTTACAGGATGCTATTTCACTTTTTCTTTATTTGTTGAGACATTTTTTGTATACTAATATATGATTGATTATGCAGAGAGTTCCATAGACTGCTAAAAAGAAATCTGTATTCTTTCATGTTTGGATGGAAAGTTCTGTAGATGTCTGTTAGGTCTGCTTGGTTTATAATATATTTTCACTCCAATGTTTCCCTATTTCATTTTTGTCTAGATGACTTGACTGTTGTGGGAAATGGGGCATTAAGGTTAATCTATAGTTTCATATATAGTCATATTTATTTTATAGAATTAGGTGCTTCTGTGTTTGGCATGCTTGTTTAGAATTGTAATACCCTCTTGGTGGATTGTTTATTTAATAAGTATGAAGTGACATTCCTTAGCTCCCCTGACCACTTTTGGTTTAAAATCCGTTTTGTCAGATATATAATCTATAACAGAGCAGCACAAAGAAGGGAGGGTAAATGAGTACAGATAATTTAAGAGTCTGTTTCAGGGCCACAGATACAGTGGTTGAGCAATGTATGTCATGAACAGGCTTCGGTTTAACACTCTGCACCATGAAGGAAGAAAGTCTATGGCATTGAGTTAAAGAGAGTGGGTTGTCTCTCAAGCAAGGTGGTACCAGGGAATGTAGCGAGAAATCACTAGGTTCTGCACATCTGACAAAAGTAGCAATGGATCAAGAAAGAAATCAACCCAAGTGTGAGAGAAACGGGAACCCAATCCAACATCAAGATTTCTATCTTGAGCAAGGTTCCACGGGAGTCCCTAAGTAGAACAAGATCCTTCCGTCATGCACAACCACTGTGACTGCATCAAGTACCACACGTCTGTGTGTCCTAGTTGAGGACAGTCATCCAACACTTGGACATATTTATCTGAACAAAGATTACACCATTTTCTTTTTGCTCTTCTTATGCTGTATTATTTGGGGGTAAAAATATATGTGCCTTAATATGAAAAAAAAATTTAAAAAAAATAAAGCACTTACCTATCAAGTGTGGGGAGCTAAATTTGAATTCAGGAATTCACATGAAAAAATAGGCACTGTGATGGCCCAGTAATCCAAGCATTGCCATGGTGAGATGGTTGGCAGAGACAGGCAGATACCAGGAAGTTTGTAGATACCAGAAAGATAATCTGGATTTTGGGTCAAATTTCCGGGCCAAGCAGAGGTGAAAGATGCCTGAGGACTGATATTTGAGGATGTCTTATAATCTCAATGTGCACACCATGCATATGTGTACCCACACTCACAGGTGCACTCCCATATACACACTCAAACTGCAGAAATGAGATGGGGAAAGGGTAGATGGGGTTGTGCTTCTTCTCCTCCTCCTCCTCCTCCTTCCTATTTTCTTTCTAGTTTTGCTCTTTGGTTATTATGGGCATAATGTAACCAGTGGCCTCAAGATCCTGTTGCTATAACTTCACAACCACAGTGGACTATCTTCTCTCAAACTGTGAGCCCAAACAAACCTTTCCGTTCATAGGTTGCTGTTGCCTTAGTTTTTGACACAGCAACAAGAACAATAATTTTATTCTGTATTTATACGGTTCATCAGAGATTTTTATACTGCCTTATTTATTTAGTGTGTGTGTGTGTGTGTGTGTGTGTGTGTGTGTGTTAGGAATTCACCCTAGGGACTTTCTCAGGCTATGCATACCACTAAGATCAACCCCAGCTCTCATGCTTCTAGGTAGTATCCTTTGGTTTATATTTCTTTTACTTTTTAGGATTTATTTATTTTTATCTTATATGTATGAGTGTTTGTCCTCATGTACTTTTATTCACCACATGTATGCCTGTTGCCCCCAAAGCTAGTAGAAGGCATCAGCACACATGGAACTGGAGTTATACACAGCTATGAACTATTCTGTGGATACTTGGAACTGAATCTGGGTTCTCTGGAAGAACAGAACATGCTCCTAACTGCTGAGCCAATCCTCAAACACTTGGTTCCTAGTTTTTTAAAATTATTTTTATTGTTTATTTGGGAATTTCACATCATGCATCCTGATTTTACTCACCTTCCTTTCTGCCTCCCTCCTCTGTGACTTCTCCTTCCAGATCAAAAGTCTATTTTATGTTGTCTATATATTCACTGGAGCATGGTCAAATTCCTAGTGTCCAGCCCCCTAAGGGAGGATAAGTCTTTCTCCACATACATCCTGACCAGAACCCATCCACTAAGGAGGGCTGTTTGCTGGCAGGAGTTGGGCAGAGCCAGGTCTCCTGTACCCATGCCACCCCCTGTACCTGCAGTGCTATGGACTGGTGAGGAGCAGAGTCAGGTCTCCCACAAAAGGCAGGGTCAGCTCTTCAGTGCCCATAAACATTAACATGGCTTCAGGAAGCAGCCCAGATCACAGGCATCAACATGGGCTTCAGTGGTAACATGAGCTACAGACATCAACGCGGCCCTTGTGTGTATCAGGACCACTGATCCACTTGTGGCCCTCGGCAGCTGCATGGTTCTTGAGTCTTAACATGACCTCAGCTGGTTACACATGCCACTCACATCAGCATTATGCCCTAAGGCAGCAAAACCTGAGCACATTACCAAGACATCAGGCAGTGGCACAGATGACATACTTCCACATGTTCCTGAAGCCTAGGGGCAGCACCCTGGACCACAGGCGATAACATGGCCTGCAGTTGCATCATGGGCCACAGTGGTCTGTTCAGAAGGTCCAGTCCAGGAAGTGAACCTTTCTTCATCTCGGGCCTCCATCACTGCCCAGAGCCAGGGGTATCCCAAGTCCAGGAGGCAAGTTCAGGGGGTGGGGCTCAGTCTGTGTCTGAATAAGCTCCAAGCTGTTATACACCACCCAACCAACCCTACTGGGCAAGATGGCCTGTCGATCTCAGCCCTTTCTCCCACATCCATTACCACCATCACACTCCCAGTTCCACCTCGCTCCACAGCACACGTGCCACTCTGTTTTTTCTATCTTTCCCAACTCTCCATCACATATTTGTTTTTTGTAGTGGTGTCTGACACCACCCCAGACTGTAAGGCTAGGGTAGTGTTTGGCTGCCTTCATCACTGCCCTGGGCTGTGAGACCCAGCTTGGTTTGTATTTCTTATGGGGCAGGGATCATGGGGATGAACACCTTAGTGTTTGTGTGTCTGATAAACTCTTCGCTACTTCTCCACTTCTGAAGGACACAGACATATGGTTCACTCATCTCTATTTTGGGGACATGCCTAAAAAGTTGAAATCAGAGCCCCAGCTTATCAAACTCAGCACCCAAAATTGATGCTTGCACATCCATGTACTGCAGTATTATTTGCAATAGCCAAAATATGAATCAATAGATTAAAAATGAAATGTATGCACAATGTTTTTAAAGGTTTATTTTAAATTATGTGTATGTGTGTGCTTGTCTCTGTGTGGATATATGTGTGTGCTGGGGGGGCGGGACAGGGGAGGTGCTCAAGGAGGCCAGAAGAAGGCATCATATCCTCTAGAGCTGGAGTTAAGGTGGTTATGGGCTGCCTGACATAGGATTCAGAAAAAACATACTTGGGTCCTCTAGACAAGCAACAATTACATTTAGCTTCTAAGCCATCACTCTAGTAAACACAATGTTACACTCAGCAATAAAGAACAAAATGATTCCATTTATAGAAAACTGGATGGAAATAAATATAATCATACTAAGAGAAGCAACCCTGTGTCTTAGTTAGGGGTTTATTGCCATGAAGAGACACCATGACCATGGCAATTCTTAATCAAGAAGATATTGATTGGGGCTGGCTTACAGTTTCAGAGGCTTAGTCCGTTATCACCAGGATAAGAAGCATGGCGGGGCACAGGTAGACATGGTGCGGGAGGAGGAGCTGAGAGTTCTACATCTGGATCGGCAGGCAGCAAAAAGAGAGGGTGACACTAGGCCTGGCCTGAGCTTCTGAAACTTCAGCACCTCCTGAGGTGACACACTTCTTCTGACAAGACCACAACTACTCCAACAAGAACATACCTCCTAATAGTGCCAGTCCCTGTGAGCCTATGGGGACCATTTTCATTCAAACAATCACATCCAGATTCAGGAAGATAAATTTTTCATGTTTTCCTCCATAGGCAGAATCTAGATTTTTAAAAGGTATAGAATAAAAGGAAGATTCTTAAGGAAAAGGAACAGACACCAGGAGAGGCACAGGAAATCAAAGAGTGACCTACAGAGGCCAATATATTCAAAGTAGACATTATGTTTCCATGGAGATGACATAATAAAATCCATTGTTTGTGCAACAAATACACACTAATAAATAAAAGCATTTCCTAGATAACATGTTCAATGTCATGTCTAGTCTTTTTAAGCTTTAAGAATTTTGTTCAGAATAAGAAAAATTGCCCTATTCATCAATTAATTCACAACTATTTTAATAGGATATTATTCAAAGCACAGTGGGGTTTGAAATATTTTCATATATAGTGTTCTGATGAGAAGCACGAAACAATGATTTTCCTATGAATGCTAAACAATTAGTTACATTCTTTAAATTCCAAAGTGCTCACAAAAACATACAAACACACACACACACACACACACACACACACACTTATGGCTTAAAAGCATTGTAGTTTCTCCTTCTGTCCATCGCTCCCCATCTCTGAAATTCTCTTTTGAAATTTCAATTCCAAAAAGAATAATGTAATTTGGGATACTAAGAACATTCAATAGTTCCACAAATAATAAGTCAAACAGCAAAGTGACCATTTTAATCATTAGCTAGAAACAAAACTGTGTTAAAAACTCGGAAGAATTAGACAAATTGTTGACAGAACAACTGAAATGATAATCAAAATGTCATTTTTCATGATCATTTATTCCACATGCAAAACTTCACATTAAAAGACTTAGGTTTTGATGGGTTTACTCAAACAGGGGCAATGTGATGTTTATATTTATGTTTGAAGACTTCCATTTTGTAGTTTTTATCTGTAGTAAATGAAGATGAGAGTGAAAGCAAATGAAAAAAATGTTGGCTTATTTTAAGCACTTGGATCTATGCTTATGAAAATGCAGAACCACCTGGCGAAATGGCACTTGCCTTTATTCCCAGCCTCTGGGAGGCAGAAAGGCAATGGGATCTTTGTGAGTGCCAGGACAACCTGGTCTCCATAGTGAGCTCCAAGCCAGTCAGGGCTATGCACTGAGACCCTGTTTTGAAAGCGAAGAGGAAAGTCAAAGTTTTCATCAGTGAAAAGATAAATGAAGTGGAAATAAGATGTAGAAAGGAAAATAATGTAACAATAACAGAGAAAGAGAGGAAGAAGTGGAGGAAGTAAAGGAGGAGGAAATGGGGGTACAGGAATATCGCTACACCATCAACAAAAGCAAGCACAAATGAGACCACACTTTTACAAATAAAGGAAGAAAGAGCATAAGTGTTCTACAAACCAAAGAAAACTGAAGGACACATATGCTGTCTGTGAGTTTATGTAAGTTTGTCAGTACCCCTCCTCTCTGGTGTCCCCAAGGAGCTCATCTCATATCTTGGGTGTGCTCCTTGCCTCGTGAGGTTCAGCTGTTCTTCCAAGCATCCCCCGAAAGGCTCTAATACCCTAAGTATATTCCACATCCACTCAGGGACATCTCAGCAGGTGGAGTTCTTTCCAAAGTCCATTCTGCCAAAAGATCTGTTCAGAGGGTTCTGGCAGAAATTCCTCTCATTTCAACCTGTGGTGTCTCCTTATGGTTCCACCAGGCCTCAGCCAACATTATCAATGGAATAAGGAGTACCATCCCTGCCACGCCCATCCTGATTGAATTCTTCAGGGTGTAATCCTTCATGACAGAACCTGGCAGGGGGGAACAGAAAACTTTATGAGTGGATCAGGCCATCCACCACAGGAACTCGGAAATGCAACTCTTTTCTGTCTACCTTAAAAGAATTCTTTCTGTCCAGACAGTATCCTCTGCCCTGAAATCATATTAATTCTTTCAAGGGGAACCACATTCATTCATTCCTCATCCTTGCAAGTTTCCTTTGAACTTCCTAGTCTCTGAGTCTGTGCACAGGTCTGTTAGTGACTATCATCTTTCTCCTCCCCAACCATGCTAGGATTCAGGGGTAGAGATCCTCCATGGACATATGTCTATTCACCTGAATGTCCTTTGTTGCTACCTGGACATAAAATAGCCCCTGTTTCTCTCAAGCCTGCTAAAGGGACATGGGGGACCATGGTCCTCAGTTTTGCCTATATCCATTGTAAATATCAAGGACTCATTTTCTCTCCTGGTTAAAAAAAAAGATACCAATAAGAAACCTTCTGGAACTTCCACATCTAGGGTTAAGGTCTGATTGACAGTTGGGATGCAGTGAACTAGGGTATGTTCAACAGGAAAACAGAAGCAAGACCAAGTGATGAAATGTCAAGAGAGAAGATAGATTTAAGGGCAGGGCAACTACAAGAAATCTTGTAAGTTCCGTGTATACGCTGACTACCCACTGTGTTCACATACTCCTGTGTCCCCACCCTCTGACATGGGTATCCCTGGTACTTACCTTGTGTGACGTTAAGATGATATAAAGAGTTGGAGGCATCAGGAACTGGGAGGCAGAGGAAGAACAGAAGATGAGGTCTGGATTCTTCCTACAAGAGTTTTCAGCCCACCTCTTTCCTCTGCTTGCTCCAAGAACTTCGCATTTGTTGTAAAGTCACTTCTCTACAAGAATGTTCACTGATGCTTCCTGGCACCATATGCTAGTGACCCTTTTGTGAGTTTAATTCCCTGCTGTCATTTTCTTGAATACTAATTTCTTCTATAAATTTTAGCATTGGCAGCAATATAGTGTACCAAACCAGACTGAGAAAGAATACATTTTCTATCGCTTTTTGGGAACTTAAGTATGTTATGTTTTTAAACTACTCTATTTACCTTCCTTTGTAGATTAATGGAGTAATAGTATGATGGAGATTTCCTATAGCCAACCTGTCCATCAATGAGTTTCATTTTTTTTTATAAAATTGTGAAGTGCTGTTTTTAGAGTTAGGAAAAAATGCTTTTCTGTCCTCTACTCTCATTGGCATTATTCACCAATCTATTTAATTTCTCTCTATATATTTCTATATTAAAATATTTATGCTGAGAATCAAACCTAGGGTCTTGTCTTGCCTGCACAGGTTAGGCAGATGCTCTACAAATGAGATGCACTCTCAAGACTTTTGCATTTTATTTTTTTAAAGGATTTATTCATGTTTATGTTGTGTCTACGGGTGTTTTGCCTGCATGTGTGTCGTATACCAAATTCATGCATCATTCCCAAAGAGTCCAGAGAAGAGCATCAGAGCTTCTGAACTAGACTTAAAGACAGTTATGAACCACTGTGCGTGTGCTGGAAACCAGACCCAGGTCCTCTGCAAGAGCGGTAATTGTTCTTAACCAGTGAAATGTCTCTTCAGGTCCCAGAGATATTTTTTTAAATTATGTGTATGTGTGTAATGTGTTTCTCTGTTGTATACATACTCACATGAGTTCAGAGCAGTTGGAGGCAGAGTATTGCATGACAGCCCTTGGAGATGGAATTATAGGAGGTTGTGGGCCATCCAACGTAGGTGCTGGGAAAAGAACTTGGTTCTTCTTGAAGAGTATCAAGTGCTCTTAACCACTTAGCTACCTTTACAGTCTTTCATTTTTTTAAAATAACTTAACTTTATTTTATGTGCATTGGTGTGAAAGTTTCCAGTCCCCTGGAACTGGAGTTACAGACATTTGTGAGCTGCCATGTGGGTGCTGGGAACTGAACCCTTGTCCTCTGAAAGATCAGCCAGTGCTCTTAATCACTGAGCAATCTCTCCAGCCCTGCCTTTCATTTCTTAAAAAAATATTTTATTTTACTATGTGTTTGAGTGTTTTATTTACAGGCATGCATGTATGTATGTATGTATGTGTATATATATATATATATATATATATATATATATATATATATATGTTTGTATGTGCACCACATGTATGCAATGCACACTGATATCAGGAGAGGACATTGGAGCCTCTGGGACTGGAGTTACAGTTGGTTGTAAGCCACTATGCAGGTGCTGGGAATTGAACCTGGGCCTCGGCAAGAGCAACAAGGGCTCTCGACCACTGTGCCATCGTCAGCTCCTCCTTACATTTTTTTAAGTTAACTGCTTCCCTTCTCTCTCTCTCTCTCTCTCTCTCTCTCTCTCTCTCTCTCTCTCTCTCTCTCTCTCTCTCTCTCCCCCTCCCTCCCTCTGTCCCTTTCCTCCTCCCTCCCTCCCTCCCTCCCTCCCTCCTTCTCTCCCTCTCCCTCTCTGTTTCTCTCCCTTTCTCTCCCTCTCCGCCTCTCTCCCCTCCCTCTCTCTCTTTCTCTCTCCTTCCCTCCCTCTCTCTCTTTCTCTCTCTCCCTCTCCTCCTCCCTCTCTTTCCCCTCTGTGTGTGCCCACATCTCTAATTTACTTGACTCTACTTATCTCTTTTGGACCCAAAATGTAGTTTCCTCCTGAGTCATTCTATAGCATCAGTGATTATTTCAGAATATGGTCTCTAAAAGCCAGTTTGGAGATATAGGGAAGACATACAAACACCCAGGTACTGGTGTTCAGCCTCTTCACCCAGGACCATAATATAAGGTCATTATGACTCAAGCAGAGAAAGAAGGGAGGGTCCAACTAAAGGCAGTGTGAGGAATCATGGTTGAAGCAGCGTGAGAGAGCACAGCACAGTCCTGAAACTCAGGTCAGGTAGCGGATATGTCTGGGTTTCCTGGTTGAGAAGGGAGACGTAGCAAAATGGAAACTCAATTCCTGAACCTGACAAGGTAAGAGTGGAAAGAGCCTCTTTCTGACCCATGTGTTGTATCACCATGGTTTCTCTGCTGTTTGTCTCTGTTCATAACTCCTCTGATTCCCCATCTATGTTTTTAAAAAATTATTTATTTTATTTTTGAGATTATAAAATACATAACTCTCCCTTTCCTCTGCCAAACCTTCTTCTCTGTTTCTACATAATAATATTAACCTGAGTTTCCTTTGTCATTGTCTCTGTCATTAAAACTCTCATCAAGTCTATTTCTCTCCATAAGTACCCAATACTTACCATCCTCCTGTCCTAAGACTGCCCAGTTCAAGAACATCCAGTACATATATGAACAAGAGCCTTAGGAATAAGTCTGGAAACTCTCACCTGAGATTACGATGTCCAGTGGGTCACTTGGGTGTGACCACACATGGGAATGTTGACTGGAAGAACTGTAACATCTGTAGGTCCCCGCGTGTGCTGCAGTCACAGGAGCTATAGAGATGTTGGCTTGGGAGCCACCAGCATAAGGCTTCCCAGCTAGATGCGTTTGGACCTCATTTACATCCTCTCTGGACACAACCAGAATGAAGGTCTCAAACATGGCATCTGAACAGCACTGCAATGTCATCATCTCTCCTGAATTTATTGGAGGAGCTGGTAGGGCCGAGAGAGAAGACTTTCTGTAGACGCCTAAAAACAAACAGGTGTGAGTTTGAGAGTTACTCTTCCTCACCCCACATCATGGAAATGGGGATAACAAAGGTTCTCCAAGCCCAAGTCTTTCCTCCTACTCATATGCCCATGTTCTCTTCTGTGGCTATCTCCCAACCCACACACTTATCCATTTTTTTCTGTCTTTTGTTCGATTCTCTGTGTCTATAGTTTCAGGCTCCATCTGACTGGATGCAGATGACTGTTGCATTCATCTACCACAGACCTCTTCCATTTTCTATGATGGATGAGGGTAGAAAACACGGCATGCTGGGTTTCAGGCTCCCCTCTGTATACATTGCATGCCCTTTGGGGAAAAGTGAGATCCCTGCCCGGATGTGTTTTCTCCTGAACCTAGACTGGTTCACCCAGTGTGCCTGGGCCTTGTCTGTAGTCCCAGCTCCCACAGGGCAGCCTTGAGTCTGGATTCACGAGCATCACCCCCTCTCAACCTGATGGCAGCAACAGTACCCTGGTCATACTTGTCTCGGCTTCGCTTCTCTTCCTTTTGTCTCTGACTCGGGTACATTTCTAGTTACTAATGCTGATGTTAGAAATGATCATAAAGATGACATAGGAAAAGGAACATGCATGTGTAATATGTTCTGTTTCTGGAGGTAAAAAGTCTGAAATGAGCCCACTGGTACGAGTCGTGTCTTAAGTGTTGCATTTTTTTTCCAAAGGCCCCAGGAGGAAGAATATATTTCTTTTTCTCTTCCAGATTGTAGAAGCTTCCTGAACTCCTGTGGCTTGTGGACACTTCGCTTTCAGAACCCGGAAAAGATGGAGTGTATCTCATGCTTCCTTGCTCTCACCATCGCTATCTTCTTCCTTCTCTTTTATGAGCTAGTGTAGCTACTCCAGCCTGTGCAGACCGCCCAGGACATTCTCTTCATCTTAAAGGCAGCAGATTAAACCAGGAATTGCATCCTCAACCTTTGTCCCTCTTCCATATGGGAGTTGTTTTGTACCAACTGTCCGGTGAGAACTCGCCAGGGTCTACATTAGAACCTTGTCAGTGCAGTGTCCTTCATAACCTAAATACCGTGTATTAAACCTTACTCTTAAAGATCTCTCCATCACAACACATCTACCCTTAGAACCAAGATTTTAGCACATAAACTTTAGGTGGAGGTTAAACAACCAAACCATCAAACCACATGACAAATATTAATTTGTTCTAGGGCTAGGAATATGAATATCATCAGGGGAACAATCTCCTAACTACCTGAGTACTCAGTCTCCTACACTGATGTTTCTGGAGGCTAAGATACTTGAAGACATCCCTGCTATTCTAGGGGACTCCTACCTAGTAATCAGACTTAAAATCTCAATAGAAATGGTGAGATAATGAAGAACACCTCTGACGTGGGCTGTCTCACCTGTAACTATGATCAATAGGGGATCACTGATTTCTGTCAATACATCACGGATGATAGGAGCAATGCCCTGACATCTATAGGTCCCCACATGTGCCACGGTCATGGGGTACATGTCAAAGCTGTGTCGAAATATGATGTCTTGGAACTCCCCATCTTCCTTGAACAAATGGAATATTTCAAACCCAAAGTGGGACTGACACCTCAGAGTCACACGCCCTCCAATGGGAACCAGAAGACTGGGCCAGGCAGACAGGGTGGGCTTGTCAGAAACCCCTGTGAAGAGAAAATGGCCCAGTCTTAGAAAGGAGGAGGCAGGAGCACCTCCTTTTCCTTTGTGCTCAGTACTCTCCTTGCTTGTGTATTTCTGAAGTTCCTGCCAAGCCAATACATCCAGAAATACATGATGACGCCACATCCTACTGAAACTTATGTGCAACTACTACATAAGAAATCCAAAGCATTATGAAAATAAGTTACATATAAAAATGTAGTCATCAACAGAGAACCAAGTGACATCAATTTACATCAGAAAAAAACATTAAGCAGCTGAGTTTGACTGGAATAATCTGGAATTCCCAGGACATAGTACAAAGTTCCCCCACCTCTTCTGGTACAATAACAGCTGACCTCTGCATGCTCCACCATCATGGATGCTCTGGGGAGCTTGCATCCTCATCTCATCTTGAGAGGGACTGGTATTCCAAGCTATGTGTCCTTCGCCACTACACAAATGACATCACTTTTCCTAGACACTCAGACCTCTTCCAGTCTTTTCCCCAGTGTTGATTGAGTCAACCAAGGAAAGAAAGTCTGGGGGGTCTCTGGGACAGAATCAGAGAGCATATTTCCAGTTCTTCCACTTTCCAACTTATAAGATGTCACTCACAGGCCTTCCAGCAGCCCAATCCCTGTCCTGTTTGCCTTCCTGTTGCAGAAAAATCGTTCTGTGTAGCATGAGAAGTAATCCACGATCTGGGATCAGACTCACGCACTTGTGTCCACGTCCTCTGGAACAGGAAGAATCCTGGAGGGAATGACCCATGATAGATGAGCTGTCCCCTTCCAGCAGCCTGGCCCTCTGTCTCTCTGCCCTGGTTGGTCCTCTGTACATTAGAAGTCAGAGTCCACTCAGTGAAGATGAACTCATGTACCAATATCCACCATTGCATGGAAGCCAGACCCCCTGCTGTGCGCAGATCCAGCATCCCTGGCTGATATTTCCACCCTTGTACTCCACACCATTCATTCCCAGCAGAACTCACCAGGACACACCAGGCTGAGGAGTGGAGGCAGCATGGTGCTGCTTCTGCTGTCAGGAGGCAATGCCCCAATATAACAGACAGGATTTCCTGAGAGACCCACTTAATCTGTTTCACTGGCTGACCACAGCTGAGGAAGCCGATACTTGTTGGCTCCTTGCATCTTGTATGTGGCTCACAAATTATGATGACTTTTAGAAAATTCTCAAGACTCCAAGGCTCGCTTTGCCGATTTTTTATCATGGCTATACTGGAACATGTCTTGACCTCAATTCCTCTTATTCAGAGCCATCAAATGAGGTAATTATATCAAAACTGTATCTATAGGTTTTTATACAATATTTAAATATTCTTCCTATGTAGTGTATATTCATTAAATGAGTACTTTTAAGATAATAATCTTAACATGTGGCCTCTAGGACCCAGGCCCTGGGACACAGCCAGTCCCAGGGAACCCCCACCCAACTCTGCCCCAGTTGCTGGCCAGCAGGGAAAACTCCTGCAGGAAGACCCACACACACACCAACCCGCCCCCCATTGGACCTTGCATTCTACATGCCCTGCCCCAATAACCCTGTGAACCCAGTAACTTCCTGAGGCACAGAAACCAAACCACCAGCTGTCAATGCACCAAGAGGCGAGTGATTCTTCTCACATCCAGAGTCCTGCCCCTAGGACCCAGGCCCTGGGACATAGCCAGTCCCAGAAAACCCCTACCCAACTCTGCCCCAGTTGCTGGCCAGCAGGGAAAACTCTTGCGGGAAGGCCTCCCCCCAACAAAACCCCCCATCAGACCCTGTAATCTACAAGTTCCACACCCTTCCCCAATACCCAACCACCTGTGACCTCAGTAACTTCCTGAGGCACGGAAACCAAACAACCACCTCACATTGGACCAAGAGTAACTTCCTGAGACAGGGAGTCCACCAGACCTCATTAGACCAAGAGTAGCTTTCTGAGAGATAGAATCTGCCAACTCTCATTGGACCAAGAGAGGTTTCCTGAGACACAGAATCTGTCACCTCTGACTGGACCAAGAGCCCTAATAAGACCAAGAGCGGGAGTCACATAATCAACTAACTTGGGTTGAGTTAAAGTAGCTCCCTGAGATACAGAATCTGCTAGTTGCAATTAGACCAAGAGCTAAGATTGGACCCAGAAGGTCCCCCTGAGACACAGAAACAGCAAGCACAGAGAGGACCAATAGCAACTCCCTTAGACACAGGCACCTCTTTTACCTATTAGATGAGGAGATAGGTAGCTGTCAAGGTAGAAGCACATAAAGAGCAACATGGCATCACCAGAACCTAGCCCTCCTCCAACAGCAAGACCTGAACATCACAATTTGGAAGAAGCAGAAGAAAGTGACCATAAAAATAGGTTCATAAAGATGCTAGAGGCCTTTCAAGAAAAATTGAAAATTCTCTTAAAGAAATTGAGGGAAAGGCAAACAAAAAATTGGAAGAAACCAATAAAGAAATTGAGGAAAAGAAAAATAAAAAATTGGAAGAAATCAATAATTCCTTAAAGAAAGCTAAGATAACCATGAAAAAGCAATTAAACATGTGAGGGAAACAGTTCAAGATCTGAAAAGGGAAATAGAAACAATGAAGAAGACACAAACAGAGGGAATGCTGGAAATAGAAAATCTGAGTAAACGAACAGGAAACACAGATGCGAGCATAACCAACAGAATACAAGAGATGGAAGAGAGGTTCTCTGGTGTGGAGGATACAATAGAGGAAATAGAGTTGTCAGTCAAAGAAAATACCAAAGCCAAAAAAGTCATAATACAAAATGTCCAAGAAATCTGGGACACCATGAAAAGGCCAAACCTAAGAATAATAGGGATAGAAGAAGGAGAAGAATACCAACTCAACGGCACAGAAAATATATTCAACAAGGTCATAGAAGAAAACTTTCCCAACTTAAAGAAGGAAATACCTATGAAGATACAAGAAGCCTATAGAACATCAAACAGACTAGACCCCCCCCCAAAAAAAGTTCCTTTGACACATAATAATTAAACTACTAAACATACAGAATAAAGAAAGAATATTACGAGCAGCAAAGGAAAAAGGCCAAGTTGCTTATAAAGACAGACCCATCAGAATAACACCCAACTTCTTAATGGAGACTTTGAAAGCCAGAAGGACCTGAACAGATGTAATGCAGACACTAAGAGACCATGGATGCCAGCCTAGACTAATATACCCAGCAAAACTTTCAATAACCATAGACGGAGTGACCAAGACATTCCAAGACAAAACCAGATTTAAACAATACCTATCTACAAATCCAGCCCTACAGAAAGCACTAGAAGGAAAATTCCAACCTAAGGAAATCAGATACACCCATGAAAATATAGGCAATAGATAACCCCACAGCAGTAAATACCAAAGAAGAGAAATGAACACACACTACCACCAAAAGATAACAGGAATTAACAATCGTTGGTCAATAATATTCCTTAATATCAATGGACTTAATTCACCTATAAAAAGACACAGACTAACAGAATGGATATGAAAGCAGGAACCATCTCTTTGCTGCATACAAGAAACACATCTCAACTTCAAAGATACCTCAGAGTAAAAGGCTGGGAAAAGTCTTTCCAATCAAATGGTCTTAAGAAGCAAGCTGGTGTAGCTAACCTAATATCCAACAAAATAGATTTCAAACTAAAGTCAATCAAAAGAGATCAAGAAGCACACTACATACTCATCACAGGAAATATCCACCAAGATGAAGTTTCAATTCTGAACACTTATGCCCCAAACACAAGGGCACCCACATATGTAAAAGAAACATTATTAAATCTTAAATCACACATAAAACCCCACACATTAACAGTGAGAGACTTCAACATCCCACTCTCACCACTGGACAGATCTGCCAGATTGAAACTTAGCAAAGGAATAAGGGGCTTAACTGATATTATGACTCAAATGGACTTAATTGATATCTACAGAACATTCCACTCTAACAAAAAAGAATGTACCTTCTTCTCAGCACCCCATGGAACCATCTCTAAAATCGACCCCATACTCAGTTACAAAATCTCAACTGATACAAAAAAAATTGGAATAACCTCCTGTATTCTATCAGACTACCATGGTTTAAAGTTAGATTTTAACAATAACAAAAATTACAGAAAGCCTACAGTCTCATGGAAGCTGAACAATGCTCAACTGAATCACCAATGGGTCAAGGAAGAAATAAAGAAAGAAATTAAAGACTTCCTAGAATTCAATGAAAATGAATGTACTACATACCCAAACTTATAGGACACTATGAAATCAGTGCTAAGAGGAAAATTCATAGCACCAAATGCCCACATAAAGAAGTTGGAGAAATCTCACACTAGTGACTTAACAGCATACCTGAAAGCTCTAGAACAAGAAGAAGCAAAGTTACTCAGGAAGAATAGATGCCAGGAAATAATCAAATTGAGAGCTGAAATCAATAAAATAGAAACAAAGAGAACAATACAAAGAATCAATGAAACAAAGAGTTGGTTCTTTGAGAAAATCAACAAGATAAACAAGCCCTTATCCAGACTAACCAAAAGGCAGAGAGAGAGCATCCAAATTAACAATCAGAAATGGAAAAGGAGACATAACAACTGACAATGAGAAAATCCAGAGAATCACCAAGTCACACATCAAACACCTGTACTCCACAAAACTGGAAAATCTAAAAGAAATGAACAATTTACATACCAAAGTTAAATCAAGACCAGATAAACTATTTAAATAGACCAATAACCCCTAAGGAAATAGAAACAGTCATTAAAAGTCTCCCAACCATAAAAAGCCCAGGACCAGATGGTTTCAACACAATATTCTACTAGATCTTATAAGAAGAGGTAATACCAATACTCTTTAAATTGTTCCATACAATAGAATCAAAATAAACATTACCAAACTCCTTTTATGAGGCTATAGTTACTCTGATTCCCAAGCCAAACAAAGATGCAACAAAGAAAATTGCAGACCAATCTCCCTCATGAACATTGATGCAAAAATACTCAATAAAATATTAGCAGACAGACTCCAAGAACACATCAATAAAATTATCCACCATGATCAAGTTGGCTTCATCCCAGAGATGCAAGGTTGGTTCAACATATGAAAGTCTGTCAATGTAATACATCATATAAATAAACTGAAAGAAAAAAAACCACATGATCATTTCATTAGATGCTGAAAAGGCCTTTGACAAAATTCAACACCCCTTCATGATAAAGGTCTTGGAGAGATCAGGAATACAGGGAACATACCTAAACATAATAAAGGCAATTTACAGCAAGCCAACAGCCACCATCAAATTAAATGGAGAGAAACTCAAAGTGATTCCACTAAAATCAGGAACAAGACAAGGCTGTCCACTCTCCCCATATTTATTCAATATAGTACTTGAAGTTCTAGCTAGAGCAATAAGACAACAAGAGGAGATCAAGGGTATACAAATTGGAAAGGAAGAAGTCAAACTTTTATTTATTTATTATTTTTTATTTGCAGATGATATGATAGTGTACATAAGTGACCCCAAAAATTCGACCAAGGAACTCCTACAGCTGATAAACTCCTTCAGTAAGGGGGCAGGATACAAGATTAACTCAAAAAAGTCATAGCCCTCCTATATACAAATGACAAATGGACTGAGAAAGAAATCAGAGAAACATCACCCTTTACAATAGCCACAAATAATATAAAATACCTTGGGGTAACTCTAAATAAGCACGTGATGGACCTGTATGACATGAACTTTAAGTCTCTGAAGAAAGAAATTGAAGAAGATATCAGAAAATGGAAAGATCTCCCATGCTCATGGATAGATAGGATTAACATAGTAAAAATGGCAATCTTACCAAAAGCAATCTACAGATTCAGTACAGTCCCCATCAAAATCCCAACACAATTCTTCACAGACCTGGAAAGAACAATACTCAACTTCATATGGAAAAACAAAAAATTCAGGATAGCTAAAAGATTCCTGTACAATAAAACAACCTCTGGAGGCATCACAATCCCTGACTTCAAGCTCTACTCTAGAGCTACAGTATTAAAAACAGCTTGACGGTGGTGGCGCACGCCTTTAATCCCAGCACTCGGGAGGCAGAGCCAGGCGGATCTCTTTGAGTTCGAGGCCAGCCTGGGCTACCAAGTGAGTTCCAGGAAAGGCGCAAAAGCTACACAGAGAAACCCTGTCTCGAGAAACCAAAAAAAAAAAAAAAACAGCTTGGTACTGGCATAAAAACCTACATGTGGACCAATGGAACCGAACTGAAGCCCCTTACATTAATCCACACACCTATGAACACTTGATTTATGATGAAGAAGCCAAAACTGTACAATGGAAAAAAGAAAGCATCTTCAACAAATAGTGCTGGCATAACTGGATGTCAACATGTAGAAGATTGCAAATAGATCCATACCTGCCATCATGCACAAAACTTAAGTCCAAATGGACCAAAGACCTCAACATAAATCCAGTTACTCTGAACCTGATAGAAGAGAAAGTAGGAAGGAGTCTTGAATGCATTGGCACCAGAAATGACTTCCTAATTATACACTAGTAGCACAGACACTGATAAAAAACAGTTAATAAATGGGACCTCTTAAAACTGAGAAGCTCTTGTAAGACAAAACCACAGCCTACATCATGGGAAAAGATCTTCACCAACCCCACATCTGACAGAGGGCTGATCTACAGGATATATAAAGAACTCAAGAAATTAGACATCAAAATACCTAATAGTCCAATTTAAAAAAATGGGCTACAGAGCTAAACAGAGAATTCTCAACAGAAGAAGCTCAGATGGCTGAAAGACATTTAAGGAATTGCTCAACATCCTTAATCATCAGGGAAATGCAAATCAAAACTACTCAGATACCATCTTACACCTGTCAGGATGGCTAAGATCAAAAACACTGAAGACAGCTTATACTGGAGAGAACGTGGAGCAAGGGGAACACTCCTACACTGTTGGTGGGAATGCAAGTTTATACAGCCACTTTGGAAATCAGTATGGTGCTTTCTCAGAAAATTGGGAATCAATCTTCCTCAAGACCCAGCTATACCACTCTTGGGCATATACCCAAAGAATTCTCAATCATACCACAAGGACACATGCTCAACTGTGTTCTTAGCAGCATTATTTGTAATAGCCAGAACCTGAAAACAACCTGGATGCCCTTCAACTGAAGAATGGATAAATAAAATGTGGTACATATACACAATGGAGTACTACTCAGCAGAGCAAAACAATGACATCATGAAGTTTGCAGGCAAATGGATGGAACTAGAAAATACCATCTTGAGTGAGGTAACCTAGACTCAGAAGGACAAACATGGTATGTACTCACTCATAAGTGGATACTAGATGTAAAGCAAAGGATAACCAGACTGCAAACCACAGCTCCAGGGAGGCTAGCTAGTAAAGAGGACCCTAGGAAAGACAGGGATCACCCAGTGATGGAGAAATGGATGAGATCTACATGAGCAAACTGGATATGTGTGGGGGGTAGAGGGCAAGGGTGGGGGAAAGAGAGCTTAGGAGAGCGGGAGTTTCAAGCTGGATCAGGAACAGAGAGGGAGAACAAAGAGATACCATGATAAATGAATACACCATAGGAATAGGGAGAAGCAGAGTGCTAGGGAGGTCCCCAGGAATCCACAAAGATACCTCCACCACAGACTACTGGCAATGATCGAGAGGGTGCCTGAGCAGACCTACTCTGGTCATTGGATGGCTGAATACCCTAACTGTCATGATAGAGTCCTCATCCAGTGACTGATGGAAGCAGATGCAGAGATCCACGGCCAGGTCCCAGGCAGAGTTCCAGGAGTCCAATGGACAAGAGAGAGCTTTTGTGGGTCACAGTGAAATGCCATCAGAGTTCAATATATTCCCCAGAAATCTATTCATCTCAGAAACAAAAATAAAATCAACAAATTCAGTAGTACAAACTCTCATAAAACTAGAAAAGAGCCTGGAGCCCAAACATTGCTTGCAATTTCCACAAACACCAAGTTTTCCATTTTCTTCCCTTTTCCTCAATCCAAGAGAGGTGATGATCCTTTCAAAGATTTTAAACAAGAACTTTTTGTTGACTTCCTATAGTTGTCTGTTACTAGAGTCTCTATCAATGTCACATGTGAACCTTTGCCATCTGAGCAATGGCTCCACCTATTCCCTTCACACCCAACTACATACTGAATGGTCAAACCAAGAACTGTGCAGTGTGCCACACCAAAAATAAAGAGTGGCATTTATGGCTAACTTTCATGGTTTAATAGGTGCAGGCTTTGTTCATATGGCTTCATGGCTTCCTGACACCTGGAATAGAGGCCAATCAGCCTGGGTCTGAATCCAGCCTGCCTCCGTGCCTTGTATTTAGAGGACTCTTCTAGCAACTTCCTTTGCTTAAGCAAAGAGAGTAAAGAAAGTCTCCTGCAGCAACTCTAATGATGTCTGCCACTCTTCTGAGGCCACAAGCAGACCTAACCAGGCTCATTCATGGTCCTGGGTTGCTTAGGTCAAAACAGACAGCTAACATCCAATAAAAGGCTGTGGTTTCTGAAGGAGGAAAACCTGGAACTGAGTCATAGCTGCACTGTTTAATTGTATCAAGAGCCTGGGCAAGACTTCATAACCTGGACTCCTTGTCTGTGTCCACCTCATGGGATGCTGGGAAGACTCACCAAGATGCTTATAGAGGTCCTGAGAGTGCATGATCCACTCAGATGGCCTCCTTCATAGCTAGTACCTTTTTGTTATAATACTGAAGGAACGAACATGCAGGGTTTTCCAAGCTCTAAGCAAGAGGATGTGGGAAGCAACCTGAGTGAAGAGCCAGGCGGAGTCTGCGATTCAAGTCACAGGAGTCTCAGGAGCCACCCCCACTGAAGGAAAGGCATTCGTGGCGCAGGAAGGAGAAGATGCCCCTGTCACTCCACCTTTGTCAAGACAGTTTCAGTATTAACGCTGTTTCTACAAAATCGTTTAGAAGAGAACAGGCGAGTCCGGTAGAGAAAACCAGAGGTCTTTTTTTAGGTCAATGGACATGAGAATCAGCAAAGACCTTGGAAAAGATGGGTTTTGCCCCTTGCTGGTCTCACCAGAAGACAATCCTGACCCCTAGTGTCCCAGTGGTGGCTACCATGGTAGCTTGAGATGCAAATAAAAAAAAAGAGGGAGCAACACAGTGTGCAGGCAGGGGTCTCATCACACCCTATTGCTCTTCCCAATATCTACAAGAGGTGAAGAAAGAAGTTGGAGGATAGTCCCCCGCCCACTCTCAAGTTACCCAGAATTCCTTTAACTCTCTACTTCCCTTGGGTGATCCTCCTCTAAACTGTACGGTTTCCCACACCTGACCTGCTTCCCCAGGAAACCCCAGGGGCTTTATCTGTTTCTCCTGACCCCTACCAAGTGACAACCAAATGCAAGCTTCCAAAGTGCCCAGCATCAATGTGACGACGCCCGGATGGTCACAGACCTGGGCCAGGCAGTGCCTGAACTTCAGAAGCTTACCTAGATTTCTCTGTGTGGAGAGCATGAGTGATGCTGGTCTGCATTTCCACTAAGGCAGTCAAAGAACATGCACACAGCAGGACAACTGAGAGGAACCACAAGAGTCCAGGCAGTACAGCGAGGAAGAGAGACTCATGAGCACACAGGATGTGCGGACGGCAGTGACTGGACTGGGGATTCACAGGACGCCTTCAGAATGTAATGTTTCAATACCACTAAAGTGCTAAGTCCACCCCACACTCCGCCCCCACACAGACTATGAGATGTCACACTAAATCACCAGTAATAAAGGATGCTCTCTGGGGACAGGCAGGTGCAGGACACCTTTTTAAGGCAGCGGGAAGAAATTTCCTCATTCTTCCAAGAGAAGAGTAAGAATTATATACAAGGTGGCCAACAAGTCTGGAAACCAGGGAAGTCTTTAACAAATGCTTTATTGTCATATGATGATTGACAAAATATCAGCGTCTTCATTTCTGGACTTTATGGCCACCTATAGACTGCATCTTTGGAATAGGAAGAAAACAAAAAGAGCTTTACCATAATGGTAAAGCTGTCTTTCTCAGTACAGGTGCAATGTACATCTAGTGCAAGATGCTTCAAGCCCACAGGCTTGTTCCCTTTACTGACTTCCTACCATCTGCTTGGATCACTCACAGAAGAAAAACACTGTCAGCATTAATATTTAGCAGCATGTTCAATATTCATCTTGCCTTGACTAAAGAAGCCTAAACCATCTCATTAGTCCAGTGATTTCCATATGATTACTACATCAATGCAGAAGATACGACCATCCCACATTTCCTTAAGTGAGCATTTCCCTTGTTTTTGAGAATTCCCAAAGACTTTGGGGAATCTTTTTTAAACAATAAAAGGTACAGAGTAGGTTCAGGACAGTCAGAGCAGCTGTTTAACCAAGTAAGCTTTCTGCCTGGCTCAGATCCCAGTATGAAGGGATTGAATCCAGTCCCCTGGTTCTCAGTTTGTAGAAAGAGGAAGTTAAGAGGGATAAAGGCGGAAACTATCATGTTACTGAATCACCTATGGAGGGAGCAAGCAGACGAGAGAAGACACAGTCAGCAGAAACTAGGGTGTCTAAGATTGGAGGGAGAAACAGTCACTGTGGAGAATCAGTCACTGAGCGCAATCAGCATCTATTCAATCGTCATCAAGAGAGTATGGCAGAGGACAAGCTGGGACAATAGCCCTTCAAGTTCTCAGGCTTACAGTGTTGTGGTTCAACAGCCTGTGTGGAAGGTGGCATGAACCAGAGATTCCTCCACCATCGCACGCAAAAAGGCTATGAGAGCAGCACGTGGCTGTCAACCCATCTAGTGTAGGCTCAACACTGGTGGGCATCCAGTCTGTACTCACTTTCCCGTGAAGGGCGTGATGCACCTGCAGAGCTATACCTTCTTTTCAAAGGCAGGAGGGTTTCTTCTTCACGAATTCTTTCTACCTACTAGATTTGCCTCATTACTTCATCACTTAAACTAGAAAAGATGCTGCACGCTGTCTCAGCTAGCTTCTGATTTGGCCAGGGCACCAGGACTGCACGCATGATTGAGGAAACGACCATGTCTTCTTGGTTCTTCCGATGGCAGGCTCAGTATGCTTCCTTGGATTGAATAGGTGCGATTTTGTTTGAGAAAAGCGTGTAAACACAAGGCCATGTTTTGTTAGTCTCCGTCCCAGAAAACTGGTGGAGCACTCCGCGGCTCTTGTACAGTTCGATGTCTGGTTTTGCCGCATCCTTGGACCGCCATAGCCTGGCAGCAACTGCTTCAGGTTTATCACCTTCCTGTTGGACAGGTGGCTCACCAGTGACGTCATCAATCCCCTGCACTTGAGGCGGGTTGAAGTCCAGGTTATAGACTCTCCCACTAGAAGGGTGAACCCATTGTTGGCTCAGACGATCCTTAAGTGTCTCAAAAGGAATATGTCTCAAACTGACCACAAGGTCCACATCGCAGATTCTGTCCAAGGCTTCTGCCTGTACTAATGTCCTCGGGAACCCATCTAGCAGCCAGTGTTCGGTGCTCCGGGTCTCCAGTTCTGACACCGTTAGGCGTGTGATCACATGATCTGGAACCAAAAGACCTTTTTCTAGGAACTGCTTTGCCGTGTCATCAACTTCCCTGCTGGCCTTGAGGTTCTCCTGCAAGAAGTGGCCGCAGGAGAGATGCCTGAGGCCAAAGTTCTGGGCGATCCTCTGGCCCTTACCCGAGCCGGGAGGCCCGAGGATGACCACGCGCAGGAGTTTGGAAGCCATGGCTTTGGCGGGGAGGGGGTGGCCTGGACCGCAGCCCGAGCACTTTGCCGGACAGGCCCTGCCTGGGCACCCTCCGCAAGCGTGGATTCGCCTGCCCAGTTTTCTTTTCTTGGTGGGGCTGTCCGTTAAACACCAATGTTTCAGTGATTTCTCAAAAAATTAGGATAATTTCATGTAGAGAGAAGGGTCCAATGGAATAATTTTAGACTTACCTATTTCTGCTTGGGATCCAATTTTCCCCAGTTTTCTGCTGTTTCACAAGATACTGGGTTTGAATTAAAGAATCTTTCACTCACACACAAAATAAAATTGTCAAATTGCTTTCCAGGGTGGTTGTACCATTTTGCTTCCCATTGACAGGTGAAACTGATACATCCAAACATGAATTTTTCTATGATCAAAGAAAACCTAGGTATTTGATTTTCCAAAAACTTACCAAATTGTTTCACAGAATGTTTGTACCATTTTGGTTCCCATTAGTAATGTCTGACTGCCTACATGAGTGTTCAACTATGGCATGATTTTATCTTTGTCCTTTTTTAAAATAGAAAATGAAAGCGTTATTGTGGTTTAAATTTGCATGTTCCTGGTGGCTAGTCATTTTGAAATTTTCTATTTAATTACTTGCCACCAATGTATTCTCTACTGAAATTTCTGACCAGAACTTTGTTTGCCTTACAATTGGAATTTGTCAACCAAAACAAAAGAGAGATCCAACAGTTTACACAAGGGAATTATGTAATTACTCAACCTGGAATAAAGTGCATGGAAGTTAACTAGGCAATGAGAACTTCACAGATGCTGTGGGGTGAGAATAGAAGGTATTAGTTAAGCTCCACAGAACTTGAGGAGAACTATCTGTATTAGTTACCTTTCTATTTCTGTAATAAAACATTATCACCAAGTCAGCTTATAGGAGAAAAGTTATTTGAACTCATAGTTCCAGAGGGTTAGAGTTCACCATAGCATAATGAAGGAATGATAGGAGGCACAAGATGCTGGGGACTCACATTCTGAATTATAAGCACTGTTAAGAGAGTGTGAACCAGAAATTATGTGAGTATTTAAATTATCAAAGCTCACTCCCAGTAACACACTTCCTCCAACAAGGCCACACCTTCCCAACCTTCCCAAAGAGTTCTATACCAACTGGAGACCAACCATATTTCAAATGCCTGAGAATATGGGGGCATCTAATTCAAAATACTATATTCCACTTCCTAGCACCTATAATTTCCTGGGCAAATAATGATGCAAAACTCATTTAGTCCAATTTCAAGACTCTCCATAGTCTTTTGCAGGCACAACACTGTTTAAAAGCCCAAAGTTTCTTAATTGTAGCCTTTGTGCAACCAAAATGCAAATTATATACTTCCAACATATAATGGCACAGAATATACATTACCATCCAAAAGAGAGGGGTGGCCACACAATGAGGAAATACTGTACCAAAGGAAACCCCAACCCAGCAAAGGAAACAGCAATTTCTTGAGCTCCATGTCTGATGCCAAAATTGGCTCTCCTTTTTTTTTTTATAGATAAATCTTTTTGTTTTATTTTACATACCAACCACAGTTTCCCCTCCCTCCTCTCCTCCCATTTCCTCCTCTTACAGCTTTGCTAAATGCAACACATTTTCTGTCTTAGACTCATTCTACCCCCGTGTGCAGACAGCAAGCACCTCTGGCATCTCCAGCGTCTTGGGATCTCTTAATGCAAACTAGGCTTTGCTTTCAGAGCTTCATGCAACAGCTTCTCAGGGTGTCCACTCAGGGACTCCCCTGCCGCATATGGCCTAGCTTCAGCAGCTCTCTAAAATCATGGAGGAAGATTCCATGACCCATTATCTTACACTGCTCTAAAGCTAGAACCATGTAAACCACTGCTAAATTTAGCTGCCAATTTGGAGTGAATCATTGACACAGTGAACGACATCTGCTGTATCTTTGGTTCGTTTGTTGTTCTCTAGGAGCAAAAAAGGCCTTGTGCTCTCTTTCACAACTGGAAGCTTAGGTGGTTGGGGTGATGTCTTGAGGGCAACCTTCCAGTGCAGATGAGGTCTCTCCTTGATCTCCATGTTCCTTTCTGTACAAGCATTAGATGGAACATGAGGTTTCCTGGTACTCTTTTTCTCATCAAACTGTACATTTTTGTTTTCCGTCTGCCCCACTTGGTCTTCTTCATTACAAACCTGAATGAGAGCGATTAGTAATAACAGCACAACAGAATCAATACTGGGCTATCTTGAAATCTCCCCCAAAGAAATTAGTCCATTAATTTTTTTCCTTTTGTTGAAAATAGCTTCTTATACAAGATATCTGAATTACAGTGGCTCCTCCCTCCACTCTTCCTAGTTCCTCCCCACATGCCTACCCCCTCCAGATCCATTACTGATCTCTCATTCATTATAAAAGAAGTCTTCAAAGAGATAACAACCAAACACAAAAAAACATAAAATAATTTAAGATAAAACAAAAACCATCACATCATGTCGAGGCTGAACAAGGCAAGCCAGCAGAAGGGAAAAAAAAAAAGAGCAGGGACAAGAATCACAGAACCACTCTTCCACACACTCGGGAGTCCCATAAAATACTCAGCTGAAAGCTATAAAATACACTCAGCTGACCTGGCAAGAGGCCAGTGCTGGCCTTGTTTCAGACTCTGTGCATTCATAAGAGACTTGCTCGGTTGACTCAGGGGGTCTTATTCTGGTGTCCTCCGTGTCCTCTGACTCTTGTACTCTTTCTGCCTCCTCTTATATGGGGTTCCCTGAGTTCTGAGGGGAGGGACTTGATGGAGATAGCTCATTAGAGCACTGTGTTGTAAGTTCTCTCTCTCTCTCTCTCTCTCTCTCTCTCTCTCTCTCTCTCTCTCTCTCTGCATAATGTCAAGCTACAGGTCTCATCATCTGTTCCCATCTGCTGAAGAAGGAAGTTTCTCTGATGATGATTGAACAAGGCAGTGATCTACGAGTATATCAAAATATCATTAGATTTATTTTATTAACACATTTTTAGATGTTTGAATTTACCTTAGGTCGCTGGGCTGTATAGTCTCTGGTTCTTGTTTACTGAAGCAGTGTTGGGTAGTTGGTTATGGGTTCCTTCTTGTGGAGTAGGCCCTTCTTCAAATTAGGTATTGTTTGGTTACTCCCACAAGCTGTGTGCCACCATTGCCCTAGCATATATTGCAGGAGGGACAGATTACAGATCAAAGGTTTTGTGGTAGTTGTTTCTCTGCACATTCTTTTCCTGAACCGTATCTCCCCTACCTCTCTCCACCTGATCCTCCTGTTTCCATCCACAACCACCACAACCTAGCCATAAAATCTGTTCTAAGTCACTCTCCCAGGGAGATACATGTTCCCCTCTTAATCCCTTCTTCCATATCTAACAACTCTAGATCTATGGATTGGAGTTTGGTTATAATTTGTTTAATGGCTAATATCCACATCTAAGTGGATACATGTCATATTTGTTTTTCTGGGTCTGGAATAACTCACTACAGATTTTTTTTTCTAGTTAAATCCACTGTCCTGCAAGTTTTTTTGTCATTAAAAAAAACTGTGTAATACTCCATTGTGTAAGTGAGCTACAATTTCTTTATCCATTCTTCTTTTGATAGACATTTTTTCTAGTTTCTGACTATTATGAGTATAGCAGCAATGAAAATGTTTGGGCCAGTCTCCTTGTCTTAAGATGAAGTGCCCTTTGTGTATATGCCCAAAGGTGGTATAGCTGGATCTTGAGGGAGATAGATTCCCAACATTCTGAGAAAATGTTATTTTGATTTCCAAAGTAGTTGTACAAGTGTGCACTCCCACCCACAATGGAGAAGTGTTACCCCTATTTCACATCCTCTCCAGCATGAGCTGTCACTTGTGTTGTTGATTTTAGCCATTTTGACAGGTGTAAGATAGAATTTCAAAGTAGTTCTCATTTGCATTTTCTTGATGACTAAGGGATATTGAACATTTCTTTAAGTATTTTTCAGCCATTTGAAATTCCTCTATTGAGAACTCTCTGTTTAGATCTATACTACATTTTAAATCAGATTATTTGGTTTTTTGATACCTAGTTTCTTGGTTTCTTTATATATTTTGTATGTTAGTCATATATCAGATATGGAGTTGATAAAAATATTGCCCAATCTGTAGGCTGCCACACTGTCCTATTGATGGTGTCCTTTGCCTTACAGAAGCTTCTCAGCTTCATGAGGTCAATTTAATAATAGTTTATCTTAGTGTCTGCACTATGGGTATTCTGTTCAGAAAGTTATCTCCTATGTGAATACATTCAAGGCTATTCCACACTTTCTGTTCTATCAAATTCAGTGTATCTGATTTTATATCAAGGTATTTGATCTACTTGGACTTGAGTTTAATTCAGGGTGATAAATATGGATCTATTTGCATTCTTCTACATGAAGACATCCAGTTTGACCAGCACCATTTGTTGAAGATGCTGTCTTTTTTTCACAAATGTATCTTTGATGTCTTTATCAAAAATCAGCTTTCATAAGTGTGTCTATTTATGTCTGGATCTTTAATTCGATTCCATTCATCAATATGGCTGTTTTTATGATGTCTCAGTTAAAGTTTCTATTGCTGTGAGGAGATACTGTGACCATAGCCATTCTTATAGAGGCAAACATTTAATTGGGGTGGCTCACTTACAGTTCAGAGGTTCAGTCCATTATCATCATGGTATCACATGGTGCCAGGCAGGCAAGCATGGTGCTGGAGAAGTAGCTGAGTGTCCTACATCTTTCAGGCAACAGGAAGTGGTGTGGGTGTTACACACTGAGCGAAGCTTGAGCAAAGGAGACCACAAAGCCCACCCCCACAGTGACACACTTCCCCCAACAAGGCCACACCTACTCCAACAAGGCCACACCACCTAATTGTGCCAGTCCCTATGAGCTTATGGGGCCAGTACATTCAAACTACCACATCATATGCCAATATCATACAATTTTTATTACTATAGCTCTGTAGTATAATTTGAAAATGGGAATGGTAAGACCTCCAGTTCTTTTGTTATTCACTCTAGTTTTAGCTATTCAGAGTTTTTTGTTTTTTCCATATGTAATTGAGAATTTTCCTTTAAAGGTCTGTGAGAAATTGTATTGGAATTTTGATGAGGTTTGCACTGAATCTGTAGATTGCTTTTCATAGGACGGCCATTTTTACTATGTTAATCCTACAGATACATAAGTATGGAAGATCTTTCAAATTCCCATATCCTCTTTAATTTCTTTCTTCAAAGACTTGAAGTTTTTGTCATACAAGTCTTTCAGTTGCTTTGTTAGAGTTACCCCAAGATATTTTAAATTATTTGAAGTTATTGTGAAAGGTGTTGTTTCTTTGATTGCTCTCTTGGCCCATTTGTCGTTTGTATACACGAGCGTTACCAATTTTTGTGAGTTACTTTTGTATCTGGCTACTTTTCTTAAACTGTTTATCAGCTATAGGAGTTCCTCAGTGGAAATGTAAGGGTTACTTATGTATACTGTCATATCATCTGCAAGAAAATACATTTTGATGTCTTCCTTTCCAGTATGTATCCTCTTGATCTCCTTCAGTTGTCTTATTGCTCCAACTAAAATTTCAAGTGCTATATTTAATAGCTACAGAGAGAGCAGATAACCTTAACTTGTTCCTGATTTTAGTGGACCTGCTTTGAGTTTTTCCCTATTTAAGTTGATGTTGACTATAGGCTTGCAGTAACCCCCTTAATATGTTTAGGTATGTCTCTTGTATCCCTAGTAACTCCAGGACTTTTTTCTTGAAGAGATGTTGGATTTTGTCAAAGAACTTTCTGTATCTAATGAGATGATCATATGGTTTTTGTCTTTCAGTTTATTTGTAGTACAAATTACATTTACTGGTTTTTGTGTATTGAAAAATCCCTGCATGTCTGGGATGAAATCTATTTGATCATGTTGGATGATCTTTTTGCTGCATTCTTGGATTTGGTTTCAAAGATTTTGAGTCATTTTGCATTTATATTCATAAGGGAAATTGGTCTGTAATTCTCTTTCTTTGTTGAGTCTTTATGTGGTTTGGGTATAAAGGGTAACTGTGGCCTCATAAAATGAATTGGACAATGTTTCTTCTGTTTCTATTTCATGGAAATTTTTGAGGATTATTGGCATTAACTCTTTTTTGAAAGTCATAGAATTCTGCCCTAAAACCATCTCTCCCTGGACTCTTTTTGGTTGGGAAAATTTTAATGACTGCTTCTATTTCACTGGGGATTATAGATTAGTTTTAATTGCTTATCTGATCTTGATGTAACTTTAGTAAGTGGTACCTATCAAGAAAATTATCCATTTCATGTATATTTTCCATTTTGGCAGAGTACAGGTTTTGCAAGTATGTCCTTATGATTTTCTGGTTTTCTTGGTATCTGTTATGTTCCCCTTTCATTTTCAGATTTTGCTAATTGGGATATTTTCTTCATTTTAGTTACTTTGAATAAAGTTTTATCTATCTTGATGATTTTCTCAAAGAACCAACTCTTTGTTTCATTGATTCTCTGTATTGTTCCCTTTGTTTCTGTTTTATTTATATCAGCCCTCAGTTTGATTATCTTTTGCCATCTACTCCTATTCAATGTGATTAATTGTTTTTGCAGGAGAGTATTCAGGTGTGCTATTATGTTGCTAGTATGAGATCTCTCCAATATTTTTTTTCATGTAGGCACTTAGTTCTATGCACTTTCCTGTTAGCAAACCTTTCATTGTATCCTGTAAGTTTGGGCATGTTGTGTATTCATTTTCATTCAGTTCTAGAAAGTCTCTAATATTTCTGTCTTGCCCATTTTTTCGTCCATCGGGGAGTTATTCAATTTCCATGACTTTGTACACTTTCTGTTGTTTGGCATTGTTGCTATCCAGCGTTAATCCGTGGTGGTTTAGTGCAATGCAGGGAGTTACTTCAATTTTCTTACATCTGTTGAGACTTGCTTTGTGTCCAAGTATATGGTCAATTTTGGAGAAAGTTCCATGATGTAAGAGAAGAAGGTGTATTCTTTTGTGTTTGTGTGAAATGTATTGTAAATATGTTAGGCCCATTGATTTATAACATCTGTTTGCTCCAGTCTTTCTCTATTTAGTTTTTGTCTGGATGAGGGTGTCATTAGTGAGAGTGAAGTATTGAAGTCTCCCAATATCAGTGTATGTATTTTAATCTGTAGCATTGCTTCTTTTACAAACTTGGGTGTCCTTGTGTTTGGTGAATAGGTGTTAAGAACTGAAATGTCATCTTGGTGGATTTTTCCTTTGTTAAATATGTAGTGTCCTTCCCTATCTCCTTTGATTATTTTTTGATTGCAGCCTATTTTGTTAGATACTAAAATGGCCACACCAGTTGCTTCTTAGGTGTATTTGCTTGAAATACCATTTTCCAGCCTTTTACCCTGAAGTAATGTTTACCCTTGATGCTGAAGTATGTTTCTTTCTTTTTTTTTCTTTTTTTCTTTTTTTGGTTTTTTTCAAGACAGGGTTTCTCTGTGTAGCTTTGCGCCTTTCCTGGAACTCATTCTGTGGCCCAGGCTGGCCTCGAACTCACGGAGATCAGCCTGGCTCTGCCTCCCAAGTGCTGGGATTAAAGGCGTGAGCCACCACCATCCGGCTGAAGTGTGTTTCTTTGATGCAACAGAAAGATGGATTCTATTTTCCCATCCATTCTCTTTTTTTGAGGAATTGAGTGCATTGACATTGAGATTGACATTGAGAGATATCAATGCCCAATGATTGTTGATTTCTGTTATTTTGTTGTTGTTCATGGTGGTGGTGGATGTGTGCTTCCTGTCTTTTCATTTTGCTTTTCTGAGATTATCTATTCCTTGTGTTTTCTTGGGTGTAGTTAGCTGCCTTAGGTTGGAGTTTTCCTTCTACCAACTTTTGCAGGGCTGAAATTGGAAATATATATTGTTTAAATTTTTTATCATGGAATAGCTTATTTTATCTACCTATGGTGATTGAAAGTTTTGCTAGGTACAGTAATCTGGTCTGGCATCTCTGGTCTCATTCAGTGTGTAGCACATCTGTCCAGGCCCTTCTGGCTTTTAGGGACTCCATTGAGATGTCAAATTCAATTCTAATAGGTCTTCATATGTTACTTGGTATTTTTCCATTGTAGCTTTTAATATTCTTTCTTTGTTCTGTACATTTTCTATTTTTATTATCACGTGTGGAGTATACTTTCTCTTCTGGTCCAAACTATTTGATGTTCTGTATGCTTTTTGTAACTTTACAGGAATCTCCTTCTTTAGGTTAGGGAAATTTTCTTCTATGATTTTGTTTTCTGGGCCTTTGAATTGGCTGGTTTTGTGTGTCAACTTGACGCAAACTAGCGTCATCAAAGAGGAAGGAACTCAAGTTGTGGAAATTCCTCCATGAGAACCAGCTGTAAGGCATTTCCTCAATTAGTGGTCAATGGGGAAGGGCCTAGCCCATTGAGGGTGGTTCTAGCCTTGGACTGGTGGTCCTGGGGTTCTATGAGAAAGCAGTCTGAGCAAGCGAGGGGAAGCAGCTCCCCTCCATGGCCTCAGAATAAGCTCTTACATTAGGTTCCAGCCCTGTTTGAGTTCCTGTTCTGACTTCCTCCAGTGATGAACCACAGTTCATCATTTAAGTGTAAGCCATATACACCCTTTCCTTCCCAACTTTCTCTTTGACTATGATGTTTGTTCACAGCAATAGAAACCTAAGTAAGACAAATCGGTACAGTGTAGTAGGGTATTGCTGTGACAGACCTGACCATGTTTTGGGGAGGATTGTGGAAGGACTTTGGAAATTAGGGCTAGAAGAACCATTGAGTATCAAGAGCTCTGGTGGGGAGGGGGGCTGGAGAGATGGCTCAGAGGTTAAGAGCATTGACTGCTCTTCCAGAGGACCTGGGTTCAATTCCAAGCACCCACATGGCAACTTACAACTATCTGCAACTCCAGTTCCAGGGGATCAACACCTTCTCACCAATGCACATAAAATAGTTGAATAAATTTTTAGAAAGAGCTCTGTCAGATGTTCTGTAGGGAGATAAGAGAATGCTGAGAACAGTGCAGAGGATGGAGGCCTGGCTTATGAATTTTCAGAGAGAAGTTTAAAGACTCTATCAGGGCTGTTTGCTATTTTGAGTTAAGAGTCTGTGGTTCTGGTTAGGTGGGGCTGAAGAATCAGCTGTGATTGACAAGATACCAGAACTATTGAAGCGAAACTTTTCTTTGCTCAGATCCTTGATGCTGGCCAGCCGGAGCTAAGAAAGAAGTGGTGAATAAGAAGAGACCCTGCATCACTGAGGTAAATCTTCAGGGAAGTGTTTCCTGAGAGCACAGAGGAGCTGTGTTCCAGAGGTGGCCAAGGTTGTACCTTCTGCTGGCAGCCGGACTTGGTAATGTGTAAGCATCCCTCAGGTGGGACTGGTTTTGTAGGCACGAAGGGGTCATGGAGAGCAGCTGAGGCTTGACACTGATAAAGGTGTAGCCTCAGTGATAGTTGAAGGCCCAGGACTGAAGGACTCAGGCAAAGAAGTTGATTGAGGTTTGGCACCATGAAGAAAGCCTATAAGAGGCTATTGGTGATGGCCTGTCTCAACTGAATGTACCAGGCTTTGCTGACTCCTCATGTGAGGCCTTACCTCCTCAGAGGAGAGGATGGGGGATGGGTATGGGGGGAAGGCTCGGGGGAGCGGGAAGAGGGATGAAAGAGGGATCTGTGGTTGGTATGTAAAATGAATTTAAAAATTCTTAATAAAGAAAAAAGTAAAGAAAAGCAAAAACAAAAAAATCCAAAAAACAAAACAAAAAGAGTCTATTGGTGAAAGTGCAGTATTTTGGAGATGCCAGTACCATGGGATGACCACCAAGTGTCATCTTGAAGAAGATATTTAATTTTAATTTTGATTTTTAAAGGAGCCCACAGATGAAAGACTTGAGCTTGTAAAAGAGACTGAAATTTTAATGTGTTTGAATTTAAAATTAATAACGATTTTAATGTGAGATCTTGGGGGTGAATAAGAAAGGAAGGGTTGTGGCTTTATAGTGATGTATTTGTGTGTCAAGTTGACAAGGGTCAGTTGTACTGACTGGTTTTGTGTGTCATCATGACACAAGCTGGAGTCATCAAAGAAGGCACTCCAGTTGTGGAAATGCCTCCATGAGAACCCAGCTATAAGGCATTTTCTCAATTAGCAATCAATGGGGGAGGGCCCAATCCATTGTGGGTGGTGCCATTCGTGGGCTGGTGGTCCTGGTTTCTATGAGAAAGCAGGCTGAGCAAGCCAGTAAGCAGCCTCAGCTCCTCCCTCCAGCTTCATGTCCTGCTTGAATTCCTGTTCTGACTTCCTCCAATGATGAACTATGATCTGGAAGTATAAGCCAAATAAACCCTTTCCTCCTCAACTAGCTCTTTGATCATGGTGTTTTGTCACAGCAATAGAAACCCTAACTAAGACAGCCTTTGATCTGGGATTCTCCTCCTTCTATTCCTATGTTTCTTAGAATGCTGTTGAAGGGCCCAGACCCCAGCAGGTCAGAGAAACTGGAGAGGTGATGTGGAGCAGGCAACCTACTGGACAGATGTATAGACATGGGAACTTTATCTGGGGCCAAGGCTTAATTCTTCATTTTATTTTCCTTTCTGCTGGTGGTTCTACTCTAGTTTTTTTCTGTTCTGTTCTTCTACCCCGATGTTTCTCCTTTCCCCCCAGTTGTTCTATCTCTTCCCTGATGTATACCTTCTATTACATCTCTTATTTTTCTCTTGTCCATTTTATACCTCCTAATATAAAGATTTCTACATAACAAAAGATTACCTCACAACTGTAAGTTACATATTTTCCAAAAACAAACTAAAATCTTTACACAGGAAGAAATCACATTATGATCACAAGTTATATGTTTTCCTTAGAAGCCCTCAAGTAGTTAAATATTTTTCTTTGTATTAATTTTCCCACCATAACATGCTCACCTCAAAGCAATGATTCTTTTATTATTGACTGACAAAGTTTTAAGCAAGCTAAGTATATTTCAGCCCATTCCTTTTGTACTGGCAGGCAGCTGTTTGTGGTTTCAGTGTAGCAGATTTCTATTTTCTACTGTAGAGAAACTTTACCTTAAACAAGTAGTTAGCTCACCATCCATTTTCCTTTACACACAATAGGGTCATTTAATTTCCTTTCACAACTTTGTTTTTTCAAGGTGCATACTTGGGCCTGTGAATAATTCTGTAAGTTACACAACCAAGGAACTCGGGCCTAACCTTGGGTGTAGGGGCATAACTGCTTTCTCTGATCATCAGCCTGTTTTTCCACAGGCAGAATTTATGGGTGTATAATGCATGAGACTTCCTTGTTTTCAATTTCCATTCTCTGCAAATCCCACATCTTACAAAGGGGAAGGTGACTTTTAGCCTATTTTTGCCTTTTTTATATCTCTTATTGGAACAATTGGGAGAATAACCTAAATCATTTCCCTAATCATTTTTACTGTCTTAAGCATGTATATCTTTTAGGCTAACTCAGAAAGTCCAATTAAATCATAGATTGAACTAATCATCATTGCTCATATAAAATTATCTTCATTACGATCTGCAAGTAAATTGCCTAGTGAGGAGTGGGATTTTCCCAAGAAACAAACACACTATACTAGATACAGTGGGATCCTTTCGTATACTAATCACACCATGCCAAATACAGCAGCAACACAGTAGCAGCAAGCAGGAGGAAACACCACAAAAGCAAGGGGCATTCTAGAAACGGTCCTTCTGGGGCTTTGCCTCTCCACGATGTACTCGTAGTTTTGTTATCCCCTGGACTGGATTCCATAAGCTCCATTGCTGAGTGTAGCTCCTCTGACATGGCCACCAGCATTAGGTTTTGTCTTTTCATATGTCCCAGATTTTCTGGATGTTTTGTGTTAGGAAATATTTAGATTTAACATTTTCTATGACCGATGTACCTCATTTCTTCTACCTCACCTTTAGTGCCCAAGATTCTCTCTCCCATCTCTTCTATTCTGTTGGTGAAATTTGCCTCTGTAGTTACTGTTTATATTTCTTAATTTCTCATTTCCAGAATTCCCTCAGTTTGGGTTTGCTTTGTTCCAGGTCTTATTTTTTTTCATTTTTATTCATTTTATTCATTTCTTTCCACTGTTTCTGTTTTCCTGGATTTCTTCTTTTTTAAATAACATAATTCTTTATTGATCTTTGGGAATTTCAAATCATGCACCCCAATCCTGCATAACTCCCAGTCCCTCCCTATCTGACCCTCACCACTGGAGCAACCCCCAAAGAAAACCCAAAAATAATTAAAATCAGAGCAACAGCAACAACAAAGCAGCGTGCTCCAAGGTCTTTCCCATCTCCCCATCACCTCTTCATTCCTTCTAGTGACATTGGAAGCTGCAGTGTCACTGGGTTTACCATTTTGTCCAATAAGTCCCACCTGCAAATGTTCATTGCAATGAGTCATTGATCTGGTTCAAGGCCTCTGTCACACCATCCTCACTGGAACCTCACCAAAATTCCTCTTGGATATCCTGCTATTGCCCTGAGTGACGGAGAGCCTGTGGCTCTCATTCCAGCAGGTGATAGATGGGGTAAATGTTAGGGTGGGCCAACCCAAGGCCTAAGATGTGGGTCTAAGTGGTAGCTGAGCTGGTCAGTCTGGATCACTGGGATTACCCACATCAAGTGAGGGATGGAGCCAGATTTCCTATGCTCATGCATGCCATCAGGACCAGCTCTACAACACTCCATGGTGAGGGGTAAAGCTATCTCCCCTAAGTACAAGGGACAGCTCTCCCATGAGGAGCAGGGCCAGCTCTCCTGCTTCAGTGTCCAGCAAGGGGCAAGGCCAGCTAGCCCAAGGTCAGTGAAGGGTGGGGCCGGGTCAGCTCAGCTCTCAGATTTCAACAGACATGATTCCTATGACTTCCTGTGGTAACATGGACATGGACATCAACACTCCCCAGCTGCAGCACAAACATGGACCCAGGCATGGCCCTTGGAAGTAGCTCAGGTCTAGATTTCACCATGGCCAAGTGTAGCAGTGTAGGCAACTCAGATCAGTATGGCCCAGGCTGCAGATTGGCCATCAGATACCAACATGATCTCAGGAGCTGACCAGTTCCCAGACCTCTGCTTGGGCCTTGGTCATAACAGGAGCCATGTGTAGGAAATCCCACAGAGGTTTCCTAGTGAGATCTGAGCTTGCATTACTCAGAAGGACTGTCTAAAAACATGATTGGACCATGGGCCTGGGTACCAGGTATTTGGTAGGATCTACACTTGGCTGTATCTAGCAAGGGGGAGGTCTTTTGCCCCTCCCCTTGGCATTGTTATAAAAAAAAACTTTTGAATAGAGTTCTGGGCCAATGGAGAAGGATCCAGGCCCTCCTGAGACTATCCTGTGTTTCTGTTTCTCTCCCCTCTATCCTTCTATCTAAATCTCTTATCCCTCACTCCTCAAGAGTTCCTTGGGGAAAAAAGTGGGAGAAGGTCCCCCACAGCCATGAACATCAACTCAGATCCTGGCTGCTGTAGGGCCACAGACCCAGACATGGCCCTTGGCAGCTTCTCCAGCCTGAATGACATCCTGACCCTGTGTGGCAGTACAGACCACTCAGATCGACATGGCCCCAGTAGCAGCATGGACCTCAGACATCCACATGGCCACAGGTTGCAGCCTAGACCCCAGTCATCCATGTGGCCTTTGGTGGCAACGTGGGCCATGGACATCAACACAGACCCTGACTGCGGTAGGACCACAGACCCAGACATGATCCTTAGCAGCAGCCCAGGTCCAGATGTCACTATGGCCCTAGGTGGCAGCACAAACTACTCAGATCTGCATGGCTCCAGTAGTAGTGTGGTCCTTGGACTCCAGCATGGCCCTAGGTGGTAGCCCAGACCCCTGGCATCAACATGGCCTTGACAGTATCAGAAACCATGGACATGAACACAGACCCTGACTGCTGTAGGGCCACGGACCCAGACATGGCCCTCAACTGCAGCCTGGGCCCAGATGTCAGCATGGCACCTTGTGGCAGCACAAGCCACTCAGCTCCATATGGACCAGGCTGCAGAATGACCCCCAGAGCCTTACCTGGTCTCAGGTCATGGCCCAGATCCTGAGACTTTGCATGACCTTTGATAGTAACAGGCCAGGGACATCAACAAATACTCAGGTTGTGGCAGGGTCACAGTTTTTCTGGATTTCTTTTTTTTTAATGATGTATTTTATTTACTTTTATTTTCATGTGCATTGGTGTTTTGTCTGCATGTATGTCTGTGTGAGGGTGTTGGATCCCCTGGAACTGGAGCTACAGACAGTTGTGAGCTGCCATGTGAATGCTGAGAGTTGAACCCAGGTCCTCTGGAAGAGCAGCCAGTGCTCTTAACCACTGAGCCATCTCTCTGGCCCCTAAAAGTTTTTAAAGATTTATTTTATGTATATGGTGCTCTATCTGCATGTATACTTACATGCCAGAATAGGGCATCAGATCCCATTATAGATGGCTATGAATCACTATGTGGTTACTGGGAATTGAACTCAGGACCTCTGAGAAGAACTGCCAATGCTCTTAACTGCTGAGCCATCTCTCCAGCCCGCTTTAAAGATTTATTTATTTATTTATTTATTTATTTATTTATTTATTTATTTATTTATTTAATATATGAGTGCTCTAACTGTATATTCAACTTTGTGTCAGAAGAGGGCACCATGTGGTTGCTAGGAATAAAACTCAGGACATCTGGAAGAACTGCAAGTGTTCTTAACCACTGAGCCATCTCTCCATCCCCTTTTCTGGATTTCTTTAATCGATTTATTCATTTCTTCTTTAAGGACCTCTATCATCCTCATACAGGAGGTTTTAAGGTCTTTTTCTTATGCTTCAACTACGTTGGAATTTTTAGGATATGATGTGATAAGATTACTGGGCTCTATTGGAGACATTTTCCTCTGGCTGTTATTGATTGTGTTTTTAGGCTGGTGTCTGTGCATCTGGAATTGGGATGACTATAGGTCTAGGTGCTGCTTTCTGGATATGTCTTTTTTGGATGATTGTTTGTTCCTTGATTTCTGTTTTCCCTCTGGATTTTCAGACAGTGTAATGACTGTGTGTTGCCTGGTAGGAATTTTTCTTTACCTCATAGTTGTGACCACTGGGTGTTCCAGATCAATGTTTAGGAATGGGGATAGGCTAGGTGTTTGAAAGTGGTCACACGATGAATCAGAGCAGAATGTTCAACCAGGATCTGCTTATTTGTCTCCTTAGAATGGGAGGAGACATTGAATAGAGTTCACCCCAGAGGTTCTGCTACAGAGGTGGGGATGAGACTGTAGGGATTTGATCTGGAGAGGCAGAAAGATAGATGTGGATCTGCTTTCAGCATGTTCACTGTCCTGGCAGGAGAGGCCTTAGGGTTAGCAAGGAATGCATGCTGGAGTTGGAGGCTGAGACAAAGCAATGAGTTTGGAAAGGGTAGTTAGAAGGGGAAGTTCTGTGTGATCCACAGGAGATGGAAATGGGGAGACAATAAAGCCTGCCTCAGGTGTTCTACAGCAGAGCTGGAAATGAGACTGGGGGTTGGACCTGGGGAAACAAAGGGAGGAGAGGACATCTGTAGGCAACCTACCTGGTTTTCTCATAGGCATGGCCTGTGGGCAAGCAGGGGGTGCCTACTGTAGTTGGGGGCTGCTATGAAGCGACAAATGGGGAAGGAAATTAGAAGGGGGACAAATGTGGGACCCACAGGAGATACGGCAGAGAGTGAGGAATGATGAAGCCAGTGCTCTGCTGCAAAGCCAGGGATGAGGCTGGGGGGTTGCATCTGGAGGAGAGGAGAGAGTGGTGAAGGTCTTCAGCTGACTTGCCTGTTTCCCTGGACTGCTCAGCTGCTGTGTTCACAGGGATGCTGTCCATTAACTTTAAACTTAATTTCAGACAAGTCCTTAGGGCAAGAGCAGAAGGCAGACATATCATGTGCCAAAATATCACAGGAATGGCCTCTAGCCGGGTTGCCGTTAAAGTCTTTGCTTCCCTCTGAAATAGCTTCAGCTAGGCCTCCACAGTCTGTTTGCTTTCACCACTGTCTTCCAGCGCGCCCACTAAGATAGTCAATTAAGCCTTGCTTACGGTATTCTGTAGTGGGTAGCTGTTCCAGCTTTGACCTGGAAGTACTACCTCCATTGAGGCTTCCGGTAACTGTCACACCTACCTGCCCCTGAGGCAGGGCTGAGATGGGAGCCCTTAAGATCCAAGATTTGAATGTGCCTGCTCTTTTGGTTCCTGGTGATCCTGGATGCTGGATGGTAGACTGAGCGGAGTTCTCCAGAGAACCCAGCTGGACTGCACCTCACCTCTCCCAGATCCTGTAACCAACCCCTTTACTATCTGTAAGTTACCCCCTAAAATAAACCTCCTTTTTAACTACGTGCAGTTGCCTTAATAAATCTCCCAATAGTTGTCAGAGACCAAACATGGACCATGGAAAAGTACTAGCTAAGCCAGAGAACAAGCCCCTACCCTAAACCGGATGCCCCCAAAGATAAAGAACAGGTCAGGCAGGTCAGGTAGCATAGCAACAGAACAATGGGCCCTGACCAGTGACCTTACCACCTAGCAGCCTCACGACTTGCATGACTTGCACGACTTGCACGTAGCCCCTCACCTGCATGTCCCCCTTCACCTGCACGTACAGCACGTCGTGCACCCCTTCCCTCCTCCCCTCCCCCTCCCATGCTATATAAGCCCTGCTGAGGAGAATAAAATTTGCAGCTTGATCAGAACACACTGTCTTGCTGTCTTCTCTCGTGTCTCCCTCGTCCCTCTCATTCTCTCCCACAGGTGGGTCGCCCCCGTTGATACCCCGCTGGCCGGGGCAAATAGTATTCAACTTCTTTTGCATTCCAAAATCATAAAGTCTTCTACATTCCTCTAAAAAGGAACAAGGTCAGGCTTGTCACAGCAATATCCTGCTCCTGGTACCAACTTCTATAATATTTACTTTTCTATTGCTATGACAAAACATCATGACTAAAGCAACTTATAGAAGAAGTAGTTTATTTGCATTTAAAGTTCCAAAGGATGAGTCCATGATGACAGAGTGAAGGCATGGTGGCCGCAAAAGAAAGCTGACAGCTCACATCTTAAATCACAAGCACAAGAAGGAAAGAGTTGTTCTGTGGCAAGACTTTTCCTGGGAGACACAGCATACACAGTAGACACTATTCGCTCTAGAAAGGGAGGACATGACAGACCGAAGTATGGCTACCACTAAAGTCCAATTTGGTGAACCAATGAGTTTTGTTAAGATTACTTACAGGAGCAGAAATGACTCCAAGTCATCTGCATCACCAAATTTTGCCCCATCATGGGTAATAATTCACAAAGGGCATATTTCACAGCCTTCAGGCAAGCTAAACAGGTTGGAGAGTATCCTTTCCAAGTGATTCTGATCTAAACCTCTGCCAGGCAGCTCAGTTGTGTTTTTGATTTGTTTTGTTTATTCTTCCTGGTAGCTGCTCTGTTCTCAGATTCTTCTTTGCAGTTTACCTTGTCTAACTGACTCTCACCAGCTCTTCTTGTTAACTCTTAGGAAGAAGGGGCCTAGTGAATCTGGTCACTTTCAGGGCCTTCCTGGGGCTATTTTGACTTGCTTGCCTTCTGACTTAAGATTTCCTGCAGGATGGATAATGGAGGAAATGGATACACAAGAGTGAGCTAGAAATGATGAGAGTCTTTAAACTTTCAGTTACACAATTCCTCCGACAAGACCACACCTCCTAAGTCTCTCCAAACAGCATCACCAAATGAGGACCAAACATTCAAATGCCTAAGACTATGGAGGCCAACTCATTCAAGCCACCACACTGTCCCAATTGAATGGGTGTAGAGTTCTCTTCACAGATCTCTCTGACATTTCCCCTGCACCCAAATATGATGTTCTCTTTGGAGCACTCAACAATATTCACACACTTGTGCCACAAATTTTCTTCCATGATTTTTCTCTACTTGGTGGATTCATCTCCAAGTCTCTACCATATTAAGAGATGCACTATTCACCTACACCCTGAATCTTGAGGACTTCTCTGGCTCTTTTGAGCTTCAAACAGTAGAATCCCAAGAACAACCAGAATCAAGCCAGCCACAGCCATCCTGATGAGATTCTCCACTGTGTGATCTTGTGAGTGTGAATCTGGGAATTTGGACAAACAAGACAACAAAATCAGTACAGTCCCAAACTGAAAACCAAATGGAATAGACACCTATATCAATAAGAGTCAATACTATACTGGAGTCAATAGTTTTTTATTTATATTTATTATTTAGTAACTATAATGCCATGAAAATCATTCTGTTTCAATTATTAAATTAGTTGAATAATTCATTGATATTTCCATGAGTATATTCAACATTTATCAACAACTTAAAATATTTTATACATTATTATTACACAGTATATTCATTAATAATATACAGCACAAGCTGAGAATATAGTTCAGTCACTAAAGTGATTAATGCACAATCATAAGAAATTGACTACTTGGAGTTAAAGGCTTAGGTAGAGATAGAGGGTTGGCAAAGAACAGGGTAAGGGTTAGGTTAACCAAAACTAAGATATAGAAGACATCCTAATAAAATCTATTAGTTTGTATATATTTAAAAGGGAGTTTAAACAGGCGCATCCTGCATGGGTTGACAATGATTGCTTCTAGAAAGTATGGGTTGTTAAGTAAAAATACTATCTCAAGGTACAGAATACCTCCTTATGTGTTATTTGTCAGGGACACCCAAGAAGTACCCAATACAGGAGCCATTGCTCTTTGTTGTCTATTCTAACTACTGTATGTACCTCTTGCTAAAGATATCACTCATTTATGTAGGAGTACATAGAGAAAGCAACCTCAAACTGACTAGGAAGCTCTCTCCCTGCTGACTAGCTTAGGCACTGCCACAAAAGGTTATGCAGATTGCAGGGTGAGAAATGACATTAATGGCCCTATCAAGCTCTAGACCCCACATGGTATAATAGTGTCCTCTTTGGTAAGATGCCTACAGGTACAGTATTGACATGGCAGTTATGTGTGTAACCAGCTTTCTAATTGGACATAAGGCCTGACCCACAGGAAGGATCCAATGCATGACAAAAGCCCATAATAGGGAGATTATAGGCCCTAGGTATGAGAAACTCGCTGTTGTTGTTTTGATAAATGGTCATACTGTCAAACTGCATTCTAAGTGTATATATCTATAACCACAGATCTGTGCTACTCCTAACTTTGGTGAGAGACACATCTTTCTTCAGTGGGTAGTGGTTAATGTAGAGACTACTAGCTGGTCAAAGCCTCATTTTTAGCTATGAGTTCTCAGCTCTGGATGGAACATCCTTTATCAACCTCCTCACAGCCAAGACTCAGGGAACATCATAAAAAGGAGGTGGAAGGAATATAAGAAGCAGAAGACAGAGAAAAGAGCTGTGAAATGCTGATTTTGGTATTGCATCAACTGTTACACATATCAACTCACAGAAACTGTAGTTACCTACATGAGACCTGCACAAAATTAAAATTAATCCAGTCAAAAATCTAGCATATATGGGGAAGGGACCCTCAAAGCTTCACCCCTAGCTCAGGATCTATTGACAATGATAGCTGCTGAGGGTGATAGAGTCAATCCCCTTTGCAGATGTGAAAACTGATAGGTTGACCAAGCCCTAGTGGATAGTCCCATATACTTACACAGATGGAATATTAATAATAATTTTTAAGAGAAGATATGAAATTGGAATGGAGGTGAGGTGGAGAAACTAGGGAGAGTTGAAAGGAGGTAGTAGTAGAAGAATATTATTATAATACATTTTATAAACACATGAAAATTTAAAGAATAAACAAAACCTACAGAAGGTCAAGCCAGCCAAATTTCTGGCACAGATGGGTAGGTCATACCTAGGTCCCTTGTCTTACTACTGAGGAGTTATTGGAAGTCAGTAGAGGACAGGGGAGGGAGAATCAATCTCTTTTGAGTGTGTGGCCAGCTGTGGATTTGTCCGTGCTCTAGTAGACCCACACCTATGAACACATAGGCAGCACGAACTGAACTGGGGGGTTATAAAAAAAAACGTGGAGTTCAGAGTGGGGTGTATGAGGAGCGTTGGAAGGGCAAAGGATGGGAGTAAATATGATCACATTTCACTAAAAATACCTATGAAAGTGTAAAAATAAATTAAAATGTTCAGATATTTAAAAACAACCCTACAAAACAAAGAATATACGTAAAAAACAAAGACGACAAAATCTGTGTGTGGTGGTTGGCCCCTGTAATTCCAGCACTGGGGAGGCAGAGACAGGCTGATTCCTGGTCCTCACTGGCTGACCAGCCTGGCCTACTTGGCGAACTCCACACCAGGTGAGACCCTGTCTCTAAAACCAAGGGGTATGGCTCCTGAGTCTCTGTGTCTGTTTTATATAACTCCACACTAGGCATGCCTCCTCTACCTATTGTTCTCACTCATTTTCCCTTCAAAAACTCTGGTCTTTCTGTCTCTCATCTTTCCTAAGACCTCATCCGTCATCCTAGTCATGATGATATGGGCTCCCCTGCATGATCTTTGAAGAATATGAGTCTCTTACAGGACCAAGGATCCTCACCTGGGTTTAGGATATTCAGAGGCCGTTGGTAAATGGCCGTATGGAGGACATAGTATATCCACAGCTTGTGTATTGACTAATGTGGAAGCTGCTTGCAGGAATCAATGTGACATCAGCCTGAGAGAGCTAGGCCTGGGCTGCTGGGAAGGGCAAGATGGGATGCAGTGTTTGCCATCATCTGATAGAACAAATCTATCATAATGACTGTCACTATGATTTTAGAGGGTCAGAGTCTTTCTAAGTGCCCAGATATATCCCTGCTGGGTCAAAATGGGGGCCTTCCTAGAGAAGTCCCTCAGAGAGAAGTTGAACAAGGTATTAAGGATATAGTTCTTGCCAAACACCTTCCTCTCCCATCCACCTTTTCTTGCAGGTCTTGCTGTGTCTCTACATCAAGACCCCTGGGCATCTCTCAACTGTCTTTCAGCTTTATTGTACTCATCTGGAACAGGGATCATGCAAAGAATTTATGGCCTTCAAATAAATGTCAAAGATGGGATTGCCTCACCTGAAACGAGGAGCTGCAGGGTCTCACTGGGTACTGACCACATCTGGGAGGTTCTCTTGTAGTATCCGTAGCACCTGAAGGCCCATCTGTGTTTGGAAGTCACTGGTCCCACAGGAAACAGGGCCAGAAACTGTCCATTGGGGTGTTTCTGTGAGTTCTGAGTCCAGGACACATTCTGTTCTCCTTCCTTAGTAAGGATATACCTTCCATATCCCTGATGTGAGCTACACTGGAGGGTGACATTCCTTCCTGAGGTTACCAGAGAGCTCGGCAGAGCTGAGATACTGGGTTTGCTGTAGAATCCTAAAAAAGGAGACAAATATTCCACATTATCTAAAGACTGGACTGTGAGAAGCAGATGCCATGAGATCAAAATCCCTTACTCGGGGCATAACCTGAGCTTGGGACCCTTGAGAGTCCCTTACCTGTCACCACCAGCTCTAGGGCGTTGCTCTGTTCTGATAAGCCGGCAGGGCTGTAATAGTAGCAGTGGTATAGTCCTGCGTGGTACTCTGTCGTGAATGGAATGGAGAAGTTGGCCTTGTTCCCAGGCTCAAACGCAGTCTGTGTCTTCAAGGATTTTGAACCTTCCTCTTTATATAGATAGTACACCTGGGCTTCCTCGGTCCCAAGACACCAGATAGTAACAGACTGTCCCTTGGTGACCACGGAGTCTGGCTCAGCCAAGATGGTGGGTGTGGGGAATTTTCCTGCAAGAAAATCAAATGCTGTGTCCCAGGGTATTCCTTTCTTTAATTCTACCTCTGAGCCCCAGGGTCTTGAAGCATCACCATAATCAACCCACATCTGCTGTTGTCCATTTCGAGGGCACAGGAGTGGTTTTCTTATTTCAGTGTGGAAACAGCATCTGGTAAGGTGTGGGGAATGACTCACCTGCCATCGTTGTGGTCCTGGGTTCCAGACTCAGCCCTGAAAAACATTTCTCTGTAAGATTTTCTCCATGAAGCTTGAGAAGATCCTCTCCTCTACAAAGCCATCCAAGGCCATGGCATCTCCTGATGAGCCACAGCTTAGTTATGGCCTGAGATCCCTCCTAGAATTAGGCGTTCCCTCCACCCTTCAAATCTCACCAAGATGAAACAGCACTATCAAAGTGGAGATCATGATGTCTCCTTCCAGGGGTCCCAGCTATGCTGACTGATGAGACTACAGAAACTGTCAGGACAGATCAACACAGAGGGTGACACAAAAGACACTGTGCTCTATGTTGTGGGCTGTCACATCAAGAAGTGACAGGAAGTCTTGTGCAACTGGCTCACTGGTGGAACGCTTGCCTAGCAAGGACAAAGCCCAAGATTGCACATACAGCACTGGAAATGAAAATAAGAGGAAGCGTCCTCCTCAAGAGTGAGTATGCTATTTCCACAAGACTGTGGCTAAGCTGGGTACAATGTCTACTGAAGACATTAGAGAGAGTAAACAGGGCCTTACTCAGCTGCAGTTCTTTTCCTCTCCAAGTCCAGTGAATAGCTTCAAATATACCTCATGTCTTCCAGAAAAATGACTCCCAGGTGACTGTGACTGAGGACTAAGAGCTGATGATCCTCTTTACTGAGCAACTTTACTGAAGTTTTCCCTGACATCTGTTCATGCCCAGGTTCCTCCCTCTCTAATAGTCTTGTGTTTAAGAATTTAAGAAACCATGGGGTTTTCTCTCTACCATGTTCCTATCTGCAATATCATGATGTCTTACCATCTTCAGTCATATCTCTAACTCTGATAATGCATTGGGGAATATGCAAACTGATGTTTCAGGGTGGGTTCAAAGCAGGAGAGACACCAAGCACCTGTATTTGTGGCTCACGTGGAGCTGCTTTTGAGATTATTACAGGATTTTTACATGCTAGATTGTGTCATCTCTCCTAGACACCTTGTAAATGTAAGAATTGTTCTTCTGCTGTTCATACAATCAACTACTTTCCCCTTATACCTCACTAATGTGAGTGTCAGTACCAGACATGAGACTCCTTGATGATACCTATAAGTTCCTTCCTTGGACTTACGGATCTCACAAGAATGAAAACAGGCACTGTAAATGTGTGGAAGCCCTCTGTGGCTTCCTATAATACAAGGAGATTTTTAAAAAAGAGAGAAGTTAACACTTACTAAAAATTTAAATGAATTGAGTCCTTGTGATGCAAGACTATTAGAGAGGGAAGAACCTGGGCATGAACAGATGGCAGGGAAAACTTCAGTATGGTTGCTCAGTAAAGAGGATCATCAGCTGTTTTGAGAAGTGAAACTCATACAGAGTTCTGGGGCCCCATCTCACTCTTGAAAAATGTACATGTTCTGAAGTTTCATAGTTAAGGAAACAGGAAATCTTAAAAATTTTTATGGGCTCTTTGAGAATATCATACAATGTGTTTTGATTATATCCATCCCTCACCCAACTCTTCCTAGATCCAACTCCTTCCCTACATGATCAACTTTGTGTCCTTTTGTGTGTGTGTGTGTGTGTGTGTGTGTGTGTGTGTGTGTGTGTGTGTGTGTCTGTGTGTGTGTGTGTGTGTGTTTTTAACCCATCAAGTTCAATTTACTCTTGGATGTGTGGCCTTCCACTGAAGCATGGTTGACTTACCAGAGGCTACACTTTTTCTCCCTTTCTCAACAGCTATCAATTATCAATATCTACATAGATATGGATGGAAATTTGTGTCCTTCTCCCATCTCTATGCTGGGATTTGGTCTAGTTTGATCTTGCACAGTTCTTGTACATATGGCCACAACTGCTGTGAGTTCATGTGTGAAGCTGCCATGCTGTGTCCAGAAGACACTGTTTCCTTGTAAATAGCCACAATCTCTGGCTCTTACAATCTTTCCACTCCCATCTGCCATAACTATCTCTGAGCGTTGAGAGGAAGGGGAATAGCCATCAGAAATGTCAAGTCACTTATAATTAGAAAAACTAATTAGAAATTAGATTATTTGACAGAAATATTTAAATCAGAAGTTCCTGGAAAGATATACTCCAAGTCCTGAAAGACTACAACTATCAACCCTGACTATTCTACCCAGGAAAACTATATATTAAATTGAAGTTATTGTAAATCTTTAAGTAAAGAAACAGATAGACATGCTGCTATTTTAAGATCACCTTTAGGTGGGTAATGGATGTGAAAGAATTGTAAATGATAGAAAACTATGATAAAATCCATAATGATCTGAATCTGTATGGTGTGCCCATCAGTATTCTAAGGGGTGTGGAGTTCTTATGTATCCCTAACACAAATTTTAGCTATTGAATATACTTCAGTTGAATGGGTCAAAAAGAGAACAGTTCTCTGCCTTTATCATACTGAGGAGTTTAGAAAGATATTTTATAGTCTCTTACTGCCTCAGAAAGCTGACTTTAAAGACACAAGTGTGTTAGTGAGTGAATGTGTCTCTCTGTCAGAAACATATGGTAACCTTTGTTGAGTTCCCCCTCTAAAAATGAGAGAAATTTGTAAGAAAGAAGACTACCTTCGCTGACCATGAAAGGCAAAAAAGAGGCACTGTGATGTTTCAGGCATATAAAGCCCTGTGGAAGGATTCAGCATGGTGGACGGCAAGGGTTCTTAGACGAAATTCTGGAGTGGTAAGAGAAATGAGCTAATGTGGTGACAGGAACCTAGATTAGGGTAAGAGGTGGATGGGTGATGATACCAACATGTGAACTTGAATCTCACTGAACATGGACAGTATTGATACCTGGAGGACAGTTCAGGATGGGATTTTTTTTTTTGGAGTTCATGTTAAAATGAAAAAAGGAACATGGAGGAACTGAGTCTAGCCTCTGTCCGGCTTGATCAGAGAATCTAACATAGCCACCACAGGTGGTGCCAGAAGGAGGTTTGGGTAGGCATTAACAGGACCTAATTTACTTGAAGAGAGAAGTTAACCTCTTTGCTAATCACTCTTGCGATTTGGTTGCTGATGATTTCCTTCTTCTAACGTCTTCATTGCTGTAAGGGCAGCGGCTTCTCTTAAACCCTCTTTATCTAAACTTCCTCATGATTTCTTTGCAATACCTCTTCTCTCCCGACCATGGAAGACATTGATGGGTCAACACTGTGGATTCTGTCTCAGTGCTCAGGACACTAATACTCACTGGAAGAAATGTATTTGTTTCCATGTAAGGTATGAGGGATAACATTTACTAATATTCAATCTCAAATAAGTAACAGTCTCCCTCAGAGTAGGGTGAAGGGAATATACTTTCTTGCAGGAACAGTGCGAGGATCAGTCAGGCCACAAATTTGGAAGGGCTTAAATCTAGATCGCAATCCTCAGAATAATAAGTGGAAGGTTAATAAAAAATTAATGGTGCAGGAAAAATCAATATAGAACTCTGTAAGCTAATTAAAATACTGAAAACTAGATGGAATAGAATAGCTTGCGTGAGTAAATAATGCTTATCTCAGAAGCCATCGGTTGTTAAATGAAAATATCAGCCAAGTGTAAGATACTTTCACTCCAATTGTTGATCAGGGAGGCTCCTGGGGCTACCAAGGCTCAGAAAACAACATTATTTGCTGACATTCCTCTGGATTGACCACTAGAAGTGGATGGTAAGACACTATTGGTGAAGACACCATGCACTTTGACTGAGAAGACCAAGCTGGAATGAACTGAAAACCTTCCTTCCTATTGGCCTGCTTTCATAGTGCTGGAAAATGCTGTGTAGGTTCCTGGAAAAGGAAACGTATCAATGATTGTACCTAGCTATAACCTCTTGGTCTTGATAATAATGTATTTTCTCCAAAATTAAAGGATCATAAGCATTAAATTTTATTCTAATTTTACCCAGCTTTCTTTGTGGACTGACAATCAAATTGTATACTGAATATTTGTAGTGGCCTACGTGTTAATTCATTCATTTATTTGTAGAACCTTGAACAGCGATTTTTGAAGTTATAATTTCTGATTGTTTACCTGTTTATGGCCTTCATTCAGCAGCAGGTTTAACTGGAAAAACGTATTTGCCTATATTCCAACTATTTAGATATCTCTGAAGGTATTTGGATTCAATGTAATTTGTTTATTATTTGTTTCATTCATCATTAAAGTGCTGGGGATCAACCACAGATCAACCATCTGCCAGATAAATGCTTGAGCACTGAATGGTACTCCAAGCCCCTATTCATGAGTGTGTTTTCTCTGCACACAAACTACACTAATCTGTGTGGTTAGTCTAGTTTAGCTCAATGAACACTATTTTCTAGCTGTCTATTGCTTCTCAGATTATCTCTTTTATAATATGCATCCACCTTTGTCTGTATGTTTTCCATTATGGATTCTTGTTTTTTAGCTGTTTCCTTGCCAATTTTAGTCACTAACTCCAATTTCATGCTCCCTTTTGTTCTGAGCCCCTTTCTCTCTCCTCAACCTCTGGTTCACTGTGTATGTATGTGTAAGGTTTTCTATTTTTGTTTATTTGACTCTAATTATTGGCAGTATGGTTGCTCCACAAGGACAATAAGGAAGATGGAACCCACATCCTCCAGATAAAGGACATTAACATCAATAGAGACAAATTATGCATAAATCACAATAAAGCAGGAAGAATCAGATTGCATCTATTTGTTTAGACTGCATAGAAATCTCGGGATCCCTAAGAAATTAGCCCAAGACATGATAAACTCAACCCTGTAACTCAGTTTACATATGTAACGCGTCCAGTTCTCATAGTAGAAAAATGAGAGTAAAGGTAAAATGGAAACTCAGGTTTCTTCACGAGTACAGAGAGGAGGATACCACTTGCTGACCCTTCTGTGCCATCACCATGTCTCTCTTTGGTACTTATACTCATTCATGACTTCTCTGTATTTCCTTTGTAGCTGCACCATTTGTTATGTTAAGTGGTCTGTGCTTATGTCTCCTTTTTCAATGTCTTTCTTGATAAAACTCACCAGAAGTGTCACTCTCCCCAAGTAAACCTGCTTGTCATTATTCTTATGACCTCCCTATGTGCCCATGGTCTAGAGCTTCTGATCTGTGTCTTAAAGACAGTAAGGGACAGATGTGGAGACTCTGGCACATGATCACCATGTCCAAGAGGTCACTGGAGTCTGACCATGCATAGGATCAATGACTGACAACCATAACATCTGTAGGTTCCAGCACACGCAGGAGTTATGGAGATGTTGGCCAGGGAGCCCCCAGCATAAAATTCCCGAACAAAGTACAGATGTTCTGACCTCCTTTATTCCCTCTCTCTGCAGAACCAGAATGAAGGCCTCAAACAGCATGTTTTGAACAGCATTTCAGTGTCCCTGTCCCTACTGACTTCACTGGGGAGCTAGGAGGGCCAAGAGCAAGAACTTTCTTCAGACTACTAGAAATGAGCAGATTATAAATTTAGAGGATGTTCCTCTTTACCCAGCTCAGTGTGACCTAAAAAAATCAAGGTTCTCCTCCCTCCATCTGTCCTTAGTGTCTCCCTGCTCCTTTTAGCGTCTATGTCTCTCTCTAACCCTGATATCTTGTTTATGCTCCATTTCTCTGATGCAGAAAAGACCCATTGCATCATTGACTTTGGTGTCTAACAAGGAACTACGGCAAGAACTAACCAGTGCCCCACGAAAACTACATTAGTGCCTTATTGAGACAATGTCACTAACAACCCAACAATCACACATTAGGCTCCAACTCTTTAACTTGCCTATACTCCAAGATGTGAACACTAGAGAGCAATCCTTCAGTCTATTATCTTTAGGGTACAAGATGCATCTTAAAATTGTATCATGTGACCTAATTATGCATAAGTCAGGTTTAGAATGTGGTTGTCATTGAAGGCTGGCTGCCCTTCCTGACATAGTACCCAATCCTTTGTACTGAATTCTCTATAACCTAAAACATTTAGGTTCATGTTTTCCTTGTGTTGTATTAAAAACCTGCTGACTAGACACTCTGAATGAGAAACATGGGATCATTGAACACATTTCAGGATACAAGCTCCCTTACCTGTCACCATGATTAACCATGAGTCACTCAGTGCCGATGATTCATGAGGATATTTAAGATCAAAACTTAGACCTCTGTAGGTCCCTATGTGTGCTATCGTTACAGAGCCCATCACAAAACTCTGTTGTGAGTTGATTGCTGCATCTGGAGGATGCATCCTGAAACAGACTGAACATTTCACACTCAAGCTGGGACTAACACTGGAGAGTCATGTGCTCTCCAACAAGAACATAGTAACTCTGCCAGGAAGACAGGGGAGGGATCTTATTTCAGAGAGAAGGCACAGCCTTGGGGAGAAAGAGGTATAGCTGCCTCCTCCCTCCTTGTGCTTAGAATATCTTATTTCCTGGTTTGTAAGGATCCTTGATAGCTGTCATAATTAATTTTTGTTGAATTAACAGGAACCTAGACATACCTGGGAAGAGGAAATGTCAACTGAGGAATTGTCTCCATCACATTGGCCTGTGGGAATGTCTGGGGGTCATTTTTTAAACTGCTGATTGATGTTGGAGGATCCAACCCACTGTGGATGGTGCCATCTATGACCGGGTGGCCTGGATGTATAAGAAAGCCCAATCATCATCAGAGAGGCTTCCTCTGGCAGCTGATGGGAGTAGATACATAGACCCACACCTAAACATTAGGCAGAGCTTGGGAACCCCTTGAAAGATGGGGAGGAAGTATTGTTGGAATCAAAGGGGTTGAGGACACCAGGAGAGTATGGCTCACAGAATCAACTAAACAGTGCTCACAGGGGATCAGAGACTGAAGTGGCAATCAGGGAGCCTGCATAGGTCTATGCTAGGCCCTCTGCATACACACTGTGGTTGTTTAGCTTGGGGTTTCGTTTGCACTTCAACAGTGGGAGTGGAGACGTCTCTGACTCCTTTCCCTGCTCTTGGAACCCTTTTCCTCCTGCTGGGTTGCCTCATCCAGCCTTGATGTGGGGGTTTGTGCCTAGCCTTATTATTGCATCTTGTTGTGACCGGTTTGGTTGATATCACTGATAGGCCTGTGCTTTTCTGAAGGGAAACGGAAGAGCAGTGGATCTGGGGGCGAAAGGACGTAGGTACATCTATGAGAAATGAAGGGAGGGGAGCCTGTAGTCAGGATGTATCATTTGAGAGAAGAATAAATAAAAAGTTTTTTTTTAAAAAAAAAGAGAGAGAGAGAGAGAAAGCAAAGTGAGCAAGCCAGGGAAAAAGCCAATAAGCAGAATTCCTCAACGGTCTTCGCTTTGGTTTCTGGCTCAAGGTTCTCTCTTTGCATTCCTGCCGTGGTTTCCCTCAATGGTGGACTATAATCTGTAAATCAAAGACACCCTCTTCTCCCGCAACTGCATTTTGGCCAATGTTTCAACACGGCAACAGAGGCAGCGACAACACTACTATGAGTGCTCAGGGTTAAAGGATGGCATTTTCTATCCCTGAAGAATGGTATGTCTTCCCACAACAAAACTGTTGGCTGAGAATGTTGAGCAAATACTGTATAAGGGAGTAAACACATTGTGATAAAAAGAGGAAAATGTGTGTGTGTGGGGGGGGATTTTATGTGAATGAAATAACACCAGTTAACATGAGTAAAGCATTAAACATCAGAATCTCCGATCAGTAATTTCTGAAATTCCTGGAACATAGCATAAGATTCTCTTGCCTCAGAATACAAGAGAATGCAACAGCAACTATCCTTTGCATTTTCTACAATCATGAAGTGCTGGAGACCTTGAAAGCTATCTGGTACTGAGGGTTGCTGTCTCCAGCTCTGTTTCCATGTTTACTACCTACACAATACCTCTTGCTCTGGGCACACAGCTCTCCTCTACTTGCTGGTGTCACTTAAATCAGTCAAAGGCAGAATGACTAAATTGGTGGAAAGTGTTCAGGGCCCTCTCTTTCCAATTTAATATAGATTCACCCACAAGGCTTCCAACACTTTACCCACTTTCCCATGCCCTGTGCTGTCTACCACACTGTCACAGCAAAATATGGATTGCATTTTAATCCAAACTTTGGTGACAGACTCACCTATTTGTGCCCAGATCTTCTAGACCCCTTGAAATAAAGATACATGGTAAATTATCTGCTTCATATACAACCCTGCCCCTGTTTTCCTCCCATTGCCTGGTCTGTGAGCCTTGGCAGCCAGAACATGGTAGATAAGGGTTAACTCAGGCTTCAATGTACACCTAACTAGTGGAAGCAAGGTAACCCACTGCAGTTGTAGACAGCCTCTTAGACAAATACTTCCACTTCCATACCCCTCATTTCCACTCTAACTTATCAGAAGACACCATAATGACAAGTGTGGGCAACATGGTACTGCCAATGTCAATGGAATTGACAGGAGTCAGTGCCCCAGCATAGTGTACAGTGCACAGCATACCCTCAGGGGCCCGGCTAATCTGGTTTACCAGCTGATTGCAGTATTAAAAGTTGATGCCTATGGGATCCTTTTGCCTCTTATGTGGCTAAGAAAGAAAAAGGACTTTCAGAAAATTTTTATATACAGCTCTCTCTTTGCAGTATTCAGCATGGTTATAACCAGAACACATCTTTGACCCAAACTCATGTTCAATATATTTTGTTGTTTTTATCATATTCAATTATTCATCATGCATAGTGTGTACTACCTTGAATAACTATGATTAGTATTATATGAATAATCAAATAGTGAAAACCAAAATTATCTTATATGATAGATGTTATATTTAATTTGTCAGCATGGTGTAATTTGGAATCATCATGGGAAAAAAACTCTGAGTATATCTGTGATAGAGTTTCTAGATGAAGTTAATTAAGGTAGGAAGACTTTCACTAATTGGTACCCTTCCATATGCTGGCACCCCAGGCTGAATAATAAAGATGAAAGGGACTGAGTATAAACATTCATAACTCTCTTTGTTTTCTAATCCAGTGTGACTAGCCACCTCAAGCTCCTGCCAACATGGCTTTCCTACATATGACAGATTATGCCTTCAAATTGTTAACTTATTTTAGTTAATTCTTCTTTTTTTACACATCTTTTGTTAGGTATTTCACCAGATAACTAATAGAGAAAACTGGTTCCAGAAGTGAAGTAGTTGATGTGATAAACCTGACCACGTGGAATGGATAATGTGGCAGGAATGTGGAAGCATTTGGAACTTTGAACTGGAAAAGTCTGAGAATGATACAAGCAGAGTTTAAAAAATCATCTATGTGGAAGTTTGGAAGACAAAACTGTTCAGAAAATGCAGACAGTGAAGGCCTGGCTCATGATATTTCATAGGGTAACAAGAAGATGCTCAGGAATTGTGCTAGAGGCCAATCATGTGATATTTTTACAAAGATTCTAATTGCATTCTTCTAGTTCCAAGAACCTGTGTAAGGCTGAACAGAGAAGCAGAATACTGATTCATTTGGCAGAGGAAATTTCAAAACAGGATGGTATTCAGGATGTGCATGGCTACTACCTGCTAATTTAACCTTGGTCTACAATGAAAGACAATAAAAAACAAAACAGAAAGATATTAAAAATGTGCAATTTGGCAAGGAAAACAGTATAAGCAAGTTTAATGTTATAGACAAGGTAAGTTTGAAAGTAAATGGAATTGTTAAAGAGCTTAACACTGTAAATAGAAACTTCACCAGAACTGTAGTCAGAAGATGTCCTGTGTCCTGGCCTGCCAGTGGTTGGGACAAATATCTCCCACTTGTATACCCTAAGTAAACACACAGAGGCTATATTAATTATAACTGCTGTATGGACATTAGCTCAGGCTTATTACTGACTAGCTCTTACACTTAAATCAACCCATAATTCTTATCTATGTTTAGCCATGTGGCTTGGTACATTTTCTCAGTTTTGCCTTCACATCTTGCTTCCTGTGTGTCTGGCTGGTAACTCTTAACTCAGCCTTCCTCTTCCCAGAATTCTACTTGTCTGCTTATCCCACCTATACTTCCTGCCTGGCTACTGGCCAATCAGCATTTTATTTATCAACCAATCAGAGCATCACACATTCACAGCATCCAGAAAGATATTCCCCCATCACTTCTCCTTTTCTGTCTGTTTAACTTTAACCTAGTAAAATTACATATAACAAAACAGTTATCTAACAAGAATTACAGTTACAAAATTTAGTCTATTTGTATTTGGCAAAATTAAAGAAAATATTTTATCATGTATCCTATATTTGTGAGTCTAAAGTTTCATATCTAATATATCTTTTAATCATAACCAAGGAAAATTATAACTATCTAGTCTTCAACTACATCAAAGACCTCAAAAAGATATAATATTACCTAAGTAAACAGGAAATGCATTGTAAGCAACTTACAAAATTCTGGAAATGACAGAGACAGCTGCCTACCTGGACAGTCATTCCAAGTTCCTCTGTAATGTTGGGGCATCCACCTTCAGCCCATAGGCCTAGTCTCTCAGTCATTTTTTTCTGTGTCCTGTAGAATGTCTGGCAGTCTCTTCTGTGAAGCAGGAAACTGAAGGACCATCTTGCCTTGCAAAGTTCAGTGGTCACCTTCCTATGGGTCCTGTATGTCTAGTTTATACAACATATCATCAAGCAGTCAACACAAGGGCACTTTTTTGCCCAGTGGCTAACTTTTGCCACAAAGAAAGCAAACTCCATAATGAGTTTCTTCAGTGCCCATTATCTTCCCTGAAATAGGTTGGTGCTGCCAGGAGCAGACATGTCTCAATGTCCAGAAAGTCAAAGTTCTTAAAACATTTTAAATGCCATATTCTGTAGGTCTTTGAAGTGTTTGAAGATTTCCTACCTAACAATTATATCAAGAAAGGCTTTATTCAGATACCATGATAGATGAGGACATCATGGGAATAGAAAGAGGCAGGTTTCTGGGGAGGCTCTCAGGAATCCACAAGGTTGACCCCACCTTGGTCTGCTGGTCCAGAGGGTGCCTGGACTGGTCTACTCTGGTGACCAGCCTAGCAAATAACCTAGCTGTCATCATAGAGCCTTTGTCCAGTAACAGATGGAGGCAGATACAGAGATCCACGGCCAGGCACCAGGCTGAGTTCTGGGAATCCAATTGATGAGAGAGAGGAGAGATACTGCAGGTGAGGGACGTGGAGATCATGATGGGAGGATGTGCAGAGATGACCGGCCACACTAGTGGAACCCCATGAACTGTGGACTGGTGGCTGTGGAGCCCCCATGGGACTGGACTAGGCCCTCTGGACACGGAAGACAGTTGTTTGGCTCGAACTCTTTGCGGGGCACCCAGGCAGGGGGATCGGGATCTGTCCCCAGTGCATGGGCAGGCTTCTGGGAAACCGGTGCCTGTAGTATGACACCTTGCGCAGCCTTGGTCCAATGGGAAGGGGCTTGGACCTGCCTAGGCTCAGTGAGCTGGGCTCTGCTGACTCCCCATGGGAGACCTCGATTTGGGGGATGTGGGGATGTGGGGTGGCTTGGGAAAGAGGGCTGGGGGTGGAAGGAGGGAGGGGGGTCTGTGGATAGCATGAGGAGTGAGCAGAAAATTTCTTAATAAAGAAAAAAAAAGAAAGGCTTCATTCATCAAAGCCTCCATTTTGTGAAAATGCAAATTCATTAAACAGGAGAGGCCTTTCTGAGAATGGTGATCAAGGGCTCCCTGCACATAAACAGTATGAGGCACAGGAAAGCATTTCCCAAGAATCATCACACAAAGACCAACGCAACTGTGGCTCAAAGGGCCAGGTTCATCCTGAGTTGTCATCACAACTTGACAATGCTGTTATTATCACAGAACTGTTTTTGCAGTCATAAAAATTCAAGACAAAAGGGTTAATAGAGTCTTGCACCATGTTTCTAGAAATCCACTGAGGGAGCTGGAGAGGTGCTTCAGTGGTTAAGGGCACTTGTTACTTTTCCGGATGACTTGAGTTTGACTCCCAGCATCTGTATCAGATGGCTTACAAACACCTGTAACTCAGCTCCAGGGGATCTGATGCCTCTGGCCTGCACGGCCCCCCGCCCCACATATACATACTTAAAATTTTTAAATTTTATAAATCCACTGAGGCCATCCAATGTGTGGCATGGTTTACCAAACCCAAGAGAGGCCACTGGGTAATCCCTGAAGGCAAAACCTAAGTTGCAGTGAAGACTCCAAAATGGTGATGTTAGGACTGTGTGACAGACGCTAAGAAAAATGCATGTAGAAAGTGGAGCTGGCTGAAGAGTGTAGCTGAAAGCTTTCCTGTGTCCCACCTGGCCCACTTTCAGGACAAATCCTTTCTTACATGCTATGTCCTCTTTAAATCCAAATCTTCCATTTTGATAACAAATAAGTTTTTCTAATAGCAATCTCAGAAGTCTCCAGAAGGAAGATGGGGCCCCAACAACAACTCTACCCAATCCAGAATGATGCCATGGTAATCATCATCATACTACACTTCTTACCGGAATTTCAGACAATCTTACCCATTACTCTAAGACTTACTGCAGAACCTACAGTTAGTCTAACTGAGATTTAACTATCTGAGCTTTCTCACAGTACCCAACAGAGATAACATCACCCCCTAAACAGCAGGAAGCAATTCTAAGAAAACGACGCCCCTTCTCCCTTAGGTTTCATAATTCTCAGGGTTATGGGTGATGGTTATAGGGTTGGGGGTGGAAGGAAATATTAAACTCAGTATTCCAAAAAAAAAAAGAAAAGAAGAAATGGAATGGATAGGTATAAGATATTATGGTAGATTATTATGTATACTAGTAAACAAATTTAGTAAAATAGTAGCCTTAAATAATTTGCACTGTAATTTGCACTGTTATGGGTTCTTATATGTTGATACATATGTAAACTATTTTTATATTCCTGTTTAAGATAATTTGTATATTGATACAAATATGGAACTATATTTGTTATAATGTACATATATTTCTACTCTTATTTGAAATACTTGTATATTGATACAAATGTAAATTTATATCTGTCATACTTTATGTAGGTTCTACTTCTGTTTAGGATATTCGGTATATTGATATATATTTAAGATTATTGTCATATTGCATATCACACTACATACTCCTACCTCTGTTATAACATCTTGTGTATTGTCACAATTTTGAAGTCATCGTTCTTTACCATACACTTGCTTATAGACTATTTACCTTGTTTACATGAAGTCTTAGTCCTTAGGTTATTTCGGTAGATAAGATTTATAGATTTATAGTCACCTATGCTTGTCATCTCTATAGTTACGTTAGTTAGGTTATCCAGATTTACAGATACATAGGTCAGATGGACAGGTAATCTTCAAACACTTCATAGACCTAGAGAATATGGCATTTAAATAACTTAGAATTCTGTTGATGTGAGACATAATTGCTCCTGGCTGCACCAATTTGATCCCGAGAGAATGTTGGGCTTCTAAGACATTTCCATTTGGAAGTTTGTCTTCTTGGCACAAAATGGCCTACTGGGCAAAGAACTGCCCTTGCCTCGACGGCTGACAGTACTAATGCAATGCTATCCTTTCTGGACAAGCGGGACACAAGGAAAGCGACCACTGTACTCTGCCAAGACAGGGTAAGATGGTCTTTCAGAATTCCTGCTTCTGAAAATGGTCTGTCAGATACTTTAGGCCTGTAGCCAATTTGAATGCACCAGCAATGCTGAGAAACATTAGGTGACTGTCCAGGCTGCCAGCTGTCTCCGTCTACTCTCGCAAGATTCCCGAAAGTTGCTTGCATCCATCTACCATTTCTCAGGTACCATTATATTCCTTCTCAGGTCTTTGATGGGATTGAAGACTAGCAGTTATAGTTACAACTTAGTAGATAGAACATATTAAGTATTAGATTCAGGTTCTTTAGGATAGGACACCTTTTGGAATGATCTTTGTAACATGCCATTTACCTATGCTCTATACTTCTCTGGACTTTAGTATGTGTTTCTTGCTTGATATTGTTTGCATTGGTTGTACTTCCATCTTATCTAGGTCATTATCCCTCATTATTCCTGGACAATATTTGATAACCATTCCTTTGTATATAGTCTTGTATTAGGTTAGAACTTTCTTATTTAGACAAAAAGGGGGAGATGTAGTGGGTAGCCATTCCAGCTTTGATCTGGAAGTTCCAACTCCCATTGAGACTTCGGCAACTGTCACGCCTACAAGGCGGGGCCAAGGAAGGCGCCAGGGGACCCGAGATCTGGATCGGCGGGCGCTCTCTCTGTTGCGGGACCCTGGATAGTGGAGGTGAACCGAGCAGAGCTCCAGAGAACACCGCTGGACTGTGATACACCTTCCCCAGACTCCGCGACCTACCTATTCCTTAATTTGTAAGTTACGCCATTAAATAAATCTCCTTTTAACTACGTGGAGTGGCCTTAATAATTTCACCAATACTCACCCACTGGTCCCACAGCCAATTGGACCCAAATAAACACACATGGGCTAATATTATTTTTAAACTATGGCCATGGCAGGCTTCTTGCTATCTAGTTCTTACTTCTTAAGTTAACCCATTTCTATAAATATATACTTTTCCGTGTGACTTGTGGCTTACCGGTACTTTTACATCTTGCTTCTCATGGCAGTGGCTGGAAGCATCTCCTCTGCCTCTCCTTTCTCTTCCTGTCTACATGTTTGGATTTTCCGCCTGCCTCTAAGCTGCCTTGCCATAGGCCAAATGGCTTTATTTATCAACCAATAAGACAATGTATTTTCACAGCATACACAAATACATTCCCCCATCAATAAAAATTTGTATACAATGGGCAGCAAAATAGGAGGGGTGAAGGTAGCCCAGCCTTTTGGAGTCCAGCTTACTCAGAGCCCAGATGGGAGACATGGAGCTATAGGATTTGATTTTTTCCATTCTTAGTTTTGTCCTTGTTTTTTTTTTTAATCTGAAATGGGAATTTTGTTTGTGTCATTATATGCTGGAAATGCATGTATTTTATATTGAAGGAACTCACAGTTAAGAGATTTTCTTGTGCCTGCAAAGACACATAGACTTTGTACTTTTAAGTAGTGAGTGCTGTGTTTGTCCTAACAAAATTTAATTACAGCACTCAGGATAAGACAAAAGCAGCCATCATACAAAGGATCAGGGAGGAGAAAAAAAGAAAGAAAGAAAAGAAATCAATGATTATGTCAGTAGGTAGGTAGACAGACAGACAGACAGAGAGATAGATAGAGTAGTGTAAGACAAAATTGTCAGTAAACTTTGATATTAAGTAGGTGAAGCCTAAAAGTAAAGAAAAGAGAAAAGGAAAAAGAGCACAATTTTATACATAAATATTTAAGGGAATATAGCTCAGTAATTGAGTGCTTGCCTGTCATCAATCCTGCAGAAAACAATGAAAAACAACATCTAAGCATGTATTATTTTCTGAACTACTCTAATTTAATCAATCTGATATAAGCAGATTCTGTGAAAAGTCTATAATCAAAGAAGAGAGAAAAGGGAATAAAGAGTGAGAGAAGTTCAGGAGCCCCATCACTTACTAAGGAACTAATGGTGATTGTTAGCTGCAGGGGAAGGAAAATCATACTTCCTCAAGGACATGGCTGGCCACTCATTGGTTGCCTACACTCAAATGGATGGCCCCCACACCCACGTTCATACAGTCAGCACTAACTAGACTTAGTAGGTTATGAAAAGAAGAAGATGACATGAAGTTGAGGAAAGAATGTATTGTATGGGATTCAGTGAAGTCGGAGCAGATAAATGGGAGGTGGATAAAATTATATATTGTGGTGTACGTGTATGAAATTCTCAATGAATGTGTGCGTGTTTGTTTTACTGAGACAGGGTATCTATGTGTAGTCCTAGCTGTTCTGGTATACTCACTATGTAGACCACTCTGACCTCGAACTCAGAGAGATCCACCTGCATCTACCTCCAAAGTGCTGTGATTAAAGGTGTGTGTCATTATGTCAGGCTTCAAAGAATATTTTTAAAGAAAGCAACTGAAAATAAGGAATAACAGCACTGAGTTTGTCCCTAAGCTGCATTTATGTTCCTGGTTTTTGTTTTGTTTTGTTTTGCTGTTCTTGTTCGTTTTGTGTCATTTTGTTTGTTTGTTTTGGATATTTGGGGGATTGGTGTCTTCTGATGGTAGATCTTTGTGGTATCTCTCTTTCTGTGTTGGTTTTTATCTTCTTTGCTCGGTAAGTAGAGGGTATGGTGTGTGATCCAGGCAGTCTTTGTTATTGCTCTAGGTGGTCTTGCTGTCTCTAGGTACTGGACACACTGCCAATAATCTCTCTGCTGCTGGGACTTCAATCCGGCATCCTGGTGTTTCTGAGATGCGGCAGCCTTCATGCTTCTGTCTACTGTGGGTTCATTTTTCACAGCTCACCATTCCTCTGTGGGAGCTTGGTGTGTCCATGGGGAAATAACCACACTCTAGTCTATAGCAAAGATCAGATTTCTACATGGTGATTTCTGTGGTTCCTAGTCCACGATTCCCACCTCTACCTGCATTCTGCCCAGTGATAGTCTAGTGCTAATTACTTTCTATGTCTCTTTTGTTTAATTTCCTTTGTTCTCTTCCTCATCTCTGCTCATATATGTTTGTCCCTTGTGCCAACATCTATGGAACAGTATAAAAATATATGAGAATAAGTCAGGTGTGGTGGTATATCCCTTTAATCCCAGCATGCAGGAGACAGAAGCAAGCTGATCTCTCTGAGGTCCAGGGCAGCAGAACTGTAGAGAGAGACCATCTCCAAAAGCGTAGGAGAAGGAATGTCAGTGGTTAAAGTTAATAAGTGAGAACAAAGAAGAAGAAAAGGGGTAATAATATAACAAAGGTTGTAATGGGAAGAGGAAGAGGAAGAGGAGGAGGAATACAGGAAGAAAGAGAAGAACAATGAAGAGAAGAGAAGAGAAGAGGAGATAGCAAAGGGGATAAGAAAGAGGAGAAATATATTATCAACAACAGGAAAAATTACAGTCAGATCACTAAAAATAATGAGGAGAAATGAATGACATTTAGGAACAAATGGAAATATCTCATGTGGTGTCTGTATGTGGAGCCCAGCTTGCCAGTGTCCTCTCCTGATGCTTCCCCCAAGTAGCTCCCCAGACTCTAGAGAGTGCTCTTGCATACTGAAGGGTTGTCCTACTTCAAAGACCCTTCTGATACTTCACCAAGACCTGGCCCTGGGTGTATTCCACATCTGTATCACGTGATGGGCTGTAATCCAGGGCCCATTCTGTCCCATCATCTGTTCACTGCAGTAGGGTTCTGTAAAATTTTCCTTCTCTCCATCTTTAACTCTTCATGGCTCCACCAGGCCTTAGTCAGCATCAGCAGCAGAGCAAGGAGCACCAGCCCTGCCACAACTATCCTGATGGAATTCCCCAAGGTGCAATTCTGAAAAACGGGACCTTTGGAAGAAACAGAAAACTTCACATGTAGGCCAGCAGCCCAGCAGCCGCACAGGAGCTGCAAAATGAAAGTACTTTCCCATCAACCTTGGTGGAATGCTTTCTGTCCATGTCTTCCATTATCCCTGCATCACCACAAGCTCCTTAGGGACTCTGTCCTTTACTCCCACGTCACCACTGCAGTCTTCCACTGAACCTCCCTGCTACAGTAGTGAGTGCCCTTTCGTGTGCCTTTACCGGGAGACTGTTAGGAACTCACATTCTCCATGAGCACCAGCCTCACCTGATACTGAAAAACCCTGCGTTGTGAGGCTATGACACTGCTGTATGAAGAACGGAAAGATTGCAATAAAGACTGACCCCAAATTTATCTACTCTGAGATGAGAATTGCACCCTGCTTTCTTCTCTCTCTTTACTTGGCTACATTAATCTACCCTTCTCTCGTGTACTCTGAGGACACGGGGAAGACTATAATGCACAGTTTCAAGTAACTTCCCTTCTGAGTATTCAGGACTCCTCTTTCTGTCCCTTCATAAAACAGAAAGCCTCTTGGAACTCCAGTGTTAAGATATGAATGAGAGTCAGGCTGGGGTAAACTGTGGAGGATGCTCAAGAGAAAATCTTAGAGCGGAGGCCAGATGAGGAAAGAAAGGAGTCACAGACCCAAGAACTAGCCACATGGGAGGAACCTTGAAGTACTGTTTGTCCTCGGTCCACTGAAGGACATGTGGGAATTCCGCCATTCGGTCCAATGACCAATTGGATGGAGGGGTTTTGGGCCTTATGAACGTGGTTTTCTCTGTTATATGTGACACCTTAAAAATGGTGGGGGGCAAGGGTCTCACGCTTTCTTGGGTGATCAGAGAAGGAGCAAGCTGCGGAGAAACGTGGCTTGCAGTTTCGGTTCATCACCCTTAGGTGGAATGGCAGGACGGTGGTGGCATCTCAGCTCTGTTCCATGTCATGGTTTTTTTTTTTTATTGATTTCATTCTTTAATAAATCTTACCTGGCCCCACACATCAGTGTCCTGCTTTACAGACTTCATGTGCCCCCTTCCCCAGCTCCCCTAGCAACTTAACATTCCTGGTACTTACCTAGCTTAAGATCAAAAGGACATGAAGAGCCAGGGTCATCAGGAGCTGAGAGGCAGAGAGGGAGGGAAGGTGAGCGCTGAAGTATCCTGCAGCAGTTCGCAGCCTATCTCTTTCTTCTGGGCTTTCTCTGAGAACTGAGTATTTAATGCATTTATAAAGTCACATTTCTGAAAGGACACCCACTGACACTTCCCAACACTGTATGCTTGTGGTCTGCTTTTCAAGTCTAATTCTACCATTTTCATTCTCCTGAGTGATAATTTAATGTGAGAATTCTGGCGTTGTGATAGGTTGGGCAATAAGATCATACACCAGATAAGACCAAAAAATAATACATGACTCCCAAATATAGAATTCATTAGCATTGCTCTTGTTTTTACTACTTTATCTTACCTTCTTCATAAATGAGTAAATAAACAGCATACTGGGGATTTTTTCTGTAGCACACTTACATGTCAATGAATTTCCCTATAGAAGTATGAGATATCATTTTTGGAACTAGTTAAGATACTATCTCCTGTCACTATCATTATCCAGCATTATATTTAAGCATAAAAGCTATTTATGTATTTTAAATTTCATTGCTGTATTTTAAAACTATTAATTCTGTAACGCTGTGTGTCACACTGGCACTATTGACCACACATGTCAGGCAGATGTTCGACAAATGAGCTATCTCCAAGCTCACTAGCTGTTAATATTTATGTAATATTTATGTAATAATAATGAGGGGTGTGTCATTTCTTCTCATGGGCTGTGCTGATCTCTGTGTTTCTCCAATGTTATGCTTTGTGTGGCCAAAATGCTATTTATTGTATGTTTATTTAGCATCTAAAAATACCTTTCTCTGCTTTCCATATTCTCTAGCCTTCGTTTAGAACCATTCACCATCATGTCTTCCTTTTTTCTTTGGCTCTGGGATCTGCTTTTCGGAATCATTTTGTCTCTCACTCTCATTGTCAGCCATTCCCTCTGATCACACTTCACTTTCTCTCTCATTTTTCATTCTGTGTTCATAGTCTCTCTCTCTCTCTCTCTCTCTCTCTCTCTCTCTCTCTCTCTCTCTCTCTCTCTCTCTCTCACACACACACACACACACACACACACACACACACACACACACCTGACTTATCTGTGGTGTGTGTGTGTGTGTGTGCACTTTAGAGATGCAGAGAACTCAACCACACAGGGATTGGTGTTCTTTTCTTTACCCAGGAATGTGATATTCTGGCACTAATTATGGCTCAACACCATGAAAGAAAGTAGTGAAGTAGTGTCAAACTAAACACAGCGTTTGTTACTAACAACTACACCAAGGTCTTGGGACCCATGTTGAGCCAGCTCCACTGTAATGAAATTCAGGTATAGGGCATGTCTAGCATTTTCTGGAAGAGAATATGATGAACTAAAATGGTAATCTAACTTTGAACTGTACAGGCTTATTAACAAGGTCAGGATTGAATAACCATCTGTTTGATCCATGAGTATCTATAATTATGTCATTTTTTTGCCTTAAGCTCTTTCTGTTGCTGTGATGAAACACCATGACCAAAAAGCAAGTTGGGGAGGAAAGAGTTTATTTGGTTTACACTTTTATGTTGCTGTTCATCATCAAAGTAAGTCATGACAAAAACTCAAACAGGGCAGGAGCCTGAAGGCAGGAGCTGATGCAGAGGCCATGGAGAGGTGCTGCTTACTGGTTTGATTGCCCTGGCTTGCTCAGCCTGCTTTCTTATAGAATCCAGGATCACCAGCCTAGGGATGGAACCACTCATAATGAGCTGAGACCTTCCCTATCAATCACCAATTAAGAAAATAGCTAGATCTTATGGAGTTGTCTTCTCCATTGAGGTTTCCTCCTATTAAATAACTCCAGTTTGTATGTCAAGTTGACTTAAGACTAGCCAGCACAAGTTCCTTTCATGATTCCTCTGAACTGGCTGTATCTGTGCTTTGTGTAATGACCAATGGTGTGTCCTTATGTCTCCTTTCCCACTTCTGTCACTAAATCTACCCCAAAGACTGATTCTCTCCAGAGTACCGAAAAGGTATCAATTTTCTGACCTTCTGGGTCCTTCAAAACTTACAATGATCTGCTTACTGGAGAGGGTGAGGAACAAGACTAGACACTCTCACCTTTGATCGTGATGTCCAGGGAGTCACTGGGGTCTGACCATTCATAGGGTTGGTGACTGACAGAACCATAGCACCTGTAGGTCCCAGCATGTGCAGCAGTCACGGGAGCTATGGAGATGTTGGCCTGGTAGCCTCCGTCATAAGGCTCCCCAACAAGGTACAGAGGGTCCACGCTTAGTCCCTTTCTGTGCAGAACCAGAATGAAGGTCTCAAACACAATCTCCGAGAAGCATTTCAAGGTCACTGCCCCTCCTGACTTCACCAGGGGAGCTGGTAGGGCCAAGAGTGAGGGCTTTCTGTAGATTCCTAAGAACAAAGAGGCAGTGAATTTGGGAGTCATCCCACCTCAGCAAACTCTTAGTCCTTAAATAAGTGAGATTCTTTCTCCTTGAATCATTCCTCCCTCTCAGTATCTTTTATCGTTTTCTGTGTCTGCATCCTCCTCCACATACATTTCCTGCTCTCTATGTATTTTCTTAGTTCTTTCTTTCTATTAGTACCTGACGGTTTTTCACCTAGCATGTCCTAGGAATGTGTCTACTGCATCCATCTCCATTAGACCACTTTCCCACTTTGTATCATGAATGAAGAGAAGTAACCTGGAAGGCTGCACTTTAGACTGTTTTGGTTGTTTTTTTTTTAGCTTGTTTCATGCTTATTTTGAAAATGCGTAATCAATATCAGGGTGTGAGGATTAGTAAAACAAATAAGAGGAGGTTCCCAAATGTTCTCTCTATCCAGTTCTAAAAAGGGTTCCCTGCCGTGTCTGGACCCTCTCTGAGTTCCAGTATCACAAAGAGTCCCTAGTCTGGATACCGGAGCATTGGACAGTCTCAACCTGGTGGTGGTTTCAGCATCCTCATCTTCCTCATATCAGTGCACCCCTACCCTTCCCTCTTTGGCTTTGTTAATGTGTCCTTGACTTGTGTATCTGTATTAGATTCCAGTTGCTGCTGTGACAAATGATCACAAGTAAGCAGCTTAAATTGAATACAGGTGTACTACCCTTTGGTTCTGGGTGTCAGAAGTCTGAAATTGGCACTACTGGCATAAGTTAGGGGTCTTTAGGGCCATCTTCCTTTATGAGAGTCTAGAGGAGAATTCAGTTCTTTTCTCCTCCAAGTTTCTAGAAATCTTTAATTCCTTCTCCCATAGACCTTTTCTCCATCTTCATAGCTGGCTCTACATAATCTCTCCTACAGTTCACCGCACTGACCTTCAAACACCACCCGCTAAGTTCTCTCCCTCTGATTGAGGCTGTTTGGGATACAAGGTATTGTCCGTACTCTCAGGGCTAACTGCTAAGACCCAGACTTCAACATTTTACCTCAATTTCCCTTCTATATGTATCAGTCCATTTTATCTTAATATAAAACATACATGATGTTGGATACCTCACTCATGAAAAATGTTTGATTAGGGTGAAAGTTTTAGAGACTGGGGTTCAAAGAGAGGCAACCCATCTGCTTATCCTCTGATGAAGTATGATTTGCCACAGGTGGCAGAGGAGCAGAGAGGGAGGCAGCAAGTTACAAAGGGGAGCAGATACTTTGTGTGATCTTGACCAGGGTTGGGACTAAAGAGACGGCTGAGAAGCAATGGCTGCTCTTCAATAGGAAATGATCTCATTTCCCAGAACCCACATGGCAGCTCATAGTTTGCCTGTAATTCCAGTTACAAGAGATTCAATGCCCCTTTCTGGCCTCCAGGTAGACCAGAAACAAACATCTGTGCATATACATAAAATAAAAAGGGAAATAGCAAGGTCCCGTGAGAGCCTTATTAACTTCTGAGGGCATCTGGTACTAATGCCACTTCTTAAACATAACTATGCACCAACACCTCCTCACTAGAGGACATGCTGTCAGCACATAGAACTTTATAACACAAGCCGTAGCCACACTTTTGAGCTATAGGATGTAAATATTCAGTTTCCAGGTATTAGTGGGAGGGTGACAACTGATGAGTATTGTCCTGTACCCATTAGTTCTGAGTCCCCTTATTTAATTACCCATAACCGGAAGCTCTTGGAGGTGTCTACCCCCTCTTCTGATAGAACTCCCACTGACAGTTCCTGTAGAAACATTAGGATGAGAAATATTGGGCAAGGAACCACCCCTCTGGACATGGAGCCCTCTTACCTGTGACCACAATCTCCAGGCTATCACTCAGTGCTGATGATCCATGAGGAGATTCAGAGTAAAATCCCTGGCATCTGTAGATCCCTGCATGTGCTGTGGTCACAGGGCCTATCACAAAGCTCTGCTGGGAGCTGAAGTTCTGCATCTGGAGGATGCGACCCCTCTGTTCCTTGAACAGACTGAACATTTCAAACCCAAGCTCAGACTGACAGTACAGAGTCACATGCTCTCTGATGGGAACAATAGGGCTTGGCCAGGCAGACAGGAAGGGCTTTTGAGATTCCACTGTTGGGGAAAAGGAGACCAGATTTAGAGAAGAAAACAGAGAAGTCCCTCCCCTATGTGTTCAGCAACCCTTCTCCTTTCCATGTTCCCAAGGTTCTTCCTGGCCAGTTGTGCCCAGCACTATGCATTGGGACCACCCACCACACAAGCATGCTTTCCTCTAACAAAAGGTGGTCTGAGAATTTTGAGCAAGTACTTCATAAAGAAATCAATACTTTCAACAAAACAGTATCATCTATATATAAAAAGATGCAGAACAAGGCCCTAGTTGAGAACCCAATATTATCATTCTGCTAAATGGACATAGTATTAGAATGACTACTCCTGACTTATTTGTATACTCAGTAGATCACAGAATCTCTCACCTCTCTTCAGGTAAGCCTCTCTTTGTAGTAGATGGCAATCAACACAAGCACCACCCACCAAAAAAACAAACAAACGAAAAATTGGTCGACAAGTCAAGAACTAAGGACTTCAGCGTTCTCAGCCCCAAACTAGAAATTTATATATCACCCCAAGACTCAGGGATCTTTGTGAAATAGGGGACAGAAAGATTTTAAGAGCTGTAGATGGTGGATAACTTCAAGAAAACAGAGTTTTACAAGCACAGGAAGGTAGATGCACTTATGAACTCAAAGGGGTTAGGACAGCATGCATAAAACCTGGGCAAACTTCAACCACACAGAATCCTGGGACAAACAGGGGAAGGCAGACATAAAATGCTACCACTAGCTGAGGAGATATTAGCATTTGATGGTTGCTGGAAGAGGAAGAGTCAGTTTTCTTTTAATGATATAATGCTTGGCAGTCTGACCAACCCCAAGACTAGCACAAACTGGTATTTTTGGAGAAAAAAAAAAGGAACTAATCTCAGAGTTGGGTGGTAAATGATTGGAGGGTTAAGAGGATGTTAAGAGGAGTAAATATTTTCAAAATACATGATGTGAAATTTTCAAAGAAGTAATAAAAATTTTTTGAGACAGGGTCTCTCTAGACAGCCCTAGATGTTTTGAAACTCACTATGTAGACAAAGATAGCCTCAAACTCACAGAGATCTTCCTGTCTCTGCCCCTCAAGTCCTGAGAATAAAAACATGTACCACCACCACACCTGGCTTATAAAAATTATTTTTTTAAAAAAGTCAGAACAGACATCAGATTCCATATGAATAAAATAATATTGGTAAATATGAGAAAAGCACTAAACAACAGTCTACATCACACATTCATGTGCCAGATTCTCCCACCTCTTCTGGTACAATAGCAGCTGTACTCTGTGTGCACCACCATCATGGAGCTGCTGGGAGGCCTGTGATCCCTTCTGGTCCTGAGGAGGGGCTGCTGTTCCCAGCTCTGCTCCCTTACTTACTTTGCCTACTACCATAAGACACCTTGCTTTCTTCCATGCCCCTCTATTTCCCTGTACAGCTTAACTTAGTAAGTGGCAAAATTTTTGGGTGTGTGTGAGCTATCACAGGCAAGGTCTTCAGGGACCCCACTTTCCAGTTCAACAGAGATTCACTCACAGGATTTCCCACATTCAACCCATGAGCTGTGTGCCTCTTACCCTCCTGTTACAGGAACATTCTATTTGGTTTGGCAAACAGACTCACCAACTTGTGCCGAGATCCCTTGAATCCAGACGAACCCTGCAAAGAAAGATTCATGATAGTTGATCCATATCCTCACAATGCCTGATTTCCATTCCTCTTGCCTCTTACAGGTCTGCAAGCCTCTGAAGTCATACCTGTTGTGTAAAGATCAACCAACCCTCCAATGCCCATCCACTTGGGTATTCTTCTCTATACATACTGAGTCTCCTAGACTACTATTTCCACCCTGGTGTTCCATCCCCTTCATTCCCAGAAGGACTCACCAGAACACACCGCACTGAGGAGCGTGAGCGCCATAGTACTGCTTGAGCTGACTGGAGGCAGTGCACCAGCAAAAGCACACAGGATGTTGTGGGTTGAACAGTTTATCTGATTTATCAGTTGACCACAGCATTAAGGTTCTGATGCCAATGGACTTCTTTTGCCCTGTAGGCGACTGAGAAAGGAAGATGGTTTTACTACAGCTCTTTCCTGGCAGAGTTTACCATGGCAGTAACTGGAACACATTTTAGACCTAGTGCATGTTCTGAAGGATTCAATAGAATAATTGCATTAAAATATATAAAATGTATATATTTTGTTGTTTTCACCTAATGTTCAACTCTCTTTCATAGATAGTCTTTTAAATATCAGATAAATGATTATTATTATTAATATTTTACAACAATAGCAATGATTTTCCATGCTGATATCTCTAATATTTGGTTCAAATTATAAGCATCTGGTTCCCAAGATGACAATGTATGTATTTACGATCATAAAATTCACCTGTAAAGAAAATAACCAAAAATGCTATCTTGACATCCATAGCATGATTTGAAATTTGTTTTATGAGTAACTAAAAAACATCTAAACTCTGCCATGGATGGCAATGCATCACTTTAATCTCAGAACTCTGGAGGCAGGGACAGGTGAGTTTGAGTTTGAGACCAGCTTGGTCTACAGAGTGAGTTCCAGGACAGCCAATGCTGCATAGTGTGACCTTGGCTCAAAAAAAAAAAAAATACAAGCTCATTATTCTGGGTTTTTTTTCTGCTGTATCTGAGAATTGGATACACTCATGTAATGTATTTTGATTAAACCCACTATCCATTCCCCTCCTCCATTTCTTCCTCTGTTCTCACCGCCAAAGGGACTATATATGCCTTAGAGAAAAAGAATCAACAGTTTACTTCCTTATTCTTCCTTTTTCTTCCTCTCCTTCCCTTCCCATATCAGTCACTACTCTCCGCCTTCTCCCTATTTCTCTATTTAAATTATACACAAATATTCAAATATCACTTAGTATAGTGCTGTGGAAAATAAACGTTTCAATAAAGTTTCAGTTGCAGATGCCCCTAGTCACAATTGTTTCACCTCCTCCTCTTTTGTGGCTCCTTCTGTTGACTTTTCCTTCCCCTGTCTTTCTCCATTATCCTATGATTAATCACCTGTAGCTAGAGTTTTCCTGCCTGGCCCACAGTCAGGACAAATCTCTTTCACCCGCCAGTCCCACAGCCGTTCAGACCTGACCAAGTAAACACAGAGACTTATATTGCTTACAAACTGTATGGCCGTGGCAGGCTTCTTGCTAACTGTTCTTATATCTTAAATTAATCCATTTCCATTAATCTATACCTTGCCACATGGCTCGTGGCTTACCGGCATCTTCACATGCTGCTTGTCCTGGTGGCGGCTGGCAGTGTCTCTGACTCAGCCTTCCACTTCCCAGCTTTATTCTCCTCCTTGTCCCGCCTATACTTCCTGCCTGGCCACTGGCCAATCAGTGATTTATTTATTGACCAATCAGCAACACACTTGACATACAGACAATCCCACAGCAATCAACTGTCTTTTTTCCTCCTAGAGGTTCTTGAAGTCACTTTTTTAAATATGTTATTTGTTTACATAATCATTTATTTATGTGCATGAGTGTGTTGCCTGTGTATCTGCATATGCACCACATATGTCCAGTGTAAAGGGAGGCCAGACGACAGTGTTAGATCTTCTGAAACTGGAACGACAGATGGTTGCGATCTACAAAATGGGTCCTAGGAACTGAACCCAGGTTCAGGTCTTCAAGACAGCAAATGCTCTTAACTGTAGAGAGAGCTTTCCAGTCTCATAATCTTAGCTCTGCCTTTTTCTCCTGTCACTCATACCCACAGTAACTGTAGCGGCTTAAATGAGAATGGCCCCGTAGGCTCTATGTCTGAGTCTTGATGCCCAGTTGGTGGAACTGTTTGGGAAGGATTATAAGGTGTGGCCTCGTTGGAGGAGGTGTATCACTGGGGTGAGCTTTGAGTTTTTGAAAGGCTCTTGTTATTTCCAGTGCTCTGTCATGGTTGTGGATCACGATGTAAGCTCTCAGCTGTTCTTTAGCTCTGCCATCATAAACTATAATCCTGGGAAACCATAAGCCAAATTAAATGTTTACTTTTATAAGGAAGGAGAGAGACAGCATTTATGGCTTCCAAAAATTTTAATAATTCACCACATAAGCAGGTCACTGATTGATCAGGGCTGCAGGACAAGGACTCAGGAGCAGGGGCAGAAGTGGGGTTCCTAGGCATAAAATTTGCTAACATTTGTTTCCAAGTTACAGTCATGACTTTTACCAATCAGGATTTAGAGATTAGGGGCTTCCTTGAATGTTCCATCATTGCTGATTGATATACAATGCAAAACTTTCAGTGCAACCAATCAGATTCATTTGTTCCTTCTGTGGTTTAGGAACAGCTGTAATGGTTCTAAAGAACTAAAGATGCATAACAACTATTTCTTTGGCTTAGGCATGAGGTTGGTCAGCCATTGGAAAGTTCTCCACTAGGGTTTGGGAGCCTGAACTTTATTTCACCCTGCAGGTAAAATGGAGTCTGAAGTCAAAATGGCGGTACTCAGGCCAAGGTGTTTTTGCCTGCTTCCTTCACATTGTGTTTATCACATAGAAAAGTAACTAAGACAGAAACAAATGTCTTATGGTTCCACAGTATTATCAGAGTTGATTTTTTTAATTATTGACATTGAAAGATCTTGTTATTACTTGTTTGTAAATTGACTATTACTGTATTTTCATAATTAACCTACTCTGTCTTCTTTTATTTTCCATTTTAAGAAATAGATTTGGCCGGGTGGTGGTGGTGCACGCCTTTAATCCCAGCACTCAGGAGGCAGGGGCGGGTGGATCTTTGTGAGTTCGAGGCCAGCCTGAGCTACAGAGCAAGATCCAGGACAGGCACAAAGCTACACAGAGAAACCCTGTCTCGAAAAACCAAAAAAAAAAAAAAGAAACAGATTTTTCCTGCAGAAGAGGGGGAGGAAGGGTTGTAGGAGCCAGAGGGGTGAAGGATACTACCAGAAAACCCACAGAATCAACTAACCTGGGCTCATAGGGGCTCACAGAGACTGAACCAACAATCAAGGAGCATGCACGGGTCTGACCTAGGTCCTCTGCATATATGCTATGGTTGTGTAGTTTGGTCTTCTTGTGGGACTCCTAACAGTAGGAGAGGAGTCGGGAGAGCTGTCTCTGACTCTTTTATCAGTTTTGGAGACCTTTTGCCTCACAGCCTTAATATGAGGGGAGGTGCCCAATCTTATTGCAACTTGATATGCCATGTTTGGCTAACATCCCTGGGAGGTCTGCCCTTTTCTGAAGGGAAACAGAGAAGGGTGGATGGGGGAAAATGGGAGATGGGGAAGGGGTGGAAAGGGGCTAGAAGGGGAGGAGGGAGGGGAAACTGTGGTCAAGAGGTAATATATGAAAGAAGAATAAATAAACAAGAAAAAGAAATGGATTCTTTTCACATATAATATATACGGATTACAATTTCCTCTGCCTATATTCCTTCCAGTCCCTCCCTAAGCTCCCCTCCCATCTGGATCCACCCCAATTCTCTATCTCATTAGAAAACAAACAGGCATGGCCACACAGCCATCAGAATCATTCCCACCTAAGTGGCCATTCCTTCCACCCAGAGCCAGGATGCCATCCAGGCCCAAGCTGCTGCTAAGAACCATGTCTGGATCCATGGCCCAGCTGCTGCTGGGGTCTGTGTTGATATCTGTGAATTGTGTCATCTCAGGAGGCTTTAGGAACCATGCAAGATGAAATCAGAGGGTCATGCTGAGCTGGCCCTGCTCTTTGCTGCTCTGAGAAAGCTGGCCTTGCCTCTCGCTGCACACTAGAGCAAGAGAACTGGCCCCTGAACTAGGGAGAGATGGTCCCCACCCTTCACCACAGGCGAGGTGAACCTACCCTGAGGGCATGGACATAGGGGAGTTAACTCTGCCCCTTCACTTGAGGTGAGTGGCCCCAGTGGCTTGGACTGAGCAGCTTGGCTACTACCCAGGCTCACAATCTGGCCTTGGGTTGACCCACCCTAGCTAGCATCTACCCCATCTAGGACCTGCTGGAGCTCATGAAGAAACAGGTTCTGTGGAACAATACCCACAGGAGCTCCAAGACTTGGGGCAATCACAGGATATTCCAGAGGAGTTCTGGTGAGGATCCAGTGATGATGGTGTACCAGAAACCAGAGGCCTTGAACCTTTGAACAATGAACATTTGCCAGTAAAGCTGATGGGAAAAGAGGTTATACTATATCTCACACGGCTCCTAATGCCACCAGGTTGAATGAAGAGGTGTTGTAGAGGCAGGAAAAAAGGAAAAGCGAAGAGATGTTTCTGTTGTTGTGGTTTTTGTTTTGTTTTGGGTTTGGGTTTGTTTTGTTTTTGCTTTTGTTTGTTTGCTTGCTTACTTCGTTTTGTTTTATTTTGGGGAGTTCAGCAAGGATGAGGAGAGGATATTGGGGGGCCAGGAGGTGAGCAGAAATGGGGTGCATGATGTGACACTACCAAAGAGTCAATAAAGAAGTTAAATAAAAAAAATATAAAAAAAGAAAACAAGCAGGCCTCTAAGGGATTAATATAATATAAATAATATAAAATATTTTTAAAACTAACACATTGGACTAGACCAAAACAAACAGAAGGAAAAGAGCCCAAGAAATGACACAAGAAACAGATACCTAGAAACCCACTCATTCACATACCCAGGAATCTCATCAAAACACTAAATTAGAAGCCATAATATATATACAAAGGACCTGTACAGGCTCTGTGCCTGCTGCGTCAGTCTTTGTGAGTTTTTATGTGTGTTGATCCTGTTGATTTAGAAGGCCTTGTTTCCTTGGTGTCCTCTATCTTCTCTGGATTTTACACTCTTTCTGCCTCCACTTCCGTAAGGATCCATGACCCCTGGGGGGAGGAATTTGATAGACATATGGTTTTGGACTGACTATTCCAAGATCTCTCTCTCTCTCTCTCTCTCTCTCTCTCTCTCTCTCTCTCTCTGTGTGTGTGTGTGTGTGTGTGTGTGTGTGTGTGTGTGTGTGTGTGTGTGTGTCTGTCTGTCTGTCTGTCTGCTCTGTCTGTCTGTCTGTCTGTCTGTCTCTCCCAACATATTTCTTGGTTACAAGTCTGTGTTTGTTCTCATCTGCCTCAAGACGAAGCTCCTCTGATGATGGCTGAGTAAGGCACCATCTATGAATTTAGCAGAATGCCATTAGATTTCATTTTATTGCTGTTCTTGTAGTACAGCAATAGTATTTGGTTTTACCCTAGGCCCCTGGGATATCTAGTCTCAAGCCCTTGAGCACTCAAGCAGTGTCAGGCATGGGTTCCCTCTCCTGGAGTGACTCTTAAGTAACAGCAGATACTGGTTGGTTGCTCTCATAAGCTGTGCGCCACTACTGCACTAGCATATCTTGCAGGCAAGACATGATTGTAGATCAAAGGGTGTGATCAAAGGTTGTCTGAGTGTTTATGTTTCTCTTTTGGTAGTGGTCAGAATACCTTCCTGTACAAAAGATGCTAGCGTGTAGGAATAGGGCTCTATGTAGGCACCAGCTCAACTTCTCCATGTCCAATGCATGGTGTAGGTGTTGTCTTCAGCAATGGGGCTTGGCTGTCAATTTGTGGCAAGCAACCTATCATCTTGGCAACAGACTGAGTTGTTTGTGGATTTTCATGGGCCTGCTTTGGCCAACAACTAAATTAGATGTAACCCAATCCTTGTACTGGAGTCTTCTTTTGGCGACAAGAGATGTCCAGTTAGGTAGGGCTCTGTTTCCCATATTATTTGGCAATTTCACTTAAATCACCTTTATATATGTATATATTTTAGGAAGCTTCTACTGTATTAGGTTTCCATGCTCCCTCTCAAATGGCCCTTAACTATCTACACCTTTATTCCTTACCTTGTCCACCTCCTCCCTCCCCCATCCCCCACTTAATCCCATCATTCCAGTCTCCCCCAACCAATCCAGAACTATTTATTTCCTTTACCTAGGGAGATCTACCTGTCCCCTCCTAGTCCATTACTCTATATCTAACCTCTGTGGTTCTATGGATGGTAGCTTGGTTATCATTGACTTAACAGTTAATATCCACATATTAGCAAGTGCATACCATATTTATCTTTCTGGGTCTGGGTTACCTCACTCAGGATGATTTTTTTTCTAGCTCCATCCATTTACATGCAAATTTCATGATGTCATATATTTTATTAAGATTTTTTTTATTCATTTTACATACCAACCACAGATCCCTCTCTCTCCTCCTTCCACCCCTCCAGCCTTCCCTCTACCCCCCATTCCCTCCTACAAGAAGGCAAGGCCTGCCTCTACTGAATGTACCAGACTCTGATGTCATATTTTTAAAGCCTGAGTGAAACTATATTGTGTAAACATCACATTTTTTTTTTAATCCATTCGTCTGCTGAGGAACATCTAGGCTGTTTCTAATTTCTAGCTATTATTAAGAGAGCAGCAATGAACAAGCTTGAGCAAGTGTTTCTGTGGTGAATGGAGTGTCCTTTGGGTGTACGCCCAAGAGTGGTATAGCTGGTTCTTGAGATGTATTGATTCCCAGATTCCTAAGAAACCACCACACTGATTTCCATAGTGGCTATACAAGTATGCGGCCTCATCAGCTTTGGATGTGTTCCCCTAACTTCACAATCTCACCAATATGAGCTGTCATTTTTTGTTGATCTCAGCCATTCTGAAGGGATAAGATGAAATCTCAAAATAGCTTTGATTTGCATTTCCCTGATGGCTAAAGATGTTGAACATTTCTTTAAGTGTTTCTCAGCCATTTGAGTTTCCTCTATTTAGAATTCTCTATTTAGAAATGTACCCCATTTTTATTGGATTTTTTTGTTTCTTGGTATCTAGTTTTTTTAATTCTTCATGTATTTTGGATATTATTCCTCTATTAGATGATAGAAATCTTTCCCCATTCTGTAGGTTGCCACTTTGTCTGAATGACAGTATGTTTGCCACGCAGAAGCTTCTCAGTTTCATGAGATTCCATTTGTTAATTGTTGATATTAGTGCCTGTACAAATGGTGTTCTGTTCGGAAAGCCTTTTCCTGAGCCAACAATTTTAAGGATATTTGACAAATTCTCTTCTCTCAGGTTCATTGTATCTGGATTTAGGTTGAGGATTTTGATCCACTTGGACTTACATTTAGTTCCCGGTCAAAAGTATGAATCTATTTGCCTTCTTTCACAAACAGATACCCAGTTTGAATGCCACCAATTATTGAAGGTGTATCTTTTTTCCAACATGTATTTCTGGCTTCCCTATCAAATATCAGATGTTCATAAATGTGTGAATTTATTTTTTGAAACTTCAATTCAATTTCATTGATCAATCTATCTGTTTTTATGCCAATATCATGTGGTTTTGTTACTGTAGCTCAGCAGTACAGCTTAAAATCAGGGATGGTGATACCTCCATCAGGTCTTTTGCTATTCAGGATTGTTTTAGATATGATGGAGTTTTGTTTTGTTTTTCCATATGAGGCTGAGAATTGTCCTTTCAAGGTTTGCAAAAAAATTGTGTTGGAATTGTGATGGGGATTGCATTGAATCTGTAGATTGATTTGTTTCTGAAGTCCATTTGTCATTCATATGTAGGAGAACTACTGATTTCTGAGAGTTTATTTTGTATCCAGCTATTTTGTTGAAAGTGTTTATCAATTGTAGGAGCCCTGCTGGAAATCTTAAGGTCGCTTATGTGTACTATCATATCATCTGCAAATAAAAATACTTTAACATCTTCCTTCCCAATTGTATACCTTTGATATCCTTTGGTTGTCTTATTGCTGTAGAATTCATGTTCTTTATTGAATAGGTATGGAGAGAGTAGACAACTTTTAGATGTTAGTGAAATAGCTTTGAGCTTCTCTCCATTAAAGTTGATGTTGGCTATGGGTTTGTTGTAAACTTGTTGAGGTATGCCCCTTGTATGCCTAATTTCTCCAGGACTTTTATCATGAAAGGTTGTTGGATTTTGTTAAAGACTTTCCTGCAACTAGTGTAATTATTATGTGGTTGATGTCTTTCATTTTGTTTATATGGTGGATTATAATTATTGATTTAGATATGTTAAATCATTCCTAAATCTCTGGGATGAAACCTATTTGACATAGTGGATGATACTTTGATGTGTTCTTGGATTCAGTTTGAAAGTATTTTGTTGATTATTTTCGAATCAATGTTCATAAGGGAAATTATTCTGTAATTCTCTTTATTTGCGTAGTCTTTAGGTAGTTTGGATATTAGGGTAGCTATGGTCTCATAAAATGAATTAGGCAACATTCCTTCTGTTTCTATATTGTGGAATAATTTGAGGAGTATTCACAATAACTCTTCTTTGAAAGTATGGTAGAATTCTGTTCTTAAATTATCTGTCTCTGGGCTTTTGTGGCAGGGCTTGTAATGACTGCTTTTATTTGACTAGTAGTTATATGTTAAAATTGAAAATCTGATCATGATTTAACTTTGGCAAGTGATATATATTGAGATAATTACCGATTTTTTTTTAGATTTTCCAATTTGAGTACAGATTTTTAAAGAATGTCCTTATGATTCTCTGTATTTCCTTGGTGTCTGTTATTATGTCTCTTTTTTCATTTCTAATTTCCACCTTCTAGTTAGTTTGATTACGGGTTTGTCTAGCTTACTGATTTTCCCAAAAAACCAACTCTTTGTTTCATTGATTTTTTTATTTTTGTTGTTGCTTTTTCTATTTTATTGATTTCCCTCTGAGTTCTTGCTGTCTATTCCCTTTAGGTGTGATTTCTTCTTTTTCTTGTGGAGTTTCAGGTGTTTTGCTAAGTGCATGAGATCTCTCCAAACTTTTATGGAAACACCTGGTGCTATGAACTTGCCTTTTAGAATACTCTTCATCGTGTTCCATAACTTTGACTACGTTGTATCATTTTCATTCAGTTCTAGAAAGTATTTCATTTCTTTCTTAATTTCTGTCCTGACCCATCTCTCATTCAGTAGAGAATTGTTTGGTTTCCATGAGTTTGTAGGCTTTCTGTTGTTTCTGTTGTTCATATACAGCTCTAATTAGTGGTAGGTAGATAGGCTGCAGGGTGTTGTTTCAATTTTCTTATATCTGTTGAGGCCTGCTTTGTGTCTAATTATGTTGCCAATTTTGAATAAGGTTCCATGAAGTGCTGAGAAGAAGGAATATTTTTCTGTGTTTTGGTGAAATGTTCTGTAAATATCAGTTAGGTCCTTTTTGTGTATAACATCTGTTAGCTCCAATATTTCTCTGTTTATGTTTTGTCTGGATGGTCTTTCTGTTGTCAAAAGTGGGTGTTGAAGTTTCCCACTGTCAATGTGTGTGAGGGTCAGTATGTGCTTTAATTTTAGTGGTGTTTTCTTTTACACACTTGGGTGCCCTTACGTTTGGGGCATAGATGTCAAGAATTGTGATACCTTCTTGTTGGATTTTGTCCTATGAGGAGTATGTAGTGCCCTTCCCTGTGTCTTCTGATCAGCTTTTGTCTGAAGACTATTTTGTTAAATATTAAAATGGCTATAGCAACTTGTTTCTTAGGTCCATTTGCTTTGAATATCTTCTTCCATCCTTTTACCCTGAGGTGATGTCTATCATTGATAGTAAATTGAGTTTCTTGTATGTAGCAGAAGGATGGATCCTGTTTTCACATTCATTGTTACTCCATATCTTTCTATTGGGGAACTGAGACCATTGATGTGAAGAGATATCAATGAGCAGTATCTTTTGATTCATTATGTTGTTGTTGTGGTGATGGTGATGGTGGTGGTGGTGATGGTGGTGGAGGTGGTGGTGGTGTATGTATGTATGTATGTATGTGTGTGTGTGTGTGTTTCCCCTCTTTTGATTTGGTTGTCTGGGATTATTTATTCCCATGTTTTCTTGGATGTGGTTGACCACCTTAGGTTGGAGTTTACCTTCTAGCTGTAGGGATGGATTTGTAGATAATTTTTTATTTCCAGATTCATTATTTATTCTATTTCCACTTTCAGGTCTTGAACTCTTTTATTCTATTCCTTCCACTCTTTTTGTGTTTATAGATGTCTTTAAGGGATATATTCATTTCCCTCTTAAGGACCTCTATTGTAGTCATAATGGCTGTTTTAAGACATTTCCTTGTGCTTCAGCTATGTTGGAATATCCAGGGTCTGCTGTGGTGTGGTTGCTGGGCTCTAGTAGAGACATATTGTCTGGCTGTTATTGATTGTGTTTTTATAATGTCAAAGCATCTAGGTTTGAGAATGATTGTAATTCTAGGTGATGATATCTGATCTTGTCTTTGTTGGGTAGGTGGTTTTTTTCCCCTTGATTTCTGTTTGCCCTCTCAGGTTCTTAGGAGAGAGCAGTAGCTTTTTTATTGTTTTGTGGGTAATTCTCCTGGGATATTTCCAGGTGTAGCCACTGGGGCTTCTAGGTAAAATATAGTGGTATTTGCCGCTCCCATTGCTCCTCCCATTGCTCCACCATGGCCTTGGGCTATACTGCCAAAAGAGATGTTCTTGCCTTTGTACATGACCTCTTAAAAGGAGAGGAGAGAGGGGTCGTGTGGTTTCCTTCTTCCTTTTTTTATGGGTTTTTTTTTGAGACAAGGTTTCTCTGTGTGTAGCCCTGGCTGTCCTGGAACTCACTCTGTAGACCAGGCTGGCCTCGAACTCACAGAGATTCTCCTGCCTCTGCCTCCGGAGTGCTGGGATTAAATGCATGCACCACCATGCCTGGCTTTTTTTTTTTTTAATCCTGGCATGACTGGACACCAAACAGCATGGGACTTGAACATCAGTCAGTGCTCTTAACCGCTGAGTCATCTCTCTCTTCTCTTTTTAAGAGGTCAGGTACTAAGGCAAGAAGCACCTCCTCCTTAGGGCCAGATAGCCCAGGGTCATGGGCAGAGCAAATACCACTAGAGTAAAATGTGTTTCCAGGTATTGGGAACTGAGACAAGAACCTGGATGGGCTGGGGTGGGGGTGGGGGGTGGGACTCAGAGGCTCTCCAAGAGGGAGAAAAACGTGGTGTTCCACCAAGATCTGCTTAGTTCCCTGGGAACGGGTTCAGAGATTGAGGAGAGGTCACAACAGGTAGTCGGTTCCAGAACTATGAATGAGGCTGGGGCATTAATTTGGAGGAAAAGGAGAAAAGTGAAGATCTGAAGCTTGCCTACTTGTTTCTCTGTCAGGATTTGTTGGTGGATTTCCAGAGAGTGCCTGCTGGAGTTGGGGGCCTGTGATGACAGGATGAATGGGGAAGAAGTTTGGGGGAGAAGAGTTGTGTGATCCACTGGCTATAGGGGCAGAGGGGAGTGGGTGGCACAGCCTGTGGTCTCCTGCAGAGCTGGGAATGAGGCTAGGAGACTGGATTTGGAGGAGAGAAGCGGGAGGTAAAGATCTGCAGTTAGCCTTCTTGCTTCCCTGGCTGGGGTGCAAGGCAAGGCTTGCAACTCTCATAGGAGAAATTCTTAATTGGAGGCTTGCTTACAGTTTCCGAGGGTTAGTCCGTGATCATCATGGCAGAGATTGTAACAGCAGGCAGGCATGGTGTTAGAGAAGCAGGTGAGATCTCACATCTGATCCATAAGTTTCAGGCAGAAAGACAATGGGCCTGGCATGGGTTTTTGAAGCCCCAAATCCCACCTCCACTGACACACCTCCTCCAACAAGGTCCCACCTTCTAATCCTTCCCAAACAGTTCCACTAACTGATCATTCTAACATGGAAGCCCATGCTAGGCATTCTCATTTACATTATCACACCAGGAAATAGCTGAAAACACACCTCCTTTCTTCCTCAGCCTGTCACTTCCCAGTGAGAATAACAAGAGGCCGGTCATCTCAGAGCCTCTCTGTGGACCCTCCTTCATTCCTTTAGCCCATACCTCCACACATCATTGTGGTGTCATTATCATGTCCTGTCATCTTCTTGGCCATAGGGATGATCCACGGAAGATGCAGATGGACGCCACAGAAAGGATACAGAGCAGCAGAGATACACTGAGCAGCCGACTGGGCAGCTCAGGTGCAAACAATTCCGGCAGTCTCTTATACAGTATCTTTAAAGGTTGTGCCAAGTGCTTTCTTAACTGAGCTTTGTTAACTGGCATGAGAGTCATTGCTAATCTGAGAGTTTCTTCCCCAGACTCACACATCTCACACTGATGAAGACAGACAAGATGATCGGTAATTTAGTTTTCCACACCACACTATGTAGGAGAAAGGGGGCGATAAGTCACAATGCCAAGTCAATATCAAATTGGCAAATTATGAGCCCACATTGGATAAAGGAGTGTCCCAAGCCTGAGCAGATGTCAGGACAGACTTGAGGGGTAGTTACTCAGCAAGGCAAAGTGTCAGCTGAACTGAGAAATAAAACTGAACCGGCATGCTCTGGATCCACCTCACAGACACCCTCACATGGATTCTGGGGCTATACCTTTAAGCTCATGGGAAAATGTTCAATAAAAGAATCATGTTATATTGGTCTTCTTTTTTGTTTTTTTTTAATGTTGTATTTTTGAGGCAAGTTCTCACATAGTACATACCAGCTTCAAACTTGCTGTGTATTTCGGATGACCCTGACATTCTTAGCCTTCCGCTTTCACCTCCAGAGAGCTGGATTATGGTGATAATTTATGGTGATAAAATTCCAGGGATAATGTCAAACCAAATGGTATCTGCAGCATTGTCTAAGTGATGTGCATGGATGTCCTAACATATATCTTAATTCATAAATGCATTTGCAGTTGAGTGGGTCAAGACAGGGGTAATTTTCTCAACTTTCCACAATGAAGAATTTGCAAAGGGGTGCTGTGGGATGGTCTGTATGGCAAATGTGTTGCTCTGATTGGTCAATAAATAAATCACTGATTGGCCAGTGGCCAGGCAGGAAGTATAGGCAGGACAAGGAGGAGAATAAAGCTGGGAAGTGGAAGGCTGAGTCAGAGAGACACTGCCAGCTGCCACGATGACAAACAGCATGTGAAGATGCCAGTAAGCCACGAGCCATGTGGCAAGGTATAAATTTATAGAAATGGATTAATTTAAGCTGTAAGAACAGTTAGCAAGAAGCCTGCCACGGCCATACAGTTTGTAACCAATATAAGTCTCTGTGTTTACTTGGTCGGGTCTGAGTGGCTGTGGGACTGGCAGGTGAGAGAGATTTGTCCTGACTGTGGGCCAGGCAGGAAAACTCTAGCTACAAAGGGGTTCTATGCTGTCATTGTTTCAGGGAGGAGGTCAAAAGTATGTATCAGATCCCAATGGAGCTGGAGTTAAAGACTGACATGGGTGGTAGGAACCCACCTCAAGTCCTCTTGAAGAGTGACAGGTGCACTTAACCACTGAAGCATCATTCCAGCCCATCAACAACCATTTTTAATTAAAGTTTTATTTTATTTCATGTATGTGTTTTGTCTGTGAACTACATGTGTGCCTTGTGTCTGTTGAGACCAGAGGAGGTCACCAGATCCATGGAACTGGAGTTACAGAAAGGTTTGAGATGCCTTTGATGTGCTAAGAATCAAACCCATATCCTCTGGGAACACAGCCAATATTCTTAACCACTAAGCCATCTCTTAAGCCCCTCAATAATTATTACAGGACTAAGTGAATTGAGTCGTGTAAACAAAAGTCAGAGAGGGCATGAATGGATTTAAAGACTCGATTCTATATAAGTATAAAAGACTCTCTTTACTCCTAAAGAAGAACCAGGCAGAAAGGGATCCCCAAAAGTATTTTATTCAAGTAAAATCAAGCAGAAGCATGAATATTGATACTTACAGCATTTAAAACACTGCTAATTCAAAGCTATGGGAAGTTAAAAATTCATAATATCCCAACAAAAAACTCTCAAGGCATCATGGGAGGTACAATTGCTAAGGCTGGTGATAGACAACAGTTTCATAGTACATTGTAACATGAGAGTTAAGTTCTTGATTCCCATCAGGCAAATGATGAGTGGCAGGAGCTGGAAGATTCCAATACTGGGATCCTCTACTCAGGTACAAGAGGGCAATCCCAAATGCCGGGCACAAGAGGGTGAGTTAATGCCTAAACTAATCCACACTAAGAAATGGATTTTGTATTTTGGGGGGGGGGGTGTTTTTTCTTTGTTTAAGACAAGCCTCTCTGTGTAGTCCTGGTTGCCCTAGAACTCACTATTTGGACCAGAATATCCTTGAACACATGGAGATCTGCCTATCTTTCACTCTTGTGTGCTGAGATTAAAGGTGTTTGCCACCATGCTTGGCAGATGGGTTTTATTTTATTAGGTGTGCTCCTCCATGGAGAAGACTATGTCTCCTACTCTCGGCTTTCCTTCATTGCCATGATTCTTTACAAACACACATTTTTTAAAAATTTTATCTATCTATCTATCTATCTATCTATCTATCTATCTATCTATCTATTTTATATCCCTACCACAGTTTTCCTCCCCTCCTTTCCTCCCATTCTCTCCATCCACTCTCTTCCACCACCCCCAATCCACTCCTCTGTTTCTGTTCAGAAAGAGGCAGGCCTCCCATGATTATCAACAAACTGAGGCATATCAAGTTGCCCAAAGACTAAGCTCCTCTCATTGTAATTTAGGCTGGGGAAGGCAATCCAGCATGAGGAATAGGTTCCCAAGAGCCAGCCAAAGCATTAGGGAAAGCCCCTGTTCTCATTGTCAGAAGTCCTACAAATAAACCAAGCTATAAAACTGTCATGTATATGTGGAGGGCTTAGGTTGGACCAATGCAGGCTCCCTCATTGTTGGTTCAGACTCTGTGAGCTCCAGTGAGCCAGGTTAATTGTTTCTCTGGGTTTTCTTGTGACGTTCTTGACTCCTTTGGCTCCTACATTCCTTCCTCCCTCTTTTCAGCTGGATTCCATGATCTTGGCTTAATGTTTGGCTGTGAGTCTGTGCAACTGTGTCCATCAGTTACTGGATGAAGGCTCTCTAACAACAATTGGGGTATTCACCAACCTAATTACAGGGGATGACCAGTTCAGGCACCCTCTCCACTATTGCTAGTGGTCATCCTTATAGATTCCTTGGAGGTTGGCTGGCATCAGGTTTCTACCTGACCCTGAAAATGTCCCCATTTCCAGTCATCTCTTTCAGTACTCTACTACTCCACTCACCCCCAACCCAATACCTCAAGTTCCATCCACACTTAACCCCATTCTGCCCAGGAGATCTCTTCTGTTTCCCCCTTCCCAGGGAGATTCGTGTGTCCCCTTTGGACCTTCATTGTTACCTAGCTACTCTGGGTCTGTGGATTGTAGCATGGTTACCCTTTACTTTACAGTTAATATCCACTTATGAGTGAGTACATATCATGTTTGTCTTTCTGAGTCTGGTTTACTTCACTCAGGATGATTTTTTTCTAGTTTCATTCATTTGCCTTCAAATTTCCTGGTTTCATTGTTTTTAACAGCTGAGTAATATTCTATCATGTAAATTGCCACATTTTTTTTTCATTCTTAGTGTGAGGGGTAACTAGACTGTTTACAGGTTCTAGGATTACAAATAAAGCTTCTATGAACATATTTGAGCAAATGTCCTTGTGGTACAATTAAGCATCCTTTGGGTATATGCCCAAGAGTGGTATAGCTGTGTCTGTCTTGAAGTAGATTTGATTTCCAGTTTTCTGAGACGTTGCCATATTGATTTCCAAAGTGATTGTGTAGCTTGAGTTTTCCTGTCTGGCCCACAGTCAGGACAAATTTTTTTTACCCGACAGTCCCACAGCCACTCAGACCTGACCAAGTAAACACAGAGACTTATATTGGTTACAAACTGTATGGCCGTGGCAGGCTTCTTGCTAACTGTTCTTACAGCTTAAATTAATCCATTTTTATTAATCTATACCTTGTCACATGGCTCGTGGCTTACCGGCATCTTTACATGTTGTTTCTCATCATGGCGGCTGGCAGTGTCTCTCTCACTCAGCCTTCCACTTCCCAGCTCTATTCTCCTCCTTGTCCCTCCTATACTTCCTGCCTGGCCACTGGCCAATCAGTGATTTATTTATTGACTAATCAGCAACACATTTGACATACAGACCATCCCACAACATGATTGTAAAAGTTTTCACTCCCACCAGCAATGGAGGAGTCAAGCACACAGTTTTTAAAAAGTAAAATCCATGAACATATATATTATATAATATATAGATAGATATACACATATCAATATATATATATTACATGAAACTCACTTTACCTTAAGGACCAACATAGGCTGGAAGTTAATGGATGGAAAAAGTGTCAGAAGGCAAGAAAGACCAAAGAAGAGGGTGCAGGGGCTCCTGACTGTGAAATCACATGTTTAAGCAAATTCTCAAGACAAATGTCTGACTCTAAATAGAGAATATTCTCCAGCAACAGTCTAGACCCATGGAACTCATAGGCCAATTTGAGCTCTTGGTCTTCTTGGACACCAAGATGAAACTCAGTCCCCTTGGTTGTGTCCTCCTGGGGTTCTGAAGCTGTCTGTGGACTTTTGCTGGCTGTACCAAGCTTCTCCAATGATTGCCCCCAGGACCAGCAAGATTACCCCAGCCAGGGCCATGCGGACACCATTCCACACCTTGTAACTCTGGAGGGTGGAGCCTGAAAGGGAAAAGACAAGAATGAGTAGTCATTCTCTGGTGGACAGGACCCAGCCTAGGAATCCTGAAACAAGAGTTATTTATATACTTCGGGGTTAGAAGCCATCATCATAGATGTCACTTACCTGTTGTGGGGAGCTGATTCTAAAAGAAAATAGTCAATCTCATAGTGTCTGCCAAGGATTCAAAAGAAAGGGATGAAAAAGTGTGAAGCTTCTCCTTCCCTTTGGGATGACCTTGGCATCCTGAGTCCTTTGCCTGACCCCCATCATTCGTGATGCCCTGTACTTCTCACTTTGGTTCTGATTGTCCTCATCCCAGCACCCTTAGATCACTGGCTCTCACACAGTGAGAAATGGGTCCCATGGACAGATCCAACAGGAAAATTTCCACATGCAAAGGATTAGACTCAGCTATGAGTTGGAAGGCAAAGTTACCTCTTTGTGTGCCTCAAGTGTCCAAAGAGTAAACTGAGGATAAAATTCCCTGATATCTTTTAAAAAACACTGAGACTGCAGGGCTCTGTGAAAACTGATTAGTAAAGGTAGAAGCTGGGATGCTTTGGATGGTCATTGCCATCCCCTGTATCCAGGTCCCTGGCCTGGACTGGATATAGAGGAAGAGCTTGGAAATGTCATGGTCCCTGGTGTCTCTGCTCTGTTCATCCACCCCTTTGTCTCTGTTCACTACAGGTCTTCCATCCTCCATGTCTGAAGTCTTGCTTGGTATCATTAATATGGATGACACTAGGAAGACTGTCTTTCCTCCCTGAGGCAAGAAGCATGAGTCTTTTTAGCCTTTCCCTTGGTATTGCCCCTCCATCCATACTGTGCCAAGTGCTGAGTGGACAGTGAGGAGGATCAGGATCCCAAGGGCTGGGTGAGTCTCATGGGGGATTGCAGACCCACTGCACCCCTTTGTACTGACTTTCTGTACTGATAATGGTCAGGCACTACAGTAAGTATGTTAGAAATGGTAGTTATACATAAAGTATTGAGGTGAGAATTTGAACTTAATGTTACTCTTCTTTTTCTCCCCACCCTTGACCTCCTTTTCCTTATACCTGCTCTCACCTTAATCTAAATTTGAATGGTATTAATAATGTTAGAGGGATAAAGTAAGATTGAAATCTGCCTCTGTGTCTGGCTGGTGAATCTTGACTCTGTCCTTCCTCTTTCCAGAGTTCCCCAGAGTAGGGAACAAGCCCATCCAGAGTGGACACCACTGAACTTATCACATGGACACAGAGGCAGAGATAGTAATAAGGGGTGTGATGGGGGTCAGCCTGACCTCTCCCTTGTCTGGAGACACTTTCCTGCTCTGAGGCAGGATCCTCTAAAGGGTCTGTGATGTTGATATCTGTTTCCCTGATGAACACATACAACATTTCTTTATATCTTCATAGTCTTCATGGCATTGATCATATTTTAAAATTTTTGTTTGTTTATCTGCTAAAAATGAATACAGATACATAAACACATAGATACAAAAGCCTGAAAACCTCGGACTTAGTAAAGAGGAAAAATAAGAGCAGAAAGTCGAGTTCTTCCTATTTCCACCTACAGTGATCCCTCTACTCCCATCTGTGCCCTTTCTGGGCACTGTTAATTACAGATGACCCATCTAGAACCCATAAATGGAAAGACCCTTAGCATATGGATGAAATACTTCCTCTTCCCATTTGGAAGTACTTCCACAACCTAGCCAGACTTTTCCTAAGGACACCCATGGATGAGGGAGCCTCCTTTTCTGGACACAGTCAGGAAGCACTGGATGATGGCCTTGCCTTGAGAGACACTGTATCACCTAGATATTAAGGTCATGTCTGTGCTCCTGGATAAACTTGATGGATGCCCCCAAGGCCTGGGTGATGGGGTCATCCCTAAACACACAGGATATTTGAGTCACAGCAGTTGAAGAGAACTGGGGTAAAGATTTTTAAACCAAGAATAACCCCATCACTTCCTGATGTGGGCCAGACGTTTGGAGCTGACCACATATAGGGAAAGGACCATCTCACTCCTAAGATTCAAAGTAATATCCAGTTCTGCTCAAAGGCCATCCCTGGACCATGTGACATGTTCAATGGAAAGAGACCACACCAGAAAGCACATATAACTTGGCCTTCTATGGGCTCTGGTTCAGTGGAGAAGAAAGGATAGTACCATGCCAGTGAAGAGTAAAGCCTTCCACTGAGGAGAGTCAGTTTCCCCTACCATGTCTGAACCCCAATCCCTAACCAGCTAGAAAAATTAGTTGTGTACTCAGTCCAGGATAGAACTGAGTGTAGACAATCAAGGTGATGAGTGCAGATAGAGCTTCTGAGGCCTGGGAACAAACCTGGGGTAACTTCTGTGATTGTGGCAGAGGCCTGGGTGATGTCCTCATGAATGACCTCCAGAACCAAGGTCTCACTGCGTGGGGACCAGGTGTTCTTTACCTCATAGAGACATCTATAGTGTCCGACAGTGTCTTTTCTCACTTTACCGAGGTAGAACCTGGCTTCTGTCTTAGAAGAAGAGGAGTTTATCACATCTATGATTCTGAGATTTTCCTTCTCCAGGCGGAACCGACTAAACCCAACAGGGCTCTTGCACATGATGACCACTGGTATCCCTCTAGGTATCACATTGCCTGGTTCAGCAAAGATGTAGGGTGTGGGTAGGTGCCCTAGGAGGAAGCAGAGTAGGATTCTGTGTACAGGATGGGGACATTTTTCTCTTTTCATGTAAAGGGTGGGAAGGAAATAACACAAGACCCACATCCTTCACCACATCTGTGCTCCACTTCCCATTTGCAACACAGCACTGCTTAGCTGGTGTTTCATGAGATCAGTGGTGATATTTGAGAAGCCCAGAGTCATACTGTCCAGCTGTATGATCCTCTTTATGCTAAAGAGATGGAGCCTTGCTGGGAGAGACCTTCAAAAACTCATAAATGTCTTCGCTCTCTGTAAACTGTGCAACACATATGATGGTTGGAGCTGCAGTGACATTGTACATTAAAAGAGGAGTTCAATGTAAGCGGCCAAGAAAACAGACTGGGAAGAAAGCTCTATCTCTGGGGACCTACTGGTGCTACTGCAGGACCACTGTTCAAGCTTTGGCTTTAGGAGGAAGGTGACTGGCAAGGGAGGTAGGCAAAGAAGAGAACGCTTATGGCCACGTTAGCTAGGTTCTGGTTTTTAATAAATGATAGTGAACATCAGAGCAAATCAAAGAAGACTTTCCATTAACTTACATGATACCAAAGACCAAGATGAAAACATCAGATATGTGTGGATAAGAAACCTGCAAAGTTTAGAGGATGTTGGATGAGGAGATTAAAGTGTGATAATTATATAGCTTAAAGTGGGTTACTGATCCTTCCTCAAATCCACATGGCTCCCGTCTAGTGAGGTCATTGATGGGGAGGGGTTAGAATCCCACAGATATGACTCACCATCCTGTGTGTGGGTTGGCTGGCCCAGGCAGATCACTGAAAGAGAAATCCCAGTGAGAAAAACATTCACTGCTCAAGTTCCTTCATCTGGGGTCATGGGTCAGTGAATAAGGGTGACATGAAACCTCCAAACTCTCTAATCAATGTTACCTCTCAATCAGGCAGTCTCCTCTTGACAAGGCCCAAGGGACCTCACCATCAACCCCACTGTACCCACACTGCCCCCAATTTTTATGGTACACTGGAGATCTTAGGTGTCCTCATGTTGGGCTTAGAACATTAGGCTGATGGGTGCCTGTGGGCCTGAATGCCCCTCAGATATTTGGCACTCCTGGGCTAGAAAGTGAATGGGATCTTAGACCTGTGTCTCCCACTCTTCCTGTTTCTCTAATCTCTCTTCACTCATATACTCACTGAGGAACAGGATGGAGATGGAATGCAACAGAAACATGGTCCAGTGTCTCAGCCTGCTCTGTGTCTGCCCTGTGGTAAGAGAACAGATTCTTCAGCCAGACAGAGTAGACTTACAGGGCTATATTTATATCACAGGAAGGAAGGTGCTGAGTTCTGGATCCCGTTTGAACTTCCCCAAATGAGTTAAGGAAATTCTTGGTTTCATGTATTGATGTATTGCATTGCACAAGTAGACTGAAGCTGTATCCACCACACAGCTTAATGTGCCACTTGCAGAGGCCTCATTACCACCATGCTGCAGGTCAAGCATACATGCACGCTAGGAACCCGCCAGTAGCTCAAACCGGCAGGCTGCCACTAACTTGAAAGAGACAACTAGGAACTGTTTTTAGCTCCATTTTAGAATCTTTTTACTCAGTTTTTAGGTGGAAACTCTTGCCAACACGTTGGGTGCCATTTGTAGCTGGAGTTTTCCTGCCTGGCCCACAGTCAGGACAAATCTCTCTCACCCACCAGTCCCCACAGCCGCTCAGACCCAACCAAGTAAACACAGAGACTTATATTGGTTACAAACTGTATGGCTGTAGCAGGCTTCTTGCTAACTGTTCTTACAGCTTAAATTAATCCATTTCTATTAATCTATACCTTGCCACGTGGCTTGTGGCTTACCGGTACTTTACATCTTCCTTGTCCTGATGGCAGCTGGCAGCATCTCCCTCACCCAGCTTCCTGTTCTCTCCATTCTCCTCTCTGTTAGTCCCGCCTATACTTCCTGCCTGGCCACTGACCAATCAGTGATTTATTCATTGACCAATCAGCGACACATTTGACATACAGACCATCCCACAGCATGAAGCAATGTCTGTATTAAACTTTTATACTGCTGACTTGTTGTAGCTGGATATATAAATGATGCATTGTTACATAAATAATCAAAACTATCTTGATATGTTGATGGAGGGTAAAATAAGAAAGGATTGATGATGAATGAGTGATGAATCATTGGAGAGAGGAGTGATGAATGGAAAGGTGAATAATGATGTATGTATGTATGTATGTATGTATGTATGAATGAATGTGCATGTTGATGGATAGATATGAGGGTGTTTGCACGGATAGCTGGATTGAGAGATGTGTGGATGGATAAATGGAAGATGATTGATGCATGGCGATTTGGATGAATGGATGGATGGATGGATAGGGACAAAACCTTCCTGTCTAAACTCTAAAAATACTCATGTTTCTCATGTGATACATTTTTCTCTCTATCATGCAAAGGGAAAACTAAACATTTTATTTATGACTGAATATATTATCATACCTATCATGTTAAGTAAAAGAAGCCGGAAAGACAAGTACCACATGATTTTGATCACTTATGTAATCAAGGAAAAAAGTCATAAAAAAGTATTTGTATTATTAGGGAGAAATGGATGGGAGGGGGAATAATGAGAACAGTGGGGTGAATATGATAAAAGTGTGTTATATGTCTGGATGAAAGTGTCATAACAAAATCCATTATTTGTATAATTGATAGGTGACAATTAAATATATTCTTTCATCTAACACATTTGTGTGTCACAGGGGTATTAGACACATGAAGAACTCATTCCTGGTTTACATTCTGTTCTCTAAGATGAGTTCCCCCTGGGTCAGTTACCTGGCCCTCCATCCTTCCCACTCATTTAAACCAAAGATAGAGGCTGTGACCTGTAGCACAAATTCTAATTGGTCTTAATAAACACACAGAGTTAGATATCAGAAAGCTGAAAGATCAGAGAAGCAGAGCAGCCAGCCACTAGAAAGACTTCTTACCTCTAGAAATCCTCAGACCAAAAGGGGGTGAGATCATGTCTCTGCGAATCCTCAAACTGAATGGGTTGAGCTCCTGACTCCACCCGCCTTATATTCCTGTCTTAACCTCCCTAGTGCTTGGATTAAAGCTGTAAGCCACCACCACCGCCGCCTGGTTCTGTTTCTCTTTTACAATCACATGTGGCCCAGGGTGGCCTTGAACTCCTGATCTTCCTGCTTCCTCCTCCCAAGTTCTGGGATTAAAGGTGGGTGCCATCACTACCTGGTCCCTAGTGATTAACTAGTGACTAGCTCTGCCCTTTGATCTTCAGGCAAACTTTATTTGTTAGAGCATGAGCAAAATATCACCACAGCGACTATCAAATATTTTTTAAAGATTTATTTATTTATTATGTATACAGAAGAGGGTGCCAGATCTCATTACAGATGGTTGTGAGCCACCATGTGGGTGCTGGGAATTGAACTCAGGACCTCTGGAAGAGCAGTTGGTTCTCTTAACCTCTGAGCCATCTCTCCAGCCCCAAATATTCTTATTACCAGCTGGGCACCATTGTCTAGAGACCCAAATGCACTGTGCTGTGGGATGGTCTGTATGTCGAGTGTGTTGCTGATTGGTCAATAAATAAATCACTGATTGGCCAGTGGCTAGGCAGGAAGTATAGGTGGGAGAAGGAGGAGAATAAAGCTGGGAAGAGGAAGGCTGAGTCAGAGAGACACTGCCAGCCGCCACAATGAGAAACAGCATGTAAAGATGCCGGTAAGCCACAAGCTGCATGGCAGGGTATAGATTTATAAAAATGGATTAATTTAAGCTATAAGAACAGTTAGCAAGAAGCCTGCCACGGCCATACAGTTTGTAAGCAATATAAGTCTCTGTGTTTACTTGGTTGGGTCTGAGCAGCTGTGGGACTGACAGATGAGAGAGATTTGTCCTGACCGTGGACCAGGCAGAAAAACTCTAGCTACACACAGAGACTCTACTGAGCATGTGCTGATGGGAAGAGCTTTTTGGACTGTCCGATTTAAAAACACTCAGATAGATCTGATGCAATGGTGGCTTCTTATCTATGACCATGCTGGGCCTCCTGTGGTCCATTTATAAAACAGAACAAGAGCTCAGTGTGTACAGCAGGGTGACCTTGTAGCTTCATCCCCAACAACTTTGAGTCACCCATCAATTCCTTCTTTTTCTTTTCTGAGAGACCTCCTCTGCTTTCTGCCCATGGTCCTCAGGTCCAAGATGCCTGAGGTCTCAGGGTTGTCACTAAGATATGAGGTCTTCTTCCACTGGTCTCTGTTTTCTCGTTTTCCTCAAACCTGGAGATACTTCTCAATGGGTGAACCTTCACTTCGTCCCAGTGGTCTGCATCTGCCTGTAGACAGATGGCATTTCTCATTCAAGGAGCCCAGTGATGCCCTCTGGAGACCCGCCAGGGAATTGGGAAGTGGGGCTTCAGGTGAATGCTTTTCTCCCCTGCCTGCTTTCACTCTGACAAGGTGCTCTAGCCTAGCATCACCTGTAGAGGGCACTCCAATGAGAGCACGAGGAACGTCCTCTCTGTACTTGGGAGCTGCCTGTATCTTGGTCCATGTGTCAAGTGGCTGGAGATTGGAGAAGAAAAGGCCAAAACGAAGTTTGTTTAATCTTATGCACCATCCTTGCTCCTTATTCCTTCCCTTCCTCCCCTCCTCCCCTCCTCTCCCTCTCTTCTTTCCTTCTTCTCTCCCTCCCTCCTTCCGTCCCTCGAAAAAAGGAACCTTTTCTCCTTGTGTGTAATTTCTCTCCTGCCTTCCCCAGCAGCCTTGCTACTTGCTTACACTGACCACACTGAACGAGAGACGGTTCTACTCAGCCTTTGTGCTCTGGCGGGAGCTGGGGCTCCACGGGTCCTCTCTGTCCACGTTGTTGTCTCTCTCTGCTAAGAGCAACTCTGACACCTGGGCACCTCTGCCCACATGACTTTGGAAGAACCCACAGGGATCACGTTGAAAATTAATGACAAATAGACACGGCGAGGAGGTGAAGGTTGTGAGGCAGGCAGACATCACAGAATGACGCGGAGATACAGAAGCAGGGTTGAAAAGCAGCTACCTAGAGAAAGGAAACGTGAGAGCAGGAAAAACAGTAACAGAGTGTAGATGAAAGTCTTTGGAGCTGGGCACCTACCTCTGAGCCTGAACAGAGGCTCCCAGCAAAGAAGCACGGCCTGTGTGGTTTGGGAGAGCCTGACACCGTGCAGCTGAGGCCCTAAGATCTGCCTTCTTTAGTGACCTGCTCATACCATGATCCCTTGTGTTCCCACAGCCGGGGAGAGGGCTGTGCAGCGTGGGGAATGACACAGAAGATTATGGCCTAATGGATGAGATATTTATTTGTTTGTTCATTTACTTATTATCTCGAGAAGTCTCTCTCTGTGTAGCCTTGGCTGTCCTGGAACTCACCATGGAGGTAAGGCTGGCTTTGAATTCACAGAGATCCACTTGCCTCTGTTTCCCAAGTACTGGAATTAAAGGCGTGGACCATCACACCTGCATTTTTAAACTATGTTTCTTCACATACATGACTAGTATTCTAGTCTCTTTTCTGTTCTTTTAATTATGTTTTCTTTTGTTGATATTTGTTTTCTTATTTGTTCATTTATGAAGCACAGTACTTAATATTTACTTAATCATGTATTTGATTTATTCATTTTATTTTATGTGAGAGTGTTTTGCCTGCATGTATGTCTGCACCACGTGCATGCTAGGTGCCTGCAAAAAATCAAAAAATGGTATCAAAGCCCATGGAATTGGACTTAGAGATGGTTATGAGGCACCATGTGGGTGCTAAGAATCAAACTCATGTCCTCTACAAGAGCAGCCAGTGCTCCTAACCTCTGAGCCATCTCCCCAGCTCAGGTTATGATGCTTTTATGTGTGTATGTTAGCAGTTCTACCTCTCTGGATCCTGCAAAGTGACACTCTCCAATTTCCCCTTCAAGAGAGGATTTCTTCTTATTGGGCTCTTTTTGGGGGAAGGATGTTTGTTTTAACACAAGCACACTGGAAATAGGTTTATTGTTGTTGTTTGTTTCCTTTGTGTTCTTTCAGCCCACAGTATGTTTTTAAGATGCACCATCAAGATGAGATACTCTCACCCCCTAGTAGTCTTCTGAAAATTTTACTTTTCATTTGTTTTATTTATTTATTTGTTTGTTTTCATTTTACACACCATCCCCAATTCCCCCTCCCTCTCCTTCTCCTGTCCCCCACCCCCCATCCACTCCTCAGAGCAGGTAAGGCCTCCCTTGGGTAGTCAACAAAATATGGCATACCAAATTGAGGCAGAGCCCAGCCTCTCCCTGCTGCATCAAGGCTGAGCAAGGTCTCCCACCATAGGGGATGGGCTCCAAAAAGCCAGTTCATGCACCTGGTATAAGTCCTGGTCCCATAAACAGAGGGGATGGGATGGAGAATATGAGGGGTCAAGATGGCCGATCTGGGGCACGGGGGACGGAGAGGGAGAGCAGTGAATGGAATATCTTGATAGAGCCATTATGGGCAAGAGAGAAACCTGGTGCTAGGGAAATTGCCAGGATTCCACAAGGATGACCCCAACCGAGACTCCTAGCAAGAGTGGAGAGGGTGCCTGAACTGGCCTTCCTCTGTAATCAGATTGGCGACTACCCTAACTGTCATCATAGAATCTACATTCAGTGACTGATGGAAGCAGGTGCAGTGATCCACGGCCAAGCACCAGGCCAAGTTCCTGGAGAACAGTTGAAGAGAGAGAGGAGGGATCATATGAGCAAGGGGGGCTCAAGATCATGATGGGGGAAACCTTATAGACAGCTGACCCGAGCTAGTGGAAGCTCACAGACTCTGGACTGAAGCTGGGGAACCTGCATGGGACCAAACTAGGCCCTCTGAATGTGGGTTATTTTTTATTTTAACAAAATAAAATATAATATAAAACAAAAAAAAATCGCACGTAGACTGGACAAGCCAAATCAACAGAAGGAAAAGAGCCCAAGAGAAGGGACAAGTATCAAAGACCCATTCGTTCACACACTCAGGAGACTGATAAAAACACTAAGCTGAAAGCCATAATAAATATGCAGAGGACCTGGTACAAACCTCTGAGGCCTTGTGCATGCTGCTTCAGTCTCTGTAAGTTCATGTTAGTATCTTTCTTTTTTAATTAGTATTTTAATTTATTTTTTGTGTTTGGGTCTTATCCCCCTCTCCAATAGCTCTCTCAAACTCTCCAGGGTCTCTGCCATCTTATGGTTTATCTCACTCCAGACTTCATGTCTTTTGCAGGGGTGAGGAGAGGGTGGACTTTTTTGTTTTGAGACAGTGTCTCATTATGTGGCCCTGGCTAGACTGAAACACACTATGTAGACCAAGGTGACCGAAAACTCACAAAGATCTGCCTGCCTCTGACTCCCAAAGTACCAAGAGTGAAGGTGTGGGCCACTGTGCTCTGCTATGTCCTCTTTTTAAATCATTATTGTTGTTGTTAAAACTCTCTGAATCTAATTAGTGCTGACTATATGTGCATGGGTATGGGACATACAGAGACACTGACAATAGCACCTCACGGTGATTCAGTGTTCTGCTCTGTGTGCATGAATACGTGTGTGTGTGTGTGTGTGTGTGTGTGTGTGTGTGTGTGTGTGTGTGTGTGCATATTTGCATGTGCGAGTCTGCCTGTGTGACCCTGTGTGTGTGGTGTGTGTGTGTGTGTGTGTGTGTGTGTGTGTGTGTGTGTGTAGGGACAGCTCTGCCCACTCTCAGCCTCCCCTCTCCTTTGACTCCTCCTTCCTCTTCCATCCCTTAATCAACACACTCCAGTAATAAACACCGACCCAAGTTCAATCATCAGTGAATATGTTCAGGGCATCCAGCGGGAGGTGGCAGCTGGGCTGAGGGTTTGTGCTGCTGGCTACACACACAATGGCACACCAAGCCCTGATGGTACACATTTGGGTATGCATGTGTAGTCTTGTTCAACTACACATATATTTAAAGAAAAGGGAATCATGAGCATCTTCTGTATCCTTCATTTCTCCACTCATCTCTGAACAGCAATAAAGACAGAATTGGGGTCCTTACAGGCTGTGTGTTCAAGATCCACACAGGTTGTAGATGCTCCATCTTCAAAAACACCCATGATGCACCCCATGAGGCCTGATGCAGAGAAGTGGCTTAGCTTTCAGCTGCATGAGTATAACCCAGTCAGAGTCAGCAGGGGGGTCCAAAGAAGCCTTTAGGGTTTCATTGGGCTCCTTACACAAGTGAGTAGAGGCCACTGGACAACTACAGAGCTGTTCATTAAATAATCTGGGCTGTGGAAGTGTCTGTAGAAACAGCTAAGGGGCTCTAACTGTGTCTCTGAAAACAGCCAGGTGATTGTAACTTGGGCTCTAAAGCTTATTGCAACATGGTCTTTCCAAGGACTGATACTACCACCTTCACAATGCAACTCCTAGATGGGGAGCAGGGACTTCCAGGGTCCAGTTTATGCCTTGAGCAGAACTCGCTGGTTAGCTTTCTACACCAAGGTGATCCCAAAAGGAGCCCTTGAATGACTGCTTTGGGCTTTTCCAACAGTGATTGTGCATGTCTCCAGGTGTGCCCGGGCTCAGCGTCTGATGATGGCTGCATAAGTGCTGGACTCAGTCACGGTGTCTGCGCTCTGTGGGGTCACAGCTCCAACTGTCCTCTGTGTGAGGGCGTGATGGTCCAGCTGGGCATATGTCACCTCCTGAAGGCCTCCTGCAGCAGGGGTCTGAAAGAGAGGTCTAGGAGAGTTAGGGTGGTTGTGGGGGTGAGGTGCTGAGGAGTGGGAAGCTGCCTGTAATGACTCTATGGGTTATAGTCATGTTATCCTCTGGTTTCCTCCCAATGGTGTTTGAGTTGAATTACAATACTCAGAGACATGGCAGAAGTAATTTCTGTCCTCTTGTCTTAGACTCTCTCTCTGGGGAAAGCCAGCTGCTGTGGAGAGCTCTCCTGTCTGCAGCCATTAGAATGTGTCACTCTAAAAAGGCCTGAGTGACAGCATTTGTAGTCAGTACTTTTAGAATTCTTCTGCTCCATGGTTTCTTACCCAAGAGACTGAAGCCATGCTAAGCTGCTAAATTTGGGGGCATTTTCTTAGTTAGCGCTAGATGACAAATATAAGACTTACCCAGGTTTCTGTCCTTCTGTCCTCTGGAAGCCTGTCATCTGTGACTATGTCTGTGAAAAAAGAAGACACAGGATAAGTTCTCTTTGGTGGACACTAGAAGACAATATAACCTCATTATATCCCACCCCACTTAGAACCCTCTACAATGTTTTCCTACAAAATCCTTGATTATTTTCCTTTCCTTTTGCTTCCCAGTGGACTGGGTAACCCTTCCTTGCTACTCACATTCCTTACCTGGTGTTCTCTCCAGGCCATTAGTAGCAAGGCTGAGCCGAAGGGAAAAGGATAGACGAACATTAGAGGCTGATTGAAGGCAAAGGACTGGGCAAGGGTATAGGAGTCATTCCAGAAATCTCACCTCTCTTGTGGCCTCTGCTGCTGGCTCTTGCTGTTTGGGAGCCCTAAGAATAGTTAGTAGTCCACATTTAGGAGGGAGGTCTTGTTCCCAGTACTCCCCACAGCCCACCAAAGCCAGCTCTCACCACAGATACCTACCCTGCTTTTTCTGACGGTGGCTGTGGAGGCAGAAGAGAAGGAGGAGGAAAAGACAAAGGAGGAAGACCACACAGACCCCAGTGAGAATATAAATGCCATTTGTCTTCAGCCAGGATTTGCCTAGGAAAGATGGTCACCAGGTTATCAGCAGCATGCATTTTTTTTTTTGAGTACCCACTACGTAGCACACATATGCTGGGTGGTGTTCATGAATGTGTGAGTATATAAAATTTCAGGTGCAACAGTAGCCTTGAAATATTTCAACATTATCCTCATGTTACCCATCAGGAGTGTTGACATTCTTTGTGCCCTGGGACCCTTTAGTCACTGGCAGAGTCATCTAATGACTCAGCAGTCATTTGTAGCTAATGACATCCACTCTGGTTCCCACATGACTTGAAGCCATTAAGGACAGCATTATTTACCACACTCTGTAGAGCTTTGTAGAGACCGACAATCAACAAGAAAAGAAGCAGCGTTCCCTCAACTAACCCCCACTTGGGCTCCCACTGAGGTCAAGTATCCCCATCTCTATGTGTTCCTGACAGGAAGGAACTTAGTCCCGATGTTGTCTTGTTGTCTGGAGCCCTGCAGACAGCATCTGGTGCCCATCCCATCCTCTCCGATAACATTCACCCTTCTCCACCCATGCACTCACTGTACCACCTCACAAGCAACCACACAAGGTGGGGCCCACCTGTCCCCTCCTCCTGGATGGTAGCCACTCCCCTCCCTTGCTCCTGAGGCAGAAGCTTCAATGTCCTTTAAAGAAAGTCAGACATGCCGGGCGTGGTGGCGCACGCCTTTAATCCCAGCACTCGGGAGGCAGAGGCAAGCGGATCTCTGTGAGTTCGAGGCCAGCCTGGGCTACAGAGCGAGTTCCAGGACAGGCACCAAAACTACACAGAGAAACCCTGTCTCAAAAAAAAAAAAAAAAAAGAAACCTCAACACCTTGCCCATGTGCAACTCAAGACCCTACCTGCTATTCTGTCCTTCCCACGTATCTTATTGCAACTTAATTATACATGTCATATGCACGCACAGAGCTAAAACTTTCTGTGCCTTTGTGGTTTTGTGCCTGCCCTTAAGTTTTGGTTGCCTGCAGCATTCAGAATAACATTTGTGCAGGACTGCAGTCTAGAAGTCGCTTGCTCTATATGCCATATGGTCAGGTGTACAGAGGACTTTGCCTTGTAAGCTGGTTTAAATAGCATCTTGTTCACACAATGACACAATGGGCTACCAATGATGCATTTCTCAGAACACAGGAGTCACATGATCGCACGGCCTATGGGCATACATCCCAGAACAAAGGACCTTTCTTAAGTGACACATGGCTGTATATTCACATGTAATGTAAATAAGCACAGCTAAGGTGCTCTGGACACCGATCAATGAGAAAAGCTCTTGGTGTGCAAGACTAGAGTTTGGATCCCCAGAACCCACAGCAAAAGTTAAATGACCACGACGCCCAGACTGTAATCCCAGTGCACAGGAGACAGAGACAGGAAATCCCCCGAGCAATCTGACTAGCCAGACTAGCTAAAACAGTGGACCCTGGGGTCAGTCAGAGATTGCACCTCAATTGGAAGGTGGAGAACACCTCAATAAGACATTCAGCATCAATCATGGACCTACACACACACACACACACACACACACACACACACACACACACACGCATGTATGTGAGCCTGCACCCACCTGAGTGTCAACACATGAGAACACGCAGTACACAACACACATACCTATACAAGAAAGTCAAAAAGCAAATATGAAATAAGTAACATATTAACTTCTATCACATAAATTAATATGTAAATAACTTACATATATTATGTGTTATCTTTCAAACATATAAATTATACATTGCTATCCTAATAAATGTGTACCTGTGTGTGTTATAGGAATAAATGATATCTGTTAAGCTATGTATTCCAAATATGAAATAGCCTGTGATACTATTTAAAATGGAATAGCATGCATTATATTTATGTGTAAAGATACATTATATTGTTACATCAATGATATTGTTTATTTTAAGTATAAGATAATTATATAATTCAACATAAATTTAGTTTTAGATCTGAAATTTTAATGTCTTTCTGTGATTCATCCTAATTATCTCTCCATTACGCCCACAACGGCAGGACCATTTCTCTTCCCCCATCATGAGTGTCCAGTTTGACTCACCTTTGGACCGGTGCATTTAAAATGAGAGAATATTTGTTTAAAAAGTCAAAAACAGGACGGGTGGTAGTGGCGCATGCCTTTAATCCCAGCACTAGGGAGGCAGAGGCAGGTGGATCTCCATGAGTTCGAGGCCAGTCTGGTCTACAGAGGGAGTTCCAGGACAGGCGCCAAAACTACAAGGAGAAACCTTGTCTCGAAAAACCAAAAAAAAAAAAAAAAAAAAAAAAGTCAAAAACAGGATGGTGATCCAGTACGTTCAGTTGGGAAACACACCATGACACCACAATAGCACAGAAAAGGGCTCCGCCCGAAACACCATCTTGCTCCCCTCTGTCTTTCCACTCTCTGTGTCCCTGTCCACCATCCCACCTGTCTGAACTCGGAGCTTAGCCGCACAGTAACACAGCCTAGATCAAAGAGTCCACGGACGACTCAGGACCACATCTCCTCCCCACAGGGTTGTGCCACGGCGCCCAGGGAGCAAGCAGCACGATAGCGTGAGGCAAAAGGAGTGAAAAAAAGCTCATTCCACATCCCACAGCCTCCCAGACTAGCTACCTTTCACAGGTCACACCCTTCCCGTGGCACTTTCCTCTCAGGGATCCCTCCACCTTTGTCAGGCACAGACACTGAAAAAGTATCCTTTGCTGTCTTAAAGCCTGAGCTGGCCTGGAGAGACCTAATCTGCTCCACCGCAGAGCAATGTGTGTAATGAGGCTCAGACCACAAGAGGGCAGCATAGAGCTGTGCAACCTGAGGTCTGGGGTGACGCTGCTGGGCTACTTCTGTCCCAGTCTTCAGAGCTTGGTATCCTTGACCAAGAACGTTAATTTTCTCCATATTTAAAATAGTAAGGTCACTGGGGCATGATGGTTTAGGCCTTAATTTCAGAACTCAGGAGGCAAAGACAGGAGGATCTCTATGAGTTTGAGTCCAGCCTGGTTTATGTAACAAGTTCCAGGACAGCTGGGATTACATAGAGACTCCATCTCAAAATAAAAAAAAAGAAAGAAAGAAAAATAGTATCAATGACATCCTGATGCCTGGCTCCAAAGCTAAGCAGAAGGCTAGTCAGGACATCAACCCAGTGTATAATCCCTAATAAACCACAACATCAGCAACAAGGCAGGGTAAAGGACTGAGAGTTTATGAGGAGAGCTATGTAGACCTCTTCTCCATCCTAAGCATTGATCCAAAAGGGGGTGATTTGCACATCACTCAGCCACAGACCATGAGAGACATGAAATGACTGGGCAGAGAAAACAAGAAACATGGCGGAGCCTCTCCTAATCCTGCTGTTGGATATTGGTCCTTCCTTCTGCTCCTCCCTCGCTTGCTCTGCTTGGCCTCACAGAATAAGCACTGAGCAGCTCCTAGGAAGAGGTGGGAAGACATGGAAGTGGACTAGAGCTTCTTTCTGTACCCTGACTCCAGGACATTCTGGGGCCTGACCACACACAGGCCATGACATTTGAAAGTACACCCTAAAGAATAGTCCAGACCTGCCCACCAGCTCCCCCTGGACCATATGGCCTGCCTAGTGAGAGGATATCATTCCAGAGGAGATATATTCCTGCAGTCACTACAGGCTTGGACACAGTGGAAAGACAGGTTAAATCACCACATCCAGTGAAAAAATGTGCATCTACCCCCACCATTTCTGGAACTCAGTCCCCACCCAGTAATCAAGAACAACTCAGTGTCCTACCCCCCTAGACTGTCATGTCATCCAGGTCATTCATGGTGTCTGGTAAGACTAAAGCTCCAGAAATCTGGGGTCTAAGGGCAGAGGGGACCTGTGCTGGGGGAGGTGAGAGAAAGGAGTCTTGGGTTTAAGAAAAAGCAGGGGAAGTTGAGGCAGGGGAGAGCAGCTAAGACTAGAGTCCAGGGACCTGGGAACAAACCTGAAGTCACTGTTGGACCTGGGTCAGGAGCCTGGGTGACATCTCCTATGGTTACCGTCAGCTCCAAGGTATCGCTTCGAGGGGACCACTTGGTCCCATTTTTATAGATACACTGATAATGTCCAGCAGTGCTTTTATTCAGTGGGCCAAGGAGGAATCTAGCCTCTGTCATTAGAGGGTATGTATTTTTCTTCTCCATGATTCCGTGGCTTCCCTTCTCCAGGCGGAATGTATCATACATACTAGAGTTTGAGCACACAAAGGTTACAAAACCCCCTTGGGGCATCACAAGGCCTGGCTCAGCTGAGATGGAAGGCTTTGACAGAGATCCTAGGAGAGAGCAGAGCAGGAATCTCAATATACACAGTGTCAGGACATTGTCACAACACAAAACCAATTTATGCGCACCATTCTATATTCTTACGAAATTTAGAGTTCTCCAGACACGACAGAAGTGCAGCTTTATAACATTCTCACTTTCTGCACATGTTTGAATCCCCATCACATGACAATAAGAAACCTAAGCCTGAGCACATATTGGGTCTAGCAAAGATCCATCCAAGGAAATCTCAGAACATCCCAGGCTGGACATGTCTACTGCAGAGCCTGCTGCCCCCCTGCTCATTGACAGGACCTCTACATTCTCTACCTTTATCTCCACCTTCTTTCCAGTCTATTATTGTGGTTTTAAAAGCCCACCTGCTTCAAACTGTCTGAATGTAGGAGCACCCCCATAAAATCACAGATATATATGCTTACATCAAGCGACAAATTTAAAATGCTCGCTTACTGTGTTCCAGGTAATGTCTTGGTATACCTTGTGGGACAGCTGGATCAAGCTAATCAATGTGTGTAACCTCACAAACTTATCTTTTTTGTGAGGATAATGTTCATCATTCCCCTCCGTAGCAATTTCCAAGCTTACAGCTGCATAGTTGCTAGGCATGCTGCATAATTGACTTCCTGCCCTTATCCATGTGTAAATGAGTTTTTGTGCCCTTAGACCAACATTTCCTAATCCTATCTCCTTCCTTTACTCATCTTTTCAATCATTTTTCATATCTTATTCATCTTTTAGGGATGCCTTCCATGTTTCCATGGTTTTACTTACACAAGATACACAATTTCTTCAATTTGAAGGTAAAGTGTGGGAGGAAAGACTGATTTGAGAGAATAATTGTTCAATACTGTGGCAAATAGACTATGATGAATGTGATGGGTGAGTATAGGAATCTCAAGGGACAGGTGAGATCAGAGGTGTACTCCCTGAGATGACAGGGTAGAGCTTCTTGCACTGAGACCTGAGAGGCAGGAGTAAACTCTCTGTACCTAGCAGATAGGGACACGGAGAATCAAAGATTGACAAAATTGTGTAAAGTGCCACTCAGAGGACACAGACCCTCTGTTACAGAAGAAGTGATTCAAGAGATCAGCTAGAGGGTATGCCAAGGATGATTAACACAAAGCTTCATCATGTCCACCAGAGTCACTGAATTTTAAGAGCTGTCCAAAAGGGGAAATGTCAGAATAAATCATATGCTAATTGGCTTGATTTTGTCATTCTCCAATATCTATTTATTTCAAATATGAAGTCAGACATGATAAACACATGTAATTTTTGTAATTTTAAAAATTAAATTAAAATTCATCCTGTGAGATAACCCAAAGTGTGTGTGTTGGGAGGGCAGCTGGAGTGTTTAAGGAAAATGAAAGAAAATTGAAGGACCCAGAGATTAAACCAATCTGATAGGACAAGGGGATCAGAATGTAGCTGGGGTATGTCGGAGTCACCAGCTCACAGAGACATAGTGGTCTGATTCTTTGTCAAAACAAACTATGGAGCCTGAGCCACATCCCACATCCAGGCCCAGCCTGACTTGCTCATCCAGTGTCCAACCTCTGACTAGTACATGTGGCTCTCAGCCCTCATCAAAGATGCTTCCTTTTACAGCACACAGAGACCATTACAGCAAGCCTCAACTGGTCAAAGTGCAGCAAACAACTGATAATGGGGGCCCATCCCCAACAAATACATCTGCAACACATCCCCAAACCTAAGTCTCAGGGAACATCAAAGAAGAGGGAACAGAAAGACTGTAAAACCAGTAAAAGACTGTAAAAACAGTAAACCAGGAAAGTCTACTGTGAAAGAGTATCTTCCAGATGTAACTGGGGAGCTACACCTGTGATACCTCAACAATATGGCTGCCTGAACATGTCCTGAACAATGACAACACCAGCTGACACCCCAACTTGGATGAGGGAAATCTCACAGGGCCCCAGCGCCTCTATGAGGGGCTACCAGCATTTAATGACTGCTGAGAGGGGGGAATTAGTCTTCCCAGGGATGAGCTCCTCAATATCAGCTCTAAAAGCACATGCATATAAGCAACACTAAACACTACACAGCAAGCTTTATTTGTTTATTTATTTATTTGAATTATTATTATTATTATTATTATTATTATTAATAAAGACGCCTTGCATTTGAGAGGGATCATGGAAAGCAGGGACATAGAAAGGGTTGGAGGGAGTATAGAGAGGAGAAAAAATGATGTAGTTATATTTTAATTTAAAAAATTTTTTAAAACTTAAGAAGAGAGGTGGTGGATGATTCCCAGTTCACGGGGCCAGAAAAGACTCTGTTCAGAGAAACATGTGAAGCCTCAGAGATAAAATATAAATAAAAGCTTCTGGATTAGATTTTCAAATTGTAGAAAGTAGAAGGATGATATTTGTGCTTCTGCATGGCAAGGAACAATCTCCATGATGTCAGGAAGACTGGGAGCCTTTGGAGGTATAGACAAGCAGAGCAGACATAAGGGAAGGAGCCAATGGGTAGGGAGGGAAGGAGCCTAGAAAGAAGTTAGCAGAAATTTATGCAAAAGAAGAGAAAGATTTGAGGCTGAGTGTGGTCATGCATGCATCTAATCCCAACACTTGGAAGGCAGAAACAGGCATATCTCTGTGTGTTCTATGCCAGGCTGGTCTACAGAGTGAGTTTCAGGCCATTCATGGGCACATAGTGAGAATCTGTCTCAAAACAAACCAATCAAGCTAACTAACAGACTTACGAATTTAGTGGGAGGAAACAACAGGACCTGGTGACACATTGTATATAGGAAGATGAAGAGGGGAGATCAAGTGTGACTTCTCATGATCTGCCTGTCATGATCTGACTGTCAATTCCTTGCTAAGGGGGGTCCTAAGAGAGGTCTGGGTTATAGGGAGAAATCTCTCAGCTGTAGGCTTGGTCATACTGAATGAAACTGTCTTTACAGACAGCCTGTCAGAGAGATAATCTCATTTCCATGTTCTTCTCAGCACGATTCCAAGTAGAGAAGAGATAGAATCAATGCAACTGTCAGTCAGTAGATGAACAGATAAAGAGAATGTGGTGCACAAACACGTTAGAATCCTGGTCATCCTTTATAAAGGAAATGCTGCTGTTGGTGGCAACCAGAATGAATCTGGGGGTGTTAAATGAAATATGCTAGTCACAGAATAACAAATACCACAAGATCTCACTTATTTATGGAATGCAAAGACATTTACCTCAGAGATGAACAGAATGAGAAAAGAATGGTTGGCTACCTGAGGCTAGGGAGAGGGTAGATGGAGACAGAGAAGACGTTCATCAAAGATACAAAATTCCATTTAGACAGAAGAAATGCATTGTTTGGGATGTATCATGCTTGATAGTTTCTTTAAAACTTCCAATAATGAAAGATATGTAACATTCTCACCAATAAAAAAATGATGAATATCAAAGGTGATGGACATGCGACTTAGCCTAACTTAGTCGTAGCATAGTGTAAACACATATCAAAACAGCAAGTTGCATCCCATAAATATATAATGGTTGTTATTTGTCAATTGAAAACATTTTAAACCAGAAAACAATGGAGAGAGGTGAAGGTTGAATATTTGATGTTTATGATTACAGGAAATATTCAAGGGTCTCCCTCCAGGCCTTCCAAGTGCACATGATCCTCTCCAAAGCTTCCCATTGGTGCAGAAGTAACCAAAGACATGACTCACCTTCCTGAGTGTTGATTGTCTGCCCCAGGCACAGCACTGAAAGAGAAGACCCAGTGAGAAAGACACTCACAACATGGTTTGCTTAGAGATGAGAATCTAGGAAGGACTAGATAGATGTAGGTGGGGACATCCAGCCTCCCAGGACTACCCAGTCATCCCTCCTCCACATTAATGTCATAGTATAATCCTTCTTGCTCTGAAAGAACTCTTAAGATATCCCCAAGGTGGAGACACAGACTTGAAATCCCAGCTACTCAACCAAGTCACGTGTTCCGGTATTACTTGGGCTACAAAGTGAGTTCATCTCAGTGTGACCATGTCTCAAAACTGAAAGTAAAATGGGGTTAGTTCAGAGCCTAGCCCAGTCATCATTGGAGATGCTTCCCTAGCAGGTAACAGGAGCAAATACAGAGACCCACTACCAAACATTAGGTGGAGCTCAGAGAACACTGGGGGAGAGGAAGGATTGTAGGAGACAGAGGGGTTGAGGCTATCAGGAGAACGTGGCCCACAGAATCAACTAAGCAGAGTTCATAGGGGCTCACAGACACTGAGGCAGCAAATCACAGAACCTGCGTGAGTCTGCACTAAGGCCTCTGAATAAAAGTTATGGTTGTTCATCTTGGGAGTTTTGTGGGACTCTGAACAGTGGGAGTTGGTGTATCTCTGATTTTTTTGGCTGCTCTTGGGACTCTTTCCTCCTACTGCATTGCCTCGTCCAACCTTGACATGAGGGTTTGTTCCTAGTCTTATTGAATCTTGTTATGCCATGTCCAGTTGATATCCCTGTAAGGCTTGCTCTTTTCTGACAGGAAACTGGAGGAACAGTGGATCTTGGGGAGAGAGGAGGTGGGTGGGGAACTGGAGGAATGGAGGGAGGGGGAACTGCAATTGGGATGTATTGTATGAGAGAAGCATAAATAAGAAAAAGTGGAAAAAAGTAAAATGAGGGCTGGGATGGAGGGGAGAGAGGTTCACAAGGTCCCCACCCCTAGCTGAGGAGCTATTGACAGTTGACAGCTTCTGGGGAAGGGAGAGTCAGTTTTCCCTAAGGCTGTGGCCTATGGTAGGTTGACCAGGCTCCAGCAGATGGCCCCAAACCCTTGAGCATATGGACAGCACAAATTATATTCACTGGATTATTTTTTTTAAAGAGGCACAAAGTAGAGTGGGGAGGGGATGGTACGGAATTACAGAAAGAATGGGGATGAGTATGATCAAAACATATTGCATACATCTAAGAAATTTAAAAAAAATATTTTAAATATATCTAATAACAAAAATGTGTTTATCATTGTTGCCAATGGATCAATGCATCTCCCACGCCTCACCTAAGAAGCTTCTATTTGCAGTAAATGGCAATTAACACAGACACCCACAACTGATCAAGGTGCACAGGATAAGAGACTGACTGCAGAATGCTCAACCTTAAAGGGAACATACATACCATACATCTCCTCCTCTCAAGACTCAGGGATCGTTTTGGAAGAGGGGGTGGGAAGAGCATAAAAGCCAGAGGCAGTAGATGATTTCAGGGACTACAGGATATTCTGAACACAGAGGGCAGCTGCTCACATGAACACAGAGCAGTGGTGACAGTGTACACAAGACTTGTGCAAGCCCAAGTCAGACAAAATCCCAGAACTGGAAGGAAATTTAGGCACATACTCCCTGCTTTAGCATTGGAGCGAATGGTCATTACTGGCTGCTGGAAGAGGAAGAGTCAGTTTTAAGAGTGTAGCCCCTGGAACCAGGTGTAGTGAAGTACACCTTTAATACCAGAATTTAGGCGGCAGAGACAGGTGGATCTCTGTGAGTTGGAGATCCAGTCTGGTCTCCACAGTGAGTTCAATGACAGCCAGAGCTACATAGTAAGACACTGTCTATGAATTAACAATAAATAAATAAATAAATAAATAAATAAATAAATAAATAAATAAATAAATAAATAAATAAAAGTGTAGCCCCTGTTAAGTCAACCATTCATTCTCCAGTGCTAGACCACATGCAAGAATGTTTGAGCAGTACAAATTTATCTTAAAGGGCTTTTTAAAAATGGACACAAAAAGCAGGGTGGTGGTGGCACATGCCTATAATCCCAGCACTTGGGAGGCACAGGTGGATGGATCTCTGTGAGTTCATCTGGCCAGCCTGGTCTGCAAAGAGAGTTCCAGGACAGCTAGGACTGTTACCCAGAGAAACCTTGTCTCAAAAATAAAAATAAATAAATAAAAATAAAAAAGTAAAAAAATAAAAATGGACACAATGTTGAGTGGGTAGAGAAGGCGGGTAGATCTTGGAAAAGTTGGGTCTGAGAAATGTAAGAAACTCAAAAAACTAATGAAAACTTTTTAGAAATAAAAGAATTTCTGAACAAGGGTATTTAATAACATGTAACCACTGTGATCTTAAAAAATAAAAAGAAGGCGTGAATTCAAGGGCTACAATTCTGTGGCAGCGTGCTTACCTAGCTGCATTAGGCCCTGAGTTCAACCTCGGACACTGAGAAAAACAAACGTTCCCTAGGTCATCGTCCCTTCCAAACAGGCTCTTCCTAACTCCTTTTAAAGCTGAACTTGGCCGCATGCCTATTCCTGTTCCTATCAATAAGTCCAATAAGTCAATAATCTTCCAAGTAGAGGATGGGGTGAAGAGACTCTCTTCCCAAAGGGATCCAGAATCTGCCTGGCTGGTTTCAGGCCTGAGTAGGGAGTAGACTCCCTTCCCCAAATCACCTCCCTCATCCCTCCATTTCTCCCAGGACTCACCGAGGGCCAGCACAATGGCAGGACGGAGTGACATGACTCAGGCTCCGCAGTCTGACCGGGTCTGGAGCTGAAGCCCTGCAGTGGACACAAGAGGCAGGATGTGCGGACTGGCGCTCATCACAAGGTTTCTATATCAGTTTCCTCACACGAAGAGGAAGAGGTTTCTCCCCTGTGCTTTCCACTCTTTCCTCTAGTGGCTCTGTGAGAAGGCGTCAGATTCTGAAAAAAATAGGTTAGGGTCCCTGAGTTCAGGTGCAAGCGAGCTCATCCCTCCATATGTTTGTCTTGCTGTAAATATGTAAGACACAGAAGTATAAGATTTTACATGTCAGTCCTTATTGTAGAAACTAATGGACATCGATCTTTGGACAAGGCATTTCAACACCCAAAGCTCATATTTCCTAAAGTTTAAAATGAGAATCATAAAGTCCCCCCTAAATGTTTGATGTTATGATCTTTGTAAGATCCCAAGCAGATATTTCACACATTATATGTGTGCTGCTATAGATAATGGCTTTTATTAAATAATATTGATGTGTGTGTGTGTGAGAGAGAGAGAGAGAGAAAGAGAGAGAGAGAGAGAGAGAGAGAGAGAGAGGAGAGAGAGAGAGAGAGAGAGAGAGAGAAGCAGTCACAGGACAACTTGCCTAAGTTGGTTTTTTCCTTTCATTGTGTAGGTCCTAGGGATCTAACTCAGGTTTTCAGGCTTGGAAGCAAGCATCTTTACTCACTGAGCCATCTCACTGACCCAGATGACAATTTTTGTTTCAGTGTTTATTCTTTTTTTTCCATATTTCTTTATTAAGAAATTTTCTTAATCCCAGCACTCAGGAGGCAGAGCCAGGCGGATCTCTGTGAGTTTGAGGCCAGCCTGGGCTACCAAGTGAGTCCCAGGAAAGGCGCAAAGCTACACAGAGAAACCCTGTCTCGAAAAAACCAAAAAAAAAAAAAAAAGAAAAGAAAAAGAAATTTTCTACTCACTCCACATACTACCCACAGATCCCACCTCCTCCCTCCTCCCACCCCCAGCCCTTCTTCCCAAGCCACCCCACATCCCCACATCCCCCCAAATCAAGGTCTCCCATGGGGAGTCAGCAGAGCCCAGCACACTGAGCCTAGGCAGGTTCAAGCCCCTTCCCACAGCACCAAGGCTGTGCAAGGTGTCACACCACAGGCACCGGATTCCAGAAGCCTGCCCATAGACCAGGGACAGATCCCGATCCCTCTGCCTGGGTGACCCCCAAACAGTTCAAGCCAAACAACCATCTTCTGTACCCAGAGGGCCTAGTTCAGTCCCATGGAGGCTCCACAGCCACCAGTCCACAGTTCATGGGCTTCCACTAGTGTGGCCGGGCCAGATGACAATTTTTTTTGTTTGTTTTTGTTTTGTTTTGTTTTTTGTGTTTTTTCGAGACAGAGTTTCTCTGTGTTGTTTTGGTGCCTGTCCTGGATCTCACTCTGTAGACCAGGCTGGCCTCGAACTCACAGAGATCCACCTGGCTCTGCCTCCCGAGTACTGGGATTAAAGGTGTGCGCCACCACCCGCCCAGCCCAGATGATATTTTTAAGATTTATTTTTATTCTATGTGCATTGGTGGCTCACCTGTCTGTGTGTCTGTGGGAGGGTCTCAGGTCCCCTGGAACTGGAATTACAGACAGTTGTGAGCTGCCATGTGGATGTTGGGAATTGAACCTGGGTCCTCAAGAAGAGCAGCTGAGCCATCTATCCAGCCCCAGATCATATTTTTAAAAGATAACAAATGTTATCATAAGTGGTGAAAGTGGACCTTTATCATACTGTTAACAGGAACCCATGACCCCAACTGTTATGAGGAAAAGCCGCCTCTGAACGAATGAGTCAGAATCATTTTGGGGGATCTGAGGCATTCCTTCCATGCCACTAGTGGAAAAAAATGTAAATCAGAGGGAAGAAAGCTCTTCCTCTTTAGAAACAGCATGAAGATTTCACAAAATAAGAAATTAAAAATAGAACCGAAGTAAGTGGGTGAAATAAGCATGGAAGTGAGAAGTCAGCACTCATGTAATCATTGCAACACTATTCACAAGAGCTATGATGGAGAAATAATTACAAAGAATGGGTGAAATGTGGTGCCTATACACAGTGGAATGGAGAAGACAATGATGGTGCCATATGAAAAAAATCCTATGGCTGGACCTTCAAAAATCATATGGCTTGGCCCAGTGAAACAAACAACCCCAGAAGGGCAGGCACTGCATTGTTCCCCTCATATGAGGTATGTTAAGTAGTCATATTCAAGCTGGATATGCTGATCCATGCTTGCAATCCCTGCACATGGGAGGATGAGGCAGGAGGATCACCATGAGTGCAAGGCCAGTCCGCACTACATAGTGAGTTCTAAGCCAGCCTGAGCTATATGGCAAGATTCTGCCTCAAAAACTATAAAACAGTTAAAGAAGTCAAATTCGTAAAAGCAAGGTTTGGAATGCTGTCTACCAGAAGGAAAAATGTGGGAAAGTTATTTATCAATAGACAAAACTTTTAGTCAATCAATAAGAATAACTCTAAGACAACATAATACCTATAGTCAATAATACAGAACTGCACAGTAAAAATGTTAAGAGAACAGATTTTATCCTTTTCTCTGTCTTAACTAGGTTTTCTGTCGCTGTGATAAAACTCCACGAGCAAAAGTAACTTATGGAGGAAAGGGTTTATTTCATCTGAGACTTCCAGGTAACACTATCCCTGAGGGAAGTCAGGGCAGGAACTCAAGGCAGGAGCCCAGAGGCAGGAACTGAAGCAGAGCCTGTGGAGGAATGCCTCTTACTGGCTTTCTCCCCATGGCTTACTCAGTCTTCTATCTTATAAAACTCAGAACTACCATACCGGGGAATGTACCACCCACAGTCCACCCACATCCATCAATAATCAAAAAAATGCCTCAGAACTTTATCTACAGGACAACCTGATGAGTGCATTTTTCTTTCTTTCTTCCTTCCTTCCTTTCTTTCCTCCTTCCTTCCTCCCTTCCTTCCTTCCTTCCTTCCTTCCTCCCTCCCTCCCTCCTTCCCTCCCTCCCTCTCTTTCTTTCTTTCTTTCTTTCTTTCTTTCTTTCTTTCTTTCTTTTTCTTTGGTTTTTCAAGACAGGGTTTCTCTGTGTAGTTTTGGTGCCTATCCTGGATCTCACTCTGTAGACCAGGCTGGCCTCAAACTCACAGAGATCTACCTGGCTCTGCCTCCTGAGTGCTGGGATTAAAGGCGTGCACCATCACCTCCTGGCAGGGGCATTTTCTTTTTTTTAATATTTTTATTTTATAATTAATTTAATTTTACATATCAGCCATGGATTCCCCTGTCCTCCCTCCTCCTACCCACCCCCAGCCTTCCCCCTCCAGTTCACCCCCCACCATTCCCACCTTCTCCAAGGCTAGGTCTCCCCTGGGGAGTCAGCCCAGCCTGGTAGATTCAGTTGAGGCAGGTCCAGTCCCGTCCTCCCTACACCAAGGCTGAGCAAAGTGTCTCAGCATAGGCCCTCTTTTCCAAAAAGCCAGCTCATGCACCAAGAACAGGTCCTGGTCCCACTGCCTGGGGGCCTCCTAAACAATTCAAGCTCATCAACTGTCTCACTTATCCAGAGGGCCTGGTCCAGTTCCATGGGGACTCCTCAGCTATTGGTTCACAGTTCATGTGTTTCCGCTTGTTTAGCTATTTGTCTCTGTGCTTTTTCCAACCATGGTCACGATATCTCTTGCTCATATAATCCCTCCTCTCTCTCGTCAATTGGACTCCTCTTCCCAAATTACTGTGGCTTGTGTCAAGTTGACAAAACACTAGCCAGCTCCCTCTCCCTCTCCCTCTCTTTATCCCTCTCCTTCTCCCTGTCCCCTCCTCCTTTCTCTCTCTCCAGCCCTCTTTCCCTCCCTCTCTATATTCTTGTAGTACCATTGAAACTAGAGTGGGTCAGAGTGGCATAAACAAAATTCTGAAGAGACTAAATAGATAAGAGACAGACCTAGAGTTTGAGGACGGATGGATACCCTTATGTCAAGACCAGAGAAGGCAGCACTTAGTGTGCCATGAGCAGAGGGAGAGGAGAGGTGTCCTCTCCCAGAGTCTCCAAGTCTTCTGTGTCTGAAGACAGGCACGGTGACTCCTGCACACCTTGCCTCCAGCTGACACTGGTGGTGGTGGGTCAAACAGCGTGTGCTCAATCATCCTACTAATAAAGACCTAGCTCTGTGGGCGCAGCTCTGTCCTGAGGTTGCAAACATGGACAGGGAGGAAACGAAATTTGAACTAAAATAGTTTCAACAGTCCAACCTGTAGCCCACACGGGTCTTGACCTTGCAATGGTACTGCCTAAGCCCCAAGTAGCTGGGATTGTAAGGCGTGTGCCGCCAGGCCCAGCTTTTCTAAAGGAGCTCAGATTACCAAATATAGCCAAATGATACTTAAAACAAAATACATTTTATGCATTGAGGTTTTGTGGGAATCAACCCTTTATAAAAAATGGTTTCACAAGGAGACCTTTGCCAGCTTTTACTTCTTATCGTGGACTATGGAGATCCAGACCCTCTATAGTCCCCTCCCAGGGTCCGGGAAAAATCTACAACCAGCTGATAATTAATCTTTGATGAAAAGAAATGAATCTATGTACATGAAACTCCTTAGTTCATACACTTTATTCTGTGATGGTTCTCTCTCTACACAGCTTCTATTCTGATCTCATATCTAGCTCCTTTCTTGCCTGGTTTCTCTCTATATTTATCTACTGTTCCCTCTAGGTTCTATCTTAATTCCTTCATCTAGTTCTGCCCCTTCTAGGTTCTCATCCATCTAGTTCTTTCCCCTATCAGCTCCTCTCCCATCTCCTTCTCTCTCATCTTGTTCTTCCCCATCTGTCTCTTCCTCATTTTCCATCTCATTTCTCTAGTACTCTCTTCTGGCCCTTCAACCTAATTCTTCCTCATCTCAGTTTGTTCCTCTCAAGTTCTTACCCATCTAGTTCTTCCATTCTCTTTTCTCTTCTCCTTCCTCCACATTCCACCTAAGTCTCCCAGGGATCCAGTTATAAACCTAAGCAATAGCAAGCCCCTGGTACTAACCAAAATACTAACCAAACATGAGAGTCAGGGTCTCTAGAAAATTGATGAGTTGCTGAATCAAACTCGAAAATTTCCATCCTTGGAATTCCTCCCCTCCCCTCTCTCCTTCCCTCTCTCCCTCCCTCCCTCCTTCCCTCCCTCTCTCCTTCTCTCTCTCCCTCCCTCCCTCTCTCCTTCCACATACCCTCTCTTTTTTTGTTCAGTAGTAAGGAAGAAATTTAGGGTCTCCCACATGCCAGGCAAGCACTCTGCTGTTCAGTTATAGCTACAAACTCTTTAACCTTTTTTCTTTTTAACATAGTTTTCATTTTGTTTTAAGTGTATGAGTGTTTTGGTTGCACGTATGTAAATTAAAAAACATTATATACCAACTCCTAATGACTTATTGTTATACCCTTAGACTGCCATGTATCTCAAGCCTTATCAGAGAAATTTTTAGAGTCTACAGAATGGAACTAAATGTTTTTATATTATATTTTGTATTTTCATACATGTATATATTCCTTTTTTAAATCTCTCCTTTTCCTTCTCCTCTTTTTTTTTTCTACTTTTTAAGATATGGTGTCATGTAACTAGGCCTTTAATCCACTATATAGTCAAGGATGACCTCAAATTCTAGATCTGCTTGCCTTTACTTCCCAAGTTATGGAATGACAGGCGTGTGCCTCCAAGCTATGTTGGGCTTATTTATTAATTAATTAATTTTAACCCACTAAATCAAATTAGTGATACCCAAATATTCGTGGATGTAGAGACATCCACTGGAGCAACCTACCATGGGCCACACCTTTAAAGTAAACCCTCTCATGGAAGCCATCAATTGCCAGTCAATCCTAAGCTAGAAGTGGGACCTAGAGAGCCCTTACCCCATCCATATTGGATTTTTAAGTGGCTTGATCTTGTGCAGGACACCATAGTCTGTGATCTAACAGCCATGTCATGCCAAGCATTTCACAGAACTCCTCCAATCTTGTGGTTCTTACACTCTATCAACCCTTCTTCCATGATGATTCCTGAGCCTTGGGGCAGGGGATAGGTTGATATGGGTGTCCCATCTATGGCTGAACCCTCAAAGCTGCTTGTTCTCAGTGCTTTGCAGTTATGAGTGTCAACATTAACCACTGTGTACTGCAATGAGAAGCTTCTTTGACCAAGTTTGAGATCAGCACAAATGTATGGCCATAAACACAAATATTTAGAGGTGCTTTGAAAACATGTTCATTTAAAAAAAAAACAACAGGTTCCTCCCCTAGATCCTCTCACATCCCTAGCCATGGATTAGGGCTAGGGTTAGGGCTAGGGTTAGGATTATGCCTAGTTTCTAGCCACAGGTTTTGACCATGTCTACAATACCTGCCGTGTGTGTGTATGTGTGTGTGTGTGTGTGTGTGTGTGTGTGTGTGTGTGTGTGTGTGTGTGTGTGTTTTGTTTTGCAGCATTGGTTGAATCCATGAAGTCAGAACTTGGGCTCGCATGCCCATGTCTTGGTATGAGCTTAGCAGTTGTTATATGTGGTCTGAACTGTCTTCATCTCATTTTCCAAAATGATCAGCTCCCACCAAGCCCCATGGCTTCACCAGCTCTTGAAGTTTTTCTGTTTTTGTTTTAGCCAAATCACTTTTGGTAATGGCAACTTCTTGTGGTTTTACTTTGCATTCCTGTGACTAACTCATTGAGACCATATTTGCCATTTGGATATGTTTTCTATTTTTGAGAAATATTTCTCTTTTCCTCTTTTTTTTCCTAAATGAGGTATACTTCAGTTAAATGGGAAGAAATTTCTTTTCTTAGCAAGCGTATGAGTTCTGTGTCAAACCCATACATTATGAATGTCAACTCCCATCTGACAGTTTTTGTTCTTACTGGCACATTTTAAAGAAGAAAATTCTTGAGTCCTACTGTGGTCCAGTTCATCTTACTTTGTGTTCTATTTTAAACCCTGTGTGTGTGTGTGTGTGTGTGTGTGTGTGTGTGTGTGTGTGTGTGTGTGTGTGGTATATGATGTGGATTGCATATATGACAGAAAACATATTATAACTGTCTTTTTTTCTGGGTCTACTTCACTTTATTTAGTATAATAAACTCCAGACCCATCTATTTTCCTGAGAATGATGTTTCTCCTTTCTCATGTTTCTTTCCTCTTCATGGCTGAATACAGTTCCATTGTGTAAATACAACACATTTTTATTCACATATCTGTTGATGAGGAGTGGGTGCCCAGCTTTACCTGGCCAATCAGAATCCCCCATGGGACAGAAAGAAATGGCAAAAGTATGGCACCGTGCATTTCCAAATCCCAGTATCACAACTCTGGAGCCAAATGTAAGACTCCAGCCCTTAAGAAGTTCCTTGAGATCGTAGGAGCCAGATGGGTCAAGAAAACTCACAGATCTACTCACCAGGGCTCCTAGGGGCTCACAGAGACTAAACTGGCAACCAGGGACCTGCATGGGACTGACCTAGGCACTCTGCATATGTGTTACGTTGTGTAGCTTGGTCTTCTTGTGGGACTCCTAACATCGGGAGCAGGGGCTGTCTCTGACTCTGTTACTGGCTTTTGGGACCCTACTCCTCATACGGGGTCTCCTTGTCCAGGTGCTTAGTCTTACCGCAGCTTTAGTACCTTGTTTTGTTCACACTCTTAGGAGGTCTGCCCCTTTCCTAAACAGGAGCAGAGGAGGAATGGATTAGGGGGTGGGAACAGAGGGGGGTGGGGGGAGGGACTGAGAGGAAGGAAGAGAAATGGTGGCCAGGATGTAAAATAAATAAATGAATTTTATTTATTTCCTTAAAAAATAAGTTCCTTGAGGTCTCACCTGACACTGTCTTTTACGCTGTTATCCATTGAACATTTGTGTGCCTTCCCTCATCAAAACTTACATGTTAAAACTTAATCCCTTGGGGCCTTGAAAGAGGTTCAGTGGTTAGGCATGCTTGTTGCTCTGGCAAAAGACCCATGTTGGGCAGCCCACAACTTCCTGTACTCTTGCTCTGGATGGAACATCCTCTATTGATCTCCACAGGCATCTGTGCATACGTAGTGTAACACCACACACATACACACACACACACACACACACACACACACACACACACACACACACACACACACACATGGAGAGAGAAAGAGAGAGAAAAAATAAATTTGTTTAAAATAAATATTTCTAAACTTCCATTGCGGACACTAGAACACAGATATTAAAGGAAGGAGACTATATTGAATCCCCCACATGTAGTATCAGTTGGGACTTCTAACTTCGCAAACTGCAAGTCAGTAAATTTACAATAAATAAATTAAGTCAATAAATTATCCTGAACCACTGCATTCATGATAATTCACTCATGATTCAGTGAAGAATGAAGCCACCAGCTGGAGAATGGCATGGATGACTCTATTCAGATTTTACTAACAAGAATTGTACTCAAGCGAGAAGACGTAAGCACTTCGCCTGTTTTCTCTCTTCTTGTTGTGATAACATGCCTCTGCTGTGGAATAATCCTCTTGTACACTGTAAAGATTTGTTACTCTACACTGATAGGCCAGTATCCAGGCAGGAAGTATAGGTGGGGCAACCAAACTAAGAAAGATGGAAGGGGCTGGAGAGATGGCTCAGAGGTTAAGAGCACTGGCTGTTCTTCCAGAGGTCCTGAGTTCAATTCCCAGCAACCACATGGTGGCTCACAACCATCTATAATGAGATCTGGTGCCCTCTTCTGGCCTGTAGGCATACATGCAGACAGAACACTGTATACATAATAAATAAATCTTTAAAAAAAAATAAAAATAAAAAATAATTTAAAAAAAAGAAAGAAAGAAAGATGGGAAGGAGAAGGGTGGAGTCAGGACTCGCCAGCAGATGCAGTGGGAGCAGGAAATGAATGTCCCATGCTAAAACAGCTACCACCATGTGGCAAAGTATAAATAGAATTGTGGGTTAATTTAAGTGTAAGAGTTAGCTAGTAACAAGCCTGAGCTATCAGCCAAGCATTTATAAATAACATTAAGCCTCTGTGTTGTTTATTTGGGAGCAAGCAATTGGGACAGGAAACCGTCTGTTTACACATCTCAGCAAATGGAACTTAATAGAGACAGGATTTATTTTAGCTCACAGTTCAAGGTACAATCTATTATGGCAAGCAAGTCACAGTTGCAGGAGCTTGAGGCACCCGGTTACACTGCACCTTCAATCAGAAAGCAGAGCGTGATGAATGCTTGCTGCTGCTCAGCTCAGTCTCTGCTTGTACAGTCCAGGATCCCATCCAGGCAAAGGAGCCACCACAGTGGGTGGGGCTTCCCACCTCAATGAACAGAATCAAGGTAATTCCTCAAGCCATGTCCACAGGCCCCTCTCCTAGGTGATGATGCTAGAATCTCTCTAGTAGATAACACTAAACATTACAACCTTCATGTGGCCACTCAACACCATTTTTACTGCATGATGCACTTATAGTCATGAGAATAAATAAACAGTCCTGTGTTCTGTCTGTTCACCATGGTAGCATGCGTTACAGCTTCATGAACTTGCAAGAGCATTGGAGTTTCACCCACAGCTACCATGAATCATGGCTGTTCTGAGGATGCTAATACATGATTCAGAATGAAGGGGGATCACCAGGAACATCTAATATCCTTTCCTGACTGCTCCTGAGGTTTGGACTCTGAGTAAGCCATGGGCGTAGAGAAGAGCTACTGTTCCCTTTTCTGTTCACAGAGGAAGAACTTGCAGCTGGGGACCTGTGGTGTCCGAGAACTGCCACCACCAATAAGGCACCTTCTCCATGGTTAATATTGAGTCACATGGTCATAAGTGTCTCTGTATTGAGTGTAACTGAGGTTTTAGAAATGTGACTGTGAGGCCCTTCTTCTCCTAATCTAAAGAGCTCACAGAACTATGAGCTCCCTGCACCAACCAAGTGGACAAATGCATTTTCTGGTGATGCACACTCAGCTCAAACCATCGATTTAGGAGAAGTCCCTGGAAATGATCAGCATGTCTTCTGGAATTTTAGTTTCAGGGCCGTTCCCAGAGAAACCACAATCACACCAGCTCTTCCAACCACAGTGGGATCTCCATGTTAAAGACAGAAGCACAGATTCTGAGTGTTAGGGGAAGGATTTTCCTACGCCAGGTGTGCTGAACCAGAAACAGGCTTGAAGAGTAACAGGGCACAGTGCTCCCCCACCTCAGCCACAATCCACTCTTGGTTACACCTCCCAGATATGAATCCAGCCTTCCAGCTTACAGCACATAAACCTGGTAGTGTGAGAGCATTCGCCTGAGATTTGCCCTCCCTCTTCTCCCACAACCCTTCCTAAGTGCAGAAGCAGATGGTCCACATGCCCAGGGGCCAGTTCCCACCACAGGAAGACTCCAACTGGCATCTTTACTATGACTGCCTCTAGACACTGTATTTCTGAAATAACAGGTAAAGGTATCAGAAACGGTGCTCTGAGCAGCATGTGGCAAGGCAGTAGGCTGTGTTTTCCTCTGCCAATTTCTCAGAAGAACAGAAGCACCACTTCCTTTGAACTTCGCTCCTCTCACCTCTGACCTTACCTCACTGAGAAATTTCTCGTACAATGAGCAATGCCTGAAGTTTCACAAGCCCCACCTGCCAGACCAATGTCCACCACCAGACACCAAACTCAGATGGCTCATTTGACTCCGGTTTTTAAAAATAGATTTCAACAGAAGCTTGAGGTTCACGGGAAAACTGACCAGAAGTTGAACAGAGTTTCCGGTGTCCTCCCAGGCCTGCTCTGCTCCACCAAAGGGGTACACTTTGTGATAAAGCTACAGGGTCACACTGCTGTCGTTCGGGATCTGCAGTTCACATTGCGTTGTGTGCCCTGTGGATTGGGCAAATGTCCAAGACATGGGGCCACAATTACGGTTTGCTGCCCCCCAAAACATCTGTAACCCAGTTATTTCTCTCTGTGTTTCTCTCTCTCTCTCTCTCTCTCTCTCTCTCTCTCTCTCTCTCTCTCTCTCTCATGTGTGTGTTTCTGAAGATGGAACTTGTCTTAGTTACCTTTTCTCACGGCTGTGACAGAATACCTAACAAAGGCAATTAATGGAAGAAAGGAAGGAAGGGTTTATTGAAGGTCACAGCTCCAGGGTACAGGCCACCGTGGCAGAAAAGTCATAGCATTAGGAACATGGGGCAGTTAGTCACATATCTGCCAGTCAAGAGGCAGAGAGAGGTGAATGTTGGTACCTGCATTGCCTTCCCTTTTTCATTCAGTCCAGAGGACCACAGTCACCAACACAGTCTTCTCAGCTCTGCTAAATCCTTCTGGAAAGACCCTTAGAGCAGCAGTTCTCAACCTTCCCTTTAATGCAGGTTCTCTCATCGTGGTGACCCCCAACCATATTTTCTTGGCCATTTCATAACTGAAATTGTGCTACTGTTATAAATCACAATGCAAATATCTGATATGCAGAATGTCTGGTATGTGAATGTGACCCCTGTGAAAGGGTCATTTGACTCCTCCCACCAAAAAAAACGGTCAAGACCCACAGGTTGAGAACTGCTGCCTTTTAGACACACCCAGAGGTGTGATTTCGTGGTGTTACTAAATCCCACTAATTAACTATCACAGAACCCAAGGTTTCACACACGCTAGGCAAGCACTCTACTCTGACCTACAACCTCAACTGCTTGCTGCTGCCTCCATGAGTTTCGTCTTCTTCAGGACATCTTGCAGAGTTGAATCAGACCATATGTGCTCTTTTGAGACTGGCTTCTTTCACTTAGTAATGTACATTATTTTTCTCCAAATTCATGAGCAGGAGTGTGTGTGTGTGTGTGTGTGTGTGTGTGTGTGTGTGTGTGTGTGTGTGTGTTTGTGTGTGGTGTATGTGTGTGTGTTTGTGTGTGGTGTATGTGTATGTGTGTGTGTGTGTGTGTGTGTGTGTGTGTGTGTGTGGTGTGTGTGTGTGTGTGTGTGGTGTGTGATGAGTGTATGTTGTGTGGTGTATGTGTGTGTGTGTATGTATGTATAGGCACAGTTTCTCAATTTCCTTGGGCAGATAACAAGGATCCAGATTGCTTGGTCTTATAAAAATATGCTTGTCCACTGGGCCTAGCCCTGGGAGTCCAGTTGAAGAGAGAGAGGAGAGATTATATAAGCAAGGGGAGTCAAGATCATGATGGGGAAACCCACAGAGACAGCTGACCAGAGCTTGTGGGAGCTCACGGACTCTAGAGTGACAGCTAGGGAGCCTGCAAAGGACTGACCTAGGCCCTTGGCATGTGGGTGACAGTTGTGCAGCTTGGTCTGTTTGTGGGACCACTAGCAGTGGGACCAGGATCTGTCCCCTGGCACATGAGCTGGCTCCTTGGAACCTACTCCCTTTTGGTGGGATGCCCCGCTCAGCCTTGATATAAGTATAGTATGTAAAAAATATATATGCATGCCTCTGTCAGCCACAGAGTTTGGAGAAAAATAATGTACATTACTAAGTGAAAGAAGCCAGTCTCAAAAGAGCACATATGGTCTGATTCAACTCTGCAAGATGTCCTGAAGAAGACGAAACTCATGGAGGCAGCTGCACTGTGTCTGCAGCTGCCACACCACACTGACTCTCCACAGCCCATAACCACATTCCCACCACATCCTCCCCAGTGTGCACAGTTGCCACTACTCTGGATTTGACCATTCTCACAGATGTTCAGCGAAAACAAGGATCCAGATTGCTTGGTCTTATAAAAATATGCTTGTCCACTGGGCCTAGCCCTGGGAGTCCAGTTGAAGAGAGAGAGGAGAGATTTCTGAGACGTTCCAAGGGCTGCAACTCGGGAGGCAGGGGCAGGCAGATCTCTGTGAGTTCAAGGCCAGCCTGGTCTACAGAGAGACGTCCGGGACAGCCAGGAATGCACAGAGAAACCCTGGCTCCACAAACAACAAGCAAACAAACAAAAAGGCTGCAGAACACTGGCTGCAAAGTCAGACTTTAGGATAAGTTCCTCCTCTGGTTCAGTCTCCCACAGCTTCAGTGACTTGAACAAGTCACTTCCCCTTGCAGACTTGCTTACATATGAGAATCTCCTTTCTTGGAAACCAACCAGCCAAGATTCACTGGTTGCCCATCCCAAGCCCAGTGCCTGAAGTTAAGGACTCCCTTGAAGGTCTGTGCAGCAGGAGCTTTCAGTGTATCTTGTTCACATCTTGGTGGATCAGGAAACTGGGATCCTGGCTGGCAATGAGACCAGGCTATCCTCTTCAAAGGCCCACCTCCAGTGGCCTATGTCCTCCAACTAGACACTGTGTCCCAAAGGTTTCATAAACCACCCAGTGGATACCAAGTGCTCAAAACCTGAGCTCATGGGGGTCCACAGCAAACATGCTGCTCTAACTCTCCACAAACAACCTAACCTTAACCTTGACCCTTTCCTCTATGGGAACTTAGCAACCCGAAGCTCTAAGTATCACCAAAGGAAGACATTCCCAAGCTCCTCCCATAAACCAGCACAAATCTCCACAAAGCTAATGGTAGTCACTCTACCATAAAGAATGTGAACCCGGTGGTGGTGGCGGTGGCGGTGGTAGCGGCGGTAGCGGCGGCGGCGGCGGCGGGCGAGGCACAGGCAGGTAGATCTCTGTGAGTTCAAGGCCAGCTTGGACTACAGAGTGAGTTCCAGGAAGGCGCCAAAACTACACAGAGAAACCCTGTTTCAAAAAACCAAAAAAAAAAAAAAAAAAAAAAAAGAGCGTGAGCTGTATGTAAGGGTGTTGCCTTCTCAATGCCCTGGCTCTGGACTTTAACACAGAAAATTTTCTACATGGGACAATTTATTTTCTTATCTGTTCTAGTTCCATTTCTGTTGCAATGATAAATTACCCAAACAAAAAGCAAATTTTGGGAGAAAGTATTTAATTTTAGGCCACAGTTCCAGGTTACAGTCCACCACAGCCCAGAATTTACTGTGGCATGAGCTTGAAGCATCTAGTCACATCATATCTATATTCCAGAACAGGGAGAAATAAATATGTGAGTGTTTGTTTGTTTGTTTGTTTGTGCTGTTTGATTTCCCCACTCTTACTCACTTTGGGAGCCCCTGGTTAAGGAATGGTGCCACCCACTGTTGGCTGAATCTTCACACATCATTAACTTAAGACGACCCCCACCCAATACCTGCCCATAGGCCAGCCCAATGTAGAAAATTCCTCAGTGATAGTCTCTTCCCAGGTGATTATAGGTTGTGTCTAGTTAATAACTAAAACTATTACACCCTCTCGGGGATATAAAAGTAGGACCTGAGACTGGGCAACTGTTGGGTGTGTCCAACTCAAAGACATCAGCTGTCACCATGACAAAATCCTAAATTGTCTGCGTTATGGAAAATGATGGATGACTTTGGCATTGTTCTGGACTCTAATGATGTCTTAATCCTTGGTTTGAAATGTTCTTCTCAAAGTTAGAGCAACGGCTTCATGGCTAAGAGAGCTTACAGCTCTAGCAGAGAGAAGATCAAAATTCAAATTCCAGTGCCCATGTCTGGTGACTCACAGCTGCTTGGAACTCTAGTTCCTGGGGATCTGATGCACTCTTCTGGCCTTGTCAGATACATAAAAACAAGTATTTTCCCCATCTAGACAAAACCCATGGGATCCAGAAGGTGGCCAAGAGAGTTAATCTGGAGAGGGGTTGTAACCTAATGTCCCAAATACAAGTCTCAACTCCAAAATCATTTCCAAAGTTACGGCATCAGCCTCTCCTTCTCTAACACGACCTCTCCTAACATGGGCCAACTGAAAATAGACCTTCACAATTTATTGTAAAGACTTGCCCTTCTGTTCTCGGGCTACATGGATTCAGCCCTTGAAAAGGAATTCAGACTTTAAATGTTGGATATTTCACTCAAAAACCTGGACTTGATTTGGCTTTTCAGCATTTGGTTCTAGCTAGGGTCAGGGAAACAGGAAGCCTGGATAGATACTGCCCTTCTGTCCCTCTCTCTTCTCCCCGTGAATCAGGGCAGTCCCACATCGTGGATGCAAGCAGGGCTTGGATCTAGGGGCCTGTCTTCCCTGTACCCAAAACTCAAACAGGAAGTAAGCACAGTAGGCATTGTGCTGTGTCCCTGGCCTCACCCTGGCCAACAGATGGCTATGGCCATCAGAGAGGTTCCATCATAACTACCTGTGGTTTTCTTATCAGGGATTTCCTCTTTCCTCAAGTGTGTGAGTTGGTTCCTTTTTCTCTTCACTGGAGCCTAACAGAGAACTGTTCTCTTAAAATATTTTTGTGCCTGCCCATGTCCTCTATGAACAACATCTCTGATCCAGTATCAGGTTTACACTAGTTATGTTGACCCTGACCTGCCAAGAGAGATTCTAGTTGCTGAATTTGAAGTAGGGTTGAATTTGAGCATGGCATCACTGTGCCAGGCATGCCTAAATAAAATAGGGAAGCATAAGTAAAAAAAAAAAAAGTTTCACCTTTTCATGAAACCTTGTGCAATTGTTTTCATTTTCTGATCAACTGGTACATTTTCACAGTACATGACACTTAAGATACACAAGTCAATGAAATGCATAGTCTGAGAAAGATACACATCAAACTTCCTCAGAAATTATGTAACTTGAAGTAGTATTAGACACTTTAAAGATGAACTAGCCTGGAGCTGGAAAGGATAGCTAAGTGATAAAGAATGCATACTATTCTTGCAGAGAACCCACGTTCAGGATTCCCACATCTACATCAGGAGGCTACAACTACTTTTAACTCTAACTCCAAGTGACATGATGCCATTTTCTGGCCTCCACAGATACCTATAGGTACATGCACTAGCACACACACACAGTTAAAAATAAACAAGCTTAAGTAAACAAGCTAAAGAAAGGTGGGCTTTGTTATTCCTTGGTGTTGTGAGGTTGCCATGTGGGAGATCCAGGCTGGCATCTGGAGTTCTTCCTAGGGTAGCTCAGGTACCCGGGTCTCCTCCAGCTTCACTTCACCATGGCCTTGAACTTGAGAAAGAATTCTCTTTTTTTCATTTTATTTTTTTTTTACATCCTGACTACAGTTTCTCCTCCTTCCTCTCATCCCAGCCCTGCCCCATATGTCCATTTTTGTCTTTATCTTTATGTTTTATTTCTTATTCAATTTTTATAGGAATGAGTTTAACCATGACATTTTCACACATGTATGTCCTTGTACTTTGTTCATTTCCCCCACCCCCATTACTCTCTTTTATCTACTTCCCCTTCCTCTGGCCCCTTTATCCCAAATACTCCCCATTCAGCTTTCACTTGAGAAAACAGATATAGAAATAGATACATATAAAATATGATTAATGTGTGATATTTGTTTGTCTGAGTCTGTCTTAATTCCCATAACACAATGGTCTCTAGTTCCATTCATTTTCCTGACAATGGCATAATTTTGTTCTTCTTTATCCCACTTTATGTATGTATAGTATTTTCTTTATCCATTCATCTGTTGATGGACATCTAGCCTTGTTGCGTAATTTGGCTGTTGGAAATAGTGCCATAGTAAGCAGAAATGTGAAGGGATTTCTGTAGTATGCAGACTTTAATTTCTTTGTGCATATAGCTAGGATTAATATAGCTGGATCACATAGTAATTTTTTTTAATAAATAGTAATTTATTTTTGGTTTTTAAGGGACCTCCATACTGATTTCCACAGTGACTTCACCAGTCTGTATTCCCACTGTGGTGTATAGGGTTCCTTTTCCTGTGCACCCACGCCAGTACCCCTCTCTTAGAAACTGCATGCCTCACTTCTGCTCACACTCCAGTGGTGAGAATCAGCCAAGAGTTCACACCTGGGTGTGAGGTGGGAGTACAGCTCCCCTTGTGGAAGCTGCCTGCAGGATGACATAACACAGTGTTAGGGACTGAAGGCTGTCCTAGAGGCATTCAGTGAGCCAGGGCAGGAGGGTGGGGGAGATGTACCCTGATGGAGGAGAAATCCTGTGGTCCATGAAAGAAAAAAGAAAAAGAAAAAAAAAACTTGGTCTCAAGGCAGATGTCAGGAAGATCTTGATGCTGGTGCAGAGATGTAGAGTTTGTGAAATGGTGAGCTGGCCCCGTGGGAAGCAAGACAGAAGGCTGAGGACACTGAGGCGGCTCAGCCATGGCCAAGAGTTAAGACAATAGCTCTATTCAGTCTGAGAATGGAGTCAATTCCAAATGGAAAGTGATAACTGAGTGGGATGACCTAAAAGGCTAAAAGAAGATTTAGGATTTCGTTTCTCTTAATTTTAATAATAATTTTAATTTCTTTTCTTTTGATAATTGTTTTGAATAGTTTCAGATATCTAGATAAGTAATTTTGGCCATTTTTACCCCTTCTCATTCTCTGCTTCTCCCACTGAAGCCCTTTTTCTCATGTCCCCTTTCTACTCCAATGTCTTCCTTGTGTGTGGCCCAGTGAATTTAATTAGGATTGCTTGCCACAGTGCCGGGAAGGGGTTCGAATTTAATGGAGCAAGGGAACCATATCAGTGGTTACACTGCTGAAGAATTTAGAACTCCCTCTCCCAACAACTGTTAATTGCCCATAGCACCTAAAGTACTATGAAGCTCATCTCCCATCTGCGATGAAACAGTGATGGGCCCAATCTGGTACAGGTCTTGTGGAGATAAGCACAGCTGCAGTGCATGCTCACAGGCAAAGACCACACCCAGATGACTTTCTTTTAAAGAGCATCTCCCTATCCTCTGATTCCTGTATCCTTTTGACATCCTATCCTCTGACTCCTGTATCCTTTTGACATCCTATCCTCTGACTCCTGAATCCTTTTGGCATCCTGTCCTCTGACTCCTGTATCCTTTTGACACCCTATCCTCTGACTCCTGAATCCTTTTGACATCCTATCCTCTGACTCCTGAATCCTTTTGACATCCTATCCTCTGACTCCTGTGTCCTTTTGACATTCTATCCTCTGACTCCTGTGTCCTTTTGGCCCCCTCTTCTATGGTGTTCTTTTATTTTTTATTATTTATTTCTCTATATCTTCATTTTTATCTATATCTTTGCCTGCATTTATGTGTGTATCACATACACACAGTGCCTGCAGAGGCCAGAAAAGGGCGTCAGGTCCCCTGGAATTAGAGCGAGAGGGGGTCCTTGCCTTCCAGCACTGTATTCAGGTACCTGAATTGAGATGATGACTGTGGAAATATAAACAAACACACACAGTTGTGCCTGAGGAAGCAGGCTGGTAGGAGTTTGGCTCCCAGAAATTTTTGTTTTTGTTAGATAAAATGGATTTGTTTACAGTTTTAGTCAGAACTGAGAGGAGAAAACAAATATCTATTTCTCTCCATCTTACCCTCAACAGTGCTTCAGCTTATAGAGAAGATTAAACAAGAAGCCAGTGGGTGATGGCCCCGGGGTGGAGGCCCAAAAAGCTGAGTTCCATATTCAGATCCCACAGTGGAAGGAAAGAACCAACTCCTAAGAGTCAGCCTCTGACTTCCATGTGTGCACCACGGCACATGCCCACCCTACTTAGTTACACATCCGTCATGCACATTAATAATGAGTATTTTTTAAATATTAAACAAAGTCCTCCAAATATGCATATGCAAATTTCACCAAAAATTTCTTTCCTAGAGGACAATTCCCCACATAGCTCTCTCCCCTCACACAGCCCCCCTCCACAGCTCCCCCCTCACACAACCCCCCCACACCTCCTCCTCTGGCATTTAGGGGTTCAGACTATTCTGATTCCACAGCCCATAATTTCTTAGAGAATTCTGCGTTTTTAGGTTAATAATACAAACTACCTTTTTTCTCTTTTTCTTTTTCTTTTCTTTTCTTTTTTTTTTTTTTTTTTTTTTGTTTCTTGAAACAAGGTTTCTCTGTGTAGCTTTGGAGCTTGTCCTGGAACTCGCTTTGTAGACCAGGCTGGCCTCGAACTCACAGAGATCCACCTGCCTCTGCCTCCCGAGTGCTGGAATTAAAGGTGTGCACCACCACCACCCGACTTTCTTTTCTTTTTCTTGAGACAGGGTCTCACTACATAGCTGTTAATCCCAGAGATGCAAGGAGAAAGATCATTGACTCAGAAGTATAACCAGATCAAAGCAAGCTTTATTCTGTGCACACCAGAGCTGGTCCAGTGGCTGTCTCCCCCTAAAATGGAGTTCAAGAGATCAGCTGGAGAAAATTTCTCAAGCCCCTTTTATAGAGCAAAGCCATGGGATGGGAGATTTTGTAAGCAAGCCTGATTACAGAAGTGAGACCAGGCCTTTAAGGAAACCTTCCTGTAACATTTATTACAGAATAGTCTATGATTACAGGGGTAGGCTGCAGCCCAACTCCAAGAAACATTAAGTTTTACAGTAAACAGAAACCTGACTGAGCTAGAATATCAAAATGGCTCCTGACTGCAAAATGGAGTTGGGCAGGTTTCATAGACTATGTAGTTCTGGCTGTCCTGGAACTCATTCTGTAGACCAGGCTGGCCTTGACTCCTTTCAGATCTGGTCTCTGTCTTGAGGGATTTGTAGGTTTTGTGTCATTTACTGCTGTACTGATGTGAAAATCCATGAAACATGCCTGTGTTCAAAAGAATACTCTAACTGGAAAAGAAGAAGCAGAAATCAGCCGGGCGGTGGTGGCTCACGCCCTTAATCCCAGCACTTGGGAGGCAGAGGCAGGCGGATCTCAGTAAGTTCGAGGCCAGGCTGGTCAACAAAGTGAGTTCAAAGACAGCCAGGGCTACGCAGAGATACCCTGTTGAAGAAGAAGGAGGAGGAGGAGGAGGAGGAGAAGACTCCAGTTGGTGTCAAGTAACCGTGTGAGTTACTTTTGAGGGCTTAATATAAGTGACTGCGTGTTTGTTTGTTTTAAGACTGGCTCTCCTGGGGACTCAGGCGGGCCTAGAACTTGCTATGTAGCCAAGGAAAGGAACTTCCGATCTTCCTGCCTCCGCCACCTCCTGAGTTTTTAACAGGTGTTCACCACCACTTTCACACCAAGCAGTAGCAGAGCTACAAACGAAGTCTTCCCTCGTGCATTCTAAGTGAGCACTCTTCCGACTGAGCTACATCCCCAGGCCCAATTCTCCATTCTCCGTTGGGGAGGGGAGTGTCTTTTGTTTGAGATAATGTTTTGGCTACGCAGTTCAGGCTGGCTTCAAACTCATAACTCTCTGATTCTGTGTACCATTGTGTTCATTATCAATTCATTTTGATCCTGACTCCTTCACCCCTTATCTATAAAGACAATGCTAACTGTCCTGTGGTTTGTTCTTAACTGTCCTAAAACACAGTCAAGATTGAGTTAAACTAAGCTTTTTACTGTCGAAAATGAAATGGAGAGACGGCCTGTCAGGTAAGAACACTGGCTGTTCTTCGAGAGAATCGGGATTTGATTCTCATCATCTACAAGGTGACTTACAACCATCTGTAACTCCAGTTCTAGGGGGTCCAACACCCTCTTTTGACTTTCAAGGGCACCAGGCACATATGTGGTACATAGACATAGAGACAAGCAAAATACTCATACACATAAAAAAAATTTTTTTTTAATGGATAGAGGTGCGGCTTGGTGATAAATCAAGTTGCCTGAACATGTTCTAGCATATGGACTTGGTCCCCAACATTGAAAAAACAGGGAAAAAGAACTAAGAAGACAGAACATCTGTTTGTACCTCGGAGCCTCTCCAAGACAGGGAGAACAAGAGTTTCCAATTTTAGAACAAGGAAGGAAGCTCAGAGAGAAGTTCATACTTGGGGTGAGTATACAATGGCTGTAGGGTTTGCTGATTCTGAAAATAAAAGTAACAGACAAGAGACAAAGAGCAGACAAGGGATGAGATCTAGAGGGTCAGCAAGGGAACAGAAGGCAGAAAACTAGATAGGTGGAAACTTCAGAGGTGAACAATGTAGTTACTGAAACCATGTGACGTCGCCAGCAGATGAGGTCCACAGCAAGCTGGGCTCAGATGGGTGGAAAGGACTAGTTGAAACAGAAGAAGGGTCTATCCTTCACTTTGGCTTTAGAGGGGGAAACAAAAGACACTGCTCAAACTGAGGCATAAAAATAAAATGAAGAAATCAGGCCAGTTACATGTGTGATTCCATCACGTAGGTTGCAGAGGAAGAAGGATCAAGAGTTGGGCATCCTGGTTTACGTCTTTAGAAAAAATAACAACAACTGGGGACTGGAGAGATGGCTCTGTGGGTAAGAACAGTTGCTGCTTAGAGGATCCAGGTTCAATTCCCAGCATCCATACAGAGAATACAACCATCTATAACTCAAGTTAGAGGTGATCCAGTGACCTCTGCCAGCCTCCATGGGAACTAGGCATGCATGTAGTGTGGAAACTTACATGCAGGCAAAACACCCATGCACAAACAATTTTTAATGGAGCTGGAGAGATGGCTCGGCAGCTAAGATTACATACAGGGCATCTGGAGTTTGGTTCCCTACACCCACATCAGGTAACTCAGAATCTACTGTAACTGCAATCTCAGGGAATTCAGTGGCCCCTTCTGAACTCCATGGGCACCTGAACATACATACACTCAGGCTCAGGAACACAAACACACACACACACACACACACAAAACAGTTTTAATTTACAAAGATAGTATCAAATATGCAGATATGGTGGTGTTTTACATGTATATAAATGGAGAGAGGATGAGAAGGAGCGACAGAGAGAATGTGGAAATGAGGCAGGCACACTCCTAAACTTCTCCCCCTATGGTCCTTCCTGTGTCAGATAATGAGAATTCCAATCTTCTAGTCTTGCAGTCTAAAATAAAATATAGCACTATTCTCCTCAACTTCCTTTCCCTCATACTTCAGCAGATTATGTGGGTTTCCCGCTCACAGTTCTCCAAAGCTGGCACACATCTCATACCCCCCACCCTCTCCTATCACCTACAACATTGCAAGGACTCCCCCTGGTTTCTCCTGAAATATTACCTTTAATCTGTCCTGGACACGGCATCATAATTAGTCCCTTAAAAGCCTGTCAGTTCTCCTGAGAGTTGGGGGCATCCTGGCAGACAGGGTGGCAGATGTAGTAGCCGTGAGGTGCCAGGAACGGCACCCACGCACTGTGCCAGCCTAGTTCGTCAAAGGGTGTGTGCTCATCCAGATGAGAGAGGGTCATGTGCCAACTTTGTGTCTGTTGTTCTTGGAAATCATTCCCTTGAGAGCAAGCCTTTGTCGGGCGCTGGAAGGAGGGCCTGGGAAGGTGGCTCAGTGGGTAAATGTTCCTGAGCAAACGTGACAGCCTGAGTTCGATCCCTAACACCAACAAAAAGCCAGATGTGGTCGCTCATGTCTGCAGTCCCAGCACTTTTACCTTGAGACGAGCTGCAGGGAAGATGGGGAAATCATTCAGAAGCAAGGAAACAGCAAGGGAGAGCTAGAAGGAGAGGGCCAACTCATGAAAGTTTTCTTCTGACCTCCATGCGTGTGCCATGGCATACACATAGCACACTTGTGCACACACACACACACACACACACACACACACACACACACACACACACTAAATTGTCAAGGCCTCACCCCTAGCCGAGGAGTCATTGGCAATGGATGGTTTCTTGGAGAAGTAGAATTATTTTTCTGTGGAGGAATGATGACTGGTAGTCATCAGCCTCAGTGGATGACTTACCACACATGCACATATGGGCAGCCACCACTTGAACTTAGTGATTTAAAACAAACAAATAACTAAATACAAAACAAAATGAGAAAAGAAGACATACAACTTGAATGGAAGTGTGTTGGGGGAAGTCATGGGGAGAGTTGGGTGGAGGGAGTGGGGAATGGATATGATCAAGATACGTTGTTTACATGTATGAAACTTTCAAAGAGTAAATAATTAGTATTAAAAATGTGTGTAGGGCTAGGTGTGGAGGAGCATCCCTTTAATCCAAGCACTCAGGAGGTGGAGGCAGAGGGGGTCTCTGTGATTTCAGGGTCAGGCCTGGCCTGCATAGTGAGTTTCAAGACAGCCAGGGTTGCATAAAGAGACAATATCTCAAAACATAAATAAACAAAGAAAGGAAGGAAGGAAGAGAGAGAAAGAGAGAAAAAGAAGGCCGGGCGGTGGTGGCGCACGCCTTTAATCCCAGCACTCGGGAGGCAGAGGCAGGCGGATCTCTGTGAGTTCGAGGCCAGCCTGGTCTCCAAAGCGAGTACCAGGAAAGGCGCAAAGCTACACAGAGAAACCCTGTCTCGAAAAACCAAAAAAAAAAAAAAAAAAAAAAAAAAAAAAAAAAAAAAAAAAAAAAAAAGAGAGAAAAAGAAAGAGAGAGAGAAAGAAGAGAGAAAGAGAGAGGGAGAGAGAGAGGGAGGGAGGGAGGGAGAGAGAGAGAGAGAGAGAGAGAGGTGTAACTAGATGTTGCAGCATATGTCAGTATGTCAGTCAATACTGCTGTCAAGTTATGTACTATTGCAAGCATCCCTCTGATACTTATTTTCTTTAAAACCATGGGGGAAAGATACGGACAATCTGACTCTCTGATTGACAACTGTGGAGTCAAACAGACGATCCTTCTGCCAGCACAAACTTCTCTGAATACTCGGCAGAGCCTTAAGGAAGCTGCACAACAGTTTCTGCTGCCTGCCGTCAGCACACAACTCTGGCTCCTGGAGGGGCAGCCCCAGTCATAACTGTTTGGAGAGTCTGCAGTGGACTGTCTCTCCAACCATTTCCAAACCCAGGTCGATGGACGAACACGTCTCCTGGGGGTCCAGCCAAGAGAATATCGTGATCAGCGCGAAAGGTCACTGCTGTAATTGTTATGAATACTGTTGGGGGTATCCGCCAGCGAAGATGATTGCGACATGGGTTTAAGTCACTAGAAAGCAGTGGCCAGCCTGCAGCTGCACTGGGTGCTCTGGAGCCCCGTGTAGCCCCGAGTCTTTCTCAGGGTGAGCTCTCATGCACAAAGACCGTATCCTAGCCTGACGTATGTCAGTTAACAAGGACATTTAGCCAGAGACGGAACTACAGAAGTGAAAAAGTGAAGCTGGTACATCTAGAGACTCTCGCAGAACTATGGGTTTTGTCTTCATTTTGGCAGGTGGTGCTGTCTGTGTGCTGAGTTTTACGGCCTGAATGGTACTTCCATGAGGGAATCAGTTGTGCTAAGGTCTAGGGGCCTGTCACAAATTACAGTTGATACAGATACAGATATCACATGTTTACAAAAGTTGGTAAGTTTAGAAAAGTAATACTTTTTAACTATTTACGTTGTATATAGCTAAAGTATACAACATGAAAACCTTTTAAAACAAATTTCATGCCAGGTAGTGATGGTGGTGCACACCTTTAATCCCAGCACTTGAGAGGCAGAGGCAGGCATATCTGAGTTCAAGACCAGTCTGGTCTACAGAGTGAGTTCTGGAACAGCCAGGGCCACACAGAGAAACCCTGTCTCAATAAAACTAAAATAAATAAATAAATTTTGTATAAAGATAAATACAAGAAGATATCTTTTTTTTTTTTCGAGACAGGGTTTCCTCTGTGTAGCTTTGCACTTTTCCTGGAGCTCACTTGGTAGCCCAGGCTGGCCTCGAACTCACAGAGATCCGCCTGCCTCTGCCTCCCGAGTGCTGGGATTAAAGGCGTGCGCCACCACCGCCCGGCTATAAGAAGATATCTTTAAAAATATATACCATAAAGTGGTTACTCTAGTGGCAGAAACTACCACACCCATCTTCCTACATAGTAACCCATTCCCCCAGGGAAATAGCAATTATCCACTCACATATCAAAGCTCATGATACAACATACCGCTATTAACTCCAGTCCTCATGTTATGCATTAGATCTTTCACTGCTAGCAAATGTACCTTTAGACTGCACTCAGTGATGGAGCACTTGACCAGCATGCATGAGGTTCAATGCCCAGGTGAGACAAAAGAAACTTTTCAGCTTCTTCATATCTGTCCTGTTTCCACTGGAGAAGCAGAGGATCGTGGGAGACAGAAGGTCCAGTTAAAAGTCACCAGGCTGAGGCACCCGGACCACCCACTTTCCCGTTGCAAACGCTTAATCTGTGTCTTGGGCTCCCTCTTGTGGCTATAGTGGGGAAAAAATCCTCTAAAGTAGGTGTGGCGTGTCCCATCAAACCTCGTCCCTCCCCGCCCGCCCCGCCCACCCCGCCCACCCCGCCCTCCGCCCCAGTCCGTCCTGTAGCCCTCAGGTTCGAACAATACAACTAATGCAAGCGACCCTGCAGTGAGTCAGTCACACACAAAAAGACAGAAAAGTGGGAGAGAGACTTGCCAGGAAGAAGAAAGCTTGAGGTGGATGGAAGAGAGTGGGGTCTTGAAACTGCTAAAGTCGTGTGTGTGTGTGTGTGTGTGTGTGTGTGTGTGTGTGTGTGTGTGTGTGTGTGTGTGTGTGTGTGTGTTCAGTGGATTTTGTAAATGTGGTGATCTGGCAAATACTTTTCCAGTATCCTGGTATCGATCCATCAGTATACAGACAACCCTTTCCTGGATACATTTGTATCCTTGCAGACAGACGGGAGGCAGATAGGTAGCCACAGGAACAATACAGGAGTCCTCCTTACCATAGTGGTGATTCATTGCAGCTCATCAGCCACTGTCAACCATAGAATACTGAATGGAAAATTCCAGAAGTAAACAGACTGTACCTTTTCAATCATGTGCCTCTCTGAGTAGTTTGATGAAGTCTTGCTCAAAGTAATACTCCGTCCAAAACAACGTTAATAATATGTGTTAGGGGGAAAACCCCATTCTCCATCACTTTCATTACAGTGTTTTACAGGTGTCCTGTTTTATTTTTGGTGATGACTGCTAATCCTTGTGCCTGGTTTATAAACTGAGCTTTGTGGTAGGGGTGCAGGCACATAGTATATATATAGAATTCAATACTCTGTGTGGTTCCAGGCATCTGCTGGGTGCCTTGAAATGAATTCTCCACAGATGGCAGGCTGCTGTGAGCTTGTTCACAGCCTTCTTAAACTGATCAGAAAAGATGAGAGAGTCGAGCAGCTTGCACGGGAGATCTAGAGGGCCACAGACCTGCAGTGAGCACAGCGTGCTGGGTCCTGAGGAAAGGGGTAGGAGAGAAGGCACCAGTGTTGACTCCAGATCATGTGGAACTCTTTCAGTCTCTGCAGTTACTCTGAGAGAAGTGGCAAGTAACACAGGCTGCCCCAAGTTGAAGATACTTCCGGCAATGAGTCTTTCACCTAGACTTCCACTGTAAAGCTGAACTACTCAAACAAGAGGTCTGTCTTTCCAGTCATCTCCAAACAGTCCTAGCCAACTTCCTCAGCAACCTCCAGCCCCCTCCCTCTAGATTATCATGGCCAACAGCTCCATAATGAATTGACTCCTGAATGCCTATCTTGTCAGGGGCAGAGGGGTGTCTCATAGGGCTCCTCACCATATGTGGCACAGTGACCTCCGAGTTCTGCAGTGCATACCTCGCAGATCTGTGCATAGTGTTCTTGACATACTCTGTGTGTGTGTGTGTGTGTGTCTTTAGCTTGTGTCTCTTCTGTTATTTCACTGGGTAATAAGATGTCTTAACTCTCTCCTCTCACATGAGGGACAGGATAGCGTTAGAAGCACCCAGAAGAGGAACAGAAGCACAGCAGCTTCAATGTCATTCTTAATAAAGAAAACGAGTTGCTACAAAGGGCCAGGAAACTGTGACGGGGTTTTAGATACCAGACTGCAACTATGTACAGTCACTGAGATCAGATGAGGAACTGCAGCCCAGCTGGCTCTTTGTACCGGGAGCTCCCACAGCCAGCAGAGTAATTACAGATCTACTGGGTGATTACCAGGCAGTCACGGAGTCCAGAGCGATAATAGCAGGGTTCCAAACACAGGCACTAGGCAATAACTGGAGACATGGTGATGATCACAGCTCAGAGACAGAGGATGTCCCTGAAATGTTGAGCCTCAGGATGCCCAGGATAGCCCCACCAGTCACACAGCCTCAGAGGTTCCCTAACATTGAATGATTATTTTTCCCCCCCTTTTTATGTAGTTCTTGGAATTGAACCTAGCTCCTTACATACAGATATCAAGGACTCTGCTTACATACAGATATCAAGGGCTCTGCTTACATACAGATATCAAGGGCTCTGCTACTCGGCCATGTCCCTAACTTCTCCCTGGTGGAGTCTATGCAGGTGTCCTGCTGAGCCATGCCCCTAACCCCTCGCTGGAGGATTCTAGGCAGGGGCTCTATCACTGAGCCACACCCCCAGCCCCTCATGGGGGGATTCTAGGCAGGGGCTCTATCACTGAGCCACACCCCCAGCCCCTCATGGGGGGATTCTAGGCAGGGGCTCTACCACTAAGCCACACCCCAGCCCCTCACTGGGAAATTCTAAGCAGATGTTCTATCACTGAACCATGCCCCCAGCCCCTCACTGGGGGATTCTAGGCAGGGGCTCTACCACTGAGCCACACCCCAGCCCCTCACTGGGGGATTCTAGGCAGGGGCTCTACCACTGAGCCACGCCTTTGGCTCCCCCTCCCCTGCCACATGTCTCTTCCTCACACTCAATCTTTTTGCTTTGTTTTGTTTAACCAGGGCTATCTGTGTGGCCATGGATTTAAAAGTATCCACTGGTTTTATATCTAGAATCCACTTATGTCCAGTATAAAGCTGAATGAACTATTGTTTACTTGTTTGAGGCAGAGTCTCACTCTGTAGTGCAGGCTGGCCTGGAACTATGTGGACCAGGCTGGCCTTGCCTCTTCAGTGTTGGGATACAGTGTGCATATATGTCTAGCTGAATAACTACTGATCCATGCCACAACGTAAATCAACCTAAAAACACTATGCCAGGTGAAAAAGCCAATCATAAAAGACCACACAGAGTCTGTTCATAGGTTACCAGAAAATGTAAATCTCTAGAAATCAAAACAGAATAGTCATTGCTAGGGACTCAAGAGGGGAGTACAAGGGAACTCTGGGGAATTATAGACAATTCTAAATCTAGACTGTGATTATGGTCGAATAACTTCTTAAATACGCTACAAATGGGCCTGGGAGTTTAGCTCAATGGTAAAGCAATAGTTTAATATATCTGAGACCCTGGTTTGATTCTCTGTCTTTGTTCATGACTTAGTTATACACATGCAATGGTAAATTAATTATATAACTCAATAAAGCTGTTGTTTTTTAAAAAAAAAAGTATCCACTGGAGGCTCACCAGTATGTAAACAACCGAAGGCAATGATTCCCATTCCCTCCCTGCAGAATCTGTAGCCGATTGAGATAAGATAGGACATCACAAGCCCCTCCCCCATCTATAACTGACTGACGACAGGCCCAGACGTGTGTGGGGCCCAGCGCAGATGACCACTGCTGCTGTGAGATCCTGATCACAAGGTCATCTAAGGGCTTTCTAAAGCCAAGTCCCCCAAAGCAGAGATGCTGTTGGCATGGCGGCCGTCGTGGTAACTGTGGTTCCTACAACAGGAACAAAGTGGCTTGGGGAGATTGCGCAATGTGAAGTCTCTTCCAGGTGTCAGTAGCTGGATTGGTGACTTTTTTTTAGCAGGCACGAGGGATTTAAAGCAGCCACAACATTCACGCTGATCGCTGAGGAAGCAGCTGTTTGATTGACAGCCCCCATGGTTCCCCAGGGAGTGGCTGTCTACCTCCAGTGAGCTGCCAGAGGCCTGGCCAACAGTGTCATTTACAGACCGGTGGGATGCTGGGCTTGGTACCCAAGAAGATAAATCTGGACTTTCTGATCCAGCCTTTGCAGTTGTCCTTCCTGGGACAGTCACCCATCCTGCTCCCAGGAAGCTGCTGATATATGTAGGCACAAGGAAAATGTCTAGACAGCTGCCAATCACGCAGCTAAATTGCTGGTAGCTGAGGGAAAACATTATGGTAGGCTGGTTGAAAAGATCTGACGTGGAAGTAATTAGTCATCTTCAGTAAACTTTATCTAAGAGAAGTTAACCTCCAACCAGTACCCTGGGGAGGGCTGAGTTCTCCAAATCTGTCTTGATTCCCAGCATTTCTTTTTTTTTTCCTTTCCTCTGAGTGTGCTAGGCCCTGTGTTCAGAAACGATGGGAACGTAAGTCTTTCTAACAGTTCCTGGTGCCGAGGAAAACCGTTTTTCTTTTCTGTTTCTTTGCGGCAGGGGTGATGTTGATCTGAGTGGCCTGTGCAGCCACGTGGGGACATGGGGACATCTAGGCCTGGGATGCTGCCGAGGACCATGTCTGGGTTTGTGGTCCTACTGCAGCCAGAGTCTGTGTTGGTGTTCATGGCCCTAGTTGCCACCAAGGGCCACAAGAATGCCCAGCTTTGGGGCTACTACCTGTGGCCACGTTGGGGTCCGAGGGACCATGCCACTGAGTGACTGTGCTCTCACCTGTGGCCATGGTGTCACCTGTACCCAAGCGACTGCCAGGAGCCACGTCTGGGTCTGTGGCCCTGCTGCAGCCAGGATCTATGTCAATGTCCGTGGCTCCATTCACCACCAAAGGCAGTCCAGATGCGTGGGGTCTGGGCTGACACCTGAGGTCATGTTGGTGCCAGAGGGTCATACTGCCACCAGGACCATGTAGATCAGGGTGGCCAGCAATTACTACCTGGAGCCATCTTGACATCTGGACCCAAGCTGTGGCCCAGGGCCATGTCTAGGTCCATAGCCCTGCTGCAGCCAGGATTTCAGCATCCACATAACTGTTATGCCCAGATCGAGGGGACCCCCAAAAGACCACCACCTCGGAGACCGAATCCCGCATGTAAAAGCAAAGAGCCTTTATTTCAAGTTCCAGAGCTTGGTCCCTCTGTCTGTCTGATGCAGCGGTGAGAGCAGATAGCCCTGAACTCAGGTGGGTCACAGTTTTTAACATAGCAGAGGTTGGGGTGAGGAGATTTCCAGGGCCCAGGACCCTGATTGGCTGACAATTGTCTAGTGGTATCTGTAAAACAAAAAATAGGTGTGTGCTAGACTCCAGGACATCTGGCCACCTTATCTAATGGTTGGAATGTCTGGGATGCCAGGTACTTCCTCATCCCTGGGTAGATCCCTGGGTTTATCAGCTTAAGGCTTTTCCTGGATCTGGGTGTTGCCTGCCAGTAAGCCTGTCACAGAAGCTGTGTCTAGGCCCCTAAGCCTGTCATGGCTGCTGTGTGGTCAAGCCATTTTGGGGCCCCTTCACATGATAAGCTGAGTGTCCTGCATATAGTTGCTAACTCCAGGTCCAAGTGTTCCGATGCCCTGCTCTGGCCTCTGCACACATGCACAGGCACACAGACAGTGTGCACATGTGCCTATGCACTCACACAGACACATCACACACAAATTAAAAACATAAAACTTTAACAGAAAGATTAAAAGGAAGGGAACTTTGTCACTTGTGCCAACAAGGATAAATCCAGAAGACATTATGTTATGTCAAATATGTCAGGCCTCTCTCTGGCTTCCTTTGGGTCATTTTGAGTGAGGGTTGGGTAGGGAGGGAGAGTTTCACTCTGTAGTCCCAGCTGCCCCTGAAATCCTGAGTTCAATCCCCGGGACATACATGGTGGAAGGAGAAAATGTGCCTGTTGACCTTCACATGTATGCTCTGGGACATGTATTCCCTCTATACACACACACACACTAAATAGATAGATAGATAGATAGATAGATAGATAGATAGATAGATAGATAGATAGATAGACAGATAGATAAATGTAATAAATAGCTCTTTGAAGAAACAAGGATTTTGTAAAGGGCTGAGGCTGGCGTGATGGCATGTATCTGTATGTAATCCCAGCATTGGGGAGGTAGAGGCAGAAGGATCAAGAGTTCAAGGTAATCTTTAGCTACATGAGACCTTGTCTAGAGGGGGAAGAGAAATGATTGCAAAGATGTTAGGCAGCTCTTGAAATCTAAATACAGGCCGAGGGATGAGGCTACGAGGACAGACGTGGTGGTTTATGCCTCTAGTCCCAACACTCAGGACGGTGAAGAAGACGGGTTGTCGGGATCTCAGAGGCAGCTGGAGCTACAGCGTGAGACCCTGCCTCACTCAAAATGACTCAAAGGAAGCAAGACAGAGGACACAGAACCAAATGGAATATCCTAGTGTGGAAGATGCTCGTGTTTAGGGCTAGGGGTGTAACTCAGATGTTTGAGTCCTTGCCCAGCAAGCACAAAGCCCTGGGTTTCATCCCAAGCACCACGTACGTAAGTTAGGTGTAGTGATACATACAGGTAATCTCAGCACTACAGAGGTGAAGGCAGGAGGGTCAGAAGTTCAAGGTCAGCCTGAACTCCATGAGATACCGCTTCAAGGTAGGAATGAAAGAATGGAGGGAGAGAGGAAGGGGCCGAGGGAGGAAGGAGGGAGAAAAGGAAGAAAAGGAAGGAGGGGAGAGAAGGAGGTGAGGAAGGGGGAACTGGCAACTAGGAACACCATCGTTCCTTGTACCTCTGCCTTAGCTCCCCTCAGAGAAGTCCCACACAGGACCCTGAGATAGGTGGAGTCCAGAACTGACTCTAAAGAAAACACTCAATATGTAGGAACAGTGGGCAAGCAAGGACTTTGGCTTCTATAAAAGGAGGCAGAGCAAGACTTCCCACTGAGCTCCAGATGGATGGAACCTTCTTTCCAAACAGGAAAAGAACGTCTATGCACAGAACCATGCTCTCTGTCTCTGTGCCCACCAGCCAAGGTGATACCTTAAATAAAAGCTCCTGCTCCTCCTGCCTGCCTGCCCTCACACTTTCTGCCAGGTGCCCAGAGAAGACTTTTTTTTTTAGTAACTAAGAGACTGACAGACTTGTGGGTGAGAAGGTTGAGCTCTTCAACATTTCAATATGCAAATTTTTCAAACATAAAGGTTGAAAGAACTTGCCAGTGACTATCTACTCATAGCCTGCTTGAGTTCTTCCAATAGCAGCTTACCCTGCTTGGTTTTAAAATAGAACGTCTTTTTGAATTCTTTGATAATTTCATACTTGCATACAATGTATTTTGATCGTCCCCACTGTCTCTGCTCCCCTAACTTCTTTCAGATGCATCCTTCACCTCTCCTAACTTCGAGTCCTCTTGTTTTGCTTTTAATAACCTTCAGAGCCCAATTTGCACTGCTCACATACTCGTCTATATAGGGGTATACCCTGGAGCTTGGTGGACTTACTAGGTGTCACCCCCTTGAAGAAAGCTGACTCTCCCTCTCCCAGAAGCCATCAATTGCCAACAGCTCCTCAGCCGGGAAGGGGAGCGGGTGAGCCCCTACACCTCCATGCTGGGTTGTCGGCTGGCTTGACCTTGCTCAGGCATTCACAGCCTCTGTTGAGTTCACGAATACAGCAGTCCTGTTGTGTCCAGAAGAAACCGGTTTGCTCAATCTTCCCTGGCCTCTGGCTCTTAGAATCTTTCTGTCTCCTCTTCCACGAGGATGATCCTTTGGCCTTGGAGAATGAGTGTGATAGAGACATCCCATTTATGGCTGAGCATTCCACACTCACTTATTCTCTGCATTTTAATCAGCTGCAATTTTTCTGCCTTCACTGTCCTCTACTATACAAAAAAACTTCTCTATTGAGGTCTGAGAGTCACACTAATCAATGAGTATAGAGATGGAAACTGAGAGAGCAGTTTGACAGATACTATGCCCATGTCTTAGTTAGGGTTTCTGTTGCTGTGATAAAATACCATGAGCAAAATCAACTTGGGGAAGAAAGTGTTTATTTTAAGTTTACCCTTTCAGGTAACAATCCTTCAATAGAGAAGTCAATGGAAAGGAAGGGAAGTGTAGAGAAATGCCCACTAGCTTGCTCCTTGTGACTCACTCAGCCTGCTTTCTCACACAAATCGGGATTACCTACCCAGGGGTGGCACTGCTTACAGTGATCTGGGCCCTCCCACGTCAATCATTTATCAAGACAATACCCCATAGATCTGCCTATAGGCCGATCCAACAGAGGCATTTTCTTAATTAAGATTCCCTCTTCCCAGCTATGTCTAGGTTTGTGTCAAGTTAACAAAAATCAAATCAGTCCAGTCCAGTTAGCAGAATAATAGTAGCAGGGCCTGAGAGCTCCTCCATCGGTTCCTGGCCAGATTTACAGTACCAGGTGTGAGCTCCCTTCCAAGAATATTGCTGCTCAGTTACGCGTGTGAATGCATGTTTGGATTTCTGTTGGTAAAAGCTGAGCTCTAGAACTCCTGTGTCCTGAGAAGAGATTACAATTTCATTTCTCTGGATATATCTCTTTCATTTAATCATGCAGGTTTGTCGTTTCACTGCTGTTGGTTATTGGTTTTGTTCATGTTTGAGACCAAATAGCAAAACATGAAACTAAGCACTGACTATTTTTACATTTTTATGTAACTTACACTTATTGCACAGTGTGGGTTGGGGCGTGTGAGGGTCAGAGGACAACGTGAGGGAGGCCCTGGGTTTCAAGAGCTGAACTCAGGTTGTCAGCCTTGTCAACAAGCATCCTTACCCACCGAGCCATCTCACTGGCCCACCACTGTTTTTTTTTTTTTTTTTTTTTTTTTTTTTTTTTTTTTTTTTGGTTTTTCGAGACAGGGTTTCTCTGTGTAGCTTTGCACCTTTCCTGGGACTCACTTGGTAGCCCAGGCTGGCCTCGAACTCACAGAGATCCGCCTGGCTCTGCCTCCCGAGTGCTGGGATTAAAGGCGTGCGCCACCACCGCCCAGCTGGCCCACCACTGTTTTTTGTTTTTTTGTTTTTTTGTTTTTTTGTTTTTCGAGACAGGGTTTCTCTGTGTAGCTTTGCGCCTTTCCTGGCTCTCGCTCTGTAGACCAGGCTGGCCTCGAACTCACAGAGATCCGCCTGGCTCTGCCTCCCGAGTGCTGGGATTAAAGGCATGCGCCACCATCACCACTGTTTTAAGGTGGGTAATTTGGTGGGTGTGGTATCTTCATATGTTCCCTAACTTCAAGACAAAGTCATCACCCTGAAAGGAGATCCCATCCCCTTAGATTCCCCGGCCGGCAGCTCTCAAAATCAGCGACCTGCTTCTGTTGGCCATGGATTTTGACATACGTGGACTTGTATGCCCTTCAACTTTGTGAATTTGTATTCTCTCACCCATGATAGCCACCCATGTCCAAGGTATTGATACTTCATCCCATTTTTGGCTGAATAATATTTATTTTTGTGGGATGCTGGGATGGAACCCAAGGTCTCACGCATGCTAGGCAAGTGCACTACCGTTGAGCCACACTGTCGGCACCTCACTGGGGCATTCTAGGCAAGCGATTTATTCCTGAGCTACATCCCTAATCCCCTTTCCTTTTATTTTGAGACAGGGTTTCACTAAATTTCCTAGGCAGATCTTTCGATCACTCCATAGCTCAAGCTACCCTTGACCTTTTATCCCCTCCTGTCTCAATCTTCTGAATAGTTGGGCTGACAGATCTGTACCACTATACTAGGCTAAATAATATTCCATTGCATGGTCATACCACTTTTTGCTTACCCATTTGTACACTGATGGGTTATTTCTAATAATCTTTCCAACTTCCTTGTGGAACCCAGGAGTTACAGGGTTAAGCTGTGGGGCCACACATCCACTCTACTACCCCTTGGATTTGTGTGGTGGTGACCAGATGGCTTCGCATTCACTGAACATCTGTTTTCTCAAATACAGAACGGCAGGAATGACTGTGTCTGACTCACAGGATGGGTGTGAAGGTCAAGAGGGTTGACCTATGGTGAGTGTCCGTGGCACTGGAATGACTGTTAACTCTTTGTGCAGCCAAGTCACAAATGCACTGAGAGGGAGTCAGATTTCAATCCCCACACATGTCCTACATATAGACCTAGTCCCTCCTCCCCTTCTTACTCCTGTTTTTCTTCTTCCTCCTCCTTCTCATCATCATCCTCTTCTTCTTCATCCTTCTTCTTCTTTGTCCCTCCTCCTTTCCTCCTTCCCTACCCCTCCTCTTCCTCTTCCCTCCTCCTTCTTCTCCTTTTTTCTTCTTCTTTTGGAAGTCCCCCCCCTCCGCCAGAAACACCTCAAAGCCATAATAATGGTGACAACAGCTGAAGAAATGATGTCAGAAAGGAGTGAGATACATGATGAAGTGTGCACAATAGTATACCCAGTCACGAAAAAGAAATGAGGACTGATGTGTCTCTGGTCTACTTTGCTTCTCCGTTGCTGTGATAAAATGCTGACCCAAAACCCCTTGGGAAGAAAAGGGTTTATTTGGCTTACAAGCTGAAGTCCATCATGGAGGGAGGGAAACCAGGGCAGGAACTCAGATGGGAACGGGGAGGCAGGAGCTGAAACAGAGACTACGGAGGAACACTTACTGGCTTGCTCTCCGTGGCACGCTCCGTTTGCTTTCATATTGTGACGGTTTGAAAGAAAATGGCTCCCAAAGGGAGAGGCAATATTAGGAGGTGAGGCCTTATCGGAGGAAGTGCGTTGCAGGGGCATAGCCTCCTCGTGGGACCAGGTCCTGAGACAGAGAAGGGGCGCCGGTGCAAGAAAAACTTCTGACCGCCAAGTGGATTGCATTCAAGTGTCTCCAAAAAGCTAGAGCCATCTTTATTTACACGTCAACAGAGTTTTTCTTACCAGGGTTACATAATAAGACCAGTTTTATTATTGGTTCCCATTTTTGACTTTTAAGAAATACATTATATTTTAAGAAATACATCACAATCGTTATGAAAGCCCTAATTGTTCCCCTTTATGCTTCCCCCAGTTACACTTTCCCACCCCCTACATAACCTTATTCTAGACATAAAGTTCAGCACGGTCACGGGATTAACTGAATATCAAGCCGGACACATCCTGCTCTTACAGCACTTATGTCAACTGGAAGCTACTTGTAGTAACAAAGTTAAAAAGTAACAGACATCAGTACAATGCTTTAAGGACAACAATATTCAAACCCAAACAATTCTTTCACGTCTGCCAGATTTGCTTTTCTTCAAGAGGGTCCCGTGTCTCAATCTCTGTAAAAGGCAGACTTAGATAAGGCACTCTCTTCCCATCTCACTGTACCACACTTCTTCCACCAGCATAAGCTCCTGTGTATGGTAGAGATGGATCTTTCCATCCCATATTTTACATTGCATTTTTTCCCATAGAAATATAATAGATCTCATCATTGGTTCTATATGATTGGTTTCCAGGGAACTTAGTCTCAACAGTTGGCACTATGTGTATTCCTAAGGCTGTTTGCCTATTCTGTATATGCATGCCTTACTCTCCCTTCCAGAACTGTGAGTCATGATTAACGTCCCAAGTGTTGTTTTCTCAAATGTCCCTGTCTCTGTTGGGTCAGAAAAGCTTCCAGGATTGGCAGTTGTAGTTAGTAATTCCAGATAAGATATTTGAGAAACCAGAGCTAGTAGGAGCTCATGGACTCTGAACTGACAGCAGGGGAACCTGCATGGGACCGAACTAGGCCCTCTGAATGTGGGTGACAGTTGTGTGGCTTGGGCAGTTTGTGGGGCCCCTAGCAGTGGGACATGAACCCATTCCCTATGGAGGGATACCTTGTTCAGCCTTGATGCTGCAGGGAGGGGGGCTTGGTCCTGCCTCATCTTGATTTTTTTTTTTTTTTTTTTTTTTTGGTTTTTCGAGACAGGGTTTCTCTGTGTAGTTTTGGTGCCTGTCCTGGATCTCACTCTGTAGACCAGGCTGGCCTTGAACACACAGAGATCCGCCTGACTCTGCCTCCCAAGTGCTGGGATTAAAGTCGTGTGCCACCACCAGACTTTGTTGATTCCCAATGGGAGACCTTACCCTCTCTGAAGAGTGGGTGGAGGATGGGGAGGAAGTGAAGAGGGAATTATAGTTGGTATGTAAATGAAAAAAAAACTTTTAAATTTAAGAAAAAGAAAGAAATACCCAGAAGTCATAAAGCAGATTAACAGGGGACAGAAAGGGTAGAGAGTTACTTCTCTGTGGCGCAGAGCATTCTATGGGTCTGGGGGGATGGCTTCTACCACACAATGTGAGAACCTGAGTTCAGATCCCTAGAACCCACATAAGCTGGGCAGGGTAGCATGTGTCTACAATCCCAGGGCTCCCACAGCAGGATAGGAAATGGAAACAAGAGAGTGCTGGAGGCTCATGGGTGAGCTAGCCTGGTGTACACAGCTAGCCTGGTGTACACAGCAGCAAACAAGGCAGAAGGCAAGGACCAACACCTTGTCTTCGGGCCCCCACATGTGTGTGTGAAAGGTGCACTCTCACACTCAAATGCGTGCACGTCAAGCACACACACACACACAATTATAATAATGTGCATGTGGAGATCTAAGGATACGTTTTAGGAGCTTGGTTCTCGGCTTCTACCTTTTTGAGGCAGGGTCCCTCTTGTTTCTGCCATGCTGTGCACTCTGGTCTGTCTGGTTCACAAACTTCCAAGTGATTCCCATAACTCTGCGTCTCAGGATTTCACACGCATCCCACCACAGCATCTGGCTTTTTTTTTACAAGGGTCCCGGGCATCCAACCCAGGCCTTTAGGCTTGCAAGGCAAGTGCTTTTACCCACTGAGTCATCTCTCTGGTCCTGAAAACTACTTAGGAGATGGCAGTGCCAGCGAGAAGCTGATAGACCATCCTATCTCAAAACTGCTGGCTGATACTGAGGGGCCTACTTGCAAATTTCCCCTGATAAAGGGGCTTGGGTGTTTCCATTCCTTCCTCCCCCAAATCAGCTCTGGTGTGGCTTCCTCTCACATTCTGGGCTTCTAACCAATATTTATTTATTTATCTGTTTATTTATTTATTTCCTTCTTTCATTCTTTTTTGTTTCTTTTTTTTTTTTTTAAATGCAAAGTCTCTCTGTGTAGTCCCGGACTGTCCTCAAACTTGACATGTAGACTAGTAGGCTGGTCTTGAACTTACAGACATCGGCCTGCCCCTGCCTCCCAAGGGTTGAGATTAAGGACATGTGCTACCATGCCCAACATAATTTTTCCTATAAAATTACTTCGTGGCCCTCTCCAATGAGCCTGCAAGGGAAATCAACAGAAAGAGTGGATGAGAAAGACAGAATGTGCATTTTAAAATCCAGGAACTGTTAGGTTTTACTGCCTCTCTCCTAGTTGGTGTCAAATCACTCCATGCCTGCACGCCTGTCACGCTATAAATAAAATGATTTAATTTTTATCTCACCTGCTGGAGCTAACGCATCTGCAGCAAGGCCCACACATATTTCCTGCCAAGCTCCATTCAGAATCTTACTGCTGTGCTTGGAATCACCCCAGCAGCTTCTGTTGCCTGGAAATAAACTCTGAACTCCCCACCAGCACGCTTTAGAACACTGCAGAGCTCACCCTGCCTGTTCCCAGGCCCGCGCTTTAGCAGTTCTCTAGCTCACTCCAACCAGCCCTCACCGACATGCCCTCAGAGTCTTCAGCCCTGTACTGGGCCTTTGCATTTGCTCTTACAACGGCCGCACGGCCACTAACTATAGCTTCTTCTCATGCTCCCTGTACCCCCTTTTGTTTCTACCTCAGAGCACCTCTCCTGCAGGCTGGAGAGATGGCTCCGCAGTTAACAGCTCTTGTTGCTCTTTCAGAGGACCTGGGTTCAGTTCCCAGAGGACCTGGGTTCAGTTCCCAGGACATACATTATGTCACACAGTCTGTAATTCCAGTTTCAGGGGATCTGATGCTTGGGTACCGCACACACATGGTGCTCATACATACATATAGGCAAAACACTCATACATATACATCAATTTTTTTAAATTAAAAAAAAAAAACTTTGGGGGCTGGAGAGATGGCTCAGTGCTTAAGAGCACTGGCTGCTCTTCCAGAGGTCCTGAGTTCAATTCCCAGCAACCATACAGTAGCTCACAACCATCTGTAATGAGATCTGGTGCCCTCTTCTGGCCTGCAAAGACACATGCAGACAGAACATTAAGTATAATAAATAAATAAATCTTTAAAAAAAAAAAACTTTTTAAATACTTCCTCTGGTTATTCCAAATAAAATGTCTTCCTCGTTGTGCCCCATCAGACCTCCATATCCACGTTCTGTCATCTTTCTTTCCAATGTGTAGTCACGGGGGAGGATTGTATATTGTCCCCCAACCCATCACCACCACGGCCGGATTAAAGAGTGAGGAGGCACAGTCACTTTTTAATTCTACTTCTGAAATTTATATCATGATACTTACCTGGCAGGGGAGATACCATGATCACAAAGGTGGTTTTCCAGGGTGAGGTTTATCCATTACACTCTGGATGTGCTGGCCCCTGAAGTTTCCCCCAAATTTGGGAAACTTGACTGCATACTTTGTGGTAGTGGGGGACTGTGTTCTCACTCTCCTCCAGAAAATAAATAAATAAATTTACATCATGAATCCTAACCCTGAATGAAATGGCATTTAAAAGTGGTACCTTTTTCAGCGATTGGTTTTAGATGAAGTGATGAGGGTGCTCGCTCTCTCTCTCTCTCGCTCTCGCTCTCGCTCTCTCTCTCTCTCTCTCTCTCTCTCTCTCTCTCTCTCTCTCTCTCTCTCGCTCTCTCTCTCTCCTTCCATTTCTTGCTCTCCTCACTATGTGAGGACATACTAGGATAGCTACATATCTGAAGTCTGAGAGACAACTTTCATAACATTCTAGAATTTCCCCCATCAGATACAGGGCAGCCCTTTGCAGCAGCCCACAGAGAGTGTCAGTCAGGAAAGTTAAATATGGAGGCCCTGTGAGACTCTTTTTTTTTTTTTAATTAAAACTGCTCGTCCATTAGCTCAGGCCTACCACTGACTAGCTCTTACACTTAAACTCAGCCCATTTCTGTTAATCTGTATGTTGCCACATGCTCCACGGCTTTATCTGTGTGTCACTACATGCTGCTCTCTGGATGGCGGGATGGCATCTCCTCACTCAGCCTTCCTCCTCCCATACTCCTCCTTGTCTACTTATCCTGCCTGTACTTCCTGCCTGGCTACTGGCCAATCAGCATTTTATTAAACCAGTGTCCAGAAGCATTATCTCCCTGTGAGACTCTTTACAAAATGGCCAGTCGTGTGCAGACCCAGTGCAGGTAACGGAATCTACTGCAAGCTCGTGATTACATTGGCTGTGTCATATGCAGAAGACAGTAGTAGGTCATGGCCCTTCCCTCCCTATCTTATACCTCTCATGTTCTTTCTGCCTCCTCATCTGTAATGGTCCCTAAGCCCTAGAGCAATGGTTCTCAACCTATGGGTCATGACCCTTTTAGGGATTGAACAACAGTTTCACAGTGGTCACATACCAGATATTCTGCATATTAGATGTTTACATTACTCTTCATAACAATATCAAAATTATAGTTATGAAGTGGCAATAAAAATAATGTTATGGTTGGGTCACCACAACATGAGGAACTGTATTAAAGGATCATAGAATTAGGAAGGTTGAGAACGGTGGCCCAGAGGGAAAGGTATAAAAGTCTTGGTGAAGGATTAACTCAGCTGTCACTTATTTTCAACATCTTGTACAGCCATGAGTTTCTGCATCCACCTCTGCTCACTGCAAAGACAAGTTTCTTTGATTAACTATGTACGGGTATAAATATATCTAGATGGTAGTTTGATGCTAGGTCAACTTAGCTGAAAAACAGTACTAAGTTCCCTCCGAGAGCAAGTGAGTTCCTGACTAGATTCATAGTAGCAAGGATAAATTCCCTCCTGTGAGGCATGCCTCAAATTCAATCAGAGAGTGATTGGTTACCCCAGCAAAAGTCATGCCTCTGTCACACAAAAGGACTGATCTCACCGGGCAGGTTGGTGGTGTAGTTTGTAAATTTCACACCCTCTCTGATGAGTTATTGGCTATTGATAAATTGTATGAGAGAGGGAGCCATTGCTCTGCGTTCTGAACCTACTGGTGAGTTTACCAGGCTCCAGTAGATACTTCTAAGCAGACGATAACACAGACAGCAATGGTTAAACTCTGAGTCTCCAAACAAAACCAGAAGACATGAATGGAAGAAAGGGATCTATATGGAGGAGGGAATTTAACAAGAGCGGCAGAGAGATAAAAGAGGGTGGATGGGAATGAAGGCGATCATGATGTAATACATACATGTATGGAATTGTCAAATAACAAATTTAATTAACTAAAAATAAAACAAAAAAAGAGTAGATTTAGAGGACCATATGGAAACCATGCAGTCTAGAGACTTCTATAACACAAAGAGGAAGGATCCCAAGGAACTCCTGAGAGAAGTGTCTCTCAAATCTCCACATTTGAGGTTGAAACATTCCAAGAGAATTAAGCCGGCTGCCACATCGCAAGGGACCCTGGTTGCAGTTCTGGATAGTACCACTAGATGTCAGTATTCCGTGTGCCCTCTTTGTGTAAGGCCAGAATGGCAATCTTGTAGGCTAAAATCCTGTGAAGGGGTTACTTTTGAGTTCCTAAGGGATGATCTATGCAAGATCTCTATTACTGCAAACCAAATACCTTACAGGAAGTCATCTACAGTTCAGACAGTGAGGTAAACATCTCCCTTCAGAACCAGTGGATTCCTGACCAACAGACCTCGGATATGAATCACATATTTTCAGTCTATATGTTTGTCTATGTTTCAGTCTAAATGGTGTTTGTTTGTGCCTTGACATCTTGAGGTCTTGAAAACTCCGAGTGGGCTAACTATCTTTCTAGACATGACAAACACTCATCTGTTACGATGTCTAATCTTGGTTGTCTACTTGATTGGACTTGGGCTCAACTCAGAGACCCACCTGTCTGAGGCAGGTTCATTTCCTGTGACAGTGATAAAATGTTCTGACAAAAGCAATTTGAGGGAGGGAGGGGTCATTTGGCTCACGCTTCCAGGTTGCAATCCATCATTGTGGGGAAGTTAAGGCAGCGGGAACTTGGAGCAGTCAGTCACGTTACAACCATAGTCAAGAGCAAAGAGCAGTCAACTAATAAATGAACGCTCGTGCTCAGCTCACTTTCTCCATGTTTATACATCCCAGGATCCTCTCTATTCAGGAACCAGTGCCACCCATAGTGGCAGAGCTTTGCATTTAATCAAGACAACCCCTCGATGACATGGCCAGGGTCCAGCCTGATCTAGACAGTCCATTATTGAGATACCTTTCATAGACGATTCTAGATTGTGTCAAGTTGATAATTAAAAATATGCATCCAGGGGTTGGGGATTTAGCTCAGTGGTAGAGCGCTTGCCTAGCAAGCGCAAGGCCCTGGGTTCAGTCCTCAGCTCTGGAAAAAAAAAAAAAAATATATATATATATATATATATATATATATATATATATATATATATATATATGCATCCAGAGTATGTTTCCTAGAAGCATTAGAAGGGGAAGACTCTCACCCAGAGTGGCACATTTTGCTGCTCAGATAAAGAGACCCGAGAGAAAAGCGGGATGGCTTTTGCCTGCCTGCTTAAGCCTTTGCCGGCGAGTGTATCTACACTGTTGTAGCTGCCTCTGCGGCCAGCCATCCTGTGCTGACACCAGAGCCCCGATTGTCCCATCTTCCAGTGCGGACTGCAGGTCAGTGGCCCTCCAGGAATCCTCTAGGCCTTCAACACTACATTAAGACAGCCCAGGCATCCAGCTTTGTGGCCTGAGCAGCTACTGGGCTCTCACCCTCTCTAATGTTCAGACAGCCATTGTTGGACTACCTAGTCCATATTGTGTGAAGCAATCTAATAAAGCCCCTATATAATATCCATTCTTGAGACCCTGTCTCAAAAAAACAAAATGAAAAATAAAAAGCCATTCTGTCAATTCTGTTCCTCTAAGTAAACATGGCTAACATGTCTGTGATTGTGGTTTCCCTATGCAGCCCACACAATCTAGAATCCACCCCCAAACCCATACACACCACCCACCCACACTTCTCTTGGGACCATCATGTTCTGGGTAATTATTCTCTGACCTCAGCACTCCAAGAAAGGTACCAGGCATTAAAGACAACCTGTTCTCAGAGCCACTGAAACTGTTAACATTAACTAATTCTAACCTTGATTTCACAAAACACAATAATGTCTCTTGTTCACCAATTCTCCTTATTCCCAGTGCCTCCTGACCAGCCCTGTGCTTGTCTGTGCATTTTTGAGTAGCACTGCATGCCTCCTTGTCTATAAAAAGCTGCTCTTTCAATGGATTTTCTCTTCTTATCTATTGGTTTCATCATATCTATATTTTAAAACATCTTGATGCCTGAGTGAAAGGAGAGATTAGGATGTGGGTCGCTGATGTTTTGCGAGTGGGAAGGATGCCACTGCGAACATTGGACCAGGCCACCTTTGCAGGGCTCACAGAGGGCTCAATGCAGGATCTTTGTGTGGCAAAGAGACAGCTGCCTACAAATGAGAACAGCCAGAAGGCTGCCTGAGGGAGAGATTGGCCCCAGGGGAGTCATGGTAAGCAAGAGCATGAAGGGGCAGAGCAGGACAGCAAGAGTGAGCGCATCACGCACAAGAATTGGAAGTACCGTGGAGACAGATTCAAGGAGCATCAAAACTCCTCCTAACCAGAGTCCTGACATCATCCAAGTTTTCTTTCTCACTTGGAGATGCTTTCTGCACAGGTGAACCGCTCCTTAGTCACCTGGGATGCTCCTGCAGATGATGAGATGGAGACAGAGCCACCGAGACACATTTCCTTGGCCAAGCCTGAAGATGACACGCAACCTTTGCAACCTTCCAACCCTAGAGACTAGCCACAAGGTCCCGCCTGAAGAAGAGGGACAGCAGGACATAGGTGTGGCACCTGACTGGAATGCTGTTTTCCAGTGATACAGAAAACAAGGAGGGGCTGAGCATGTAACTCAGCTGGTAGAGCGCTCACCTACCATGCACGCAGCCCTGGGTTTGAGCCCCAGTACCACATAAAACTGGGTGTGGTAGTGTACACCTGTAAACCTAGAATTCAGGAGGTGGAGACAAGAGGTTTAGAAGTGCAAGGTCACTCTTTGCTGTATAGCAAGTTTGAGGGAGGCCAGACTGGACTACTTGAAACTGTGTCTCGAAACAGAAGAAAAAGAAGGAAGGAAGGAAGGGAGGATGGAAGGAAGGAAGGAAGGAAGGAGTCTCGTTACCCAAAACAGATCATATGCATGTCATGGCAGATTCAGCAGGACTCCAACTACCCCACAGAATGCCTGTGGTGGTATTTTATTTGTGCTCTAACAAAGCTTGCCTGGGGAAGAGAGGACAAAGCCAGCCACTATATTAAACATAGAGGTCAGGCAATGGTAGCACACGCCTTTTAACCCTAGCATTCAGGAGGCAGAGACTCATCCGGATCTCTGTGAGTTCAAGGCCACACTGGAAACAGAGCCAGGTGTCGGTGGCACAGGCCTTTAATCGCAGCACTAGTCAACCACTAGAGGTGTAGAGATCTGCACAGACAGACAGGAAGTGATAGAGCTGCATGGAAAGAGGAAGTGATGTAGCTGGGCTAAGAGAGGAAGTAAGATGGCAGGGCACAGAAAGGTATATAAGACGTGAGTAGACAGGAAGTAGCTCTCTTGAGCTGAGAATTTCCTAGCAGTAAGAACTTGTGGCTGGCTTTCTGATTCTATTCTGATCTTTCAGCTTTCACTCCAAATATCTGGTTCCGGGTTTTTTGGCTTTATTATTATTATTATTATTATTATTATTATTAAGACCTTTTAAGATTCATGTTACAGGGCTGGAGAGATGGCTCAGTGGTTAAGAGCACTGGCTGCTCTTCCAGAGAACCCAAGTTAAATTCTCAGTACCCACCTGGCAACTTACAGCTGTCTGTAACTCTAGTTGCAGGGAACCTGACACCCATGGCAAAAACACCAATACACATAAAATAAAGTTAAATAAAAATTTTTTTTTATTTAAAAAGATTCATGTTACAGATGCTTTTGTGAATTAAATCTAAGATGCACTCACGGCTTCCAGGGGCTCATGCTATAAAGGCTTATCTCCAGCTGGAGGCGCTGTTTAGGGAGGCCGTGGAATCTTTAGGAGGGGTCTAACAGACAGAAGTAGGTCACTAGACACAGACCCTTCAAGGTTGTACATGACTCCTATTTTCTCTCTGCTTCCTGGTCTACCTGTGGGACAGCCTCTTGCTCCAGCCACCATGAAATGACCTCCACGATGTCTTCTCTGCCATGATGGACTAAAACCCTCCGACACAAAGCCAGAACAAATTGTTCCTCCTTTTAAGTTGTCTCTGCCAGGTATTTTGGTCATGGGGATGCAAAAATAGCTAATGCGGATGATGCTTAGGATGTACACAAAATCCATACAACTCCTTTCTTATTTAAGTGATGACTTCTTGTCTGATACATGTGCCCTCCTGTAAATTAGATGCATTAACACACCAAATCATATACACCCAATGTACAGCTAGCCCATTTCCTTTTTTCTGCTCCTAACTCTGTTACAGATTTTTAGTTTGGGGTGGAGGATAAGTGCATAAAAATATATTCCACCGTGAAAGTGCAAATCCAGGATGAAGCTCCACAAAGTCCATTCCTAATGGCTACTCTAATTTTGTAGAAGTTCACTGAGAAGTAGGGACTTTGGGTGTGGTTCATTTTTATGTGTGATATTTTTCTGTTTGTAAGGTTTTATAACAAAGGTAACAAAATGTAAAGAGCATAGTAACCCAAATGACTTAGTCAAGGTTACGATTGCTGTGATGAAACACCATGACCAAAGAAACTTGGGGAAGAAAGGGGGTTTGGGCTTACTCTTCGACATCTCTGTTCATTATCGAAGGAATTCAGGACAGGAACTCAAGAAGGACAGGAACCTGGAAGCAGGAGCTGACACAGAGGCCATGGAGGGGTGCTGCTTACCAGCTTGCTCCCTGTGACTTACTCACTCTGCTTTCTTATAGAACTCAGGACCACCAGCACAGGGATGGCACCACTCACAATGGACTGGAGCCCCCCTTATCAATCACTAATTAAGAAAATGACCTACATCTGTAGGCTTGCTTACATCCCCATCTATAGAGGCATTTTCTTTTTTTTAAAGATTTATTTATTATGTATACAGTGTTCTGCCTGCATGTACACCTCATTACAGATGGTTGTGAGCCACCTTGTGGGTGCTGGGAATTGAACTCAGGACCTCAAGAAGAACAGCCAGTGCTCTTAACCTCTGAGTCATCTCTCCAGCCACCGAGGCATGTTCTTAGTTGAGGTTCCCTCCTCTCAGATGACTTTAGCTCATGTCAAGTGAACATAAAATGTCAAGTGAACAACACCAAGTAAATCCAAGTCTCATGCGACTTTCTTTCTTCCTTCCATCTTTTCTTTCTTTTTTTCTTTCTGACAGTCTCCTGTAGCCCGGATTGGCCTTGAACTGACTATGTACCCAAGAATGACCTTGAATTTCTGATCCTCTTGCTTCTGCCTCCCAAGTGCTGACATTACAGGCATACACCAACATGCCCAATTATGAGATGCTAGGTGTTGAATGCAAGGCCTGGTATATGCTAGGCTAGTACTAACGCCCAGTCATGTAAATTTGGAAGTTTTGTATACAAGTGTTTTGCCTGCTTGTACATACATATGCTACATACATACCTTGCCCTCAAGGGTCAGAAGAGGGCTTCAGATTACCTGGGATTGGAGTTACAGAAGGCTGCAAGCTACCATGGGGGAGCTGGGAATTGAACCCAGATCCTTTGCAAGAGCTAAAAGTGCTCCTAACCACAGAACCATCTCTCCAGTCTGTACATTATTTATTTTTTGGTTTTTTGAGACAGGGTTCCTCTGTGTAGCTTTGTGCCTTTCCTGGAACTCACTTGGTAGCCCAGGCTGGCCTCGAACTCACAGAGATCTGCCTGGCTCTGCCTCCCAAGTGCTGGGATTAAAGGTGTGCGCCACCACTGCCCAGATGTACATTATTTTATTAAAATGTATTACATCATTTTCCCCTGGATTTCCTTGCTCCATCCAAGTCTCCTCCCTCTAACTGAATTTTTTTATTTATTTATTTATTTATTTATTTATTTATTTATTTATTTATTTATTTATTTTGGTTTTTCGAGACAGGGTTTCTCTGTGTAGCTTTGTGCCTTTCCTGGAACTTGCTCTGGAACCCAGGCTGATCTCGAACTCACAGAGATCCTCCTGCCTCTGCCTCCCAGTGTTGGGATTAAAGGTGTGCGCCACCACCACCACCACCACCACCACCACCACCACCACCACCACCACCACCCGGCTGAAAGATTTTTATTTTATCCCTTCCCTATGAGAGGGGTGGGGGTTGGGTGTGTATGCTAATGCCTTAAAGACCAGAAGAAGTGTTGGACCCCTTGAATCTGGAGTTACAGGTGAGTGTGAGACATCTGGTATGGGTGCTAGGAACTGAACTCAGGTCCCGTGGAAGAAGCAGCCAGGCTTTTTTATTCCTGAACTTTCTCTCTAGGCTTTATTTATTTTTATATTTTGCGGTGATATATTGTGTACCCCAATAAACTTGCCTGAGAATCAGAGGACAGAGCCAGCCACTAGATTAAACATAGAGGTCAGGCAAGTGGTGGCACAATATCTTTAATCCTATCACTCAGGAGGCAGAGATTCATCTGGATCTGTGAGTTCAAGGTCGCACTGGGCTACAAGAGATTGATCCAGTATAGGAAAGAAACAGCCAGGCAGTGGTGAACACACCTTTATTCCCAGCACTTCAGATCTCATGCCTTTGCTTGGGAAGCACACATACTTTTAATCCCAGGACGTAATACGGCAGGGCAGAGAAAGGTATGTAAGGCATGAAAAAAACAGGAACTCTCCTTAGGTTGAGGATTTTGTTAAAGGTAAGAACTAGTGGCTGGCTGCTCTGCTTCTCTGATCTTTCAGCTTTCACCCTGATATCTGGCTCTGAGTTTTTTTTTTTTTATTAAAAGACTGTCTAAGATTCCAACAACAATATTCATTTGTTATGTATATACAGGTATACACATGCCCTAACATGTATGTGGAGGTCAGAAGATAATGTGTGGAAGTCTGTGAAAGGAACTCCCAAGGGCAAGGAGATTTATTTGCCCCAGAGGGACAGAGAGCAGGAAATAAGAAACAAAGACAGGTGATAGAGGACCAAGGAACAGGAGAAGGGAATAAGGGATATTTGTCCCCCAGGGACAAAGGACTGCCTCTGCATAGAGAGGAGACAGGCATGGCCCATAGGCAAATGGTGGTTTATAAAGGTAAAAGGGGAAACCTCGCGTTAGAATGAGGTGCTTAATTAGGCATGTTGATTGGGGTAGCCAAAAGGGGGCTTTTGATTGCTGGACTTCAATACTTTAATAGCTGGACGTTGGTAGTCAGCCTCAGGAGGAGGAAGTGTCCAAATAAGGGAATAGCCCTTGGTGGCTAGCTTTAGGAGTGTAATCTAAAGGCTTTTAGCAAGGCGGAGGGAATGGGGGAGAAGGGCAAGGCCTGCCAGAGCCATGCTCGCCATGCTGGAGCTGGCCAGAGTCCCTTCAGTCTGTTCTCTCCTTAAACCATGTGGGTCCCAAGGATGGAGCTCAGGTCCTCAGGCTTGGCGGCAAGCACTTTTACCCAATGAGCCGTGTCACTGGTCCCTAATCTCTTTTTATAAGGACTCCACTTGTGATAGGAGTCCATTCTTGAGACCTCATTTTACTTCAGTCCTCTCCTTGAAGACACAACCGCATCTGAGAAACTGAGGCCTAGGGTTTCAATAAGGAATTTGGGAACACACATCATCCAGAACACGCGTTTACTGGGTGTGGATTACCTCTGACCTCTGGTCCCCATAATGTGTGTCCTCCTTGTGCCTGGAGCAATGCAGGCCTCTTGATCGGCCTCAGAGTCACTTGGCTGTTAAGCTCCACACTGAAATACTCCCCCTGTGGGGAAGTAGGAGGCTCATGAAAACCACAAGAAACTTACAAGAAGGACTTACGGGGTCTCCCTCGGAGGTTCTTGTAGAGATCAGCAACTGATGGAGGAGAGGAAGCTGGTCAGTGGAACTGTCTGGAAGATATCCAGGCATCTTCAGGGATGCCAGTTTTATGAGGCATCCATCACCCATGCCGGGATGGGCTTTGCAGTGGCACAGCTGCCCAAGTCTCCCATGCTCCTGTGAGTAGCCCCTGTAAGTTCGCTGGTTCACCAGGCTGATTTGGATGGAACCGTTCCTCCTGCCCGTCTCTACCCGCCCTCTCCTGGGTGGATAGAAAGAGACTCCGGGGTGAAGTAATGCAACGGGGCTGCTTTCCTGATGGTCTTTGAATGGAAGACATCAAAATGACGTGAGCAGAAGATGAAGGTGGGGAAGAGGAAGAAGAGACAAGAAGACTCCCAGGAGTCCACAGGGATGACCCCAGCTAAGACTCCTGGCAATGGTGGAGAAGGTACCTGAACTAATCATCTACTGTGATCAGATCGGTGACCACCCTAATTGTCATCAGAGAGCCTTTGCCCAGTAACTAATGGAAGCAGATGCAGAGATCCACCGCCAAGCACTGGGCAGAGGAGCTCCGGAAATCCTCCTGAGGATAGGGAGGAGGGATTGTGTGAGCCAAGCGGGCCAAGGTCATGACGGAGAAGCCCACGGAGACAGCTGGCCTGAGCTCCGAGGGAGCGCATGGACTCTAGGCTGGCAGTTGGGGAGCCTGCATGGGATGACAGAGGCCTTCTGCATGTGTGTGTGGCAGTTGTGTGGTTTGGTCTGTTTGTAAGGCTCTAGCAGTTGGATCGGGACCTGTCCCTGGCACTTGGCTGGCTTTGGGGAACCTGTTCCTCATGCTGGATTACCTCGCTCAGCCTTTATGCAGGGGGAGGAGCTAGGTCCTACCTCAAATTGACTGCTAAGCTAGCTAAGCTAAGTTCAAGTCCATGGGAGGCCTGCCCCTATCTGAATGGAGATGGAGGAGGAGTGGATCCAGAGGGGCGTAGATGGGAGTTGGGGAGAGGGAAGGGGAGGAAAGGAAGGAGGGGGAACTCTGGTCGGTATGTAAAATAAATGAAAAAAAAAGTTAATAAAATAAAAAAGAGAGACCGGAGCTGCACCTGTGTTAAAGATTAAGGCCAAAGGACATAACTTGGAGAGTGTGAATTAAAAGGCTGCAAACCAGAACTCCAGAGCCCAATTATCTTGGGTTATTTTTATTCCCTTTGAAAGCAATCCGCCGGCTAGGCTAGCCACCCCCGTGTCTGACCTAACACCCTGTGACTATCAAAACCTTTAAATATTATTGTCAGAACTGAATTGAACTGTTGGACATCCAGCTGGTATCAGAACTAGGATCCCAGGTGGAGGAAATAAATTATTGAACGGTTTCATGTAGCAATGTGGGAAATGAGACCTGCCTGGATATTAAAAGATATGATGAAAAGAAAGCCCTTAAAATTTATTCTTAGCATACCACCAGCTTCCACCAACCCAAAAGCTAAGAATAGCATCATATAGCAACTGGAACCTATAGCAAGGATTTCCCCCACTTTGCCATAACCCATTTACCTGTGGCTCCCAACAATGTCTTTTGGCAAATATTTGATTTATGACTTTTTTTTCTGTAACTAACAAAATCTCATGGAACTATTTTCACAGCAGAGTATGGCTTTTTTTTGGGGGGGGGGACCTGAATCTGTGTTCCTGGATCATGCCTACTCATATATGGTTCCTTAATAAGCTATCACTTCTTCCCTTTGGGGTAAGGAGTGTGTTTCGGAGGTAAGGGTTGTGGTTTTTACCTTAACATCAACAGTAGTGGGCACTAAGGAAAGCAGCCATTCTTGAAAGACTGGTCAAAAGGGAAAAGGGCTCCCCAAGAGCTTCCATTGACAAAGATTCCAGCTACTTTCCTGGCTAGACGTCGGGGAGAACTGTGGTGATAAGACCAGAGGACATAGCCAGCCACTAGATTAAAAATAGAGGCCAGGCAGTGAGTGGTGGCATATGCCTTTAATCCTAGCACTTGGGAGACAGAGATTCATCTGGATCTCTGTGAGTTCAAAGCCACCCTAGACTATACAAGATTACTCCAGTCTAACAGAGAAACAGAGCCAGGCAGTGGTAGCATACACCTTTAATGCCAGCACTTGGGAGTCACATGCCTCTAATCCCAGCACTAGGAAGGTTGAGACGGGAAGTGAAATGGCTGGGCAAAGGAAGGAATATAAGGCATGAAGAGACAGGAGCTGGAGGCCCTTTTGGCCGAGGACTCAGAGGCGTTCAGTCTGAGGATTCTTGGAGACAGGACCTCACCTCTCTTTTAGCCTGAGGATTTGGTCGTGGTGAGAAGTTTCTCTACGGCTTGTTCATTTGTTCCTCTGATCTTCCAGCATTTACCCAATATCTGGCTCTGGGTTTTCATTATAAGACCAATTAGGATTCATGCTACAGAGAACAGCCAGAGGGAAACAAAGCCAGTGAGAGCACTCCATCGTCCTCTACTTGACCCCAGAAATTGGAGCAGGGGAGAAAGGGAGAGAATAAGGAGAGAGGACCGGCCGGTCTGTGCTCTGCTCCCGTCCTTTGTCCTGTGGGGGTCTCAGCTCAGGCCTCCACCAGTTTAAGAGAAGCAACTTCTGAGCTGATCAACAGCCATTTTAGCATTATGTTAGTCTGGATGATAGGGCTCCTAGAATTCCAACCACTGGACAACCCCAAAATGACACTAAAATATTGAAGGCATTCTCCAGATTATGGCCAAGAAACAAAAAAAAAAAAAAATGGGCTGCAGCTGGTTACATCTGTTGAATTACAGCACTTAAGAGGCAGGGGCAAGCAGAGCTCTGTGAGTTCAAGAACAGCCTGGTCTACATAGCAAGTTCCAGGTCAGCCAGGTCTCAAAGTGAGTGTGTGTGGAGGTGGGATGTAGAGAGACGGCTCAGAGGTTAAAAGCACTGACTGCTCTTCCAGAGAACCTAGGTTCAGTTCCCAGAGCACACATGGTGGTTCACAACTATCTGTAACTCCACTTCCAGGGAACCTGACACCCTCATCTAGCTCCTGAGGGCCCTAGGTACACAGACAGGCAAACCAATCAAACACATAAAACAATAATAAAATAATTTAAAATAAAACAAAAGTAGAGGGCTCCAAGAAACATGAAGACACATGAGAAAAATAAAGGTGTTTTGTGCTTATTCACGGAGCCCTGGCTTCATTGTTGAAGATGTTTGTAACATACATGCATATGTTTATTTATTTATTTAAGTTAACTGGTGGCAAGTGCCTTATAAGCTGAGCCTTTGCACTGGCCCCCAGACCTCAGACCTCATATTTAAAACTCTTCTATTGTGTTTTTTTTGTTTTTTTAAATTCAGGTTGCTTTTTAAGTAATATTTTACTTTTAGAATTTCCGATGCAAGGCAAGTTGCCAAGGACTGAGTTCCTGTACTTCTTTCCCAGATCCCCTCCTGTTATCAACTCACATTCCTAAGATACTTTGTCCCAGCTAAGGAGCCACATGGTCACATTGTTGCTAACTGTAGTTCACACTGTACTCCGATTCCCTTTGCTTTGACTTAATGTCACCCTTCTGACCCAGGATCCTGTTACATTTGTCCCTCCTATCTCCTTAAGCCCTTCTTGGCCTTGGGAGTTTCTCAGGCTTTTTTTGCTTTCACTAACCTTGACAACTTGGAGAACTCTGGTTAAGGATTTTTGTAAAATGTTCTTCATTCAGTTGGAAGTGTGTGTGTGTGTGTGTGTGTGTGTGTGTGTGTGTGTGTGTGTGTGTGTGTATGAATGTCTGTATACATGTTCACATATGTGAGGGTTCTTGTGCATGAATGTGCACATACATGTCGGGGGTCAGGGTTGACAACAGTTATCTTCCTCTATCTCTCTTCACTTTGTTGAGGCAGGGTCTTTCACTTCATGCAGACTTTGAAGACTTTGTTAGCCACCTATTCCCAGAGATCCCCTGTCTCTGCCTCCCAAGACCTGATATTAGAGATGGACCACCATTCTTCCATAGCTTACCAGAGACATATTCCCCCCAAGGCTAAGCACCACCCCCAAACAGCGCCACCAACTGGAAACTCAGTATTCAAGTGCCCAAGACTATGAATGATATTTATCATTTAAATAACCACAGACATGGAGCCGCTCTCTTAATCACTGGTGACATTGACCTGGGTCACTGGTTGAGGAAGCACTTGTCAAGTTTTCAACTTTAAAGTTATTTCTTTTCGTTTCTTCTTTCCAAAACTGTATACTTTAGAGAGGAGTCAATAAGTTCAGCCCATTCTTTGGGGCTGGGGACTTTGTGTTGTCCATCTAGTCTTTGAATGGAGGCTTGTTATGGTGTATGGTCAGCTTGTCAGGGGCCACATCATTAAAGAAAATGGACTCTCCTTCTCTTAGCAGCCATGAAATGTCAATAGCTCCTCAATGAGTGGTAGCAACATTCCCTCCTCCACACTGGGATTTTGTCTGGCTGGAGCTCTAACAGGTTTCATTCATGATGTCACAATCTCCATGAATTCATAAGTTCATCTGCCATATTGTGTCTGGGGAACAACATTTACTTAAGTTATTCACCACATCTGGCTCTTAACAATATTCCTGCCTCTTCTGAAAAGAACCCTGAGCCTTTGAAGGAGGGGTGTGATATGAATATCCACAGTATTTTGCTCTCTGCACAATGACCAGTTGAGGGTTTCTATGTTAATTGCTATCTACTGCAAGAAGAAGCTTCTCTGATGAGAGATGAGAGGTTCTCTGATCTACGAGTATGGTAATAAATCATTCTGTTAATATTATGTCCATTTGGCAGAACATTATTGGATTCTCCTTTGGGGCCTGTGATTCTTGACCCCTTTAATAGTGCTAGGTATGGGTGACATGTCATCCGCTGTGGATAGACATGCAAGCTATTTCCAGCCCTGGATTATTATATATATATATATATATATATATATATATATATATATATATATATATATATATATAGCTTTAGACACTCTTTCATAGTTCTTATGGTAGATGGATGTCCTCATTTTTCCTGAATAAATAAATATGTAAGAGTAGACTTGCCAGGTCCAGGTGTAGGAGTTCTGAAAAGAAACACAAATGACATGGATGAGTGGTGGATGGATAGGTAAGTAGATAGACACAGAAATAGGTAGAGAGACAGACCCCATTTCTGGTACCAAGTTCTGTATTAGTTACATTTGTTGTTGTGATAAAAGGCCATGTCCAAGGCAACTTACAGAAGGAAAAAGTTGTTTGAGCTTGGAATTCTAGAGGGAGAAACTGTAATGCTGCAGGGGGCGGGGGATGCACAGCAGCAGGAGGCTGGGGCAGGAAGCTGAGGGACTACATTTCAACTGCAAGCCTGAAACGGAGACAGCAAACTGAAAGTTTCATGAGGCTAAAACTCTCAACATCTGGCCCCTGTGATATACTTCCTCCAACAAGGCACCACCTCCTAAAGGTTCCAGAACCTCCCCAAAACAGTACCACTAACTGGGACCAAGTGTTCCAGACCATGAACCTATGAGGAGACATTGCTCAAAGCACCCACACAGATACGATAGATAGATAGATAGATAGATAGATAGATAGATAGATAGATACATACATACATACATACATACATACATACATACATACCTACTTACATACTTACATACATATATAGATAAATACATAGATACAAAAATAGATTGAAGGAAATTTATTATGAGAATTGACTCAAACAGCCACAAACACAAGTGAGAAGTCCCACAATTTGATGTCCTCTCTGGAGACCCAGGGAAGCCAGAGGTTGATTTCACCTTGAGTCTGAAGGCCAGAGAATCAGGTACTTAAGTGTTCTACAGCAGGAGAAGAGGATGTTACAGGTGTGGAAGAGAATGCGAACTTACTCTGTCCTAACCCTCAATAGATTTGGGGGTACACAAATCTTACATCTATGTGATGGGTTAAAAATCTAATCTCCAACAACTGCTCTCAGACACACCTAACGTGAATAAAGAAGTAAGGTTGTGCCCAGCAATGTGTGTATCCCCCCAACCCAGTCAAGTTAGCACATAGAATTAACCACTCTGCCATCTGGACTCACACCAGGTAGCTCAGCTGTGAGGCCTGGTCCCAAGCTGTCAGTCATTTGAGTCTGGGCTTGAAGGTCACCCATACGCAGGAAGAGCCATTTCCCCAGTGTCTTCCGTATCCATAGGCAACCATTCCTTTCCACCACACATTCAAATACAGTGTTTATTTAAATGGTTATTAGTGTTTATTCATTGTACACAGCAATGGGTTTCACAATATTTTAATTCATAAATATATACATACATATACAATTATGATCTAGGTCCCCATATGACAGAAAAGATGCAATAATTGTCCTTGTAAGTCTGGCTTATTTCACTTAAAAAGATGATCTCCAGTTCCATATAATTTCTTGCAAATAATAACTTATTCTTCTTTACAGCTTTATAAGACTCTCTTGTGCACACAGACGACATCTTCTTTATCCACTCATCTGCTGATGGACACCCAGGCTGATTCTGTCACTTGACAACTATACATAGTGCTGCACTAAACACAGATGTGTAGGTATCTCTGTGGTACACTGACTTAAATCCCCCCCCTTTTTTTTTTCGAGACAGGGTTTCTCTGTGTAGCTTTGCGCCTTTCCTGGAATTCACTCTGTAGCCCAGGCTGGCCTCGAACTCACAGAGATCCACCTGCCTCTGCCTTCCGAGTGCTGGGATTAAAGGCGTGCACCACCACCGCCCAGCAAATTTTTCCCTTTTCCTAAAGTTACACACTATACTTACAGTCGGTTTCTTCTTTGCCTTACCTATTACATGAACTTGAGTAGCTACTATCCATATGAGACTGTGTCATTTGCTTTAGGACACAGAGCAGTGCCTGAACGCATAGGCAGGCACCCTGTTCTGTGTATGAGGCATGTAAGAAAATGAATCCTAGTTGATTCTATTTAGTGAGGACCCACTATGTGCCAGAAACAGGATGCAGAACTTTGTGATATCTTCAGGAACCTGGTTAGCCAGCAAGGCTCCTAGAGTCTAGGTTGAGTTTCTCAGCCGAGACCTGCTCTCACCTTCTGTCAGGAAGGGCTGGGCAGGAGGGCTCCCTGGAGGAGGCACATGACGACCTCTCCCGGGCTTCTCTCCCACTTCTCTGGCTCAGCATTACCATGCCCCCCCCCCCTTCCTCTGCTTGCCCCTTGCATGCCAGTGAGGCACAGCGTCTGGCTAGACCAGAGCTTGCAGACCAGCCAGCACCAACCCACAGACAGGTTTTATTTGGCCCACACAGTCATTTTTTTTTATTTGAATTCATTTTAACATTTAAAAGCTGAGGGATTTTTGCTTTAAAAATATCCAGATTTCTGTCTTCGTTTGGAAATTTGGAACATCTGGTGAGGCTGGGTCCCTCTTCCCATATGGCCAGCATTGGCTGAAACTAAATGGCACTGACCACGTGGTCAAAGCCAGCTTCTCTACACCCAGCCTGAATTAACTAACGCCTGTGGAACCCGAGGTCATTTGGGAATGGTGTCCCCATCTGGGGACTCTAGAATGTCACATGGAGCATCTGGGAATAATCTCTCCATATCTCTTCCTGATGAAACAGACAGGGTACAATGCTAGGTGGAAGTCAGGCCAACAGACCTGTATCAGAAGGTACCACAAAACTCTGATCTAGCCGGGCAGTGGTAGCGCACGCCTTTAATCCCAGCACTGGGAGGCAGAGCCGGGCAGATCTCTGTGAGTTCAAGGCCAGCCTGGGCTACCAAGTGAGTTCCAGGAAAGGTGCAAAGCTACACAGAGAAACCCTGTCTCGAAAAAACAAAACAAAAACCACTCTGATATAATAGGACAGGTGTCTCGAGTTGAATCAATACAGGATAAAGCAATTCCCCAAAGAGGCTGCCTTCTGGGACCAAACCACACACTCAAGAGGCAGAGAGACGGAGGCAAATGGCAAATGGAGGAGAGAGGCAGAGAGAGAAGCAATTCTCTCTCTCTCTCTCTCTCTCTCTCTCTCTCTCTCTCTCTCTCTCTCTCTCTCTCTCTCTCTCTCTCTCTCTCCTCTCCCCTATTGCTACCCCTTTCCTACCAACTGGACCAAAATGTAGGGATGGGATGGGTGGATTACCTTTCACTCCCTCCATCTCATCCCCCTGACCAGAAAGAAACATTACTGGGTATTTCAGGGGCAAAGACTAGCCCTTCTCCACACCAAGAGGTACCCTTGAGTAGCACCCTGGGAATGTTAGTTCTAGGTCACACAGTGAAGGCCTGGGTGATGATGTCATGGTGGTCAGGTCCCCTCCAGGTTCTCTATATCCCCTTCCTCGTCTATCTGTGTGACTTTAGTGACTTCCTATGAGACCCAAACAAGTATTTTCTCTAGAAGATACCTTGTAAAACTTTAAAGTGAATGGCAAGGGGTGAGGGTCACTGTATAGACTGAAACAGTTTGGAGGAAGTTTCAAAGACCTGGGAAGCCACCTAATACAGGTGGGATGAGTTCCTCTACGGATAACAGGAGTCCTTACAATTAGTCTTTACAGCATATGCAGGTCTTTAAAAACATTCTGGAAGGGTCTGTCCACACAGGAAGGCTTCTGTCTAAAGACGGTTCGTATACAGATTAGGACATAGTGGGAGGCGGGGGGGGGGGGAGGAGAGGACTTTTATCCAAGCACAAGCCCTTTTTACAACAGAGAATGTCTTTAGAAAAGTGAGGAATTTTCATTGGCGCGCCTGGCTATTACCTACAAAATGCTGCTCAAATACTAATGACCTTTACACCAAGGTGAAGGTTTTACGTAAGGATAAAGAGCTTGTGTGCTTCAAAGAGAAATCACAGTATCCTGGCTCTTGCACGTACGGGGACAACGAAGGCTAATCGATTTTGTTCTCAGCACAGCTCAGCCCCTGGATACCACTGACTTGAGCAAAGACCCTGCACCTGCTCAGGCAGCAGGTGGGAGCCCGGGAGAGGGCGGAGCAACGGGGCCCACTGCTCACGCCGCATTGCCTCCGGTGGCCGCCAGGGGCAGCACCGAGGCACCTGCCGCACCTCCCCCTCCCCAATCTCCACCCCCCGCCCTCCGGGCTCCTGCTCCCGGGAGCCCCGCAAACCCCGCTCCGCCCGCGCCCCGCACAGCACCGAGGCTCCCAGCCCGGTCCGCCCAGCTGCCCCATCCCGGGGCCATGGGGGCACCCCCGGGCTACCGACCCTCTGCCTGGGTGCATCTCCTCCACCAGCTGCCCCGCGCCGACTTCCAGCTCCGACCGGTGCCCAGCGGTTTTGCGCCCCGCGACCAAGAGTACCAGCAGGTGGGATGGCAAACAGGGGCCAGGTCCCCGGGGAGCAGGAGGCTGGGTCACAGTTCCTGCGTCTTGGGGACTGGAGACCCGGCCTGCGTTTGGGGGTACAAGAGCAAGATTAGCGGTAGAGAGCTCATACCTTAAGGTTCCTCCCTGGGACGTGCGCTGGGGATGCAGACCCCTCTCTCCAGAAATAAGAGGAAGCCAGGAGCCTGGACCCCCAAGAGTCCTAAATGGGAGGAGATGAGGCCCCAGCATTTGGGTTCCTGAGACCTGCCTTGGAAGCCAGTCTCCAGGGTCATCTAAGGAAAGATCTGCTCCTGAGGTTCTAGGCGAGAAGGACCCCGCCCCCACAGGATCCCAGCTAGTAAATATGTCCCAGATAAGGGGGTACCCAAGAGAGAGGACCGAGAGCGGGAAGGCTGGGGCGGCAGCTGAGGTCTGGGACAGGGATTGATATCCTCAAATAGGGATGAGAGATTTTAGGGCTAGGGCTGGGGAATGAGGTGAGGTGAGATAAGGATTCAGGGTGCTTTCGGCCTGTCCCAGGACAGAAGACGCTGTCAGGGCGCCAGAGAGGATCGGGTGGAGATGAGGTTAGGTTTGGGGCCACTGAAGACGACAGGCCTGGGTCCCAGGAGGGTGAGGCTGGTGGTGGAACCTCACAGAAGCTGGGTCCCCAGGGAAAGGGGCCCAGCTGTAGCTCTGGGTTGGGGGGTGGCTGTCCCCTGACCCAGTTTAATTCAAGTCCTTGACTTTGAGATTAATGAGAAAAGCTTGGCTGAGCTGGGGGCCTTCGGGGGAGGGCGGGGGCTGGGAGTCAGCCCCCGCCCTCCCCCCAAGTCTGAACCTCTGCGGCTGTTCAGGGTGGCTTCTGGGAAAGGGGCACAGGGTTGGGAGAGCTTCGAGGGAGGGGGGTGTTCCCAGAAAAGCAGCAAGGGGGAACGTGTGCTGTGTGCTTGCTATTTGGGTCATGGCTGGCACAGCCTGAGCGGCTCCTCCCTGCCTACTCCACCCGCCCCCTCTCCCCTCCAAACGGGGACCGCCATCCCCTCGCCCACAGCCACTTACACAATCACAGCCTCCAGCCGGTGGGTCCACCCACTCCCAAACAGACTCACGGGGCTTATGGCTCTGGAGAGCTCCTCAGCCACGAGGATTCCCCCGTGGGCCCCCAGCACCACCACAGACGCTTAGAACAGTTTGCTCAACCTGATCCTCAGCAGTCAGAGTCAACGCTGGGGCACACACAGTCCCATCACGGGGACATTCTTCTTCGTAGAAATGACACACTACGAGGGACTCTGGGACAGGACCTTCAGGATCTCATGCCCAGTCACATATACACAGCACCCTCATGTGTACACCACCACACACACAGGCACCTTCATACACACATACACATCTACCCCCCCCCCACACACACAAACTCAAACTCACCCCAAGTCACACATACACTCACATAGTCCACCCATCACCCCTCACTGATTGAAGAAGCTATGTTTAGAAAACATTAATGCCCACAAGCATTCTCTTGCACATAGACATGCAGCATGATATACACAAACACCTTATACTCACACTCCATATGCCCTCCTCTGGTGGAAGGCAAATTCACAGCCACATAAACACTGCACACACTTGTCACTCCCACAGGTGATGTGGAGGACAGGGAGATAGGCTATGGTTTAGGGACCATAGTCCCTGGGATTGCAGGGCTGTGATTCCAGACCCCATACTGCCCCTGTCCTGCTGTGTGGCTCCAGGTAAATCCTGTCCAGCTCTGGGCCTCGGAGAAGACACGTGACACAGGTCTCCTGAAAGACCCTACCACATGCAGAGCCCACAGTTCTGTAATTGACTGAGACACGGCCTCACTCTGTAGTCCAGGCTGGCTGGAGTTTATGTAACAGGGAATGGCCTGAAAATATGGCGATCTTCCTGCCATAGCCTCCAGAAGGCTGGGGTTACAGGGGTGTGGTGCCATACCTAGCTCAGAGCCACTGTGTGCTGCAAGGTGTTCGCAGCTGTTAACATCCCTTTGCCTCTCTTCCCTTTCCTCCGTCCTTTGGGTCTCAGTATACACTGCCCTGTCAGTCTCCTTTCTTCTATAGTTCTTTCTCTATATGGTTCTTTCTCTGTGTCTCTTCACCTCTCTGTCTTTCTCTCTTTCTTCCCTTCGCTCCCCTGTCTCTGGTTTGATCCCTCTGGTGTTTTGTGTGTCTCATCTCTACCCCCTTCTTTCTTGTCTTTGACTCTGAGCCTGTGTATCTGTGTCACACACCACACACACACACACACACACACACACACACACACACACACACACAGCTGTCACAGCACCCTGTCCCCAGCCCCAGCCCTGGGGTGACAGACTCAACTGCGGTGGGTGTGTGAGCTCAGCTCAGCAGCAGGAGGGAGAGGCGGTAAAGAAGGCTGCCTCTCCTGCTCTCCTGAAGTATGGAAATGGGAGCCTTCCTGCCCCTTCCTGCCTTACAGTTCAGAGGGAACCTCAGGGAGTCCTTGGGACGTGTTGCGTTCCAATTGCCTGGTCGCAGTGAGGAGTAAACCAAGGTTCAGAGAGAGGGGGGCCCTTTTGAGGCCACACAACCTGGGAAGAACTGTCCAGGGCTGGAACCCAAAACCTGAGTCCCCTACTTGGATGCGGCCTCCAGCAACCTAGCCCTAAATTCTGGATGGGCCTCAGCTGTTAGTCTGAGAGAGAATAGGTATCTCATCTTTTCCCACAACCTGAACACCATCAAGGACTGGGCTTTGCCCCCATCCATGCAGCTGAGGAGGAACTTCTTGTCTGGGACATGAAAGTGCTCTCAGAGGCTTCTCATCACTTCCTCCTCAGGCCCTGCTGCTGGTGGCAGCCTTGGCTGGGCTGGGTTTGGGCCTGAGCCTCATCTTCATCGCTGTCTACCTCATCCGCTTCTGCTGCTGCAGGCCCCCGGAACCCCCTGGGGCCAAGAGTCCCCCACCAGGAGGAGGCTGTGTCATCTGGAGCTGCATCGCTGCCCTCCTCGTGGGCTGGTAATGGGGCCCCAGGGTGGGTGGGGAGTAGGGGGACAGAGCTCTCTACACTTGCAGTCAGCCTTCTTCATGATACCTTGGGGTGTGGGCGCAGTCAGGGGAGAGAATCCCTGGGCACTGCCAGTGCCTGTCTGCTTGGTGAGTGGAGGGCTAGAGACTTAAGGAGGACTAAGCAGCCAGCCTGAGAGTAGAATTGAAAGCCTGGGACAGGTTTGGGGTTTTCAGTGGTTCTCTCACTACTTAGGGGAGTGAGATATTCTCTCTAGACTTCAGTTTCCACATCTTTGAAGTGGGTTTGGCAGTGCTGCCCGGACCCCAGTTACACGGAGAGAGTGCACACAGCTCCTGGGTCCAGGGGGTGTCCTCTGTGTTAACACTGATCAAAGAGTTATTCATTCACTGAGCTCATTCACTCAACAACTGAGCATAACTCCCGTGTGCCAGACACTGACCATGCCAGCCTGGGCACTCTGCGACTCCGAGCCACAGTTCCAGTCAGGGAAACAACAGGCCTTCCAGGGTCACCAGCAGCAGCAGCAGCGCCTGCTCAGCCCCCACCCAAGCTGGGTCTGAGTCTTTCTCATGATAAGAGCTGTGCTCAAGCTGGCCACCCCTGGTTCTGAATGAGGGAAGCTCGGGGAGGAAGAGAAAATGACTTTTTAAGCCCACCCAGTTTAAGAGGCAAGTGGAGATTCAGGCTCATGGAGAAAGAAACCCTCCCTACCCGCACCCCCCTCCCCCCAGGACCCTCCATAGGAACTCCATAGGAACTTCAGTGAACTTGACAGCAAGACTGCTGACCCCGAGTCCAGCTCCTCCTGGGTCATGGCTAGTTAGCTGACTTATGTCACCTATAAGAGGACTAAGGATTTGAAGGGGTTGAGACCTGCTGGGGACCTCATGCGTGGTCATCAGGAGCCCTATAGGAATGTGGTGCCCCCTCCAGCCAGCTGGGGGTATGGCCTGGAGTAGTCACCCCAGTCTGGGCTCTGGGCCACTCTTCCTCGTTGTAGGAAGAAGAGGGTGTGTGTTTGGGAGGATACGAGGGCTGGGCGCCCTATATCCAAGATGTTTTCTCATCAGGCTTTCCAGAATGGGGGTGGATGGGGGAAGCTGACAAAGACCCAGTGGGGGAGAGACACAGCCCCAGCCCCCTCAGAGCCTGGGAACAAGAGGAGCTTTGTAGGGTTCTGAACAATGGGGCAGGGGCAGTAGGCTCCCATCCAAGGGATGGGGTGGGGGCCTGTTTAGCCCAAGGCTGGGAACTGTGAGGGCATCAGGCTCTCGCCCCCTCCAGTGCGAGGCACAGACTCAGGGAGGAAAGTGGGTCCCCATATTCAAGCTCCACAATGGAAGTCTGTGTGTTGGCTGGGCAGGGGCAGGGGCCCAGCTCCTGGCCTGGCCTCCAGCCCTCCCTCCCACATTCTCTTACTCCTCTTCCAGCTGGCCAGATGCCTGGATCCCTGGGCAGCATAGGGGAAGGCTGAGAGCTCCAGGCACAATGTCTTTTACAAAAGAATAGGGGCTAGGGACCTTGTGCTCCTAAGAACCTTGAGGAGGCAGGGGCAAGGACCACCTGGGCTAGGAAGAGACAGGTGTGGATGGCCTAATGACTCCTAAGACAAGGCTGTGAATGCGGGGTGTTTTGGCAAAGGATGCCGGAGTGGGTTGTGAGCTGATCGTAATTAGGAATTGATAACCTTTTATCCAGGGCTAGGCAGAAACCAGGGTTCCATTCTGGGGAGGTGCGAGTTAAATCTGGGGGGCTCCTTCTTTTCCTCCACTCCGCCCACCATTAGCATCACAATGACGTCTCTCCAGCTGGGGGAGTGAGGTCTTCAGGTTACCTTGGCAACTGGTGGAGGCCAACCTTGAGCTGTTCTTTTTCCCACGGAGGGTGAACCAATAGGGTGGATGCAGAGATTGGATAGGCAAATGAAGCAAAGAGGAGGGTGGGTGCCGCGTGGAGGCATGGTGCCTGCCCTCCAGGGTCTGAGAGGGCTGGTATTTCTTCTTCCTTCTTCTCTCAGTGCGGGCATTGGCATTGGTTTCTATGGCAACAGCGAGACCAGCGACGGGGTGTCCCAGCTCAGCTCAGCACTGCTGCATGCCAACCACACGCTCAGCACCATTGATGACTTGGTGAGGGGGCCAGCCACTGGCCAGACTGCAGACTCATACCCCAATTGGTCTCCCCATGGGACCGTGGTCCCCCGCTGAGGAACAAAAGGAGCCAAAATCAAAGCAGATCCCAGACCAGAAACCTAATCCCCAGATGCAGAACTTCAAACTCAGACCTGCAGACCTTAGGCCCTATGCTCTACCCCAGTGCTGCCACCTGGAGCTGGATCTAGAAGATTCAGACACAGAGAGTGAAGACTCAGATCCAGGCCCAGGCCTGCACTTCAGTTTATATCCCAAGCCAGAGACAAAACACCAAGGACACCAGTCCCTGTCTTCAGGCTAGAGCCAAGGCTACAGACCCTACACTTGGCCCAAATGCAAGCTCAGGGATCCCCCACTGGGAGATCTTGTACCCTAGGATTCCAGAGCTCAGGGCTGAGATGCATGCGCGTGTTGCAGTTTGGTGCCTACTTGTGGAGAGCCAAGGAATCAGATTTGAGACCCCAGACTCAAAAAGGCAGATGCAGACTTCAGACTTAAGACTCACTCTTCCATTTTGACCTAATTTCAATGCTGGGGTTAGAATCTTTACCTTGCCCTCAAGCCCCTGACCAACTAGAGCAGATGACAGGACCTGGGGGCCCTTTTCCCCAGTCTTCAGATGCCCCAGAACCCCAGATCTCTGGCAACTCACACTCCTCATCCCTGCTTCACCCCCGAGACCCCATCCTTCAGCCTCAACCCCAGGCTGTGGAAAAGGTTACCCCGGGCCTGAGACCACGTCCTCTCCCCAGGTGCTGGAAACAGTGGAGAGGCTGGGTGAGGCAGTAAGGACGGAGCTGACCACCCTGGAGGAAGTACTGTCAGAGCGCGTGGAGCTGGTGGCCGCCACCCGGGGAGCCCGGAGGCAGGCGGAGGCTGCGGCTCAGCACCTGCAAGGACTGGCCTTCTGGCAAGGAGTGTCCCTCAGCCCAGTGCAGGTGGCTGAAGATGTGACTTTTGTGGAGGAGTACAGGTAGGGAAAGGGCTTCCCTATTGTTTTAAGCATCGTAGTCTCAACTAGGCCCTGGGGGGTTGTGTGGGGGACAGTATCTGGAGACAGTTTTATTTGCCCCACTAGTTGGAAGAGAAGCTACTGTCACTTGGCAGGTGGAGGCAGGGATGCTATTCAGCATCCTATAGGCCAGCCCCACTGTGGAGAATTACCCAGTTGTGAATATAAGACCAGCCTGATAAACCCAGCTGTGTGGATGGGTCCAGAGGTTGAGGGCCCATCCTCATACTTACATACCCCCTCAATGATCTCTCATTCATTCACTCACTCAGCCGTTCCTTGACTCATTCATTCAGCAAATCAGTAGTAACTGGACTAATCAAGTAGCAAACCTTAGCTTTATCTAAAATTAGATTATCTGGGAGGCAACTGTGTTCACTGTACTGTGTTCACTGTGCAACTAAACATCTGGAGAGAGACGGTGCATATGATTAGGAACCTCAGCTTTAAGAGGCCACTCTGTATATGTACAGGCTTAAACAGGTTTCTTTCCATGCCTTGGCCTTGGTTTTCCCACCTTAAAGTGAGTCCTTTCATGCATAGCTCAAAATGCCCTGTGGAAAGTTAGTTGATAACCTTGAGTGTCTGAGACAAAGAACACACGGTGACTGATGAAATAGTCAAGTACAGATATGCCAAGCAGAGGAATGGCACAGGAAATGCCACCCAGGAAGGACTCTGCTCAGCCGGGAGAGCAATGGGAAACAGGCCTGTCATCTCAACTGCTCTGGAGGCTGAGCTAAAAGGGTTGAAAACTCAGGCCTGCCTGGGCTGCCGAGTAATTTCAAGGCCAGTTTGAATAACTTAGTGAGACATTGTTTCAAACCGAAGAGTCAAAACAAGGCCGAGGCCATGGATAACGGAAGGATATTTGCCTAGAATTGACTGGTGAGGGACTGAGAGTATGACTCGGTGGTAAAACGGCTGCCTAGAATCTCCCTGTGAGGGGCTGAGGGTGTGACTCTGAGGGTGTGACTCAGTGGTAGAGCCCCAGCCAGGAGTCCACCCGTGACATGATGGGCTAGGGAGCAAAGCTCCTGTGGTAGAGTCCGTGCCTAGAATTCCACAATGAGGGGCTGGTTTTGTGGTTCTGGTAGAACATTTATTTACCTAGAATCCAGTCCTGAGGGGCTGGGAAACATGACTTGGTTAGAGTTGCCTGCCTAGCGTGTGTGAGGTTTTACGTTCACAGAGGAGGTCTCGGGGCCGGGGGGTGGGGGTGGGGGGTGGGGAGGGGAGGAGGAGTGACTAGAGAGATGGTTCCAGTGGTTAAGGGTACTTGCTGCTCTTAGAGAGGACCCAGGTTCGGTTCCCAGCACTCACATGGCGGCTCACAGCCATCTGTAACTCCAGTTCCCCGGGCTCCAACACCCTCTTCTGACCTCTGCAGACCCCAGGTAGACGCACATACGTGTAGGCAAAGCAAACACATTTCCTGTGAGGTGGGTCATGAGAGCTTTGGAGCAGATAAAATAGGAAGGGGCTTGTCTGGGGACGGGCAGGCAGTTGATATCCGAGTGTTTGCAAGGGCCATGCTGAAAGGCGACACTGGAGGGCGAGAACAAGCTGTGAAGCCCTCCGAGGCAGCCATCCATCTCAGCAGCCAGCAAGACCAAGCTTTATCCACTCTTAGGTATTTCATTACTTCTTGCGTTCAGCTGACAACCCCGAGTCTCCTGTTCCCAAGCAGGGAGGCCGGGCTCCTTGGTACGAGCACATTGGGGCTGAAACAATCCCAGCGGAGGGTGCATGCTGCGGATCAAACAGTGGGAGGCAGTCAGGCCTAGGTCCAAGGGCCACAGGTTCTATGTCACGGTCAAACCTAGGATTCCAAGAGTCTGGTCGGGGAGGTGGAGGTGACGGTGCAAATGATGCTCAGCAGATGCTCTGTGAACGTGTCTGGTATTAGAGGGGCCCAGCAAATGCACTGGGGCCACGCGTGGAGGCATGACCAGGGGCAAGGTCTCAGAGAGTGCAAACCACAGTCCCGTGGGGACTGCTGAGAACGGCACTTTATTGAGCATTTGCAATGTGCCGAGCACTGAGTTTGGGCCTTCCGTGCATCTCCCTCTGCAGTCCTGGTGTGTTACTTATTTGATTACATATTATGGAGCATTCAAAGCCTCCCCTGGATGGTGATTTAGCTAACATTAACTTCACCCACAAGCCCACTCTCCTAAGACCTTTACATGTGTCCATTCATTCACCTGATATCAGATTGTGAAGTTGATCCTGATATGCCACTCAGGTTACTAGTAGGGAAACTGAGGCAAATAGGTTACATGGCTAAATGAATAATTGAGACCTAGACATCATACCTCTGAAGTGTGCAATAAGGTCCCAGGTAACTGACACCCTATAGTGCTGGCTCAAGGATCCATCCTATTCAGAGAGGCCACTGCCCGTGTCCACGACCACAGAACTTCTGTGTGATTTGGTCAGGGTAGGTCCCAGGTGCTTCAACTCCAGAACCTATGCTACAGAGCACTCCAGAGTCTTGTGAGCCTTGCACCATTTCATCAATGAACTTCACGGAGCAGCAGAGAGGCTGCCGGATCAGGCTGGGGTGAACCTGAGGTCCTGCTGGCCTCCAGAGGTCCACAGCCATGGCCCTTCTTCCTGCAGGTGGCTGGCCTACGTCCTCCTGCTGCTCTTGGTGCTTCTGGTTTGTCTCTTCACCCTCCTGGGCCTGGCGAAGCAGAGCAAGTGGCTGGTGGTTGTGTGAGTAGAGCGTATTGCACAGGGGAGGGAAATGCCGGGTTTCCGGCATGCAACATTGCTAAAGTCATGGGAAAGACGAAGATTGCGTTTGCTGTAGGCTAGGGGGGAGGGAGACATGCCAGATGCTTTCTCCCTTGGTTACCACAACAAACCCGTGGAGGGAGTGCCACCAGGTTGTCTATATGGCAGGTGAGGGACATGACAGAATGTGGGGACACCTAGGACCCATGTTCTTACTGAACAGTTCTCTGTGTGCCAGATACCATTCTTAGGACTTCATGGAACTCTCACATTCAGCCTCCCAGGGAGGTAGGCACTGACCTCTGTTTAACAGTGGGAGGTGGTGGAAGTCCATTGGGGCTAGATCAGGGCCACACAACAGTCAGGATGCACTGTGGTAGGGCTCAAGTCCAGCCTGCCCATCATGGGAAGAACCCATCCTCCTCCTCCCTTGGTGCCTACTGTCTGTGGACTCCTCCTGGGAGAGATGCCAGCATTAGATCCCAACGACTGCATCTAAGCCCTCATCAGGGCCTGGAGACTGATAGAACACACTGTGTTGAGCAAGTATGTGACTGGGGACCAGGTCTTCCAGTTTACAACAGCCGTCAACCTCCCCTACCACTCCATGACCCAGAATTATCTTACCCCTCACAACCCTGGACATAAGTCAAGACTTAAATAAGCTAAGCTCAGAATTTCAGAAATCAACTCTGGAACACTCCCCGTACCTTGTGGCTTAGAGGTTGAGAGAGTAGGGAAAAGATCGCTAAATAAAATGGGCTGTGGACAGGCCTGGGAGCTAGCTCCGAACCTACTGGACCCTGGACAATAACATCCCAGGAAATTCAGCTCATGGGTGGACAGCTGCCTCCTAGGGTCCAGGAACAGTCGGGATAATGGCTGCTGACCTGCCAACCAAGACCTTCCCCTCTCCTTTTCCAACTGAACAGATGTTCTATCTGACGTCAGTCTGGGCCTTACCCCACCCTTTACTCCCGTGCCTCTGCCTCTAATCCTCTAGGCTACAGAGGTTGGTGGGTACTGGGGAGGGCTGTGATTGGATGTGGGGTGTAGAAAGAGGCAAGGCTGATTAAGAGACCTGAGTCCAGCCACCTCCCCCTCTAGGATGACCGCCATGAGTCTCCTGGTGCTTGTCCTGAGCTGGGGTTCTATGGGCCTAGAGGCTGCCACAGCTGTGGTAAGTATGGGGCTCTGGATTCAGGTGTTTTGAATCCCGGGGTGGGCGTGACCTAATTAATGCCATAAATCCTAAGGCTTGGGAAACATGATCACAGTTCTGAGGTTTCAGCCTTATTTGCTGGGTCCTGAGAGAGCAGAGGCTGGGGTCTGGATTAGACTCCTCAGTCTGAGGAGGGCTAGAGTCTGGACCCCTGGGTTTGAGGGAGGAGGATTGGAGCCTGGACCTCTGAGTTCTGTGGAAATATGAAATTGGACATTTCTGGTCTGATCCCTTCCTGCTTCCTTCACCAGGGCCTCAGTGACTTCTGCTCCAACCCAGACACCTATGTGCTGAACCTGACCCAGGAGGAGACAGGGCTCAGCTCAGGTGATTCCCATAAATCCCTGCTGTCCTCTACGCTCCCTGCCACCCACTAGTGCCTAGTCTGTGGTAGAGTGCAGAACCATCTACCAGTCCCGGCAGGATGGTAAAAGGGTAGGATCAAAATGCCTGTGAGTGTGAGGGGAGGGGGAGGGGGCCATGGGCCTCAGTGATAGGAGGGTGTGACTGTGGGAGAATGTGGGGGATCTGCCCCCACTTTTTCCCCTAGGGTACTCTTGAGCAGGGAGAAGTGAGAAATACTTAGATAGAAATATAGAGGAGAGAGACAGAAACACAGGATAGCCTTGGGAGGGCCTGGGTCAAAACCCACCAGCCCCTTCTTTCTCTTCTAAAGGGCTATTTATAGAAATGCCGGGGGGCGGGGGGGGGGGGAGCAGAAGACCTCCCCCCAGCACAGCCAAGTACAGACCCTTCCAAATACCTAGTGACCATGCATGTGGTCAAGCCATCCCCTAATGCAGCCCTGCTGTGTAAAGCAAGCTCAGATCTCACTAAGAAACCTCTGTGGACCCCAACAGGAGAACAGGGAAGCATAATTAGGTCAGTTGAATCTGCTCCCAGATGTGAGTGAAGCAGAAGGGTTGAAAGTATGGGGTGTGATATTGCCCACCTATAATCCCAGCAATTAGGAGGCTGAGGCATAAGTTCAAGGGCAGCCTGAGCTATGTAGACCTTGTCGCACTGTGTTCTAAAACAAAGCAAAAACAGAATGGAGTTGGAGATGTCGCTCAGTTGGTAGAGTACTTGCCTTGCATGCCCAAAGCTTTACGTTTGATTCCCAGCAACACATAAAACTTAGCACAGTGGCTTGTGCCTGAAATCTCAGCACTCAGGAAGTGCAGGAAGAAAGATCAGAAGTTCAAGGTGATCCTCAGCTACATAGCAAGTTCAAGGCTGCTTTGGGCTACAGGACTCTTGTCTCAAAACAACAGCAGCAAACTGAACAACAACACAAGAAGGAAGAAGAGGAGGAGGGAAGGAAAGGAAAGCGGGGAAGGGGAGAGAATGGAAGGAAGGGGGAGAGCAAGGGGAGGGAAGGAAAGGAAGGGAAGAAGGGAGGGAAGGAAGGAGGGGAAGAGGAGGGAGGAAGAAGGGAGGATAAGGAACGGATAGGAGAGTGGCTAGCAGGTCTTTGAGACCCCAAGAAAGTTCCAAACTGGGTGGGGAATGTCCCCTGGGCTATGGCCCTCCAGATTTGCCCAGGGAGAGCCTGGGCCCAGGCTCATAGCCTGCTCCTTTCTCTCCCCCCCACTTCAGACATCCTCAACTATTATTTCCTGTGCAACCAGGCGGTCTCCAACCCCTTCCAACAGGTTAGGACTATGGGCAAAAGAAATGGGAATTGAGGAGATGGCTAACGTGAAACCTCAAGGGCATATGATGGGCTGTACTCCTGGGTTCCGTGGGAGGTGGAGGGTGCCATGGCCCAGAGTTGTGTATTCTAGTGGACAGACGGCATCATGGATACCCTGACCTGAGTGCTCCTCTCTCTTATCTCCCTGCAGAGGCTGACTCTGTCCCAGCGAGCTCTAGCCAGCATCCACTCCCAGCTGCAGGGCCTGGAGCGGGAAGCTGTCCCTCAGTTTCCTGCAGCACAGGTTAGGTCAATGGACGGTACCAGCCCGAGGGGAGAGAGGGCTGAGCCTGGTGAACCTGTGGGATGCTGGGCCTGCTCATATGACGGGACAGGTTGGCTTGGGTCAGATAGGCACGTGGAGCTGGCCCTTCTCCAAGTAGGCAGGGTCTCCTGTTGTGTGTAGAGTCTATGGAAAGGGGCGGGGCAATAGCGCTGAGCAGGTCTCTGGGCCAGAGCCTACAGGAAGAGGTGGAGGCAACCGAAGCTGACTGGTGTCTTGGGGCTGGGGTAGCCGTGGAGGTGAGGGAGGCTCTGGAGTGCTGCTGAACCTCTGCAAAGGGGAGAGAGGGGATGGTCCCTTTGGGAAGTGGGGCTCCTGAGTTGAGGTCAGGGCATAGTTTGCGGGGGTAGCAAAAGGACTGTGTAACTGTGTTCGTTCCCTCCCACAACAGAAGCCCTTGTTATCCTTGGAGGAGACGCTGAATGTGACAGAGGGAAGCTTCCACCAGTTGGTGGCGCTGTTGCACTGCCGCAGTCTGCACAAGGTGAGCTCCTGTGTGCTTGCTGGCCTGCACGCTGTCTGTTTCTTCCTCCCCCTTCTTTCTCCCCTCTCCTCTCCCTCTCCTTACCCCTCTCCCTCTCCTCTGCTGCTCTCTCTCTCTTTCTCATCCTCTCTCCCTCCTCCCATGTTTTTCATCTTTCACCTTCCCTTCTCCTCCTTGAAAGCTGCTCAGCCTCTTAAGCCCTGGAGTGAGAGCCTGGGCAGGCTCCCAGTTCCCAGGGTTGAATGCTCCTTCATGGACCTCTCGATGTGAAAGGGGCAGGGAAAAGCAGGGCAGGGCCACCTGTTCAAGCCCCACCATGGGCTCAGCTGTGAGCTGTGTGGCCTCAAGGGCCAGCCAGTATCTCTGAGTCTCAGTTTCCCCACCTTTACACCTTTGAAGGAACGATCATGAGCACTGCAAAGACTCTCAGCCTTACAACATCGAGAGTTGTTCTAAATGGACCTGCTTTCCTTGCTCACAGTCTCCCACAGTGTGTGTGTGTGTGTGTGTGTGTGTGTGTGTGTGTGTGTGTGTGTGTGTGTGTAGGAGTTCATGTAGCCCAGGCTTGCTTCAGACTAGCTGTTATAGCAGAGGATGACCCTAAGTGCTGATCGTTTTGCCCACACCTCCCTCCTGAGTGCTGAGATTACAGGTGTGTGCCATCGCACACCTTAGGAAGTATTGAGAATGGAACTCAAGGCCTCGTGCATTTCAAGCAAGCACTCCCCCAACCTGGCTACGTCCCCAGCCTCCAGTTTTTTTTAAAAAGTATTTTTCATTTTGAGGCAGAGTCTCATTAAATTACCCAGATACGGCTTGGATTCCCCATCTCCTGGCTTCAGCCTCCCCACTAGCTGGGATGGCAAGATCTTCCAGACCCAGCAGGGACTATTATTAGATATACTTTTCAAACCCAGAGACTAGGAGAAGACAATTGAGTGGTTTGCCCAGAGGGCAAGGACCTCATGGAAGGGTACTGAGCTGCTTCTGGCCTGCACTTCTAAACATGGCCAGTCTGTCCCCTTCTGCTTTTGAAACATTTTGACCCATCCACCACCCAAGGACTCACTGCAGATCAGATCTGCAGGACAGATGCTTCTTCACCACCTTCTGGTTATCTGTCTACCTTGGAATTAGCATGCAGATTCAGCAGAGAGATTCCTTTCTACAAGGAGACCCTAGCAACACCTGGGAGGTCCTTGTCCCAAAGCACTGTTTGCTGGGTATCCAAAGTCTGAAATTAATGTGGTATTCTGCCCCAGGGGGCAGGTACCAAAAAGTGAGCAATGGGGCACTGAGTAGGTATCCGAGAAGAGCCAGGGAAGGGTCCTTGCTTGTTTATACAGTGGCATGCTGGGACCCCAACTCTGTTTTATGACTCATGAAGATGCTGAGCTCCAACACTGGTTCCACGATGACTGTGAAGGGAGAGATGAGGAGTCCGAGTCTGTGCCCACCCTTGATAAGCCACATGACCCGGGCCTTGGTTTCCCATCTAGGCCTTTTTTTTTTTTTTTTTTTTTTTTACCACATGCTAAAATTAGGAGCAGGACTGAGAACATTGCTCTCTCTCTATGAAGTACTTGTCACACAATCATGAAAACCTGAGTTTGATCCCCAGAAACCATGGAAAAAGCAGGCCATCTGGTGCTGGTTTAAAATCCCAGCACTGAGCCTGGGCTACCAAGTGAGTCCCAGGAAAGGCGCAAAGCTACACAGAGAAACCCTGTCTCGAAAAACCAAAAAAAAAAAAAAAAATCCCAGCACTGAGGAGGCAGAGATAGGTGGCTATGTGGGGCCTGCTGGCCAGCCAGCCTAGCCCAATTGGTGAGCACCAGGTCCAGGTGAGAGAGCCTGTTTCAAAAACAAACACCACCTTGCTGACGGCGGTGGTGGCGCACACCTTTAATCCCAGCCCTCGGGAGGCAGAGGCAGGCGGATCTCTGAGTTTGAGGCCAGCCTGGTCTACAAAATGAGTTCTAGGCCAGCCAGGTCTACCCAGAGAAACTCTGTCTGGAAAAACAAGAACAAACAAACAAAAAAACCCAAAATATATTTGAACTTAAATCTTTGCCCCCACCCCACATGCACAGGCATCCAAACACCCCTTCCACTTGTACACACACACACACACACACTCAAACAAAATAGGAACAAGAAACATTAGGATGAGAAAGAATGGGCTGGGGGTGGTGGTGGTGCACACCTTTCATCTCAGCTCTTCCAGAGGCTGAGGCCAAGGCAGGTGGATCTCTGTGAATTTGAGGCCATCCTGGTCTACAAAGTGAGTTCTAGGCCAGCCAGGCCTGTAGGGAGAGACCCTGTCTAAATGAGAGACTTGGTTCCAGATTCAGCTCTGTACCTTCTAGGCTGTATGACTCTGTACAAGTAGATTGCCCACTCTCTGGGCTCAGCTTGCTTTCCATGACAGCCAAAGACAGCATTACCTGGGGCTGTTGCAAGGATGTGTGGGCATAGTATGTGTGTGCCTGCTGCAAACCTAACTGGTCAGTGTCCTGGTGGGCTCCTTAACCCTAGCCCTTGAACTAGGACGTCAGGACTGTCCTTCTCGCTCCCCATCCTCACTTCCCACTGCATCTGCTGCTCACACAGCCACCACGGCTGCAGACCCTGGCCCTCCTTACCTCCTTCCCAAGACCTCAGCCTCTTGCATGCCAGTCTTGCTCATTCCATCTGTCCAATGACAGCTGGTGATCCTTTCAAACACAATCGGATCAGAGTCTTCCTCTAAAAAACCTTGCGTGAATCCCCCTGCACATGGATTAAAGCCAGGGCTCCTGGCACTGACCTAGAAGAGCCTGTGTAGACGACAGCCCTACCAAAAGCTCTGTGGCCTCAGCTTTGGGGTTTCTACCCTTGTCTTCCACATCAGCCCGGCCACCTGCCTCTGTCTAGACGTAACCATCTGCCTGACTCCTTGTGCCCTTCTCAAATGGCCTCTGCTGGGCACAGTCCTAACATCTTACTGTCCTGCCAGCTTACCAGCCTCCGAGGTGGCCTCCTTGGTCCTATGTACTGAAGGTTGCCAGTGCTGGGGACATGCCTGGAGCAAAGGTGGTTTAGTCCATTCCTGCAGAATGAATCAGCATGTTGGCTGTGCCACTGGGCATTGAGGTCACTGTGGTTCTGCTGGCCTCCAGGGTGGTAGTCACAGTAGCCAGCCTCTTCTGCATGTGTTCCATGTGCCATGTCCAATCCTAAGTGTTATGTAAGCCAGCGATTTGTGGGTTCCAAGGGGCATTTGACAATGTGTGGGGATGTGGCTTTCCCAACTGCAGGAAAGGGTGCTGGCATCCTCATCTGTCAATAGCACTTGGCTGGAGCAAGGACAGGCAGGGCTGGTGCTGGTGGGAGGTACCAGTGTAGAGGCCCTCCCACCTAGGTTCCTGGGAGAGTTCTCTGGGTGCCTGAGTGATGATGCTAGACCACTTCGCATGTGGGGTGGGGGCATGGGATAAAATAGGAATGGGTTGTGAGGCTATAGCTCAGCAGAAAGGTGAACACATGGAATGACCATCCACGTTCAAAACAGTTCTCTGATGGGAGACTGCACTTGGGCACAGAGTCTGGGTGACTGACTCATGCAGTGCCACACAGCCAGGTAAATGGATGGTTGGACCTGCGTACAACTGGGTACAAAGTGCACATGTGCACACTCTCAGGCTTACCCTCTGCCTCAGGACTACGGCTCGGCACTCCGAGGTCTGTGTGAAGATGCCCTGGAGGGCCTGCTGTTCCTGATGCTCTTCTCCCTCCTGTCTGCGGGGGCCCTGGCCACCACCCTTTGCAGCCTGCCCCGTGCCTGGGCCCTCTTCCCGCCCAGGTCAGCAGGGGAGAGAGGGCAGGGTCCCCAGGGAGGGGACAGGAGGCAGTACCCAGGGCCACTGGTGGGGATGGGGCAGCCTCCTGATGGGTTCCCATCCTGCTTCTCTGCTACTCCCCACATCGCACTTCAGTGATGATTACGATGACACAGATGACGACGACCCTTTCAACCCTCAGGTACAGACCCTGGTCTGAGGAGGGGGGCTGGGGTGTCAACCCCTGGGTCTGAGGGAGGAGGAAGGGGCCCCACAGTAAATGACAGATCCTCACTGCACGTCTTCTCCCCGTTATCCTGCTAGGAATCCAAGCGCTTTGTGCAGTGGCAGTCTTCCATCTGAGCCTCCCCTCCAGCCTGGAGCCTGCCTCTCCTCTTCGGTAAGCTTCAATGGCACCTTGGTGTTCTGCTGGGCCTTGGCTTATGTATGGTACTCTGATGCTGGGTGGGTGTCCACGGGAGTGTCTCCTTCCTGTGTCAGCTCCTTCTCTCTCTCTCTCTAGCTCCTTTCCTGGCTGCTGGAGAAGGCCCCACTAACCTGACCCTGACTGGGTTCTGACCACTAACACTGCTGGCCATGGACACCTCACATAGGATGACATTCTGCTCTGGCCCCAACGTTTCTCCATCCCTATTTGTCCTTAACACAGGGGACTGCTGAGGTGGCAGAGCAGTGACCAGGGCTGACTGGGAAGGGGGCTGACCTACAGCTGGGTGTCCCTCACCTCTGGCTGGCTGCCAGTATTGTCCTTGGAGGGACTAAGCTGGAGGCGGGTATAAGGATGTCTGGGCTCATCTCCTAGCGATCTCAACTTGTGGCACTAACTTGGAAGAGGGTTGATTTGAAATAAAAGGGAAGACTATTTTACGAATAGCTAGGTCCTTCTTATTTCTTCCCTCCTGAGAGAGGAAATCCTGACTGGGCTAGGGAGACCCCTTCCCTGGTGGTTGAAAGGCAACTCTCCTCTTGTCCAGGCTCAGCACCGCTCTGGTTCTGAAAGTCACATGCATATCCTGACAATGGAAGAGGCAGATCCCAGGAAGAGAACAAACCTAGCATTAGATCTAAACGTGCGTGCATCCACAGGAACAAAGTCGAGCTTCCAGTCACGTGGAATGTACAAGGCCTGGTGGGTTTCGGAACGGTGTGGAATCAACTCGCTTCCTGGCGGCTCAAATCCAGCACGAGACGTCAGAAAACCTAAGTGTGTGCCAGTCAAGGGGCAGACCTGTTCAAAGAGAAAGTAGAATATCTGTATGGAGTGCGGCCAGGGTGATGTAGAAGGGGAGACTGGAAAGAAGATGAAATCTAGACAGGAAAAGATAAGGCAGCCTATGAGCTATGAAGTAAAATCAAACACGGCAGAGTAAAAAGGGAAATCTATTATCTGGGGAGTAATGCCTATGTAGTTCTCTTTTATAAAAAAAGGCAGCACCTATGACAAATAACCCACAGAAGCTTCTATTGATTTAACAAAAAGACAACTCAATTTAAAAGTAAGCAACTGAGATGAACATAGGAAAAAACAAAAACCCCACGACAAACTCACAAAGTTGTTCAAATTCTAATGATTTCCCAGCACGATGTCCTACTCCCCAGCCCAGTACTTACTTATTGTGACATTGAAGTGGGGTGCTGTCTGGTGCTGGTCTAGAAGCCCAGGAAGAGGTGCTCAAAATATGCTGCCCCGGAGGCTATGAATCCCTAGTTATGTGAGAAAAAAAAAAAAAAAAAGAAAAACCTGCTCATATGTGAAAGAATGAGAACTATCCCTCCACCTGGTGATCCTTCGGGGACCGAGCTTCCAGAAAAAGACAACAAGCAACTAAAAACGTGTGTGAAGAGGCCTCTGTCCGGGCAACACGTGGCCTAGTTAAATGCTGGAGACAAAAAGTCCACAAAAGGGAAAGAGAAGTAGCACTCTCTGGAAGACCAGCAGCTCTGTAGGGGAAGCCGGTAGAGCAGGATCCTCAAGTTGGGTGTGACAAACAGTGGCAGTAGGATGCACAAACACCAAGGGACAAAAACCCTGAAGGGCCTCTCACGGTGGATGGATACCTCTGGGCCCAGTCCTGGCACCACTGTGCTGATGCGGGCAAGTTATCTGACTCCTTGAACCTCAGTTGCATCGTCAAGCAAATGGGTATCTTCAGTCTAGACACGTCAGCTCTGACAGGACAGGTAGAAAGCAGAATAAACGCAACATGATGCTCTGGGTTACACTCCGGCACGGAGAAAACATTAATTAGAAAAGTATCGAAGGCTAAGTAAAGTCTGCGGCTTAGTTCAGAGTATTAAAGCAACATCAGTCAGTTTTATTACTTTTAACAAATAAACCATGGTGAATCCGAGGTGGTAGCAATAGGGGAAACTGGGAATACTATGCCCAACTCCCGTATTATCTTTGCAACTTTTTTTTTCTGTAAACCCAAATTTATTCTAAAATAAAAGTTCATTATAAAAAAAAAAGATGGGAAGAAACTATCATGCTAACAGTAACAAAATGATACAAAGTTAATCAAGTGTGTAATTACCAAAAGTCGCTAGTACAAAGTGTGACCGGAAGCTAGGCTACAAGGTGCTGTTTCTTTGTTTATTAACAGGGATCCCTAACTGAATGGCACAGTTCACTCTTTCGTGGTGTAAACAATGAGCTTTATGAAAAGCCTATTGTGGCCGGGCGTGACGGCTCACAACTCTAGTCCTATAGGGAGGCGGATCTCTTTCGAGTTCCCCGTCAGCCTCATCTACAGACTCATGCACATACGCACATACTTCTAGCTTCTGCAAGCCTCCTCTCTCTACACATCCCTCTACCCCGGCTACCTTTCCAGCGTCACAGCTCAATGGCTACTCCCATTCCTCAAGCGACGCGTGTTTCCTGCTTCCTTGGGTTCGCACTCACTGTTCCCCAGGCCAGGTGAGCCATTCCAGGTTTATTCACTAGGCAAGCCTACCAAGGGGAGATTCATCCTTATCCCACTCCTTTCTTTTTTCGAGACAGAGTTTCTCTGTGTAGTTTTAGTGCCTGCCCTGGATCTCGCTCTGTAGACCAGGCTGGCCTCAAACTCACAGATATCTGCCTGTTTCTGCCTCCCGAGTGCTGGGGTTAAAGGCGTGCGCCAGGCTGGCCTCGAACTCACAGAGATCCTCCGGGCTCCGCCTCCAGAGTGCTGGGATTAAAGGCGTCCGCCGCCGCCGCCCGGCTTCTTTTGTTGTTGTTGTTTTGGTTTTTGTTCTTTAACGTCACGGCGCTGTGCGCAGCCTCACAACTCCTGTCCCCATACTTTACATTTTAGGGCTAATGACTACTGCAGACTTTGTCAAAAGTAGGCTGTTATATGGGAGAGTTTACGGCGCTTGTCCCCACGGGGCCACCGTCCACGCCCTGCTTCCGGCTTGCTGACAACGCCCACGCGCAATTGCGTAGGCGGGAGGGGTGGAGGGTGGCGCAAACCCAGCGGTGACAGCCATTGGCTGGGCGCGACACGGGGCGGGTACAGACGTCCGGGCGACGTCATCACGCCGCGGCCAGGACGTTCCAGCCCCAGAGGAGCCCGCCGGTGACCGGGCGCTATCGCGGTTGTCTTGTAGCCGCCTTGGGCCGCCCGTAACGCATCCCGGGAGTAAGCGGTCCTGGTGAGTGTGAGGAATGGTGGGGCGGACTGGCAGTCGAGCACCGGGACTCCTTCGGGCCCCGCGCTCTGCGAGCCCGGGCCTGCTTGGGGAGGCTAACCGACGCCGCACCCAGCGTCTGCAAAGGGTGTGGCCGCCCGGGCGTCTTCGCGCATGCCCCGTGTCTGGTGCGCGCGGGCGCGCGCGACCTGCGCCACTGCGCGTGCGCACGCGCTTCCGCTTTGCCGTGGGGGGGCCCCGGGAACGCCGCGGTCCCCAGAGCCCCAGACGCTCCCCTGGCGGCCCCATTGACCTGCTGTTACGCCGGCCGCCGTGTTGCCCGGGGCAACCCAGAGAGAGGCCACCCTCGCGGCGTGGTGCGCAGGCGCGGCTGAGCTGGTGGCTGGCCGCCGGAGGCGGGGAAAGGAAGGTCGCTTGGGTTCAGGGCGACCACTATTTCCACCTGGTGTCGTGGACCCCATGCCTGCGGGACAGCCAGGTGCTTCTGAGCTTAAGAGTCCGTGTTGCCCTCGTCCATCAGACCCCTGCTCCCTAGGCCAAACTCCTAATACCAGTTAGTACCCTCAGGCTCTCCCACTTGCTTCCCTAATGTCGACCCTTTGACTCCACCCAGCGGCGGTCTGTCTGGTGTTTTTTGTTTTTTGTTTTTTTTTTTCTTTTTAAAGGTCTTTGAGGCCTGTCAGTGCCCCTAAAGCTTCCTGTAAGATTTCGGGTTCTTCATTGGGCTTCTTTGCTGTAAACCCTGTTGTTTGGGCCCCTGGGGCCCTGTCCCCAAGGCTGTCATGTTTCTTCCACCCCACCCTTCACCCTTAATGGTTTCTTAAGAGTGTTGTGGGTCTCCCAGGGCATTCTGAAGCTTTATCTGCAGACACCCTACCCAAGGGAGTGTCTGTTATTTCTCCCAGACCAGCTCCTGCTCCTAGGAACGTCCTATATAAGTCTCTTCTCTGTCCTCTGAGGACCCTGATGATTCAGGTTCTGACATCGAGTGACTTCACATGGAGAGAGCCTCCCCTACCTCCCACTCTCTGATGCTCCTCAGTGGGACACCCAGAGATGCCCTTTTTCTTTGGAAACTTTGCTCTGTTCGCTGATGTTCTCCAATCTCAGCTCTGTGCTCCTCAGTGTGTCCCCAGAAACTTCCCTCTTGCCAAACTTGTTGTTAGCTGATACTTTATTCACTGATAGTTAGGACTTTACTCACTGGAGTGCCTTCCTCCTGCTTTTTTCAGAACCTGTATCAATACTCTAGGAATTCTCTTTAGAGCCTCTGCCCAGGACTGAGGTCTCCCCATCCACCACCTCAGCCTGGTTTCCTCTCACATCCACTCTGCTAATGATAATTTCATCATCTTGTCTGTCTTTCATTTTCACATCCTGCATTTTAGGGAGTCCAGTGTCTTCATTTCATGCTTAAGGGTCTTCATTTCACATTAGGGATTCCCTCTGATTCTTTTGGCTGTTTGTTTTAGAGACAGGATTTCAACATGCAGTGTAGGCAGGCCTTGAACTCCCAAAAGAGTGCTGGGATTGCAGTCATGAACCACTGTGCCTGGTTTCTTTTCCATTCTTTACTAATGCTTCTATGAGATGCTCTCTTTCCTGCCTATCCTTTTATGGGTCTGATCTACTTTCTTCTTCCTCCTTGGGTCTAACTCATCTTTTTTCTTATAGACAGTGAAAAAGCAGTCTGGCTCCCGAGGTCCACTCCCTACACCCCAAGGTCCAGATGGCGGCCAACGTGGGTGATCAGCGCAGCGCAGATTGGTTAGTAGGGCTAGGGGAACATAGCCGTTGTGACGGGAAATAGGAACAAGACATAATGGGACCTCACATGGCTTAGAAGAAGAAATCCAAATTCCGGGGGCTAGGGTAGAGGGGCAAGCTTCCCCTCTGAGTTTTCTGTGTGTGTGTGTGTGTGTGTGTGTGTGTGTGTGTGTGTGTGTGTGTATGTATGTATGTGTTGTTCACACTCATGGAGGCCAGAAGAGGCATGACATTCCTTGGAGCTGGAGTTATAGGTGTCTTGAGCCACCTCACATAGGTGCTGGGAACTGAACTTGCAAAATCTGCAGGACCAGACATGCTCTTAAACACTGACCCATCTCTCAGCCCCCTCTTACTGTCTTTTTAATAATTCCTTTCTTTTTTTCCATAGTTGGCCATATCAGAATTCATTTACTTGTGAAAAATGAGTCCTCCTAAGGCCATAGGTCATGTAAAGTTTTGTACACACTGGTCAGCCTTCCATTTGCTTGGCACTTGCTGTGTGCCAGCTTCAGCTAGGGCTCTGGTAGGTAGAGAGCTTAGCTGTGGAACTTGGGCCTTGTCTACCTGTGTGCAGTAGGAGAACTCTGTCTCACCTTTGCAGGTCTTCTCAGTATGGCATGGTGGCTGGGGCCAGCAGAGAGAATGGCATGGAGACTCCCATGCACGAGAACCCAGAGTGGGAGAAGGCCCGCCAGGCCCTGGCCAGCATCAGCAAAGCAGGGGCTGCCAGCAGCTCCAAAGCCAGCAGCAGTGGGCCTGTGGCCAGTGCGCAGGTGAGAAGGACTTGGGAATCACTGTGCTAGGGCGGGGCTGTTACTCAGGATGGAAAGGATGCTGGCTTCTAGAGGATGGCATGCCTTAGGGGACTGTAAATGTGTTTTCCTGTTAACTAAATCTGGTGGAGGGAAAGGTCAACAACTTGGAGTCAGCCAGGGCCTGAGTGATCTTAAGGAGGGAGGCCTGCCCCATCTTCCATAAGCCTACACTTACTGTCAGGCATGGACTCTCTTTCTTTTCTGCAGTAGAGACCTTCCCTCTTGGGACTGTAGTTCCCATAGGCTCCTGTGGCTGGTACTCACTGCCACATACATGCCTCTGTCTCCACAGTATGTCTCTCAGGCAGAAGCCTCAGCTTTACAGCAGCAGCAGCAACAATACTACCAGTGGTACCAGCAGTACAACTACGCCTATCCTTACAGCTACTACTACCCCATGGTGAGTACCTGGCTGCTGGGCGAGAGAGTCTTCTGTCGATGTTGGGGAATGGTTAGTGGGAGTGAAGACAGACAGAGCGATGTTCAGAAACCTGTCAGTAGCCTCCAATGTGAACCGGCTTCCTGCTCAGGTCTCAGGATCTGACCTGGCCATGGTCCATCCCAGCTGCTGATGCTGACATCCTCACTGCCTCCCTGCAGACCCCAGGACATTAGCATATCCCAGTCACCTGTGCTTTGCCCTGCTGCAGCTCTCCATTTGACTGTGCTCATTGAGCGTTCCTGGCTGCCCAGAGAGCATCTTCAGAGCCTCCCATTGCCAAACCCTTCAAGTCATACTCCTGCTTCTCTTCTCTGCCTTGCTTCTTTCATGCTACTTACTGTGGGATGTTACCCACTTACACTGATAGCTGTGTAGCGGAAGCCTGGGATTTGTTTTACTTTTTGGGTCAGAGTTCTCTATTTAGCTTAGGTTGCCTTCAAACTCCCCTCCTGCCTCAGCCTCCTAAATGCACACCACCACCACAAGCTTGCCTTTTTATTTTTTATTTTTAAAGATCAGTCTAAATGTGTCACCCTGGTTGGCCTGGAACAAGCTATGTAGATCAGGCTTGCCTCAAACTGCACAGAAACCCCACCTGTCTCCACCCTCCTCCCGAGTCATGTGATGGAAGGGGTGAGCCACTGTCCCTGCCCGCTGCCTGCCTCTTGATCATAGCGTTAGAAATGTTGGCACTCACGACGTCTCACCACTTGTTAACAGGAGCTCTGGGTGCTGGCATGAGTGGAATGAAGAGGGTTTTTTTGTTGTTTGGATTTTTTTGAAAATACATGATTTGGTAGATTTGTGTGGTGGAAAGAACATGGGCCTGGCGTCTATAGCCTCTTGAATTGAGCACAGTTCCAAGGGAGGCCGAAGGCATGAGCAGCCTTCACTAACTCCGGCTCTCCCTGTGCCTTGGCAGAGCATGTACCAGAGCTACAGCTCCCCCTCCCAGTATGGGATGGCCAGCTCCTACGGCTCAGCTACAGCCCAGCAGCCATCGGCTCCCCAGCACCAAGGGACTCTGAACCAGGTAATGCTGTGCCTAGCTGCTCCTGGTCAGCTGGGAGCAGGAGCCTGGGTTTTGAGAGGACTTGTAGTCAGGAATGGGCTGCACTGTTTCAGAGCTGCTACCTCCCTGTTCTTTCTTGTTGAGCAGCTCCTGATCTAAAAGCTTAGCTTTTAAAACAAGAATGGGCTTGAGACTGGGCAAGGCCAAGGGGCTGTAGTGTTGGGGAGATAGCAGGAGTAGTTTGTAGCTTTGTGGTCTGTCTTCTCTTTTCCTCCAGCATGTGCACTCATAACTGCATTCAGGAGCAAGTGTGCCCCCTACACACACAGCAAGTGGTGTACACACACTCACACCTACCCTCCATGCCGCCTTTGCATCTGGTGCAGCCTAGAGGAGTGGGGGTCCCTGGCGCATGGGAAGTACATTGACCTGGGTTTGAGTGCTTGCTTCGCTTCCCTGACCTCTGCACCTTAGTGGCTCTTCAGAGTTGAGAGGGTGCAGCCTCATCAGAGGGTTCGGGCAGGTGTGCTGTCGTGAGTGTTGATGTGCTCGAGAGAACCCTAGTGACTGTGTCCTCAGTAGAGTCAGGCCCCAGGGTTGGCAGTAATGGTGGCTGCTGCTCGAGGTAGCTGTGGACAGTTGTAACCCACAGAAGGTTGTAGCATTTAGTGCTGAAGAGGGTGGCTGTAAGAACTGAGTACCACGTGATCCAGCCTCCGAATACTGCCTGCTGCCCTCAGCCTCTGCTTCTTCCCACAGCCTCCAGTCCCTGGCATGGATGAGAGTATGGCCTACCAGGCTTCCCCTCAGCAGCTACCTGCAGCCCAGCCCACTCAGCCCTCAAACCCTCAGCATGGAACACATGGTCTAAGCAACGGCCCTCAGTCTGGAACAGCCCCAGCCACTCAGCACAGTCAGGCAGGGGCACCTACCGGGCAGACCTATGGGCCGCACAACTACAGCGAGCCTGCCAAGCCCAAGAAGGGTCAGCAGCTGTGGACTCGCATGAAACGTGAGTTAACAGACCTTTGATGGTCAGAAAGTTGGGGCTTGGCTATGAGCCACAGAGTGGCTGGTCCTCTGTCAGGGTGTTGTGGTAAGCCCTAGTCTAGGGGAAGGCTGTTCTGGAACTCATATGGTCATGCTAGGGACCTGGTCCAGAGCTTGGCCAGTTTGAATGTCTGGGGAAGGCCTAACTCCAGTCTCTGCTGTCCTCCCACAGCAGCCCCTGGGACTGGAGGTCTCAAGTTCAACATCCAGAAGCGGCCCTTTGCTGTCACCAACCAGAACTTCAGCTCCAGTGCAGAGGGTCAACACAGCAGCTTTGGCCCCCAGCCCAACTCTGAGAAAGCTCAGAACCACAGGTGATTCTCATCCCCACCCCTGCCTACACGTGCTCTGTGTTCAGCAATGTCTGTACTCCAGGATCCCTCTCTAGGGGCCACTCTGAGTGCCTCATGAGGCGAAGGGAACACTGGAAATGTACAGTGTAGGACTGCCATCTCAGATCACAGGAAAGGGTCTGCTGTGACGCGGGTCCTCCCACCTGAGTGCCCTCATCTGTCTTCCCGTTCCCACAGTGGGCCTTCTGGCCGAGGAAACCTGTCTGGGAAGCCGGATGATTGGCCGCAGGATATGAAGGAATATGTGGAGCGGTGCTTCACCGCCTGCGAGTCGGAAGAGGACAAGGACCGGACAGAGAAGCTGCTCAAGGAGGTGCTGCAGGCCCGGCTCCAGGACGGTTCTGCCTACACCATCGACTGGAGCCGAGAGCCTCTGCCTGGGTCAGTCTGGGGGACGCAGTGGGGCTGCTGGGTGTGGGCTGGGGGCTGGGGCCTCAAAACCCAGCAGCTTCAGAGGAAATGAGCCAGAACACTGACAGCTCTATCTCAGGACCCTGTGGGGTGGGTGGATGGCCCAGGAGTGATCAGGGATGGGGTTTGGGGGAGCAGGCAGGGCCTGCTGGGGAGGTATGGGTGGCTTGATGGCTAAGAGCATCCCCTGGACACAGACAATCTTGGGCTTGGTCCCTTTCCTGCACCACAGTGGCTGAGTTGCCGGGGTAAGTGCCTCTCCTTTCTGAGGTTTTGTGGCCCTGGGCCATAGGGTGGGGTCTGCAGTCCTGCAGGTTGGTGGCTGGTTGGTAATGCCCTGCCCTGCTATATCCTCAGGCTGACCAGGGAGCCTGTGGCTGAGAGCCCCAAGAAGAAGCGGTGGGAGGCCCCTAGCAGCCTTCACCCTCCCAGGGGGGCAGGCTCGGTGACCAGGGGCGGGGGTGCCCAATCCCAGCGAGGGACACCTGGGGCTGGGGGTGCTGGCCGAGCCCGGGGTAGCAGCTTCGCCAAGTTCGGCAACCGCAACGTCTTCATGAAGGACAACAGCTCTTCCTCCAGCACAGATTCGCGCTCCCGCTCTTCATCCAGGTCCCCCACCCGCCACTTCCGGAGAAGGTGTGCAGGCTTGTGGCTGGAGGGCAACTGGGAGGGGGCTGCTGCCTTACCCTGTGTTCCAGGCCTGACTTTAATGTTTTCTTACTCAGTGACTCCCACTCAGACTCTGACAGCTCCTACTCGGGGAATGAGTGTCACCCTGTAGGCCGCAGGAACCCACCCCCCAAGGGTCGGGGTGGTCGTGGGGCCCACATGGATCGGGGCCGAGGCAGGGCGCAGCGTGGAAAGAGGTGAGGCTTTGAGTGGCATTTCTTCCTGGGCCTAGGTGGAGTTTATTGGGTCTCGCAGGTGGGTCGATGGCCTTCTCAGTGGCTAAAGACATTGACCTTCTTTACACGTTCTCCCCAGACACGACCTAGCTCCCACCAAACGCAGCCGCAAGAAGATGGCAGCACTGGAGTGTGAGGACCCAGAGCGTGAGCTTAAGAAGCAAAAGAGGGCAGCCCGCTTCCAGCACGGGCACTCACGCCGCCTGCGCCTTGAACCTTTGGTGCTGCAGATGAGTAACCTGGAAAGCAGTGGAGCTGACCCTGACTGGCAGGAGCTGCAGATTGTGGGCACCTGTCCTGACATCACAAAGCACTATCTACGACTGACCTGCGCCCCTGACCCATCCACTGTGCGACCTGTTTCTGTAAGTTCAGGCAGTGTTAGCATTAGGCCAGGGAGCTAACATAGTGGGGGAGCAGGGGACATGTGGGGTGTCTGAGGTGGCAGCTCTGGCTATGAGAAGACCTTAGCATGCAGGCTCTTCACACTTGGGGCATAGCAGGACCACCATCAGCCTTACTACAAGCAAAGTTGAGGCAGACTTTGATGTGGGACCCTGGAGCCAGTGGCCTTATGAAAGGTAGCTATTGTGCTTGAGGATGGCACAGCACCGTGTGTCAACGGGAAGTCGTGGGGCACTCAGTCCTGCTGTGTTGGCTTGATCTTGTTTGTTCATAGTGGTGAGTCACTGTGCAGGCTGTACGCAGCTCTCCTTGAGCAGCCACCCAGTGGCTTTGGCCTGTCGGCTGTCTCTGCACTCAGCCTGGATTCCATTCCCTGCAGGTTTTGAAGAAGTCTCTGTGCATGGTCAAGTCCCACTGGAAGGAGAAGCAGGACTACGCTTTCGCCTGTGAGCAGATGAAGTCTATTCGGCAGGACCTGACGGTAAGGCAGATGCCGAGAAGGCTTTGGAGTCAGGGCCATCTTGCCCTTCTCTGCTCAGCCTGACTGCTCTTTCCCACTGCCCAGGTGCAAGGCATCCGCACCGAGTTCACCGTGGAGGTGTATGAGACACACGCCCGCATTGCCTTGGAGAAGGTAGGGAGCTAGGCAGCTGCCGTGGGGCTCCCACCCCTCTCTCAAAACCACCTGTACTTGTCTGTTCCTCACACCCTTCCTCCATGCCCTACTCTCAGGGTGACCATGAAGAATTCAACCAGTGCCAGACACAACTCAAGTCGCTGTACGCAGAAAACCTGGCAGGCAATGTAGGTGAATTTACTGCATACAGAATCCTCTACTACATCTTCACCAAGAACTCTGGAGGTGAGAGGCCCGTCCCAAGATGGAGGGTACCGTGCCCAAGGTGGTGCCCTGCTGCCTGACCTCCTCTTCTCTCCTGTGCAGACATCACTACGGAGCTGGCATACCTCACGAGGGAGCTGAAGGCGGACCCCTGTGTGTCCCATGCATTAGCACTGCGGGCAGCCTGGGCCCTAGGCAACTACCACCGTTTCTTCCGGCTCTATTGCCATGCGCCTTGTATGTCAGGCTACCTTGTGGACAAGTTTGCAGACCGGGAGCGCAAGGCCGCCCTCAAGGCCATGATCAAAACGTATGTGGCACTGCACTCTGCTGCATTCTGTGCTGTGGCTCTGCCACGCCCCCTCCACATCCTGGTCGTCCTTCAGCTGCTCTGCTGGAGTCCCTCCCTTGGCCTTCATTGCTTTCCTCCTCAGCCACCCTCAGTTCGGGGTTTTCTCCCACTCTTCTTACCTCACTGCTCCTGGTATCGTGCCCTCTCCTTCCCTGCACTCCTCTTCTGTCCATGTCAGCTTGGAAGCTGGCTTATCTGCCTCCTCCTTTCCCGGCCTTTACCTGCAGCTACTTGCTGCTCTTCTTCCTGACATCAGAAAGAGTAGCCTGGCTCATTTTGCAGCAGTCTCTTGAGATGAGGCCTTGTGCCCATTCCACTCTTGAGTACCAGAAGTCTTTTGGGACAGTGTGATTGGGGACCTGTGGCACGGAGGGTGGTGGTATTGCAAGGCCCTCTGGTCATCAGACATGAGGCTTGTCCATGTGGGGAAGAGATGTGCCGCCTATTGTCCCCTGATATTTTTGCTTGTCACATGGGTGTGGATGATGCTGCCACCTAGTGGGTAAAGACCAGGGATGCTGTGCAACAGAAGGCCCACAGTAGTGTGTGCCAGTGTTGCCAAGGTTGAGAAACCCTGGTCAAGAGGTCTGTGAACAATCTCGAGGGGCCTTGAATGCTGAGCTAAACAGCAGCATTTTCTCATTAAGGTAGTAGTCCTGTTATGGTGGTACCTGCAACCTGTGCATTAGGAAACGTGTAGGATTTTGTTGTAGTCAGTTCAACCCAAGGGAGGGGCTATGGGGATATGGTTCCAGATTTGACTGAGATGAGTGGGCATCGGGCTGTCAGTCTTTTGTGGTCCAGTGGGCCCCTCAATGAGCAGATCTCAAGCCTCAGTGGTGCAAGTGATTCTTAATCTGTTCATAGTCAGCCTTGGCTGCACAGCGCAAATGGTCCTTGTGAGTGCTCAGGGTGCTGGCCTGTGTTGATCTCCCTGTAAACTTGGCACAGCCATTCTTGGTACACAAGTCCCTGCCGTGGCCTGGAAGGCCACTTGAGAGAGAGGGAGGTTGCCCTGTCCCAGGGCCATAGGATGACTGGTTCCAGATACTTGGTGAGACTTCCCAAGTGGCTAAAGGGCTGTGGTGGCCTGTAGTAGAATGTCCCCAGAACTAGTAGGACACATACACTATTAGGACATCTTAGTACCAACCAGAAGGCACTGCTGAGTATGATACTCTGTGCAAGTATCCTGGAGTGTGGGGCGCCACTGTCCCTACCCTCTGAGCCCTGTACCACTTACTCTGTCTGGCTCCAGCCCCTCAGCCAGCAGAGGAGTCAGCTGGGCCCTTTCCCTCCTGCCCCCTCCTTCCTGGACAGGTAAGTGTGGGCAAGGGGGGGGCAGCTGGGCACTGGGGCTACCAACCCCATCCCTGCCCCCCCCCCAAGCCCCTGCTGTGGGGAGGTTGGGAGGGGCTGCAGAAGCCAGCAGGTTCCTTGCTGAGGAAAACTGTGGGAGCCCGGATGGGGAGCGTTGCTCCTGCTCCTGGGCCCTCCCTGGTCCGCTTGCCTCATCATTTTCTCCTCTTGTCTCCATAGCTTCCGCCCTGCGCTGCCTGTCTCCTACCTGCAGGCCGAGCTGGCCTTCGAGGGCGAGGCCGCCTGCCGGGCCTTCCTAGAGCCCTTGGGCCTGTCCTACACGGGCCCGGACAACTCCAGCGTGGACTGCCGCCTCAGCCTGGCGCAGCTGCCAGCCTTCTGAGCACCCATCGAGCACGGGCGGGGTTAGGGCTGTGGCCCAGCGCCGCCTTTGCTGATTTTGTTTTTGAGCCATGGACATGGGTTGTAAATTAATTTGTGGGGAGTGGGCTCCAGGAAGAGCCAGCGTCCCTACCCCCGTTTCCCACCGGGGATCTGTACAGAGATTTTTCTACGTTTTTATTTTTTGTCTCAGAGGGGATAATTGGGAGTATAGTGGAGGAGGGTGGGGTGGGGGCTACAGGTTCTGTGTCCACCTCTCACCTCCACTAATGCTGTCTCAGTGTTTTTTCTCTCTCTCTTTCGAGCTCGTACTCCAGCACCTGACCCTGCGTGCTGGCCCATCCCATGCTGGGGGGCCAGCAGAAGACAGGCCGTCCAGCCCGCACCGGCCTGCAGCGGGGCACCAGCCAGCCACATCTATTGCCTCGTCTGCCTCTTCATAGACTCTTGTTGCCCAGCCATTGGGGCCTCAGTGTTTGGGGTGAGGGGAGCTGCTTAAAGACTATGCCCCACCTTCAACCCCTCACCCCAGAAACGCCAGCCAGCACCACCAACACAGCCAGACCAGCAGCACAGCGCACTGAGGACTCCAAGGCCTTCGCGGGACCATGCCGGCAGGGCTGCCTCGCCTTACTCAAGTTGTATTAAGTTGTCTCCGTGTCCCTTCCTCCCTCGGCCCCAATGTTTCTTCTGATTTTTTCCCCTCCCTCCCTCCTCTTCCTTTTCCCTCCCTGCTCCCTGGTTCAATACAGGTAAAATGGTTACCCTCCTTTCCTTCCTCCCCTCTGCCTTCATGGATCACCAGCTCACGTCATGTTTCCTTCTCTTTTCTCTGTGTGTGTGTTTAAGTTATTTTTCTTCTTTCTCCCCCTTTTCTTTTCACCCCTCCCCCCTCTTCTGCCATGTAACTGGAGGATGTGCTGTGAGGTTGCAAACAGCTGGACTGTCAGGCTGCTTTTTTTCCAGATGCCTCCCTGCTTCCCCTCCCCACCTCTCCCCTCCCCTCCCTTCATTCTCCTTGAGCATTGAGTACAGTACATTTTGGAAGCTTGAAACCAAAATTAAAGAGAGAGAGAGAGAGAGAGAGAGAACTTGTTTCTATTTGGCTTGTTTCTTCAAAGTTTGGAACCTTGGTCACTTTAGGGGAATCTCAGCCACGGGCAGGTAGCTATGCCCTGCTCTGCCCATACGGCACAGCCAGAGTTTCCCTAGGGGCTGCCTCCCCAGCTCCTGGTTCAGGATTGACCCAGGCTCAGGGATGCAAACCTGGGATCCGTGTGGCACCTTGGCCAGGGTGAGGTGTGGCTGTAGTCCCCCTGGGGGCTGCACGACTCTCAGCCCTTCAGCCTCTAGCCTCTGATTCAGAGTTTGGGCCATGCCTGCCAGCGTGGGGGAGGGTGTGGCACAGAGCACATGGTGGCCCAGAAGAACCAAGTCCTTGAACTGCAGCTCAGAGGGTGCCTGAAGCCCTGGTTTCAAGAGGGCCCTCCGCAGAGCCCCAGCTGCTGCGGCCTCCTCCCCAGGGCCTGTCAGCCTCAGCAAGGCCATTGTCAGGTGCAGGGCCTGCGCAGGTACAAGAAAAGCCGCACAAGAAGGGGCAATCCGGACCAGATGCTCTTGGGCCTTGACCACTTCCGCCCTCAGCCCAGGCTCTGTTACCATCATTGCCACAAAGTGTGTGGGCCGGGGCTGGCGAGGGGTGTTCCTTTCATCAGGCCAAGCCCCTTGATCCCACTCACTTTCCATCTGTTCAGCAGAAAGCCCTGGAGCTTCCATGGCCTGTGCCTGCCACCGTGGAAGCAGTGTGGCTCCAGGTGCCTCTAGTGAGTCCAAGATCTCCTTTACTCCTGTGAAGCACTCCCTTGGGTCTGGTGTTCCTGACTCTGCCGTCCTATTCAGGACGGTCTCTCTGGTTGCCCCACCCTCTTTGGGTGTCTCCAGGCCCGAATCAAGCCCAGTTCTGCTCTCTTTGGTTGCCCCACCCTCTTTGGGTGTCTCCAAGCCCGAACCAAGCCCAGTTCTTGCCGCGTTTCCATCCTCTTCCCTAGAAGCATCCTGGGTGTCTTGAACCTCGGAAGCTGCCTCTGTCTTCTCGGTGTCAGGGATTTCTAGTGCAACCTCTGGCCAGTACTCGTCCCCGCCGTCCAGCGCGTCCAGGATGGTGGGTCCACGTCCAGTCACAGAACCCGAGCCAAAAATGAGGTCAGTACGAGAGGCACGGTCCCACACTAGGCGGCCTCGGAAGCGGAAGTAGCGGATGCGGTGCTGCGGGACGGCCAACACGCCGGGCCCGAGCGCTGCCAGCGGTTCGTCCCAGCAGAAGGCGCAGAAGGGCTCTTCCTGCACGCCCAGGAAGCGGTCGGTGTAGCCCACCGAAAAGTCGGCGGGGTCCAGGCGCGGGTCCCAGCGGATGCGCTGGATGACGTCAGCGGCAGTACGCAGCGCCGGCTTCTTGGACCCAGCCTCGGGCCGCGCGACCTCGGGGCTTGGCGCTGGGGCCCCGGGGTGTGGCTGGCGGCAACGCGCGCCGAAGCGACAGCGGCCCTCTAGGAAGAAGCGGCAGGCCGGGGGGCCCTCGGAGGAATCGGCCGCGGCCTCCATGGTACCGCGGCACCCTGGGCAGCCTCGGTCCACCGCGCTGAGCCCCAACTGTGACGCCCGGAGCCCCGCCTGCCGCACCTAGAGGGAGGCCGATAGCCTAGGCCCGACCTCGGAGTGTCCCACTGGCTCCGGCGCTCCCGGCCCTGCCCAGCTTATTTACATGTAGCCGGCCTCTGATTTTCCCTAGGAACCTGGTCTTGCCCCGCCCCAGATGTGTCCCACCCCTCGGGGGCCTTGGCGAGCTTAGCTAGCCCTGCCCAACCAGCCCATTAACTAGTGTGCAGATCCTCCCAGGCACTAAGGGGAGGCAGGTTCCATCCCGTCCAACCATTTTATATGTGCTCCTCCCTTTCTGGGCTTTGGCGAGACAGTTTCCACCCCTTGCGAGTACTTGTGCATGTACTCCGCCGCTTTCAGAGCATCCAGGGAGCCTTGGAGCAAGGCCTCCTCCCCAGCCAGCTGATTCACATATATTTTACCCATGACGTTGGGGGTGGGGCTACGAGATCGCGGCCCTCGGCAACCAAACGCTTTGCTTGTACCCAGTCCCTCTCTCAGGACCTCTAGGGAGCCTGCCCTTCCTCCTCCCCCTACCACCCTGCAGCACAAGATTTACACGTACACCGCCCTTTGTGTGTGTTGCGGCGGGGGTGGGGGGTGGAGGTGGGGGCGGTGTTTCAGGTATCCTGGCCCCGCCCTCGACCGTCCTTAAAGTGTGTAGTCCCCATACCATTAATTGACTTACATCCGATTCCTCACTATGAGCAAAGCGACTCCTGCTCCTGCCCGGTGCCAAGTTACTTATAAGTGTCCCGTCCTGTCCGGGCAGCGTGGCTTACCTTGGCCCCGACCCACCTGAATGATTTACATAAGCCCCGCCTCTGGTTGGCCTTACCCTGGCCTCACCAAGGTTCAGTGGTTTTACCTGAGTCTGGTTGTGGGGTACGGGTCTTGCTCCTATCCCCAGTCTAGGGGTTGACACATACGACCCATCCCTCTGGAAACTTCAAAAGACCTTATTCTGCCTCCGGTCCGGTTAACTTAAGTTGGTTTTGCCCCCCAGGGACCTAAGATAGACCCTCCCCAAGCCGCGTGATTAATATTAAATGTCCCTCCCCTCTGGGAACCTTCGAGAATCTGGCCCCATCCTCGGTCCACGATATAGGCCTAGGGAGCCCCGCACCTCTGGGATGTTGAAACATCTGGTCATCTGTGGACTCAGGTTTAACTTTGTGCCCAGATTTGTGACGCAACAGCCACCCTCAAGGCGACAAACCGTTTGGTATGACCAGAAGCTCTCCCCACGGGGGACCACACCCCTCGGGCTCCAAAGGTTCCTCAACCACTTACTTCCCTTTGCAGCCATTCCTAGAAAAAAGAGCGGCACCGCCCGATCGAAGTGCACCTGGTGGGGATGTGGAGGGCCAGGCGGCCGTGGGTGGTGCTAAGCAAGTCATGGGGGCTGGACTTTATCCAGGTTAGCAGTGAGGCTGGGTCAATATTTGAAGAATGAATACGTCTGTGGGAGCGGCCAGGTGTGAGGCTCCGCCCTTGGGGAGGGGCATTACATGAATACACCTTCAGAGTCTTTTTTACCAGGCTGGCCTGGAACTCACAGAGATCCCTCTGGCTCTGCCTCCAGAGCACTGGGATTAAAGGTGTGCACCACCACCGCCCGGCCACCTTCAGACTCTTAAAGGGACACCACTAATGACAGCCTTGGCTTTTAGTTGGTGGCACCCCACCGTCCTGCCTCTGCGCCCCTTCCAGTATAAAGTGAACAGACACAGTCATTTATGTGTACAAAAGTGGGATGTTGGGAGGGAGAAATGCAGGAATAAGGACACTACAGGCCTATGACATCGTCCAGCGGGAGGTCTGCGTTGGAGCGGCAGCAGGCCTTCGGGTGCTGCATTCCAGGGTGGGCGTCCCCGACGGGCTTGGTTGTCTGGGCGCGCTCCGCGTCCATGACGCCTAGCACTGCGTCCAGCATAGAGGGGCCCAGGTCCAGATGGAAGGACAGCAGCGGGTCCGCAGGTGAAGGCACGAGGAGAGCAGGTGCAGGGGGCTGTGGGACTGCAGGTGGAGGGACGGAGTGTGGGGCGCCGACTGGCGGCGCGCGGGGCTCGGGGGGCGGGCCGCCCCCGTGGCGACTCAGGAACGAGGTGTCCCCGAAGGCGTCGCCACCGCGCCCCACGTGCAGTGTGTGCCTGAAGTCTCCAAGGGGCGCCGAGATAGAGAGTGCTCCGCGCTCCAGTCGCTTCTTGGGCTGCGCGGGGCCCAGCTGCTTCAACACCGGCATCTGTGGGGGCACAGGCATGTCAGAGCTGCCTCACCCTGGAGCCCCAACTCTATGTCCCAGACCTACCTAGTCAGCCACAGGAATGCTCCGATAAGGCAGGACTGTGTCGGCACTACTATTCTCGGTCAACAAGTGAAGAAACTGAGGCTGTGAGAGGTTCCCAAGGTTACTACTGCTGGACTCAAATCTCAGATGACATGTTTAACTTTTCACGAGTCTAACAGGTCCATGACCATTACGCAATGTGGGTCACCTCAGTAACTAATAGTTGAGCTTTCCTGGAGGGTAAGTACCAAAAAATGACTTCCAAAGTGCTTCCCAACAAGGCTAGTAAAAAAACTCCAGTTAGCATTAGTTATAGATGAAGATAGGGCCGGGCGGGTGGTGGCGCACGCCTTTAATCCCAGCACTTGGGAGGCAGAGCCAGGCGGATCTCTGTGAGTTCGAGGCCAGCCTGGGCTACCAAGTGAGTTCCAGGAAAGGCACAAAGCTACACAGAGAAACCCTGTCTCAAAAAACCAAAAAAAAAAAAAAAAAAAAAAAAAATAGATGAAGATAGGGGAAGAATAGATGAAGATTATCAGTGTCCATCCTCTAGGACAGGGCAGACTGGCCAGTGAGTACCCCAGGCACTGGACTAGGACCAACCACACACGCTTAAGCACCCTTCCCTCCATACACACTGACGAAGTGGACCAGGAAGGCTCTACAGAACATGTGCAAAATTCACTGTACAGACCACATGAAGATTCTCGGCGGGCGGTGGTGGCGCACGCCTTTAATCCCAGCACTTGGGAGGCAGAGGCAGGCGGATCTTTGTGAGTTCGAGGCCAGCCTGGTCTACAGAGCGAGATCCAGGAAAGGTGCAAAGTTACACAGAGAAACCCTGTCTCGGAAAACCAAAAAAAAAAAAAAAAGAAAGATTCTCATTTGAGAGATTTAAGGTGGTCCAGGGGAGCCGTATGTTTACACAGAATTTTACAATTAAAATGATATACTTTGGGGGAAGACTTTGACTTAGGTTGTAGCATCTCATTTTGTAAAACACAAATAATAAAGCAAATATCTCATGTTACAAATTGGCAGTAATGAGGGCCTGGAGAGTTGGCTCAGAGGCTAATAGTATTTGCTGCACTTCCAGGGGAGGGAAGTTCTGATCCCAGTACCCAAGTTCGGCAGCTTACAACTTCCTATAACTACAACTTCAAAAAGTCTGCTGCCCTCTGCTGGCCTCTGATGGCACTGCACACACATGCATGCACAAAAATACACATTCCCAGCACCCAGGAAATGGTTCACAAACATCCATTACCATCAGTTCCAGGGGATCTGATGCCCTCTTCTGACCTCCACGGGCACCAAGCATGCATGTGGTATACATACACACATATGCAGGCAAAATACTCATAGATAAAATAAATGACTCAATCTACTACACAAATACTGGCAAGAATGGCATATGTTTGCAGCTGCTAGCTTGTGAACTGTGAACCTGATGTGAAGTTGCTAGATTACTGTACCTGACTGGGTGGTAAACAGAAACCCAATCCTAGAGCTTGGTCTTTTTCCATGGAAATTGTGGGAGGGACTTTGACAACTTTGTACTTTTAACGCTCACTACTATGATGAAATCCCTTGTTTCTATTTCCACCAAAACCCCACCCTTTTCCTGTTAAATGAATCTCCACAAATTAATCCTTCCTTTTCCTGTCTATACACCAGATAAAATGACAGTGCCGATTCCCTGCAGAGCACACAGAGATAGCGACTCCAAGTGTGTTTTTAATATTAAGTGCTGCCAACTGGCTGTGCTGGTGTTGGGAGTAGAAAAGGCCGTGTCACCCAAACAATAACTGGGGGACAAAGATTAGATTTGGTAATACTGTCCGAGGAAGGCAAGGGAGCCAACATTGTTCTTTCAGCATTCAGCACCCTGGGAAGTATCAACGATGATGTGAACACAAAGTACAGCCAAAACTGTTCGAAATAATTGAGATGGACATAGTCCAAAGACTATCGAATTCATGCACACGTGTACACTTGCAGACTTCCTGTATTTTCCCCTCTGCTGGGCACTGAACCTAGAATCGCATGCATGCTAGGAAGGCACTCTACCACTGAACTACATCCCCAGCTCTCTTTAAAAAAAATGCTTTATGTGTATGGGTGTTTTACCTGCATGTATGTCTGTGTACCACATGCATGCCTGGTTGGTGCCCACAGAGGCCAGAAGAGGGTGTCAAATCCCTTGGAAGTGGAATTACAGATAGGCCAGAGTTGCCATGTGAGTGTGGGAATCAAACCCGGGTCCTCTGGAAGAGTAGTCAGTGCTCCTAATGCCTGAGTCATGTTCCAACATTGCCATGCCCCTCTCTCAACCCCCTTTTAATTTTTCATTACGGAACAAGATCTTAGTAAGTTGTCCTTGAACTCACTTTGTAGCCCAGGACTTGAATTTCATCATCCTGCCTCAGCTACCTGAGAAGTCTGATTACAGGCCTAGCCACCAGTGTTGGTGTTTGTTGTTGGTGGTTTTTGAGAAGATTTATTTTGGAGACAGCATACTACAAGCCAGATCTAGCTAGCTTCCAATTCAGGGCAATGCTCCTGCCTCAGCCTCCCCAAGTGCTGAGCATACAAACCTGTGCCTCCTTGCCAATCTCTGAAACTACTCTTGCTATACCAGTTCAACTCTGCCCTTAACGTCAGTGAATAAACACATTTTTACTGTAACTCTACACACAACCACCACTCCCTCCTTCCACTGTAATGAAAACAAAAGTTTTGACAGAGTAAGACTTGCCCTTAACGATTTGACAGGTACGCGGACTTTCCCTATTATAATTCCCCCCTCCTTTTTTTTTTTTTTTTTTTAAGATGCTGTGTTTGACTCATTAGTGAATACTGAGCCACAGTTAACCATAAAAACCCTCTCTGGGTGCAAGTGATGCCATTCATCTTAGTATTGGCTCTGCAGTGAGAAGTGAAAAGAGGTAGGATTCAGAAAACGAGTTGCCCAGGTTTGGATCTGGCTGGGGCTGTTGCTCTGTGGCTTTGGATAAGCAATGTGACCCTTCTGACCTTGTTTTCCCATCTGCAAGGTGGGATGCCAAGAGAATGCTCCATCTTAGCAAAGCAAATGGTAGGTGTTCACTGAGTAAACGCTACGTAGAATTCCAACCCCTTTTTGGTGTGCTGCTGAAGCTAGCCTAGAGTTAGCTAAGACCCTGGGTGTTAGGCAAGCACTCTCCCATTGAGCCACGCCCCTAATACCTTATTGGTGAATTCCGGGAAGGCACTCTACCATTGAGCCACGCCCCTAGGCCCTCACTGGGGGAATTCTAGGCAAACACTCTGACATTGAGCCACACTATTAGCCTTTAAAAGGAAAAAAAAAAATCAATGGCATGTGTGATGTACACCTTTAATCCCAGAATTTGGGAGACAGAGAGGTAGGCAGATCTCTGAGTCTGAGGCCAGCCTGGTCTACAGAGTAAGTTTCAGGACAGCCAGAGATATACAGAGAAACCCTGTCTTGAAAAACCAAAAGAAAAAAAAAAGATTTTTCATATGAGCCTCATGAGCTTGCCTAGACTGGTTTTGAATTCACTCTGTGATGAACGAAGACAGACTTTGAACTTGTGATTCTCCTGTTTCAGCTCCTCTCCCTAGTAGTTGGAGTTATAGGCCTGTACCACTGGATTCAACTAGGCTCACATTTGTTATATTACATACACTGGGGCTCAAAATTTGCCCTTCCTTTCTTGTGGGACTCTGATCAGCTTCCTTATCCTTTTGCTCAATTTATTCTCCAAAAGCAAGAGTCAGACCCCTGCATGTTAAGGGATGACAGGAAACACTTGCCTGACTCATTTTATTTCCCAAGCACCTTCTCAGGGCTGAGCACTGGCCTAGAGGCCTTGAAAGGATGCTCAAACTCGTTAGTCTTCAGAACAATCCAAGAAGTGGAAGATGATAATTAAAATTCTTTTTCAATGATGAAAAACAGAAAAATTCAGTAACTGGCCCTGGGTCACACAAGAACAAATGCTCCAGGCAGGGTTTAGAACAGGCTGACAAAGTGTGGAATGTAACGAAACTCTTACAGTTCACAGCCACTCACAGGAGGTGGACCACATGGAAGGAAAGAAAAAATGTTTTAATTTCATACAAAGGCCAGAGCTTTCTTTGGTATCTTACCTGAGTTTGGTTTTCTTTTCCATTCTACATGAGGGGGGAAATGAGTTTAAAAAGAGCTTTTGTGGGGCTAGAAAGCTGTTAAAGTCTGGGGTCACAGTCCAAAAGAGCTTTTGGAGGTGGACACGGTGGCACATGCCTTTAATCTCACTGTTTAGAAGGCAGAGTAGGCGGAGATTCGTGAGTCTGAGGCCAGACTGGGCTATGTGAAGAGTTCCAGGACACCCAGGACGACACAGTGAGATCCAGTCTCAAAAATAAACAAAGGAAAAAGCTCTTTGGATTGGAAACATGGTTAATTGTTCTAAACCCGAGGGCAAGGTCAGGAAGACAGCGTGGGCTCATTCAACTCCGCTTTGAATAAGCAACCCTCCACCATCTCAAGAATAAGGTGGCCAGCCGGGTGGTCCCAGCACTTGGGAGGCAAAGGCAGGTGAATCTCTGTGAGTTAGAGGCCAGTCTGGTCTACAAAGCGAGTTCCGGGACAGCCAGGACGGTCACACAGAGAACCCCGGCCCCGGGTGGTGGTGGTGGTGGTGGTGGTGGTGGTGGTGGTGAAGGAAGGTGGAGAATTATCTATCAGGACACCCGACTTCTCCTCTGACCTAGGCACTCACATCCCCTAGCATACACGTATGCACACAGTGCATATATTGCCTCTCACACACGCACGGGGAGATTTTAACGCTCCTGTAGCTCCTGGCTGGCTTTGAGACCTTGAGAGAGTCACTTCCCTCTTCAGCCTAGGTGTCCTTCTGCACACCCAGCTCTAAGCTCGAATATGCTTGTTGCAGGGCTGTTACACCCAAGGCAATGCGGTCATTCTTGGAAAAAGTTCGTCATCAGCCTAGGCTCTTACAGAGGGGCTGTTGTTAGGGATCAATGCAAAGCAGACTGGAGGCGAGCACACGCAGGGGACCCAGCCGGTCCGGACAGACGCGCTCTCAGATAAGCAGACCTCCTCTGGCCTCTTCCACACTTTTTCCTGCCTAGGCACTGTGCCGCTCCAGCTGCAGGGGTGAGGGGCATAGTTGGTTCACCTCTGTCCTCTCTGAGTCCCAGCCCTGCCAGGACGCAAATAACCACCCGCTCCGGAGCTGGCCCAACTGGTTCTCCGGCTGGAGGAGGGTGGAGCCCAGACCTGGCAGGAGACCCCACCTGGAGACCCCTGGGATCTTAGGACTGGCAACGCTTTTCCTAAAGCTACGCGGCTGCAGCAGGGCCGTCAAAGGCCCCGATTTCTTTGGTAACGAGTCTGTGCCTTTTTTCCCTCTGGTTGAAGACCCCTGCCCACCACAAGACTTCTCACCTCGTGGTCCTGACTCAAGTGGGTTCCGGCTCAAGCTGTGGTCCCTCCTGGCCTCGGAGGCTACCTCGCTGGCGCCCTTTTTCTTCTTTCTCCGGGCGGGATCTCACCTGGCAAAGAAACAACTGTCATGCCCCACCTGGAAGGGGCTCCAGGACCCAGGCATATGGTCTGAATGCCACCAACTCAGGCCGGGTCCTGCGCTCTTGGGTCCCAGGAGCCCCACCCCCTAGCTCTCTGGTTTCACAGGCAGGGAGTTTCCTTGCTCTCCGCTCTCACATTCCAAGGGTCCAGGCTTCTGCACTCTTTATCGTTTATGGGGATCCAGACCTGTGCCCTCCTCCCTGAGACTCAGGAGACTCGATCCCAGAGTTTGGCAACCCTGGTTGTGGTTCCTTCTTACCTGCACCGGGAACTAAGCTTCAGCCCCTCTCGGGGGCCATGGTAGCCTACCAGGAGAGCGCAGAGTCAACGCCCAGTCAGCTTAGTTGGTCTTGGTTTCTTGTCCCGGATTGAGAGGGTTAAGCCATAGGCCCCTCCCAGCCTTCCTTATTCCCCCAAAGTTTGCCTCTAGGATTTAAAGGACTAGAAAGTGTGTATGGTGGAAAAGCTGAGAGCCCTTTGAGAGGATAGTGGGGGCAGGAGGAGACCAGGACTGGACGTGCTGGAAGCAGGGGCAGAGCTAGGGGGATGGACGGGCGCGTCCCCAGCCCGGCCCCGGCCCCTCCCCCTGCCCAGCTTGGAATTTCCTGAAACTAGGGAAGTCTGGCTGTTTAGAAGAGTAATTTCTTCCAGACTCTGCAGCTGTTGGGGGAGTGGGGTGTGTGTGTGTGTGTGTGTGTGTGTGTGTGTGTGTGTGTGTGTGTGTGTGTGTGTGTGTGTGTGTGTGTTGAGAAAGAGAGGAGACAGGAAGAGAGGAAAGAAGGAAAGCGAGAACTACTAAAAAGTCCTGGCTGGAGAAAGCAGTGGCCTGACAGCGCCCTGGAGAGTTCCCCAGATGGATGTTCCTATTTCAGCCACCTTCCAGAGAAGAGTCATTGCTCTGAGTGCCGGGGTCTGTGGGGAAGACAACACAGTGGTGTTGGAAACATCCTCCTGAAGCTGATGGGGCATGGCTGGAGTGGGGAGCTGGGGGTGGTGTGGGGGTACCGAGTGTGCTGTCCTGAGGTGTGGTGTGGCTTAGGACAAAATCTGCTGAAATCTACTGAGAGTGGGCAGGTTCAAGGGGTGCAGGGGAGACCCAGTCACAGATCTAACAAGCAAGCCCCTTTGAGCTGCACGCTGAAGGACCACTGGGAACTTGCCTAGCCCACGGAGGAGGGAGCACATTAAGAGAAAGGCAGAGGCTGGGCACAGTGGTACAGGCCTTTAGTCCCAGCACTCTGAAGGCAGAGGCAGGTGGATCTTTGTGAGTTCCAGGCCATCCTGGTCTACACAGAGAATTCCACAGGGTTCATAGGGACACTTTGTCTCAGAGGTCTGGGTTGAGGGAGAACAGGCAGAGACCACCTAGAACATAGGCACACAGGGGAGCAGATAGAAGTGACTTTGGCAGACCCTGAGAGGTCAGCCTGAAAACCACAAGGAGGAATCTAAGTCAGCAGCATGCCTCATACCTGCCAGCCCACATACTGGTAATTTATTCACAGGAGCCAGGTTACTGGATTAGTCTGGATGTCCATCAACAGATAGATGAGTGGATAAAGAAATTGTGATGTATATTCCCAATGGAGTGTGTGCAGCCACGAAGAAAAGCACAATTATGTCATTTTTTAGGAAATGGATAGAACCTGGAGACTACTATGATTCATTTACATGATCTCTCTCTCTCTGTCTCTCTCTCTCTGTCTCTCTCTCTGTCTCTCTCTCTGTCTCTCTGTCTCTCTCTCTCTCTCTCTCGTGTCTCTCTCTCTCTCTCTCTCTCTCACACACACACACACACACACACACACACACACACACACACACACGAATGTGCACATATTCAAGCACACAGGTAAACATTGCAGTTGATGAATTGTTTTGTTGGTGACAGTAGGGCTTGAACCCAGGGCTTCCTGCATGTTCGTTAAGCCCTCTTCCACTGAGCTATATAGCACACCCTCCTCTACCCTTCACAGTGTTTTTCAGGCAGGGTCTGTCATTAAGTTGCCCAGGCTGAACTCAAATTTTACTTCCTCCCACTTCAGTATCCTGTACAGCTGAGACGACAGTGTCTCACTATGTAGCCCTGGAACTTGCTGTCTAGGCCAGGTTGGCCTCACAGTGACAGAGATCTGCTTGACTCTGCCTCCAGAGTACCCAGATTAAAGGTATGCTATCATGCCTGGCTGTTTTCTGATTTTATTGAGTTATCTATTCTCGGTGTTCATGCTTTTACATTTCATTAACATTGCAACGAATATATTGCTAAGACATATAATGTAATATATGACACATACACAAGTTAAGGGGGGCAATGTACACATGTAACTCCTTCTGTCACATGAGGTGAAGTGACCCACGCATGGGCTGGGGCGGGGGGGGGGGGGGGGGGGGGACCGGCTAGTGTGAGGATGTCTTTGAATCGGTTCATTCTGTCCACTCCAATGACCCTCAGAGATCATCCTAGAGCAGCAAGCTCAACCTATGGGTCTTACCGCCTTTGGGGTTGAGTGACCCTTTCACAAGGTTGAATATCGGACATCTTGCATATCAAAAATTTACATTATGATTCATAACAGCAAAATTACAGTTATGAAGTGGCAGTGAAAATTATTTATTTATCATTTATTTGTTTATTTTTTAATTTGTTTTTTTCAAGACAATTTCTCTGTGTAACAGCTCTGGCTGCCCTGGAACACCGTTGGTAGGGCAGGCTGGCCTGGAACCCACAGAGACCCTCCCACCTTTGCCTCCTGAGTGCTGAAGTGCTGACATTAAAGGCATGTGCCACCACCGCCTGGCAACAAAAATAATTTTATGGTTGGGGGGGGTCACTACAGCATGAGGAACTGTATTAAAGGGTCGAAGCATTAGGTTGAGAACAGCCGGGCGGTGGTGGCGCACGCCTTTAATCCCAGCACTCGGGAGGCAGAGGCAGGTGGATCACTGTGAGTTTGAGGCCAGCCTGGTCTACAAAGCGAGTTCCAGGAAAGGCGCAAAGCTACACAGAGAAACCCTGTCTTGAAAAACCAAAAAAAAGAAAAAGAAAAAGAAAAAAAAGAAGGTTGAGAATAGCTGGTCTTAGGCGATGCTGTGGGCTGGAGCAGGGTAAGCTTCATGAACAGGCATTTTGTCAAGGCACCCAGGGTTCCATGCTCAGAAGTGCCTGGTGCTTGACTTAGTGCCCAGCAGCCCCCCCAGGTGCAACTCACTATTTTTAGAGAAGAGGCTCCTAACACTACCCCGTCCATTATGAAACCTATGGAAAGGAAAAGCGAGAAGGTAAGGCTTGGGGCAATATCTTCTTCAAGTGCAAAGTCTGAGTGATAAGAGGAGGGAATGACCCCCGGGGGCAAGGCTGTTGTGGAACTGGGAGAAAGGGGAGGAGGAGGGTTGAGAGGAGACAACAAACCCTCCTGGGACGGGGAAGCCGCCGAGGACAGTAAATCAAAACACAACAGAATAAACAGGGCTGCTGGATGTAATAACAATCCAAAGACTGCTGGGGGCGTGGGTGGGAGCCAGCTGTAGAGGGCAGAGTGGGAGGAGAAAGCCAGGCTGGGGTCAGAAGTGAAGAAGGGTGGTTGGTTCTGAGGAGGGCAGGGTATGGACCGGGAGGGTTAGAGCCACAGGAAGCTTTCCTCTTCTTTGGTTGGTTTAGACACATTCGCTACTATTTTATTTCATTTCAAAAAATAGTTTTATTTCCTATTTTTTTTTAAAGTAATTTTCAGTGACATCGGGGATGCACGGACACATCTTTCTCTTGTGGGGGAACCTTTAACTAATAAAGCTTTAGTGACCTCCAACCTAGTTCCTGTCTTATTATTGTTAAAATTATTTAAAGTCAATTTTGAAACTTATAATATAATCTCATTATTCCCCACCTCTTCCCTTTCCCCATATAACCTCTTTCATGCACCATCCTTTTAAATTCATGGCCTCTTTTTTCCTTCAGTAGTTGTTACATACTTACATACATACATATGTGTATATATATATATATATATATATATATATATATATATATATATATTCCTAAATACATAAATGCAACCTGTTCAGTCCCAGTAAGGTTACCTGTATGTATATCATCTTAGGGCTGACCAACTGGTACTGGGTAACCAGTTGGGGCGTTCTTCCACAAGGCATTCTCCTGCTCCCGGCATTTGCCATCTTATGTATCTCTTGAAGTTAGTTTGGAGGGGTAAGGGGGATACAGCTCCTGACTTTGGCAGGAACTCTTACAAATTGACCTAAGCTTTTTCGCTTTTTCACTCTCAAATGTTCTTATTAGGGATAATTTTCTTTTTGTTTTTTATTCTCTCTCTCTCTCTCTCTCTCTCTCTCTCTCTCTCTCTCTCTCTCTGTGTGCGCGTGCGTGTGTGTTCCTTGCATATGTGTGCACCTGTGCTACCTGTGTATGCTCCTTTGGAGGTCAGAGGTTGATGTCAGGTGTCTCTATGGTTATCCACATTATTATTGTTGTTGTTATTGTTACTATTTTTTTATTTTAAAGATTTACTTATTTTCTTTTTATTCATATGTGTGTTTTGTCTGCATACATGCCTGGTGCCCGTGGAAGACAGAAGAAGGCATTGGATTCCCTGGAACTGGAGTTCCAGAATGTTTTTAGCCACCGTATGGGTGCTGGGAGTTGATCAGGTCCCCTGAAAGAGCAACAAATGCTCTTAACTGCTGAGCTCTCTCTCCAGACCCTTGGTATTTTTTCAGACATGGTCTCTTACAGAATGAACTCAGAGCTCACACATTTGGATAGGCTGGCTGGCCAGCAAACCCTTGGGATCCGTCGATTTCTACTCTCTTAATGCTGGGCTCATAGGCACATGTTATTTGTGCATGGCCTTTTGAAAAGCTTTATTTATTTATTTATTATTTATTTTTATAGTGGCTAGAGAGGTGGCTCCGTGCTTAAGTGATGCACCATTCTAGCAGAGGACCCAAGTTTTCTTCCTAGTAGCCAAGTCAGGTGGGTCACAACCACCTGTAACTCCAGCTACAGGGAATCCAGTGTCCAGTCTTGTGGCCTCTGTGGGTACCCAGAATCAAGTGCATAGACTCATGCACAGACACACATGCACACACATAATTAAAACTAAGAACACATCTTAAAATTTACTTATTTGTGTGTATGGTGTATGTGTGTGTATGTGGGTGGGTGGGTGGGGCATGTGTATGGAGGTCAGAGGACAGTTCTATATAGTTGGTTCTCTCCATCCACATTTGTGTGGGGCTGGATACTTTTTTTGTCATGAAGGTCACCCTTCATGAGTGCCATGGGAGCTGAGCAGCTATCCCTGGGCTCTGACTATGAGATTTTCCTCCATATTTCCCACATTTCTCATTTGAAAGGTCAAAAGTGTTCCTAGGCTTCCTCCGTTTATATTTCTATAATAAAGTATCACAAACTGGGCCTTGAGCTCACAATCCTCCTGTCTCAGCCTCCCCAGTGGTAGGTTCACAGATGTGTGACACCATAGACGCCCAAAGCACTTATTTTTTTCAGTGTTCTGGAATCATGAAGTCCAAGATCAGAACAGATCTGGGGTGTGATGGCAGACTGCTGCTCACACACAGCCTCTTGGGCCTGCGTCCTTAAAAGGTGCGAGGGGCAATGGTCTCTTTTCCAAAGACACAAATTCCAAGCATTTTGTCATCCACTCTCTCAATAGCCCTGGGGGTGAGGATTTCAGTGTCTGGGGATAGAGACCTTCAGATCATAACACAGACGCTGGTGCCAAATACTCCTGGGTAAGAAAATCACCTTTGTGATAATTGATACCCATATTGATTGTGCTCAAAGGCACCTGCAGTGTTCTTTAAATACGCCTAAATCCTATGAGATGATTTGGGAAAAGCAGGTGTGGTGGCACAAGACTCGAATCTCAGCACTCAGGTGGCAAGAGGATCGGTTCAGAGTCATCCTCAGCCCATAGCAAGTTCAAGGCCAGTCTGGGGCATAAATCAAGAGGTGGGGGGGAGAGGGAGGGAGGGAGAGAGAGAGAGAGAGAGAGAGAGAGAGAGAGAGAGAGAGAGAGAGAGAGGAGACTGTGGCTCACTATACTTCTTTCCTCCGTTTTATTTTTATTATTTTTTCATCATTCACATACATAGAAACAGATCTAAGAAGAAAGAGAGAATAAACTTTAGTGTCACAAAAGTAAGGAATAAAAAAAGAAACAAACCCAAACTAAAACAAACCCACAATAGCACCTAAGAGTTATCCAAGACTCAAAAGCTCCCAGGAATATCTTAGGTCCCTTTCTTACAATTATAGCAACGGTGAGAGTGGGACCAGCTACTGCGAAAGTAGCTGCTTTATTGTTGTTGTTATTTGCCATTTGATACTGGACTGCATCATTTATTTTATATCCATTCCTTTATTGTGTGTGTGCACACACAAATGCCCATGCCACAGCACATGTGTGGAGGCTCAAGGACCACTTGAGGGGGTTGGTTCTTCTTCCACCATCTGGGGCCTGGGCATGGAACTCATGTTGTCAGACTTGGCACCAAGCACCTGCACACTGAGCCATCTTGCTAGCCCTGGAATTCATTCTTAATAATGCTGTTATTAAAAACAACTAAACTAATATATATATATGATTACATCATACATAATTTTATCATTTTCTGATTACTATTAGAGCGTTTGTGTGTGCAGGCACATGCATGCCACAATCCACATGTGGAGATAAAGGGAGTCAAGGTCTCTCTTGCTGCTATGGGATGTGGAGACTGAACTCAGGCTTTGCCTCATCTATCACCTCTCATCAACATCAACTCTCTACTGCGTATTCAAGCTTCCCAATCACTTTACAGGGAAAACACTTCCACAAACAGCAGGTTGCAGAAAACCAGGAGATTGTCAAGTCCCAAAACCACAGGAATAAACAGACGTCCCATTGGCAAAAACGCGTGGACCATCCCGGCTCCTAGGCTGATTAATAAAGATGTCTTTGAGCCCAGTTATAATAATTTAAAACTTCAGATCTGAAGCTGCTCTTCCTTTAACCTGACCCTATTGATGGAAACAAAACCGCGAGGCTCAAAATCAGGCCAAGGACAACAAAACAACCAGACAAAATGTTCAAAGGATTTGGTAACAGCCCAGAGACTGCTGTGGTTGTGAGTAGGAGCTGGGACCTGAGGGCTGTGTGGGTGGACGCGATTGGTGTCAGGAGAGGAAAGGGAGTGTGGAGAAGAGGACACAGGGCACCACGCGGGACCGGAAGGGCTGGGCAGGGAGATAGGATATCTACAGGGGTAGGTAAGATTAGGAAAGGTTGTTCTTTTCTTTCTTCCGTACTGTGGATACATTAGCTACTCTTCTGTTTCTTTCCCTTCCTTCTCTTAGGTTTCAAACCTGGGACAAAGGGCTGAGGTGCCTTTTTAACATTTCAAAGTGGGTGCTCCTGCCAGGTTCTCCCAGCACCCCTCAGTCCTTACCTGTTTATGGGGTCCTCCAGGTTTGCACAACCCGCCCCCTACCCTGAGCTCTCCACCCCAGGGGACTGGGCTGCTCTTCCCTTTATAATCCAACTGTTTCAGTTCTCGCTCTCTGTACCTTTGGGCCTCCTGACTACTAAACCTGGTTCCCCTCTCTCCCTTCTCTCTCCTGCGCCCCCTCTCCACACGTGGCTCAGGGTCATGTCCACTCTGGACTCTCCTAGATGTCCCCGTCTCTGGCTATGCTCCTCCACACATCTATAATAGACTTTCTCCTCCACCATACCTAGGAGCAGTCGTGTTCCTTTCTTTTTTATCTCTTTTTTCCATTCACCTCCCTTCCTGCCTCCTTTCTGTCATTTTAAAAAACAAGTTTAAGGTACATACACTGTATATTGTGTGACAATTCCAAAGAGTAAAGGAAAAAGATTATTCTAGCTATAACCTTGAAAAAATGAGCGTCTTTCAAAATTTTATTTTTAACATATTTATTTATTTATTGCATGGGAGAGGACTAGGGGAGGGCGTGAGATTGACTTTTAACACTGTAAGATGATGGTCACCCGTGGCTGGTAGGGCTGAGAAAATGGAATTTTAGATTCATTTAGTTATTTTAATTTATTCAAATTGAAACAGTCACTATTGGCTTGGGCCCCATCCTACAGTGACTGTTTCAGGCCCAGAGAATTTAGAGAGGGTTTGGCTGGGAAGAAGGAGTCAGTCTCCTCTGGAAATAGGCAAGGAGGGAGGAGGAGAGGGTTAGGACACAGCCCTAAGCCACTTGCTGTCTGGGCTGGTCTCAGAGAAGAAGGACTCTGCCTCAGCTGGAGGGAGGAAACAGAAGCAGGTCCACCCTAGCCCTAGACGACTAAAGGACAGCATCTACTGAGCTTTTGCTGAATGCAAGACCCTCTCTCATCTAGCTAGGTATGGTGGCCCATGCCTATAATCCCAGTATTCTGAGCAGGAAGCAGGAGGATGGTCGATTTGAGGCCAGCCTGGGTTACACAGCAAGACTCTGACTCAAAAAACAAGCAAGCAAACAGGAAACAAGGAAATATACTTCTTAGGTGTGTTATGCACATGGTATGTTATCTCTTTCCATCATATCAGCCTAGCTGAGTCATCTAGGGAGAGCCTGTACCAAAGTCCATAAAGCCAGGGGCCATAAGTCTGCAGTGACTGGCGCCTGGGGCTTCCAGAATTTGTACAACTCACTGTTAGGTGTGGGCGGGCCACCCACAGCCAGAGTACCTCGGGATTGCAGTGCCCAGCAACAAAGGGACTTTGTGAGAACACTGTCTAGGTTCAGAGAGGACAGAGAGAGGCGTAAGGAAGGAAGGAAAAAGGTGATGGAGAGAGAGGAAGAGAGAGTCGGGGAGGAGAGAGTCAATGCTCTGGGGTCAGTGATCTATGTCTGGAGCACTCTGTTCTAATGGAGGTGCTTTACTCCTTCAGCTGAGGCTTCTGCCCCAAAGCACAGGCAGCCTGAAGTTGTCCCCCCATCCCCCTCCACCTTTCACATCAGGAAGACTTCCCGAAAGCCCACTGAGGACCTGGGAAGAGCATTGGATGCCCTGGTAATGAGTGGGACATTTGAGGAAGTAGGGAATCCTCAAGAGACAATGGCTACAGCCCCTGACAGAGGGTTGTCTGAGGTCTCCCCATTTCACCAGGGTCTTCCTGCCTGACTCTAAATTCAAGCGGATGGGGTTATAGGGAGAGCCCTGCATGCCTGGGTGCAGAGTGGCTGGCTGGTGACTCCTGGCTCCACCCCACACAAGTATCCGTGTTTCTCGGTTAAGCAAAAAACAAACTTAAAACCAACAACAACACTGTGATTAAAAACAGTATTGACCATTTAAGCTACTTTTAATAACTTCCACTCCTCCCTCTCCCCATCCCTCATAATCACTTCTCTCTCTCTCTCTCTCTCTCTCTCTCTCTCTCTCTCTCATTGACGCAGCATCTCCCTATTTAGTCCAAGCTGGCCTTGAACTTGTGGCAATACTCATGCTTCAGCAGTCTGAGCTCCTGGGGATTGCAACCTGGCTGTCTCTATGGTTCTAACACATTTAAACATTTTGTATGAGTGGAATCCTATGGTATTTGATTTTTGAGGGAGGGACATGGAGCTGGCTTGTTTTCTTTTTAGCACAATGTCCTTGAGGTTTGTCCATTACAGTGCAGGACCTCCTCCTCCTCCTCCTCCTCCTCCTCCTCCTCCTCCTCCTCCTCCTCCTCCTCTTCTTCTTCTTCTTCTTCTTCTTCTTCTTCTTCTTCTTCTTCTTCTTCTTCTTCTTCTTCGACAGTCTCACAATGCAGCTCAGACTATCCTGGAACTCACTATGTAGATGAGGCTGGCCTTGAACTCACAGAGATCTGCCTGACTCCCCAGTACTGGGATTAAAGGTGTGCATCACTGTATCTGATTTGGCAAGTTGATTTTTTTTTTTTTTTTGTGGTTTTTCGAGACAGGGTTTCTCTGTAGCTTTGGAGTCTGTCCTGGACTAGCTCTGTAGACCAGGTTGGCCTCGAACTCACAGAGATCCACCTGCCTCTGCCTCCCGAGTGCTGGGATTAAAGGCATGCACCACCACCGCCCGGTGGCAAGTTGATTCGAAGATTAGTTATGTTTTTTCCTAGTGCTCTAAATTATTTTTCTCTTCCTCCTCTCTCTCTCCCACTTCCTTTTTTTTTTTTTTTTTTGAGACAGTGTCACTCTATGTACCTCTGACTGTCCTGGAACTCACTATGTAGACCACCAGGCTGTCCTCCAACTCATAGAGGTCTGCCGGTCTCTGCTTCCCTTGTGCTGACATTACAGGCATGAGCCACCACACCCAGTTCAGGATTCTGATTTCGCCATCTCTGAGGAGGCATTCCGCCTCACCAACCACTGTTAATATTTGTTCTTTGGTAGCAAATGTAGTACGGCTTCTCATCATGGCTTTGAGTCGGAAAATAAATGTCTAAAATAATTTTAAGTGTCTCCAGGACCCCTCCAGGATTAGAGACTCAAAATTGAAGAAGGCTTTGTGAAAATCTGCAACAGAGAACTAACTGGCATCCGGTATAACGATGCTGCCCTCTAGTGGACTGAAAAAGAGATATTCTCTCTCTATCTTTCTACTGGGTGACATCACAGACCACATCATCACGGTGCTAGGGTGTCTTTTGAAAGACTTATGTACGATCTCACCTTATTATAGGGGATTCCTCATCCAGTCTAATGTGTCACATCACCAACTCCCAAACTGATGCCTCATGTGGGTGTATCTGACCTATGGGTGTCTAGGTTGCCTATCTGCATCTTTCCTGAAGGGGCCTTGAGCTTCTGTTTTTACCCTGAGAGGTGTAGACTCAGTTGGTGACTTCCCAGACACCAACATGTTCAGGAATATTGAGAGTCAAGAGCATTGAGGGGCCTAGAGAGATGACTCCGTGGTTAAGAGCACTTAACTGCCCTTTCAGAGGTCAAGAGTTCAATTCCCAGCAATCGCATGGTGACTCACAGCCATCTCTAAGGGGATCTGACTCCCTCTTCTGGTGTGCATGATGACAGGGCACACATACACATGAATTAAAAAAAAGAGTGTCAAGGAGAGGCAGTTGTGCTGGTTGATTTTGTGTCAACTTGATTCAAGCTAAAGTAACCTGGGAGGGGACTCTTAATTGAGGAATCGATTCCATTAGAGTGGCCTGTAGGCAAAGTCTATGAGACATTTTTTGATTAGTGATTGATTCAGGAAGGGCCAACCCACTGTGGGAGGTGCTACCCCTGGCAGGTAGTCCTGGGAGTTATAAAAAAGTGGCCTGAGCAAGGCATAAGGAGGAAGCTGGTAATCAGCACTCTCCTCCATGGCCTCTGAATCAGTTCCTGCCTCCAGGCTCTGCTTGAGTTACTGTCCTGACTTCCCTGAATGATGCACTACAATCCTTAATGAAATAAACTCTTGCCTTCCCAACTTGCTTTTGGTTATTGTCTTAGGTACTGTCCTGTTGCTGTGGAGAAATACCATGACTAAGGCAACTCTCACAAAAGAGAGCATTTAGTTAGGGGCTTGCTTACAGTTTCAGAGGATTAGTCCATGGCGAGGAGTGTGGCAGTAGGCATGGTGCTGGAGAAGTAGCTGGGAGTTCACATCTGATCCACAAGTTGCAGGCAGATCTCTCTCTCTCTCTCTCTCTCTCTCTCTCTCTCTCTCTCTCTCTCTCTCTGTCTATAGGGAGAGACAGAGAGAGAGACAGAGAGAGAGAGAGAGAGAGAGAGAGAGAGAGAGAGAGAGAGAGAGAGAGAGAGAGAGAAAGGAGAGAGACTGGGCCTGGACTGGGATTGGCTTGGCTTTTGAAACCTCAAAGCCCACCCTCAGGGACACACCTCCTTCATCAAGGTCGCACTTCCTAATCCTTTCCCAATAGTTCTAGTAACTGGGGACTAAGCACTCAAGTATATGAGCCTATGGGGGGCATTTTCATTCAAACCACCACAGTCATAGTGTTTATCAGATCAATAAAAAGAAAACAATGACAGCAGTAATTCTAGATATGTTGGGACTCACCTTTTTGTACTGTTCATCTTTTGCTGGACTCCATCTTGTCCATTCCAAATACTCTTTGTCCCTTGAAGAATTCCATGCAGGACCCTCTTACCATATCCACAATAGAAGGTAATATCCATTTTCCCAAGTCTCTTCTGTCTCTTGGATCTCATACCTTAAAACAGGTTTAGTAAACTACCTCTAGAATTGACTTCTTTTCCTTCTTTTCTCTTCCTTTTTTCATTTAAACTTTTTATTACATTTATTTATTTTTGTGTATTTGTGTGACACACACACACACACTTTGAACTCACTCCCATGCCACAGTGTATATATGGAGGTCAAAAGACAACCAGAAGGAGTTAGTTATTTCTTTCCACCATGAGGGTCCTGGGGATCAAAATCAGATTGTAGGGCTGTAATACAAGTGTCTTTACTCATCTCACAATCTCACCACTCCATCTCTCTTCCTTCCTTCCTTCCTTCCTTCCTTCCTTCCTTCCTTCCTTCCTTCCTTCTAGTGGGAGAAATCCACGGAGTCTGCTTTAAGGGCAAAGGAATTTATTTGAGAAAGAAAACTCACAAGACAGAATAGAGAAATTTGTCACAGGATCCTGGAAGGGTGAGGCATGGTCTCATACCATTTTTCTGCCTGAGATCTGATTGGTCTGTTCCAGCATCCAAAACCCTGATGGAGTGAAGAGAGAGCCACAAAAATTCATCCCAGGTCTTAAGGGTTCCAAGTGGCCCTGCCCCAGGGGCATGTACTTCAAGGCCATAGGCAGGTATGTGCAAAGAGATGTCCATCTTTAGCATCAATTTAAATTATCTTCACACTCCATGGATTCTGACTAGAAGAAGAATTTAGAAGTTCAGTTGTCCCCTTATGCCTCAAAATATCTTCTTTTGTTAATTACACAATACCACAGACCTGGGGATCTATAAAGAAGGGTTTGGGGGGCTCATTTTTCCAGTATAATATTGAGGCCACATTTGGAGACAGCGCTCTTGATGTCAGAGTCTTGACGTAACATTTGACATCACTACTGCTACCTCACTAGGGGCGGTGCTTCACGGTCATAGCTAGAACAGTTATCCACTTTTTCCCTCCCTTCCTTCCTCCCTCCCTTCCATTCCTCCTCCCTCCTTTCTTTTCTCTTTGTCTCTTTCTCTGTCTCTGTCTGTCTCTCTTTTATTTTCAGTTTTTGAGACAGGGTCTCATGTATTCTAGTCTGCTCTTCAACTTGCTATAAGCAGAAGATGGCACTAGACTGCCAATCCTCCTACACACACCTCCCAAATTCTGGGATTGCAGATGTGCACCACCCTATCTAGCTGGTTTGGCTAGGTCTGTCAGGTGTTCCTTGTCTGTCACCACTTGATGTCAAATGTTACGTCAAGACTCTGACATCAAGAGCGCTGTCTCCAAATGTGGCCTCAATATTATACTTGAAAAATGAGCCCCCCAAACCCATCTTTATAGATCACCAGGCCTGTGGTATTGTGTAATTAACAAAAGAAGATATTTTGAGGCATAAGGGGACAACTGAACTTCTAAATTCTTCTTCTAGTCAGAATCCATGGAGTGTGAAGATAATTTAAATTGATGCTAAAGATGGACATCTCTTTGCACATTTCAAGCTTATGCTCATGCCATGACTCTCTCTTTTCCTTCCTCCCTCCCTTCCTCCCTCCCTCCCTCCCTTCCTTCCTTTCCTCTCTCCCCCCTCACTCTTTCCCTCCCTTCAAGGTCTTGGGTAACCCAGACTGACCTAGAACTCACTATGTAGTAGTGATGTAGTAGTGACCTTGAATTTCTGATTCTCTCACTTTCACTTTGTGAGTGCTGGGATTATAGGTATGTATAATCCTGATGTTTCTGTGAGTAAGATGCTAGAACCCCAGAATTCATGCATGACAGGCATGATAGGCAGACACTTTGACAACTTTGCTATACCCTCAATCCAACTGCACATTTCTTATGATAATCCTTCAGGAAGACTATGTGTATGAAAAACACCTAATTTAGCCTGTGTGACTCTTCCAACTCAGACAGCAGAACTTGGAAGGAGCAGCATGAACCTATAGATTCTGACCATGGTGCTGAACTCAGAGCAGAATGTCAGCATCTCAATCAGCACTGTGGACAGCAACCAGGAAAGCCATTCTCTTGAGGCTGCACCTGAAGAGAAAACTACAAGGGAAGGCATCCAGACTCTAGGTACATCCAGGGACGGACTCAGAGTTTAACAGGAGGTGAAGAACTTAAGACATGGACAAAGTTCAGATCAATCATAAGATATTGCTCTGCTCCAGGCCAAGTGAGAGAAGGCTAACAGGGAAGATGTGGGCTTCGATTAGTCTAGACAGTACATCTTCTCTCATTGTCTATGAGTGTATATTACAGGTAATAAGAAAGTTTATAACATATCAGAATTTTTTTTTTGGTTTTTCAAGACAGGGTTTCTCTGTGTAGCTTTGCGCCTTTCCTAGAACTCACTTGGCAGTCCAGGCTGGCCTCGAACTCACAGAGATCCACCTGCCTCTGCCTCCCGAGTGCTGGGATTAAAGGCGTGAGCCACCACCCGCCCGGCTAACACATCAGAATTTTGTCAGCTTGTAATGTTGAGATCTTGAAGCAAAGAGGCTGTGATTTCATGAGGCTCATGGGGTCCCATCCCTTCCAGAGATTATATAAGAAGGGCACAGTTGCTAGGAGTGGGTTATGTAATATTTTAAGAGAAATCTTGGTGTTGTAGCTGCCTGAGAATGACCATGTTTTTGTAAATGATGTCTCAGATGTGCTTCTGTAAGTGACCCTGAGCAACTCAATAGTTTCCCAAGCTGGACCGGCATGGAATCCTTTCTTCGGTCTGTCAATTGCTTAACTGGATTAAATAGGAGTTTCTTATATCCTTACATTTTCATTGGTCAAAATTAACCCTTTACTCATTGGAACTGTATAAGCCAGTGACATTTTCTGAGTTTGGTATTTTGTGTAATCATTAGCTCTACCTATCAAGTTCTAAGACATTTTTACTTTACCAAGAAGAAACACTTATTGTAGTAAGTTCTGTAGAGACTCAAAACCAACTGAATTTGTGCTTGCATGTGCATGTGCACATACACACACACTCAATTGATCACACAATTATTGAAACTGGCAAAACTCTCAAATTGACATGTGGACCCAACAAGTTAGAAAACCCAGGGACAAATGAACTTGATGTTCAGAGCAGAGACTGCCTGCTAGTAGAGTTTCTTCTTGTTTAGAGAACATCATTCTTTGGTTTCATCCAGACCAACACATGATTATATGAAGTTCACTCACTGTCTTAGTTGGGGTTAATATTGCTGTGATGAAACATCATGACCAAAAAGAACTTGGGAAAGAAAGGATTTATTTAGCTTACACTTCTTTTTTTTTTTGAGACAGGGTTTCCCTGTGTAGCTTTGTACCTTTCCTGGAATTCACTTGGTAGCCCAGGCTGGCCTTGAACTCACAGAGATCTGCCTGCCTCTGCCTCCCGAGTGCTGGGATTAAAGGCATGTGCCACCACTGCCCCGCCTTAGCTTACACTCTACATTATAGTCCATCACTGAAGGAAGTCAGGATAGGAACTCAAACAGGCCAGGAACCTGGAGGTAGAAGCTGATGCAGAGGCCATGAAAAGGTGCTTCTTACTGGCTTGCTCCACAAGGCTTTCTTATAGAAGCCAGGATGACCAGCCCAGGTGGCTCCACCCACAATGGCCTGAACCCTCCCACATGAGTCACTAATTAAGAAATGCCCTCCCTCCATGCTTGCCTGCAGCCCATTGGAAACATTTTCTCAGTTGAGGCTCCCTTCTCTGTGTTGAGCCTTACTTGTGCCAAGTTGACATAAAACCAGCCAGTGTACTCACATTATGGGGTATGTGTGATTTGCTTCAGTGGAAGATTAAAAAGTTTAAATTTAATCCTACCCCAAAATACCATCAGAGAAACCTCCAGAATAATATTTGACCATGTGTCTGGGAACAATGGCTCACCAAGTTGACACATGAAGCCAATCATCCCGAGTCTAACCATTATCAGGGCACTGCACATTTCCTCATGCCACATCTGTTCTCCATATAAATGATAATAAGCCCATAGTTCTGTCTAATAAGATATGGATATCCTCCATAACTGCCTTCTTAAGGTTTCTATCACTGAGACTGTAGCCAAAAGCCACTTGGGGATGAAAGGGTTTGTTTTAGCTTCCAGGTTACAGTCCATCATCCAGCAAAGTCAATTCAGGAGTTCACAGCAGAAACCTGGAGACAGGAACGGACTCAGAGGCCATTGGTGAAGGCGAAGCCCCCGCTGCAGAAGGAGCCCCATGATGGCAGCAGTCATGGGAGAGAAGGTAAAGCTTGGCACCCAGTGGCAGGATCAGAAACCCTGAACAGAGTTCAGGAGAGGACATTGGTAAAAATGCACCCCAGTTGCTTTGGAGACCCCAGAATTTTGGAGGTGCCAGTACTATGAGATGACCACCAAGGACGGCAGCGGTCAAATGGAGCGGGCCTGAGCTTGCAAGAGAAGCTGAGTGTGCTACAAAGGTGGAGCCAGGGGAGGGGAGCCCCTCAGAGCCCAGGAGATTATGTGTCCTCAACATCTGACACCAAGCTTTACACTGCTGGACTCTGGTTTTGCTTTGATTTGAACGGAACTTCAGTGTTTTTCCTTCTGGGAGTAAGAAAGTACGAAACTTGTTATTTTGATTTTATGGGAGCCCACAGCTGAAGACGCTGGATATTTCAGAAAGAAATAGACTTAACTTTTATTTTAAATTTTATTTAAATATTTTAAATAGACAACTTTTAAAGTGTTAGAATTTTTAAAGGCTGTAGGTGGTATCATTCCTGGGTAGGTGGTCCTGGGTTGTATATGAAAGCCCACTGAGCAAGCCATAGGGAGCAAGCCAGTAAGCAGCACTCCTCCATGGCCTCTGCATCAGCTGCTGCCTCCAGGTTCCTTGAGTTCCTGCCCTGACTTCCCTCAGTGATGGACTGTCAGCTGGAAGTGTAAGCTGAAATATATTCTTTCCTTCTGAAATTGTTTCTAGTCATGGTATTTAACACAGAAATGGAAATGAAGCTAAGACAATTGGATATCAATTTACTAGAAGAGAGTTCAAATCTCTGAGTGATGTTTACATTTCACCGTTGCATTTGTTTCATTTAAATTAATTTCTGAGAACTTTATATGTGAGCAAAATGCATTTTCATTGTATCTACTCCTTCCTCTTTTTTTGACCCCTTTCATATCCTCCCCCCACATCTCTGGCTCAAATTCATAACCTTATCTCAAATTTATTTCTTCTATAATTCTCTCTCTCTCTCTCTCTCTCTCTCTCTCTCTCTCTCTCTCTCTCTCACACACACACACACACACACACCCCTACTGAATCCAATTAGTGGTGCCCATATGTCACCTATGTTCTTAATATATTACAGTTAAAGTTCTAAGAAATAAAGCTGGCAATTTTTACAATCTGTGCTCTAAATTTACATTTTTCTCCACATGGCTTACAGTTACTACTGAATGTCAACTTGACAGTATCTAGAGTTACTATAGATTCAAGCCTCTGGGCATGTCTGTTAGGATGATCCAGATTAGCTTAATTGAGATGGGGAAGACTCCTCTTAAATGTGAGTAGTAACATGCCATGGGCTAGGATCCCTCACTGCATAACAAGGAAAAAGTGAGCGGAACACCAGCATTGATCTTTCTGTTTCCTGACTGGATACCATGTGACCAGCTGCTTATGCTCCTGCCACCAGGATTTCCCCACCAAGATGGACTGTAACCTGGAATGATGAGCCAGAATGAACTCTTCCTTCCTTGAGTTTCATCTAAAAAGATTTATGTATTTTCTTTTATAAGAGTTTTGCCTGCATTTATGTATGGACGCTACACATGTGCCTGATGTCTTTGGAGGTCAGAAGGGGGCATTGGATCTTCTGGAACTGGAGTTATAAATGGTTGTGAGTCACCACGTGGATGCCGGGAACTGAACCTGGGTCCTCTGCCAGAGCAGCAACTGCTCTTAACCACTGAGCATCTCTTCAGGCCCTTAAGTTGTTTTTGACAGGGTGTTTTATTGCATCAGTGAGACAGGTACTAATACAACTGATAAGATAACGATGGAAGAAAATAAAGAAGATAAACATGTAAGTTGTTTTTATTTATGGAATGCATTACATGTACATCATTATTATTATATTTATGTATAATGCAACTAGGGACACATATAGATACAAGTATGACTTATGCTGGTAAGAAAAGAGAGGTCCGATGGCTGGGGAAGCTGCATGGGACTGAACTAGGCCCTCTGAGAGTGGCGACAGTTGTGTGGCTTGATCTGTTTGTGAAGCCCCCGGCAATGGGACCAGGGTTCTTTCGTGGTGCATAAACTGGCTTTTAGGAGCCCGTTCCCTATACCTTGCTCAGCCATAATACAAGGGAGAAGGGCTCAACCTGATGTACCAGACTTAGATGACTCCCTCTTACCCTCCTTCCTTACCCTCTCTGAGGAGTGGATGGAGGTGGGTGGGGGTTAGATGGGAGAGGTGGGAGGAGGGGTGGGAGGGGGAACTGTGGTATGTATGTATAATGAAAACAATTAAAAAATAACAATTCAATAAAATGGAATCATTAAAGAGTTAAAAAAAAAAAAAGAAAAGAGAAGTCCATGAAGACACTTGCAATACACATGCTAGAAATGGGAAAGGAGAGCCCTCCATACTCCCAGAGTCCAGTTTTCAACAAGCTTAACGGCAAATGACAATTGACCAATGCAGTGTCCATTACATTCAATCTAGGAGGAATTAAGTTGTGATGCATCCTATAAGAATACACGAGATGGCTGAAATGTGCTACATGATAGAGCATGATTGAATAGCGCTGCTTACTCTGCATTTCATCTATAAGATGCATCCACAGGAGGGGGGTTTGGGGGGCGAAGACGTAGGACAGCATGGGAATAGGGGGACCGAGGAAGTGCATGGGGAGGAGGATAAATAAAGACAGAGCTTGAGGGGATGGATCAGAGTTTAAGAACACTTACTGCTCTTGTAGAGGACTGGATGCGGTTCCAGCATCCACAACGGGTGGCTCAAAACCACTAGTAACTCCAGCTCCAGGGGACACAGTGCCCTCTTCTGGCCTCCAAGGTTGTTCCGTTCATGTGTGCACCTCCCCCAAAACACTCATAATTAAAAATAATAAAAAATAAGCCGGGTAGTGGTGGCGCATGCTTTTAACCCCAGCACTAGGAAGGCAGAGGCAGGTGGATCTCTGCGAGTTCGAGGCCAGTCTGGGCTACAGAGTGAGTTCCAGGAAAGGCTCCAAAGCTACACAGAGAAACCCTGTCTCGAAAAACCAAAAAATTAATAACAAGGCCGGGCGGTGGTGGCGCACGCCTTTAATCCCAGCACTTGGGAGGCAGAGGCAGGCAGATCTCTGTGAGTTCGAGGCTAGCCTGGTCTCCAAAGCGACTTCCAGGAAAGGCGCAAAGCAACACAGAGAAATCCTGTCTCGAAAAACCAAAATAATAATAATAATAATAATAATAATAATAATAATAATAATAATAGTAATAATAATAATAACAACAAAAAATACAGCTTTGCACAACCGGAATTGCTTTGTAAACTAGTTTGAAAAACTAATTAAAAAATATGCAGCTTGCCGGGCGGTGGTGGCACACGCCTTTAATCCCAGCACTCGGGAGGCAGAGGCAGGTGGATCTTTGTGAGTTCGAGGCCAGCCTGGGCTACACAGAGAAACCCTGTCTCGAAAAACCAAAAAAAAAAAAAATATGCAGCTGTACCCAACAGCTCCATAGTTGCGGAAATCACTAACTGAGCGGACAAGGGCAGTGACTGCTTTGTGGATATTGGGGTTCTCTTTTGAACTGGGGACAATGTCTAGGAACTAGATACCGGTGGTGGCCGTGTATCACTGAGAATTTACTCAGTGTCACTGAATTACATACTTGTAAAGTGTTTAGTGGTTAAATTTATGTTCTATGAGCTATAGTCCAGAAAGGGAAATGGAGAAACAACAGCACACACTCCTTATAGCAGAAGGAGGATCACATTAATTACTTTTCTCTTGCTCTGATAGGATATCATGACTAGAAGTAACTTATGGAATAAGGTTTGTTTTTCATTATGGTTCCAGAGGGTTGGATAATCCATAATTGAGAGGAGAGCATGACAGCAGGCTGTGGAAATAAGATGCCCAACAAGAAGCGGAGACAGTGAACTGGACATGAATCAAGTCTATATAAATTATTGAAGTCCACCTCTGATGACCTACTTCCTCCAGAAAGCCTCCCATGAAAGTTCCACAATCATCCCCAAATGATGCCACCAACTGGGGACCAAGTGTTCAAATACACAGGTCTATGGTGGTTCTCACTGAAACTAACATAGAGGTGTGCTGTGCTTCAGAGGTCATAGCAATAAAACATTGCTTCCTTGATGAAACTTTAAGAAATGACTTTTTAGGCCGGGCGGGTGGTGGCACACGCCTTTAATCCCAGCACTCGGGAGGCAGAGTCAGGTGGATCTCTGTGAGTTCGAGGCCAACCTGGGCTACAGAGTGAGTTCCAGGAAAGGCGCAAAGCTACACAGAGAAACCCTGTCTGGAAAAAAAAAAAAACCAAAATGACTTTTTATTTATGTGTATGTGTGAATGCATGCTCTCTCTCTCTCTCTCTCTCTCTCTCTCTCTCTCTCTCTCTCTCTCTCTCTCTCTCTCTCTCTCTCCTCCACACTCTCTGTGTGAGTGTGTGTGTGTGTGTCCTCACAGAGGCTGGAATATTGTGCCAAATCTACTGGTGCTGGAGTAACAGACAGTTGTGAGCCACTCAATGTGGGTTGAGAAACTCAGGTCCTCTGGAAGAGCAGGCAGTGCTCCTTACTCTTGAACCTTATCTCCAGCCTCCTTGATAAAATTCCTAAAATAAGATTTGATTAATACTTTGCCTGAGTGTAGAGTTTGTGCTGTACAACATCTGACTTTCTACCCAGGATGCAGTATGGTATCTTCTGTTCCTGTGCAGTAGGAGGGCAGATGTAGAGCACTGATGAATCACTCCTACCACAAGCACTCTTGATTCCATGTCTTATTCTAAAAATGAGAATGTGTCTATACTGGACAATCCTCACAACACCCTGAGAGGAGATGTCACAATGCTTTCACCTTGAAGAATATGGGATGAAGGCCATTGGTAAATATTTCCCCCATGTCTCAATGGGAAACCAGAGAATTTCTTCTAGTGAACATTAGTGTCTAGACAGGCAGACATTATCAGGCGACGATTTGTGGTCAGAAGAGAAGAGAAAGTGAGAAAGGAACACAAGAACGGGAATTAGGAAGAAGAAATGACATGGATTGGTCCATGAAGAAGGGTCAGGAGGAACTGTAATGTCTTATAGAAATGAAGAAGTCAGAAGGAGGAAGTTTGGGGCAGTAAAAACCACAGCCCCATTCCAGGAAGGAGGCTAGCATCCTTCTGCAAATCAGTTAGATCGTCTTAGTGTTCTAACAGTGACTAAATCTCCCCCTCTTGTTTTTCATTATTATTTCTGTCTATCTATTTGTCCTATAGAGGACAAGTGCTTGAACCTGGATTGTGAGGGATTTGGGGGTCCAGACTATAAACCCAACAACTCCAGTAGCAGCCACGTGTGATTTGGTAAGAAAAGCAAATAAATGAGAAAGGAATAGTTGATGAAACCCTCATACAGAGCCCATATAACAGATTTTTTTCCTTTTCTATTCCTCTGGATCCCTCTGGGCTCATCCCCAGAATGTAGCTGTGTCTTCCTTGCAACACCAACCTGTATCTCCTTCAAAATATCTTCAGGGTTTGGAGGATGCTGGCCATACTAAGGACCACACAGTGTTGTGTAGATACATGACAGGATGAAGGAGGGAAAGGGATCCTATGGAGAGCCTCTCAGATGGAAGGACCAGCCCTCAGTCACCCTCACCAGAGGGGTTTATAGCCTGACTCTTATTATGACCATTAAGTCATATGTCCATAGACCTGGGGGAGAATGCCTTTCTATATAAAGTGTCAACAGTCTTGTCCCCACCACTGCCTGGGCCTCAGCCCTAAGAAGATAAAGACCAAGCTCTGGATGTTGGTCAGTTCCTCTTCCTGTGAGGCTGGTGGTGTGCCAACCTTGTCTCTGGGAACACAAGGCCAACAAAGGCCACACTTTGTGTGTCTGATCCTCAAACTGCCTGCAGAACAGCAGCAGGTGAGAGAAGACCCCATGACTCTCACTCTCATGGCCCTGTTCAGCCTTGGTGAGATGTAAAAACGGGAAGGAGTCACCTACATCTGGGAGAGACCCCACTCCATAGACAGGACTTGGCTTGTGAGGAAACTCCAAGGGCTCAGGAAGCTCTTGGTAGGAGAGGACCTGCGCAGCTTTCAGGACAAACTTCTCAAAGGACATTCTCTCTCAGAGCTGAGTCTGGGCTATAAGAAAGCAGTATTGGCAGGTGAGTGCATTCCCAGATGTCCCAGGTCCCTCCACCTTACTTGGGACACTGTGTAACACCCAGGCAGTTTGGATGGGGAGTAGTGGATGTTGACTGATGTTGGGGATGGCTGGAGGGTCCTGGACTTGAGAACAACTATCTGAGATATGAGCATCCTAGTAACTAGCTTCTGGTTTCTTTTCAAATATTGTGGTTTTTGTTTGTTTGCTTTTGTATTTTAAGGCAGGGTCTCTCTATGTATCTGGCTGACCTGGAACACCCTATGTAGCCCAGGCTAGTCTCTAACTCACAGAAATCTTCCTGCCCCTAGTTCTTGAATGCTGGAGTCAAAGGAATGTATCATGACATTCAGCTTCAATGCACACATAATTCAAAAAAATAATCTCTTATTAAAAGATAAAAAACCTAAAAGATGTGGAGCTGGAACATGGGATTTTACCCATCAGTTTTGAGTCTCAGCTGGGTAAGGGGAAACCAAAATATTATGGGAACAGTAAAGATTTGTGAAAACCTACTCATTCAGAAGCCTTCCTCTTTCATGAGCCATAAAATCCATTCAGTTTTTTTCACTCTATGAGTCACTAGTACACACCAGTGCACTAGTATATAACACACTGTATGGCACACTGGTACCAACCAATCCTGAAGTATTTTTTGGAAGAAGAGGAGGGAGAACACACTGTGTTAGCAGGATGTGATGTCTAGGTCTGACCAGGACTCAGAGAGGATCCCGGGGGCTGATAGAGAACACAGGTAATTGGGTGAGTATAGGGCAGGACACAGGGATACTACCTTAGTAGCTCTTGATTCCAGTTGCTGAGAGACTTTGAGGGTTCAACCCTTCACTCAAGCATGGAGTGTCTTCCTGAGTCCCCTCAGATAAGGAGATGAGGCTGCTCAGGTCACAGTGAGGTCTTGTTGTGGGTGAGGCTGAGGCCCCCCCAAAGACATACTCCTTTTTTAGAGAGGCATCCATATTGGTGAAATTATTAAGGCCACTCCACGTAGTTAAAAGGAGATTTATTTAATGGCGTAACTTACAAATTAAGGAATAGGTAGGTCGCGGAGTCTGGGGAAGGTGTATCACAGTCCAGCGGTGTTCTCTGGAGCTCTGCTCAGTCCACCTCTCCAGTCCAGGGTCCCGCAACAGAGAGAGCGCCCGCCGATCCAGCTCTCGGGTCCCCAGGCACCTCCCTTTGCCCCGCCTTGTAGGCGTGACATTGCCGAAGTCTCAATGGGGGTTGGAACTTCCAGATCAAAGCTGGAATGGCTACCCACTACACATCCATGCTGTGGGTACCACTATGCATGGCCCCTCATGTACTTAGACTTAGGAGGGGATGTACAGCTGCTTGGTGCTGTGACTATGGGGATCACTGCTTGGCACTTTTTTTTTTTTAAAGCAAAAGCCAATTGTTTCTACTCTACATTTTCTGTTTACACTCTTGTGTATTTGTTCCTTTAGTTCTGAAACCTTTAAAAATGATTTAAAAATCTATGCATGAGTATTTTGCCTGAATAATGTATATTAATAATAATTAATAATACATAATAATGTATGAGTGTAGTCTGTACACTATGCGTGTACTTTGTCTACGGAGGCCGGGAGAAGGCATAATATCCCCATGATAATGGAGTCACAGGTGGTTGTGAGCTGTAAGTCTGCACCACATACAGTACCCACAGAGGACAGAACAGAACATTGGAACCCCTGAGACTGGAGTTACAGCCAGTGTGGGCCATCATTTGGGTGCTGGGAATTGAACTGGGTTCTCTGAAAGAGCAGCCAGTGCACTTAACCATTGAGCCATCTCTCCAGCTGTAAGAATTTCCGGGGTTGGGGATTTAGCTCAGTGGTAGAGCACTCGCCTAGCAAGCGCAAGACCCTGGGTTGAGTCCTCAGCCCTGAAATTAAAAAAAAAAAGCCGGGTGGTGGTGGTGGTTCACGCCTTTAATCCCAGCACTCGGGAGGCAGAGGCAGGCAGATCTCTGTGAGTTCGAGGCCAGCCTGGGTTACAGAGTGAGTTCCAGGACAGGCAAAAGAATTTCCTTTCTAAACATGGGGCTGGAGAGATGACTCAATAATTTAAATGAATCTTGCTCAGCATGGGGACCTGAGTTAGGATCTCCAGTATCAATGCAGAAGGCTTAGCATAGATATAACCGAAGATTTGGAGAGGCAGGGACAGGAGGATTCCTTCAGTTTGCTTGGCACCCAGTCTAGCTGAATTAGCAAGCTCAAGTTCAGGTAGAGGCCCCCCCACCCAAATATGGTGGAGAGAATTTGAAGAAGACATCAGATCACTGGATGCTGATCTCTGGCATCCATATGCATGGACATACAGACACACATACACACATGCACAAACACACACAGATTTTTGTTCTATAATAAGTTTATAAATGCCATCTAATTCTAACAAAATAAGATTGGTCTCATTTTTTTTTTGAGTAAAATATGTATCTCATAAACTGACTTACACAGGAAGTTATTGTTTTAAAGGTTTCAAAACAGGGACTGATGAAATGGCTCAGTGGTTAAGAATACTGTCCATTCTTCCAGAGGACTCAGGTTCAATCCCCATATATGTTCAGCATATATAGATGCCAGAAGGGAGCATCAGATGCCCTAGAACTGGAGTTGCAGAAAGTTATGAGCTATCACGTGATGGCTGGGAATGGAACCCAGGTCCCTTGCAAAGGCAGTGAATTCTTTTAACTACTGAGCCATTGCTCCAGCCTCTGTGTTTATATATCTATATGTAGAAGCAGGTTGTATTTCCTATCAGCATTACTAGCACTTAGAATTTACACATCTCTGTGTATCTCTCTCTGTATGTTGCATTGTGATTCTGACTTTATGATGCTCAGTTAATGAGTGGTCCAAAGGATGATAAAATTCCAGGGTATCTAGCTAGGAGCTGATGCATTTCTTCTCTTGTACAGATGATGTGCTAGAGTCCCTGCGGACTGGGGCTTGACCCTTAGCCTCTGGGTGTTTAGCTAGGAAATGAGTGGTAAATCATCTCTATGGAAATTAATTTGCATGTCCCTGTGATCAGAATGGGCAGACAGCATAAGAGGGGGGCTATTGCTTCTGAATGGGTAAACAACTTCTCATTAATCCTGAGCTCTTGGGAGGCACAGATAAATTTTTGAAAATCCAGACACAAGTTCTGAACTCACAAAAGATAGCAAGGCTGAAGTATCAGAAGGAAACTGACTGTGTCAGGGAAAGTGCTTACTAAGAATCTATCATAAAAGGCTGGAGAGACGGCTCAGCAGTTAAAAGCACTGGCTGCTCTTCCAGAGGACCCAGCTTGATTCCCAATGTCCACATGATGGCTCACTACTGTCTGTAACTCCAAATCCAGGGAATCCAACACCCTTACACAGACACACATGCAGGCAAAACACAAATGCACATAAAATAAAAGTAATAGTCTACCTTAAGTCGTGAAAATAAGACATAAGGAAGTGTATCTCAGGAGAATATTTCGCATCTCAGGATGAAAATCCTCATCTGCTTCCTTATTTCCTGGGAACAGCTCAGACCATTACAGAATAAGTCAGACACCAAAACACCTGATCAAGGAGAATCCTTAGATATGGAGATAGATAGATAGATACAGAAGGTACAGCTTTGTCTATGGGAGGCATGTGCCCTGTGTGGACATTCAGGTTGTCTCTGGCCTCTGTGATTTCTTTGTCCAATTTCCAGGATCACAGAGCAGAGAATCTTGTTCAGATCACTGTGGCTGCTTTGATTCTAGTGACTCTTGGAATTCTCCTGTTTCAGGCTTGCCATAGCCAGAGAAGGAAATGAGAGCATAATGATTATATTTAGGTTATATTTAGGCAAGAAAGGATAACAGAATGGAGGAGTATGAGCAATGTACAATGATATAAATATACAAAACTATTATATTGAAACCTATTCTCTTGTATGGTAACAAAAACAGTAAAATAAATTTAAAATGGAACTACCTAAAGCTTCTGTACTTCCCTTTCTAGGTTCATATGCAAACATACTGATGTCAAGATCTCAAGCATGCTCATGTTTGTGAAATTAATACCCACAATCACCAAGCAATGGCAACAGCCTAAATAGATGTCAGCACATGAATTTATTAATGGATAAAACTGGAGTGTATGCCAACTCAAGACCTATTTCCACCAGTGCAGGTGTCAATGATGTACATAATGCTTTTCTTCATGCCTTCTCCTATTGGGAGTTAATAGCAAGCCCCCCCCTCCCCGAGCCTTTCAGCAGAACAGTTGATCTGACCCATTTGATTTGCAACTGAACCACATTTAGTAGGTGGAAATCCAAAAACAAACAGCCAGGAAATGAAATAGTGAAGATGGGCTCATTACACACAGCATATGAGGAGAGCCAGGAGTTTTTGAAGAAAGGAGTCATTGGATTTTATGCAGTGAGCCCATACACACTCAAGTCAGAAAAAGCTTTAGGGATGTGCAGCTTCTTAATGTAAGGTCAGAGTTCAAGAAAGGAAGTTCAAGACAGAAAGATTGTAGATATATTTTGGGTAGCCCAAGAAGATCATGGAATGGACCATACGACACGAAACCTACACTCGTCATCAGAAACTCTTTGGGACATACTCACCTTGCAGCACAACACTAATGGAAGAGTGTCTATATGTGGACATGCTCAGTATGTGTCATTAAGATGGTCTCTGTCAGAAAGAGAAACTCCTCAACGCATGCTCAGCTTGCATCATACGTATCGCAGACAGGAACACTGGGCATTCTCAGACTATGCCATGAAAGAGTGGTAGGGAAGCCTTTGACATGCTCAGCATTCTGCACAATTTGAAGGTATTTTAATACAGAAACTTGCTTGCTGTGATAGTGCCAGACCTATTCAGTGGCTAAGGAAGTGTGAAAGTTCCCTTTGTATTAACTGAATAAGTTCTAGAACTATATAATTAATAAAAGTGTTTAGTAATAATTAGACAACTGCAATCAGACTTGGTGGTGCATACCTAGTACCACTTGACTCAAAACACTGAAACCAAAGAGTCTATTGAGGCCATGAGTTCAAACCCAGCATGAACTAAGTGGACCCCATTTCAAAGAATATCACCCTAAGAGAATATGTATCAATATCACGCTATTTGTTATTTTTTAAAGATTTATTTATTTTATGTATATGAGTGCTCTATCTGCATATATGATTTTATGCCAGAAGAGGGCAGCAGATCCCACTAGAGATGATTGTGAACCACTATGTGGTTCTGGGGCCTTGAACTCAGAACCTCTGGAAGAGCAGACAGTGTTCTTAACTTCTGAGTCATTTCTCCAACATCATGTTATTAAAAAATTAGTAACAGCAGAAAGTGAAGACAGTAGGAGGAAGCTTAGAGGAGACAGGTATGTTTATAATATAGGTTATATTGAAAATTTCATAAGATATATTATGTATATTCAATCTTGTCAAGTTATGGATGTTAAATATGTAGAGATTTTTCTTTCTACTTATTTTAAAATTATTTTTAGTTATGTGAGTGCATGTGCATGTGACTATGTGAACATCAGTGCAAATGCCCCTGAAGGCCAGAAGTGTAGCTTATCCCTGGAGCTGGCATTATAGACAGCTGTGAACTGGTGCTGGGAATTGACCTGAGGTCCTCTGGAAGAACAGCCAGTGCTGTTAACCAAAGAGCTATATCTTGACTGCTCTGTAGATTTTTTCCTGTAAGTCCAAAATTGTATTTTTTTGTCTTTGAATTCTTTTTAAAAACATTTATTTTGTTTAATTAGCATTTTTCATTTATTTTACATACCAACCACAATTGCCTCTCCCTCCTCTCTTCCCATTTTCTCCTCCCAACTCCCATCTACCCTCCTCCCCATCCACTCCTCCTCCCTCTCCATTCAAAAATGGGCGGGCCTCCCATGGGCTTGACCAAAGCATGGCACATCAAGTTGAGGCAGGACATAACTCTTCCTCCTGCAGAAAGGCTGGGTGAGGTAATCCAGCACAGGGACCAGGTTCCCAAAAGCCAGCTAAGTGCCAGAGACAGGTCCTGATTTCATGGCTAGGAGCCTTACGAACAGACCAAGCTACACAAGTGTCATACACAAGCAGAGAGCCTAGGTTGGTTCCATGCAGGCTCTAACTGTTGTTCCTGAGTCCATGTGCTCCTAGGAGCTTAGGTCAACTGTCTCTGTGGGTTCCTTTATTATGACCTTGCCTTCCCCTACCATCCTCCTGGGCTCCTACAATCTCTCCTCCCTTTCTTTAGGAGGACTCCCAGTGCTTTGCCCAGTGCTTGTCTGTGGATCTCTGCATCTGCTTCCATCAATTAATAGATAAAGGCTCTCTGATGGCAATTAGGGTAGTCTTCAATCTGATTACAGTAGATGACTAGTTCAGGCACCCTCTCCACTATTACTAGGAGTCTTAGCTAGGATCATCCTGGTGGATTCTTGGGAGTTTCTCTGGCACTAGGTTTCTTACTAACCCTGAAATACAACCCCCATCAAGATGTCTCTTTCCTTACTCCCCCAATCTGTCCTGCCCCCAACCCACCTCCTGCACCCAGCCCACCCAACTCACTCCCTGAAATTCCCATCCCCCCACCTTCTCACCCCCACCCACAGTTTACTCAGGAGATCTCTTCTATTTCCCTTTCCCAGGGAAATTCTTGCATCACCTTTTGGGCCCTCTTTATTATCTAGCCTCTCTGGGGCTATGGATTGTACATTGGTTATTCTGTATTTTACTCCTAATATCCACTTATGAGTGAGTACATACCATGTTTGTCTTTCTGGGTCTGGGTTACCTCACTCACAATGATTTTTCTAGTTCCATTTATTTACCTGCAATTTCATGAGGTCATTGTTTTTCATAGCTAAGTAATACTCCATTGTGTTAATGTACCACATTTTCCTGGTGTGGGATGTCTTTCTGTACACTGTGAATATATGTTGCTCCCATTGCTTAATAAATAAGCTGCTCTGGCCTATGGCAAAGCTTCTTAGAGGCAGGTGGGAAATCCAAGGACAGAGACAGGAAAGAGAAAGGTGGAGTCTAGAGAGATGCCAGCCACTGCTGAAGGAGAAGCAAGATGCCAGCAGACTGGTAATGCCATGGCCAAGTGGCAAAACATAGATTAATAGAAATGGGTTAATTTAAGATGAAATAGCTAGCTAGCAAGGATCCTGCCATAGATCATACAGTTTGTAAATAATATTAAGCCTCTGAATGATTATTTTATAAGCAGATGCAGGACTGCGGGGCTGGGCAGGACCTGAGAAACGTGGGACCATGGGCCTTTCCCATGTTTCTGAAAAACTACCATATTGATTTCCAAAGTGACTGTACCAGTTTGTACTCCCACCAACAGTGGAGGAGTATTCCCTTTACTCCATATCCTCTCCAACATAAGCTGTTACCAGTGTTTTTGATCTTAGCCATTTTGACAGGTGTCAGATAATATCTCAGAGTCATTTTGATTTTCATTTCCATAATGACTAAGGGTGTTGAATATTTTGGTGATTTGAAATTCTTCTGTTGAGAATTCTCTGTTTAGATCTGTATCCCATTTTTTAATTGGATTATTTGGTATTTTGATGTCTAATTTCTTGAGTTCTTTATATATTTTGGAGACAAGGGATGATCTCCAAAATTAAAAAAAATTAAAAAAATTTTAAGTTCTTATTGCTTTGTTTTGCATTTTGAGACAAGGTCTTGCTATGTATAGTGTTTCCTGGCCTGGAACTCATTGTGTAGACCAGGATGGCTTTGAACTCATAGAGATCCACCTGCTTTGGTCTCCCCAGTGCTGGAGTTAAAGGCTTGAACTACCATGCCTGGCTGAAGTTTATTTAAAACTATAAAATGTCTAAAATAGCTTAAGAAAAATACAACTTAGTAATCTTAAGGAATTTTAAGTTTGAAGGAAAATTAGTTGAGTCCAACAATGTGTTTAAAAGTGTACTGTGATTAAGTAGGACTTATCTAAGAAAATAAAGATATTTTAAATAAAAAGTCTGTATATGTGGCCCATTACATTAAAAGAAAAAAAACCCATATGATTATCTTGGGAGGCACAAACAAAGCTTTTGATTTAAAGTTTTATGTGCTTGTAATTTAAAAAGCATTTGAAGTCCAGAAAAAGAAGCAGACTTTCTCAATCTGACAAAGACTATATATGTAAAGTTTCATTTGTTACAATTTATTTATTCATTTCTATGCATTTTAAAATTACAATATAATTACATCATTCCCCTCCTATTTCCTCCCTCCAGTTCCTTCCATGTCCCCCCCATTTCAAACTGATAATTTATTTCTCTTTGATTATCGCTACATATGTATATATGTGAACATGAATATTTTACATATAGATGTACAAATAGTAAGTTTTAAAGTAATAATTATTTTAATACCAGGAAAAGATAGGAAAAAATTTTTAGTTATTAATCACATTTTTCCTCTAATTTATTCTTTGAAAATTTCAAACATGCAAAGTGTCTTTTTTCTGATGCCATTTTCTTTTTTTATCCATGTGCATTTCTTTTTTTTCTTTCATTTTCTTTATTAAGAAATTTTCTACTCACTCCACATACTATCCACAGATCCCCCCTCCTCCTTTCTCCCACCCCCCAGCCCTCTTTCCCAAGCCACCCCGCATCCCCACATCCCCCAAATCGAGGTCTCCCATGGCAAGTCAGCAGAGCCCAGCTCACTGAGCATAGGCAGGTCCAAGCCCCTTCTCACTGCACCAAGGCTGTGCAAGGTGTCACACCGCAGGCACCGGGTTCCAGAAGCCTGACCATAGACCAGGGACAGATCCCGGTCCCCCTGCCTGGGTCCCCCCCAAACAGTTTGAGCCAAACAACCATCTTCCATATCCAGAGGGCCTAGTCCAGTCCCACGGGGGCTCCACAGCCACCAGTCCACAGTCCATGGGCATACAAAGTGTCTTGATCATATATCCACCCCTCACTTCCACAGTTCTGCTCCAACCCTACCCCTGAACCCTTCATCACATCTCCCTCCCAATTTCATGTTCTCTTTTTATAATTTTATTTTTAACTTACTGGATTTCAATTAATGCTGCACATGTGTTCACTGGCATGGGGTAATACACCACAACATGGACAACCTTGCAGTCGCTATACTTTTAAAGAAAAGTGACTTCCCCCATCCTCTGTACAACAACCAGCATCTGCCAATAGCACACACACACACACACACACACACACACACACACACACACACACACACACACTGGGATTTTAGCTGCCCTGATTTTGAGCAGATCTTCTGCAGGGAACCAGGGAACCACACCTGCTGGAGGTTCATGTGTGTAACAGGCATTCATGTCCATAAGACATCATTTCCCAGCACTCCTCCCCAGCCTCTGACTTTTACTCTTTCTACCCCTTCGTTCATGATGTTCCCTGAGCCTCAGAGGAGGGAGGAAGTGTTACAGAGCTGAGCACTTACACTTACTTATTGCCAGCCTTTTGATCAGGTATGAGCCCACTGCAAATGCAAAAGGAAGCTTCTCTGACCAAGGTTGAGAGAAGCACACATTTATGGAGTGAATTATTGGCATGATTTTGTCGGGTTGAAAAGAGATGTTCTCAGACTCCCCCACCCACCCCTGCCCGCCCCTGCTAGCTCTGATAGGTTCCATTTGGCTTTGTGGAGGAGGGGAGAGTGGAAAATGGGAGTGTGGGAAATGTTCCTTCCTGCAGCCTCAGTGTTTGTGGAGTTCTGGTGTGTGGGGGAGGGGGTGCTCTTTCCTGGTAGTCCTCTCACACTCCACCATGGCCTCTTTCACTAAAATAGAATTACTTTTTTTTTTTTTTTGCGGGGGAGGTTGAGACAGGGTTTCTCCATGTAGCTTTGGTGCCTGTCCTGGATCTCACTCTGTAGACCAGGTTGGCCTCAAACTCACAGAGATCCACCTGCCTCTGCCCCCCGAGTGCTGGGATTAAAGGCGTGTGCCACCACCGCCCGGCTAGGATTATATTTAAATGAAGTAATTCAACCTACAACTTCTCACTGAAATAATACCTACTTACTTCTAGCTCCCCATTTTTCTGACATACTGTGTGCTACCCATTCCTGTTGGTAATCTCAACTCCCTGACTCTGACTGCCCACAGAGGGTTCCTCCCAGTCTGACCCAGGGAACAGTTCAGACTGGGGAGACTGTACACGAGTTCTGCACTGTGGTATCTACTTTCCACACTTAGTGTCTGCTCAGAATTGTGACCGTCAGGGATGGCTCCAGTGTGACACACTCACAGTCAGTCTCATGGGACACAGACACTCATGGGCGACAATACTGGAGTGGATCTATTCTGTGCACTCACAGAGGTTGACAGCTTAGTGCTGACTACGAAGCTTGGACAATCAGCTTAGACATCTCAGTACTTCTCTGCAAACGAGGGGATTGGAGCCACAGATGTGTGGTGGTATTTTACTTGCACTGAAATGTGATTTTAATTGCATGTTAATAAATAAAGTTGCCTGGGGGTCAGAGCTATTAGAGCCATAGCAAGTGCATGTCGGCGGTGGCGCACGCCTTTAAGGACCTGGAGGGCGGTGCATACAGGCAGTGACGAGGTAGTCACGTGTTTGGGTTTACAACCAATGAGAAGGCAGAACAGCTAGACTATATAAAGACATATACACAGGAAGTAGGTCCCTTGTGGAGAGCTCTCTTGGCTGAAGAGGATCACTGAATCAGGAAGGGTGAGGCTCTTAGCTCTGACCTCTTGGCTTTCTTCTCTGAATTGACTCTGTGTTTCTTATTTAATAAGATGGTTGGTTACATCTACATTTGGCGCCCAACGTGACAAGAATCCATTAAAAACTGCTTAACTTGACTTGGCGGCAGGTCCCGTTTCCCGCCAGGGCGGCCGGCTCCCTAGCCCGGGCCCAGGTCGGCTTGGCCTCAGGCCGGACTAACCTTGAGTTACTTGCTTAAAGCCGGCGCTACAAACAACTCAGGCCTGCCCTGCCGAACAGGGCCCCTGCCTGTAAAGCCAACGCACGTGGTTGGAGCTTAAGGTAGCCAGAGCCAAGGCTTGACTAGGCTCAAGCGGGAACACGTGGCTGGATTGAAGCTCTTAGGCAGAACTTGCGGCTACGGTTCTTGCGTGTTCTCTCTCTCTCTCTCTCTCTCTCTCTCTCTCTAGATTCACACCTCGGACACTAGGTGGCTGTTTTGAAATTCCCTCAGATTGGTACTGTTCTACGAGGACTTGGTAAGTCACTTAACATATCAGATATTTTAAAGGAAACTATTTAAAAGAGAAATTTTTTTCCACATTAAAAAAAAATTGGGTTTTCTGTGTTCATTGGAAGAAAATTGGGCTTTGTTTGCAATTTTAGGCAGTCTGACAATGGAACAGCTATATGAGAAGATTAATGTTGACTGAATTATGCAGTTTATTATTATGCTTATCCTCATTTTACTATTTAAAAAGATAGTCAATTTAAGTGCCAGGGTGACAGCTTTAGAAAAACTTGTTAAACCTGTAAAAACTCAGACAGAAGAAACTAACAGTGAAGTTGCTTCAAGATTGGATCATAGGGTTACAGAAAGAAAGCCTGTTTTCACATAGTCACCCTTAGTTTGTCCAGTAACCGTACAGCAGTTGCCTGATCAAATGACTACACAAAATATTTGGGCTCCAATTGAAATGTTAGATTTACGAAGGTTTAAGGAGGCAATAGTATCTTATGGCATGCATTCCCCATATGTAAAGCAAATGTTAAACTCTTGGTCAGCATATAATAGGATTGTACCACAGGACTGGTGGGAGCTGGCACAAGCTGTTCTTGAACCCAGTCAAAGGCTTCAGTGGCTAACTTGGTTCAAGGATGAAGCTAAAAACATAGAAAAACAGTGGAGAGATAAAGGAATACAAGTCTGCCAGGATCAGCTTATTGGAGGACAATATGCTTCAGCACAAACACAATGTTTATATGATGTCCAAACCCTAATTTTATGTCGAACAGCAGCCTTGAATGCATGGGACAGAGTTGAGGAACCAGGAAAAAAAACTGAGTCATTTACAAAGGTTGTACAAGGCCCAAAAGAATCTTTCACAGATTTTTTACAAAGACTGGCTTCAGCAGTAAAGAGAATGGTCCCGGATTCAGAAGCTAGTAAGATAATAATTGAATCTTTGACCTTTGAGAATGCAAATGCAGCATGCAAAACAATAATCAGGCCATTAAAGGCAAGATCTGTACCTTTGGAAGATTGGATTAGAGACACGGTTAATGTTGAAGCTCATGAGCATGATGATATGTGGGTAGCAGAAGCAATTTCAAAAGGTTTGAGGAATGTTAGATGTTTTGGATGTGGAAAGCAAGGACATTTGAAAAGGGACTGTACACAGGTCATTCCTAGAAAGAATGTTTCCTCAAGGAACAATGGCAACAGAATGCCCCTTCCTTCTGGAGTATGCAGAAGGTGTGGTAAGGGAAAACACTGGACCAACGAATATAGATCAACAAGGGACAGACAGGGTAATCCTTTGCCTCAGTCTTCGGGAAACTCCCAGAGGGGCCTCATGCAGGCCCCAATAGCAAATCCAGTTCAAACCTTTCCTGCAGTTGTAGAGGAAACCCCTACTCAGAGCAATTAAATAACCAAATGCCTATTGGAATAAGTCATGCTGGTCAGGATGATGAAACAGAGAGAATAGAAAATTCAGGAGAAAACATAAAGAAAATTTTTTGGCAAACTTCTATTAATGAACAAAGACCAAAATTATCGATAAAAAATAAATGGTGTTTTGTTGTCTGGTCTGGTAGACACAGGTGCGGACGTTACCATAATTGCACCAGAATTTTGGCATCCAACTTGGCCTCTTCAGGAGGTAAACATTCAACTGTTAGGAATTGGGACATTATCTCAGGTGAAACAGAGTGCAAGATGGCTCGAATGTATAGGTCCAGAAGGACAGAGAGCAAAATTAAAACCATATGTGGCTAACATAGCTATGAACCTGTGGGGTCGAGACTTGTTACAACAATGGAATACTCAGATTAACATCCCTCCAATCTCAGAAACAAATCATAAACTAGCACATGTTTCTGAGAGAAATATTAGAAGGCATTATTCTGAGTGGTCACCAGCCATCATATTATACAAGAACAGGGCACAACAACTGATGATCTTCCAAAAACAACAACAGTTCTACCTTTAAAATGGTTAACAGACAAGCCTGTATGGGTCCAGCAATGGCCTTTAACAACAGAGAAACTCCAGGCTTTAGAAGAGCTGGTAGAAGAACAGTTAAATGCTCAGCATATTGAGGAATCAACCAGCCCTTGGAATTCTCCTGTATTTGTTATTAAGAAGAAATCTGGTAAACGGAGAATGGTAACAGACCTTAGAGCAATTAACAAAGTAATTCAGCCAATGGGCTCTCTACAATCTGGTATTCCTTTGCCTACTCTGTTACCAAAAGGATGGCCTCTCATAGTTATTGATTTAAAAGACTGTTTCTTTTCAATACCCTTACAAGAAAAAGACAGAGAAAGATTTGCTTTCACAGTGCCTACTTATAATAATTCTCAACAGGTTAAAAGATTTCAGTGGAGGGTCCTCCCACAGGGAATGTTGAATAGCCCAACTCTGTGCCAATATTTTGTACAACAGCCATTGGAAGTGATATGTAAAAAATTTCCTAAATCTATAATTTATCATTATCTGAATGATATTTTACTAGCTGACTCAAATGCAGATACTTTAGAAAGAATGTTTGAAGAAGTAAAGAAAATTTTGCCTTGCTGGGGCTTACAAATTGCTTCTGAAAAGATACAAAGAGGAGATTCTATTAATTATTTAGGATATAAAATAGAGCTACAAAAAATTAGACCCCAAAAGGTGCAAATTAGGAGAGATAGACTACAGACTCTTAATGACTTTCAAAGATTATTTGGAGATATTTCTCATCTACGAACTATTGTTGGGGTAAAAAGTGATGAACTGCATAATTTGTTCAAAACCTTAGAAGGTGACAAGGACTTAAATAGTCCATGAGAATTATCACCTGAAGCTGAGAAAGAATTGGCCTTGGTAGAAAAGAAAGTACATGAAGGGCACGTGGATCGGATTGATCCAAAGCTGGATTGCATTTTGGTTATTTTACCTTCTAGGCATTCTCCTACAGGAATATTAATGCAGAGGGAAGATATTATATTGGAATGGATATTTTTACCAAATAAACCAAATAAAAAATTAAAAACTTATGTGGAAAAAATCTCTGACTTGATTTGGAAAGGAAAATTGAGACTTCGTCAATTAGCAGGAATAGACCCAACAGAAATTGTCGTACCTTTAACTAAGGAGGACATTTAAAAATTATGGACAGAAAGTGAACCTTGGCAAAGAGCTTGCAGTAATTTTTTGGGAGAAATTAACAGCAAATATCCCAAAAGCGATAGAATTGATCTTATAAAGAGAGCTGATTGGATCTTGCCTCGAATTGTATGGGAAAAACCCATATCTGGAGTTCGTACATTTTATACAGATGCCAACAAACAAGGAAAGGCAGGTTACAAATCAGAAAATTTAAGTAAAGTGGTTCAAAGTCCTTATAATTCAGTTCAAAAATCAGAATTGTATGCTATTCTGTTGGTATTAATGGATTTTTCAGAACCTCTCAACATAGTTACTGACTCTCAGTATGCTGAAAGAGTAGTATTACATATTGAGACTGCAGAATTTATCCCTGATGCTTCAGAATTATCTTCACTATTTATTCAGTTACAAGATACAATCAGGAAAAAGAGTCATCCTTTATATATAACTCACATCTGATTCCATACTGGTCTGCCAGGCCCTCTAGCACAAGGCAATGATGAGATTGATAAGTTATTAATAGGAAATGTGCTGGAGGCCTCAGAATTTCATAAAAAACATCATGTCAATAGTAAAGGTTTAAAAAAGGATTTTTCCATAACCTGGCAACAAGCCAAAGAAATAGTAAAGAAATGTCCTACTTGTTCCTTCTACAATCAAACGCCATTACCAGCAGGATGTAAACCAAAGGGTACTCAAAGGAATGAAATCTGGCAGATGGACGTGTTTCACTTTGCAGAATTTGGAAAACTGAAATATGTACACCACACTATGAATACTTATTCAGGATTTCAGTGGGCAACTGCTTTGAGTTCTGAAAAAGCTGATTCTGTAATCACTCATTTGCCAGAAGTTATGGCCATCATGGGTATACCTGCACAAATCAAAACTGATAATGCTCCATCATATGTCTCTGTTAAAATGAAACAGTTTTTTGCTTATTACAATATAAAACATATTACAGGCATACCACATAATCCTACAGGTCAAGCAGTTATAGAAAGATCAAACAGAACTCTAAAGGATATGCTAAATAAACAGAAAGGGATAACAAAACCCCCCAGAAATAGACTGCATAATGCTCTATTAACTTTGAATTTTCTTAATGCTAATGAGAAAGGAACAGCAGCTGCAGAGAGACATTGGATAATAGAAAAAACTACAGAATTAAATCAGCCTATATACTTCAAGGATGTGCTGACCTCAGAATGGAAACCAGGGTATGTGTTACGTTGGGGACGAGGTTTTGCTTTTGTTTCTACAGGAGAAGATAAACTGTGGGTACCATCAAGATTGATAAAGGTTCGATTTGAACAAGAGAAACCTCTTAATTAGAGGAGGTGATAGTTCTTCAACAAGCATGAACATCCAATTTAAACTAACTTATACCAGTAACACATGTCTTTTCATTTAATCAGATAATAACTTGCCAAAAAGGAACATCCCCAAAATTAGTCTTGGGGAAAGGTTTTTGTTTTTGTCTTTTAGGAGAATGAAGGTTAAGGAATCTGAAGAACACTGGACAAATGAGACAACTGAAGAAAAGGGACAAATCATCTATCCCAGGAAACAGAATGAAACGGCATATGGGTATATATTATCTAAAAAATTTTATGTCTTCCTAAATGTTTGTTTCTGCTTTTCTCTAAAGATTTAACACTATTGGTCTTCTAATAGTCCCAGTTCAATTAAAAATTAAAGCTGACTTTGGAGTTGGAGAACGGTTCTCTCCTTCTTTAAACTCAAGCATGTTGTTAAAAGGAAAATGCAAACTCCCTGTATCATGCCAGAATAAAAGAGCCATCTTCTGCTATGGGACAGGAGAAAAGCCAAATTAATTAAGGGACTATTCTATTACTAATCTCAACTCTTTGATTCTATTCTGATTCTTTAAACTTTTCTTAAAGTATAAATTTTATATCAAAATTTACAAGATTAATATATATAGATATATAGATATATATACGTTTTAACCTTTGTTAAGATATGAATGGTCATATAGAGTACTAATTAATTCTAGAAAAAAGGCTTCAATTAGCTGCATATATATGTCTTTGTGTTCGAATCTCTTATCAGTTTTCTGCAGGAAATCACGGCCAGGCCTAACATCAACTGAAGTCTCCAGGAAGAAGTTGGGGCCCCACAACAACAACAATTCCATGTGGACAATAATAATATCACTAAGCTGACAAACATCATCTACAGATCAGCTTTGAACTACAAGGTGCTCAGAGCAATTTTGAGATGACTAGCTGAGATGATCCAGTCTCAAAGACTACTTGAATAAGGACTTGAGATAAACCCTGAACTTTGGCATTATACACAGACTGGATAATGAAGGACACAGTTACCTTTCCTAGAATTTGACAATTAACCTAAAATTTTTCTTTTAGGATAAAAACAACTTTGCCCATACCCAGCAGGAAGCAATTTTAAGAATACGACACCCACATTCCCAAAGAGGTGGTGTGGGGTGGGTGGTTTTTTGGTCTTTTTAATGGGTTTGGGTCTGGGATAATTTTCATTGTTTAGGGGGGTTGGTTACAAGTTGTTGTCAAGGGTTAGGAAAAAGGCTAAGCAAAGGAAATTAGATTTAAGGTTCTTGTTTAAAAAAAAAGACAGAGAAAGAAAGAAAGAAGAAGAAAAAGACAATTACTAGTTTTAAATATTTTACATTGGATTGGATTGTTTTATATTGTATACAAGTTATATATATTGAAATTGATATTGTTAGAAAATGCTATATGTATATTTCTAATTGTACTTATACCATTCATTTAACAATGCAATTTTCTGATCCTTGAATGTTATTATTACCAACTATTAGGATATAAAGAAATGAAAGTTAGCAGTTAGACATTACAATAGAACTTGTAGTCATATTAGATATGTTTTAAAAATTGAGCAGATATATTTTAGACAGGTCATCTTCAAACCCTTCAGAGATCTACAGAATATGGCATTTAAAATGTTTTAATAACTTAGAAAATTTTTCTTCTTTGTTATGATTATGAGACATGTCGGCTCCTGGAAGTACCAATCTACTTCAGAGAAAATATGGGCATTGAAGAAACTGCATATGGAGTTAACTTTCATTGTGGCAAAAGTTAGCCACTGGACAACAAAGTATCCTTGAATCAACTGCTGACAAAATGGACAGACAGGACATGAAACAAAGGACTACTGATTCTTGCCAAAACAAGTGTGGTTATGGCTTTATCAAAAGGCATCTTCTGAGGCCAGGACAATATGGCACCATCCCTGAAGTGGCCTTCGCAATTCGGAAAAGGTACAGTGCCCTTTTCTTCGAAGGCAGCTGAATAGGCAGTGGGCCGATGGCTTCTGATGTGCAATGGAACAGCAGCTGAAACAGTTATTCTTGAAGAGTAACTAAGCTCACGCCTCTCAATAGTAGACTGGCATTTGATAGAGGGATGTGGAGAAGAATGGGATGCTGAGATGAAGCCATATATACACAGCCAAGAAGAATGGACAGTTGAATTAAAAAACCATCAACAATTTCCAGAATTTTAAATCCTGAATCATAACATGACACTAGTGGAATTCAGATGTTTCTGGTACATGGACTGCACCCAATGTGAGGTTGAACTGTTGACCTTGTGTACATCCTACTTCACAAATGAGTCTGTCAGATACACTAAGCCTATAGGCTGAAGATGATGCCCCAGCACTGTGGAGAAACCTCAGGTGACTGTCCAGGGAGCTGGCTGTTTCTGTCAACTCACAAATTTTTTGGAAGTTGCTTGTATGCACTTCCTGTTTTTATTTTTGTTAGCTAATATTATTTCCTTCTTGGGTCACTGAGGGAGTTGAAGATTAGTTAGTTATAGTTGAAGGTTAGTTAGTTATAGTTGAAGATTAATTAGGATAGAAAGTGAATTAGATACATTTTGGACTTAACAAAATAGGATAGATAATGAAATTATTTTCTCTGAATTTGTCAAATACAAATGGACTAGACATTGTTTAGACATTTATTACTTGTATATATTGTATATAGTCATTGTACTTTTGTATATAGTTTTTCTTTTGTTAGTTATAACCTTTTTCTTTTTTTTCCTTTTTATTAAAATAGAAAAGGGGAAATGTGGTGGTATTTTACTTGTACTGAAATGTGATTTTAATTGTATGTTAATAAATAAAGTTGCCTGGGTGTCAGAGCTATTAGAGGAATAGCAAGTGCGTGTCGGCGGTGGCACACGCCTTTAAGGACCTGGAGGGCGGTACATACAGGCAGTGACGAGGCAGTCATGTGTTTGGGTTTACAACCAATGAGAAGGCAGAACAGCTAGACTATATAAAGACATATACACAGGAAGTAGGTCCCTTGCGGAGAGCTCTCTTGGCTGAAGAGGATTGCTGAATCAGGAAGGGTGAGGCTCTTAGCTCTGACCTCTTGGTTTTCTTCTCTGAATTGGCTCTGTGTTTCTTATTTAATAAGATGGTTGGGTACATCTACACAGATGCCTGCCTTTGCCAGGATCCCTAACCTTACTTCCACCACATAGAGAGCTTAGGCATGTCAGTGCTCCTCTGCAAACAAGGGAATTGGAGCCACAGAGCCTGCCTTTGCCAGGATCCCTAACCTTACTTCCACCACATGGAGAGCAACCTCCCCTACAGACCTCTGAAGATCTTACATCCACGGCCCCAGCTGTGTCCTGTGAAATGGATTCTTCTTCATTCAGGGATCTTTTATTTCTCTTTTTCTTTCCCTGACCCATGATGATCTGCAGTTTTCACACATATTATAATGGACCATTTGTAAATACTCAGAGCAGAAAGAGAGAGACACACACACATTAGTGAGCACCTAAACTGTGCAACAACATGAACATCTCGCGCCCCTAACTCATGTTGCACCCTGGGCAGGAAATCAGTGATGACTGAAATTCTGAACGTCCCAGACAGCACAGCAGCATGAACAATCTGAGCAGTGAAGTGCTTACAACAGGTTCTAAATGAGGAACCTTAGAGATGAGACGCCAGTGTTCCAACTGGCACCAGCAGTGAGTAACATGCAGGCATTAAGGAGAAAGCAACCCTATTTCAGCAAAAGAACTCAGTCCCCAAAAAAAACCCCATGAATACTGAGAAGGCAAGAACAGTTCTGAAGGTTGTTCCAAGAGATATGGGGTGGGGTGATGTTGCTAAGACAAGAAAGGGAGTTCCATGCAGCTGGCTGCTCGCCACAGGACACCCACACCCAGAACCCTGAGAACAGCTGCGTTCTCTTCTGGGTCCATCCCCAGGATGAAACGCCGCGTACGGGGCACAGTTGGATGCTCAGTGTGCCCGCTCCTCTGCACCTGCGCTGCAACATCACCCTGTATCGTCTCAGAAGCGATTTTATGGCTGCGGGAATGACTGATCACTGTCAAGACCCCACCGTGCTGTGCAGATGGATGAGCCGAAAGAGTGGATTCTCCACGGAGAGTTTTTAAGAGAGAAGGGTCAGTCTTCAGCCACCTTCAACTGCAAGGGGGCCCAGCAAAGGAGGTAACAAATCTGTTTGCTGCTGCCTTCTTAGTGAGAGAGGTTAGGGGAGATGGTCAATTTTGTAAGACGTTCTGGAGCGCATCCAAGCCACAGCCCTAGGGAAATGAGAGTCGCCTAGGGAGCGTTGTTCCTCTTCCCGTGAGTATTCCTAAGAAACACCCATGTGATGCCAGGCATCCAGTCTCTCTCTAAAGATCTCATACTCTGTGCTGTTTGGCTCTTTGGCCAGACTCTGTGGTCTCTTCCATTAGCACAGTTGCAGCCCCTGAGAGAAGGTGCCATGACCTTCACCTTCACAGCTCTGCTCTGTCTGGGTAAGATTGGAAGAAGAGAAGGGGATTACGGTCCACACAGCCAGGCTCTAGCCAATCAGGAAACTCCGGGGTGTTTAAGTGGTTTCAGTGAAGTTGGAAGGCTTGCTTATGTCAGCATTAGGTGCAAAGTTCTGACAAGGGATTCTCTTCTAGGGCTGAATCTGGGCCAAGAGACCTCAGTGTTGGCAGGTGAGTGTGCGTCCAGCTGTTTCAGATCACTTCTCCCTGGGGACCTGAAGATATCCCTGCTCAGCCGGGCTTTAGAACATCAGGTGATACGGGGGTGGGAGGCGGGGGGCAGGGGGCGGTAGAGTGCTGGAAATGAAGGCTGCCATCTGAGGGGGAATGTCCTATGACAGAGCCCCTCATTTCATTTCAGGGAATCCCTCCAAGCCAACCCTCAGTGTTCAGTCAGGACCAGTGGTTGCCAGAGGGAAGCAGGTAACCATCTCATGTAAGGTGACCACAGGGGCCCAGGAATATCGTCTTTACAAAGAGGGGGGTCCACATCCCTGGCGCACACAGAACACAATGGAGGTCACAAACAAGGCTGAGTTTTTGATCCCATCAATGGAAAAACAATATGGAGGAAGATATCGATGTTACTATAAGACCCCTGTGGGATGGTCAGTGCACAGTGACCCTCTGGAGCTCGTAGTGACAGGTGAGAGAACACTCAGCCCCAGGCTCTGCCCTCAGGAAAGGGGTCTGCTTTCAGAAGTTTCCTTGTCCCACAGACCAACACTGGAAGCCAATGTGGACTGTTCTAAGTCCACTAAACACGTTATTACTTTCTTTTCTAGGACTCTATAGTAAACCCAGCCTCTCTGTCCAGCCCAGTGCTGTGGTGACCTCAGGAGAGACTGTTATCCTTCAGTGTGGCTCACAGCTGAGTTTTAACAGGTTTGTTCTGACTAAGGAAGGAGAACAGAAGGCCTCCTTGATCCTGGACTCAGTGTTTATAAACTCGACTGGGCAATTCCAGGGCTTGTTTCTTGTGGGCCCTGTGACCCCCAGCCAGAGGTGGATATTCAGATGTTACGGCTATTACGTCATCAGTCCCCAGGTGTGGTCGGAACCCAGTGATCCCTTGGAAATACATGTCTCAGGTAAGGAAGCTCCATCATTGACTCAATTAGTTGTTGACAGGGTAAGTTTTTGCCATGATCCCTGATTTTCCTAAGGGAGTCCCAGGAGTTAGGAGGATGAGGGAAACTGAACCAGAGCCTTGTATGTGTGGGTGGTGGCAGTGGCACCCACAGGTAGGATGTGAGGAGACAGGTGTTTGACAGACACCAGCTTTCCCACCAAACCTCAGCCCATTTTCCTGCAGGGCTGCCCAGGAAGCTCTCACTGCTGACTTTGCAAGGCCCTCACCCTTTCCCCTGGAGAGAACCTGACTCTTCCCCGTTGCTCTTACATAGGTTATGAAAGGTTTTCTCAGTCCACAGGATGAGGAACTGACCCCATCCACAGCCCTGGGCTCTCAGGGTCAACCTCCCCTAGTGCCTTGTAAGCACTCCCACAGGGGCTGGTACAGATGTCATGGTGTACAACGTATCTCCTTCAAGAGGTCAGTGGACCTCCTGATTATAGTTGAGGAGCCGACTGATGTACAACATATCTCCTTCAAGAGGTCAGTGGACCTCCTGATTATAGTTAAGGAGCCGAGTGGCTCCACTCAGAGACTCAAAACTGCAGAGGACCAAATGACGAAGAGGAGATGATGGTTAGGGTGAAAGATGAGGATCTCAGGACCCAAAGACCAGGAAGTGGGGCAGGAGCAAAGTCATAGAAAGCCGAAAGAGATCCAAGTCCTCAGAGACAGGCTCAGAACAAGATAGGCAGCCCCCCCACCCATCTTTCTTCCTCTAGGACAGTTCCCTGTCACACTCTCCCTCTCAGTGGAAGCCAAGTCCCATGGTATGTCCTGGAGAGAAAGTCACCCTGCTATGTCAGTCATTGAAAATAATGGACACTTTCCTTCTGACCAAGGGGAGAACAGTTACTTCCTTTCTGTGTTTCCTAGCTCAGCAGTATCAGGCAGAATTCTGAATAAGTGTTTTGACCTCCCCTTTTAGAGACACCTAAAGATGCTGTAGTTATTGGAACTCATCACCCTACTTGTCGTCATACCACAATCCCCCTGTGGAACTCAGGGTCTTAGATCAGAGCAATCTTACCTGTTCTGTCTGTGCTCATTGCCCTACTCCCAGGAGAACTCTTGGCTCTAATGAGATGTTTTAGTGAAATTCAGGAAAACTTTGTTCTAAAGTGACTCTGATGCAAAATTTGAACACAAAGATCAGAGTAGGTCTGAAGCATCCAGCAAGGAGACCATTGGGAAGCTCCTACAAAAGGGAGGGCTCATACAGGTCTGCATGAAGTTATAGGATGAAAGCAATGTGCATTTACAGGAAAGAAGAAACACAGGAAATGGGCCAGGGGTATAGAGTTATTGCCTAGCATGCAGGAAGTCCTGGCACTATAAATTACCTCGGAACCATGTTTGGTACCTATAACTGCAGCACGCAGAAAATGGAAGCAGGAGAGTCAGAAGTTCAAAGTCATCCTAGGCTACATAGTGAGTTGAGGATGAGCTTGGGCTACATGAGACCCTATTCCAAAGAAAAGAAAGAAGAAGAAAAGAAGACAGATAGGAAGGAAGGAAGGCAAACAATGACAGACATATGAAAGAAAGAAAGGAATGAATGAATGAAGGGGAGAGGGAGGGAGGGGGAGAAGAAACAGAGTAAGAAATTAAATTAAGAAATTTGGACTTGCCAGGCAGGGTAGTGCACATCTTTAATCTCAGAACTCAAGAGGTAAGGGCAGACAGATCTCTGTGAGTTCAAGGCTAGTCTGGTCTACGTAGAAAGTTCAATGACAGCCAAGGCTACAAAAAGAGATTCTGTCTCAAACAAACAAATAAACAGCAACTCCCCCAAGAAATTTGGATTATTTTATAAAATTATTCTATAAAAATATTACAGTGAAATTAGCATAAATAAAAACTTCAAATATTTTTCCTTCTTTATTTTTTATATTTATTTACTTCAGTTTTAAAAAGAATTTCACACATAACTGTATTTACACTATTTCTACCCCTTCTCCTCCCTCTCCAGTTCTTCCTATGTATCTTTCACTTCCTCTCAAATTTATGACCTTTTCTTTAATTACTGTGCTATGTGTATGTATATATAAATACAACATGCAGTATACAAACACAGTATTACATTTAGTGTTGCTCATGTGTGTGTGTGTGTGTGTGTGTGTGTGTGTGTGTGTGTGTGTGTGTGTGTGTGTGTTTAGGGCTGACCACTTGAGATTGAATCACCAACCAAGGGCTCTTCCCTGGAAAAGACTGAATCCCAGCTGCCACCAGTTGCCTGTAGCTTCCTCATTTAGGCGTGGGATCTTGTGAGATTTCACCCACCCACACCGGCATGTCAATGTCAACTGGTTTTATCATGCAGGTCTTGTTTAGGCAAATATATATATATATATATATATATATATTTGAATTCATGGGTACAATTCCTTGCCATAGATAGAAGACACTGTCTCATAGCAGATGTCCCAGTGTCCTAGTCCTCTGGTTCTTATAATCTTTCTGCCCTCTCTTCTGAAATATTCCCTGAGTTTTAGGCATAGGGGTTGTATTGTAGCTGTGCCAGTAGGGGTGTGCAACTCATGATTAGCTGTTCTCTAATCTCTAATGTTGGGGTTCTGGAGAAGTTCCACAAAATATCACCATCCACGTATACATTCAACAAGAGCTTTTGTATTCCAGCATGCTGGGGCCTGCCATCCCATACAAAGGCAAGATGATGAAGACCCCAAGAGGGATGTCTGAACTCCTTTTAAGCATAGCCAAGGGGAGTTCCTAGGGCAGTAAGGTCACTTTAGATATTATTGGCTTAAGCAAGTGGCAATTATGTTAGTATATGCTCAATTGGTTCGAACTAGTAAGGGCTAGCTAAGACTATGGCTTTTTCATTTTGGGGCAGGCCTGGACAAGCCTCAGGCTTTGTCCTTATTTGGTTATTACCTTGAGCTGCTGTGAGGCTGTAGGGGCTGGCTCAGGCCTTGTATAACTTGAGCTGCTGTTCAGGGCATTAAAGATTGATTGTACTTTTTGTGACTTCCTCAGAAACTGCCTGCTCAGTTTCAAGAAGCAGGAATTGAGGCCTAATTCTTAACTGGGCCATTTGGAGTCTGTCATGATATTTTCCAGGCCCTCTTACTCTGTATTTTGACCAGTTGTAGATTTCTGTGACGGTCTATGTATTCTGGAGAGAGAGAGAAAAAGAGAGAGAGAGAGAGGCTTTTGAGGAAGGGTCTTACTATATAACCCTGGCTGGCCTGCAACCTACTATGTAGACCAGATTGACCTTCAACTCACAGAGATCTGCTTTCCTCTGCCTCCTGAGTGCTGGGATTAAAAGTATGTGCCACCATACCTGACTTGGTGGTTTTTGTTTTTGTTTTTGTTTTTTTATGAGACAGGGTTTCTCTGTGTAACAGTCCTGGCTGTCCTATCACTCATTCTGTAGACTAGGGTGGCCTTGAACTCACAGAGATCTGCCTGCCTCAGCCTCCCAAATGCTAGGATTAAAGGTATACACCACCACCGCCTGGCATGACTTGACTTTTTTAAAGTGTCCCTTCTCTTAAAATCATGGTGCAGGGGAGGGAGAAAGGAAGAAATTAAAAACTTGGGAACTAGAAAAAACATTTGAGTCTCAAGTATTTCACACATCCTACTTTTTCAAAAATAATGTTTATTTTATTTTATGTTCCTTGGTGTTTTGCCTGCATGAGGCAGAAGCTCTGGAACTGGTGTGAGCTGCCATGTGAGTGCTGGGAATTGAATCTGGGTCCTCTGGAAGAGCAGCCAGTGCTTTTTTTTTATTTTTTGTATTTTTGATTTTTGAGACAGGGCTTCTCTGTGTAAAACTCAGGTTTCTCTAAGTTCCTAGAACTTACTTTATAGACCAGGTTGGACTGGAACTCACAGAGATTTGCCTGCCTCTGGTTCTGAGTGCTGGGACTAAAATCGTGTGCCACCACTGCCCAGCAAGCCAGTGTTCTTAATCACTGAGCCATCTCTCCAGCCCCCTATATCCTACCTTTTTTTCTTTGGTTCTTAGATACAGTTCAGCCTATCTGGCCATCACCAAACATGTCAGACCCCCAGTCAGGTGAGTAAGGAGAATTCTTAGCCACAGAACTCAATACAGAAGATCAAGTCCTATCCAGGGGAAAGCAGTCTCCTGGGGGTGATTTTCATCTGCCCTGACCTCTGTGACCTCTTTTTCTACAATCTCCAGTCTCAAAGCCCCAGGATTACACAAAGGAGAATCTCGTCAGGATGGGGGTATCTGTCTTGGTCCTTGTACTCCTTGGCATTCTGCTCTTTGAAGCTCAGCACAGCCAGAGACAGACCCAACACGCAGCCAGGAGAGAAAGTAGCACATCTGTCATGGTGGCAGAGACCTCGGAATAAGTCTGAGGACTCACGTGGTTCTGTAAGAACATCTGGGAAATACAGTGGAGAACCGTTTTCAGAGAATATCTGGAGAGTAAATGTGATCTGAATGCAGGGAAACATTTGGATGTTGTGGTGGAGAGGTCTTCTTCAGCATATCATGATGTTATTTCTCCACCTATATCAGTGGTTCTCAATCTGTGTCTTGCGACCCCTTTGGGAGACACATATCGGATATCTTGTGTATCAGATATTCACATTACAATTCATAACAGCAGCAAAATTACAGTTATGAAGTAGCAAAGAAAGTAATTTTTAAAAAGGTTTATTTATTTATTACATATACAGTGTTCTGTCTGCATGCATGCCTGCAGGCCAGAAGAGGATACTAGATCTCATTACAGATCGTTGTGAGCCACCCTGTGGTTGCTGGGAATTGAACTCAGGACCTCTGGAAGAGCAGCCAGTGCTCTTAACCTCTGAGCCATCTCTCCAGCTCCCAAGAAAGTGATTTTATGGTTCGGTGTCACCACAACATGGGGAGCTGTATTAAAGGGTCACAGCATTACAAAGGTGGAGAACCATTGGTCTAGATGTATACTTTAGCTGACTATCTCCTATCTCTTCACATCTCCAGTGATTCGGGGGAGGGATAACTCTGTCCTGTAAATTGGGTTTGGGTCACCACCCTTGTGTAGCTTCTGTTTTTCCTCCCTTTCATGTAACATTTTCCTTTGTGTTTTTGTGTTTCGAGACAGGGTTTCTCTGTGTAGTTTTGCGTCTTTCCTGGAACTCACTTTGTAGACCAGGCTGGCCTCGAACTCACAGAGATCTGCCTGCCTCTGCCTCCCAAGTCCTGGGATTAAAGGCGTGCACCACCACCGCCCGGCAACATTTTCCTTTTTTTTAAAAGATTTGTTTATTTACTATGTATACAGTGTTCTGCCTGCAGGCCAGAAGAGGACACCAGATCTCTTTACAGATGGTTGTGAGCCACCATGTGGTTGCTGGGAAACGAACTCAGGACCTCTGGAAGAGCAGTCAGTGCTCTTAACCTCTGAGCCATCTCTCCAGCTCCCATTTTCCTTTTTCAGATGCTACCACATTCCCCACCTGCATCATGAGCTTTCATCTTCTCTAATGAGTACCGAGAACTTGGCTGAAGTAGCAAAAATCATGCTCAAAAATCACAGTCCAAAGTGGACAACAAGATTGGAATGCATGTGGTCTCTTGAAACCTAGGCTTTCAACACATACTCTTCGTGTAGTTTTCTTGAAACATGGAGGCTTGCAGTCAACACGCTTGTATTTGAAGAAACTCTCTGGTGTGGTACTGCTGACATGGCTCTGAAAATACAATTTTTCTTAATAATAATTAAAGAAGAGGCCATGAATTTGATAGAGTGTGGGGATACATGGGAGGAGTTGGAGGAGAAAGATGGAGGGGTGTAAATGTTGTAAATACAGTACTCATATAATAAATTTGGGAAAAAATTAAATAACTCCTCCCACAATCCTGGTGCACACAGCCTTGCCTAATTATTGGCTATAATTACAGTAGCCACTTTATAGGCAACTTCATAATACCAACTGAATATCATTTATTTGGAGTTTAGAATTGATGTATGAAACAGATATATTTTTTAACTTAATTATTTTTGTTCATTTTACATACCAACCCTCCTCCTTCCCCTCCTCCTGTTTTTTCTCCACCTCCCCCAATCTACCCCCATCCACTCCTCAGAAAGGTTAAGGCCTCCTATAGGGAGTCAACAAGGCCTGGCACATTCAGTTGAGGCAGGGCCAAGACCCCCACCCCCATCAAGGCTGAGCAAGACATCCCACCGTATGGAATGAGCTTCAAAAAGTCAGCTCATGTACCAGGGATAGACTCTTGTCCCACTACCAGGGGTCCCACAAACAGACCAGGCAACAAAACTGTCACCCACATGCAGAGGTACTAGTTCAATCCCATGCAGGCTCCACAGCTGTTGGTCTGGTGTCTGTGAGCTCCCACAAGTTTGGGTCATCTGTCTCTGTGGATTTCCCCATCATGATCTTGACTGCCCCTTGCTCCTATAATCCCTCTTCCCTCTTATGGACTGGACTCCCACCGTAGCTCAGCCTGGTGCTTGGATGTGGGTCTCTTCATCTGCTTCCAGCAGTTACTGGATGGTTCACTTTGTGCAATTGATGCATGCAATTAGAGTTTTTTTTCTCCAGGTCCCACCAAGCCCCGACAGTCCCATAGCCCACTTATAAAATAAACATACAGACGCTTATATTATTTAAACTGCTCGGCTATTAGCTCAGGCTTACCATTGTCTAGCTCTTACTCTTATACTCAGCCCATTTCTGTTAATCTATACATTGCCACGTGTTCTGTGGCTTTACCTGTTGTCTTTACATCATGCTCCCTGGACAGCAGGCTGGCATCTCCTCCTCCCTGCCTTCCTGTTCTCTCAATTCTCCTCTCTCCTAGTCTTGCCTATACTTCCTGCCTGGCTACTGGCCAATCAGTGTTTTATTTATCAATCAATCACAGCAGATGCAGGCAGTGTCTGTGTTGAAACAGATGTATTTTTAAACTTAAAATTCCATTGTTCACTGCTAGTATTTATAAAAGCAGCTGGCGTGTAAATGAGTCAATTGTGAGCCACTTTGCTATAAATGCTGATTAGTTCCATGAAGTCATTTTTGAAAAATAATTCATTTCTGTGTTATCTACATTGATACAAGCAATTGTTCCTAATATGGGCCTTTAATTTACTTACTGTCCTTAATTAGTGTAATAGTTAGGAATTCAAGCACAAAGCTGAGCAACCTATGAAGAGAAGGTATATTGCTGCCTTTTTCCTGATTTAAAATGAGATTTTATGCTTCTTATTGTTAAATGTAATGTTAGTTTCAGCCTTAGTGTATTATCTTATTCAGATGGAAAAACTTCTCTATTCCTAATTTTCTATGACTATTTGTAATGAATGGGTGTGAGAAATTGACATTTCTTTATCTACATGAATGCCTTCATCATATATGTTATTTTTTCCTTTTTGATGTAATGGATGATACTAACTTCTGAATGACCCAGATTTACAAGCCTGTGTAAATGCATTGTTCATGGTGTATAAATCTTTTGCATATAGTGGATTAAATTTGTTAATGCATGTATGCACCACTAACAATAAAATATGTTCTTACACATGACAGTCTCATCATGTATAAAGTTCATGCTGATTACTGTAACCCCCAGTTCTAGTTAATTTTCTATTTCTGTGATAAAGCATCTTGAGCAAAGGCAACATGGGGGAGGAAAAGGTTACTGCATTTTACAGCTCCCAGGTCCCAGTCCATAATGAAAGGAAGTCAGGACCTCAAGCAGGGCAGAGCTGGAGGCAGGAACTGATGGAGAAAGCATGGAAGAGTACTACTAATTTTCTTCTTCTTCTCTGTATAGTTTTTCTCAACAGTCATTAATAACAATCACACAACAGGTTCAATATTATTTTGTCTCAAAATTGCCCCCACCAAAGAAATTATACCATTACTTTTTAATTTGGCATCAGACACATTCTTAGGATGGGCAGAATAAAACAAGATCATTGCCCAAATATCACAGGGGTGGTCTCTCTCCCACTTACAGTTAAACTCTTCAGTTTGCCTTAGTCTCAGAACTGTTTGCCAGGCTTGCACTAGGATGGCCTTTTAAGTTTGCTTATAGAATCCAATTTCTTTTCTAGCCCAGTGTCCCAGAGTCTTCCACATTCCTTCAAAATACCCAACATGCTCAGGTTCTTCACAGCAACAGCCAACTCTGGTACCAGCTTATGTATTAGTTACTCTTCTGTTGTTGTGATAAAACACAATTTATAGAAGATTTTATTTTGGCTTATGGTTCCAAAGGGTTAGAGTCTATAATGGCAGGGCTGAGGCAGTAGGCAGGCATGGTGGCTGGAGTAAGATGTTGAGAGCTCACCTCTTGAACCACAAACACAAAAAGAACAAACTGTGACCCGTCCCGCGGGCCAGGTTTTTGGGGAGACCCGAGGAGGCACCTCCTGAAAGATCAATGGGGGCGAGAGAGAAAGGAGACCAGGCGCATAAGGGAAGACAGAGTCAGTCTGAGTCGCGTCAAGGTCTTGTTTATTGACTGGGTATTGAGGCTTATAAGCAGGGCTTCAGGCAGGGAGGGGGAGCAGAGGAAGCAAAAGGAGAGAAGAATGAAAAATTCCTAAGGAAGGGTGAGGTTGCTTTGGTCCCAGGCCCCTGCAGCTGGCTGATTAGCACCTACTCCAGGAAGTTGTACAGCCCGCGGTTAGGCCAGGAACCTGTTTTTGCAAGGTTTGATAAAGTAAGGAAGGTCACACAAAATTCAAGACACAGCTGTCCGGAGTCGGTCTCCAACAAAACTGGAAAGGGAAATGGTTCAAGTCTTTAAACTTTCAAAGCCAACCTCCAATAGTTGAGAGCTAGACCTACCCAAGGCTTTCTCAGAGGCCCCAATGAAAGGACAAAGGGAGAATTAGTTCTGTGTCATTGTCCAGGAACAGTCTTGGCAAGGCTGGTCTGGTGATACAGCCAGTTTCTCTAAAGGGTCAAGGTTGTGGTTTCTGGGGACTTGACTTCCCCTGCTCTGGGCTGTGATTATCAGTCCCAGGGAAGCTGCATCTGTGGTATTCTGTGTTCTCTTTGCCAACATTGTGTGATGTAGCTCTCTGCTGACCTTGACCTTTCCCCTGCAAACAGTATATATGATGCTATACTTCTTAAACATAAACTTAAACTTAGCATAAGTCATCAGCTTTTGCAGGACCTCCTGGTCTCAGTGATTGCTTTTAGTGTTCTTTATTTCTTGTCTCCTTTATTCTTCAATCCCCAGTCCTCCCACTTGACCCCTTACCATTCAGGACCCTTATTCCGGTGAGCTCTGATCCTCCAGTAACATACTTCCTCCAACAAGACTACACCTTCTCAACTTCTCCAAACAGTGCCACCACCTGTGAATCAGGTGTTCAAATTCCCGAGACTATGGAGAATGTATTAAAACTACGATACCCTCACTCTCTTTAGTCTCCCTCCCAACTTGATTACCCACCTACTCCAAGTTACTTTCCCAAACTCATGTCTTTTTCTTACCCCTCCTTGCTGAATTATGCATTTCTGTCTGATGGATTCAGGGCACAGGAAATTCATTGTCTTCAACTGTGAACCCACAGAGGAATCTAGGCTTCAGTGGGCAGTTCAAAACCAATGGTCATACAGATGATATTTGTTAAACTTAGTGGGTCTCAAGGCCAAACAACAGAGATGAACTCCATTCTCAAATGACTCAGATACATGTACTGAACACCTACAGTATAATGAGGCTGAAGAATTCAGTGAAAAGAACAGAAGAAATCTAGCAACTTTGCCAAGAGTCTTTGGGCTTGAGGATAACTGGTATACCTGCAGAAGTCAAGCAGAGGGTCCACATGTACTTGTTCATACACATGTTCTCAATCTTTCTCCTAGATACTGTCTTAGTCACTGGCCTATTGCTGTGAAAAGACACCATGACCAAGGCAACTCTTATAAAAGAAAGCTTTTAATTTAGGAATTATTTACAGTTTCAGAAGTTTAGTCCATTATCATCATGGTGGGATGGACACTTATGGTGCTGGAGCAGTAGCTAAGAGCTATATCCTGGTCCACAGGCTGAGAAGATGAGTAACTGGGTCTGCCATAGGCTTTTGAAATCTCAAAACCCACCCATAAGTGACACACACCCTTCAACAAGGCCAGATCTCCTAATTCTTCTAATCCAATCAAAGAGTTCTACTCCTTTGTTACTAAGCATTCAAATATAAAAGCCTATGTGGGCTGCTTTTATTGAACCACCACAGATAAGCACACTGCTGTTTGGAAGAAGAAGTGAATCCAGGTCTGTGGTGCTGAATTGATTGGTTGGCAGGGTATCAAATCTGGAAACACATTCCTTTCTAGATCATTATCTCAAAAAGAGCAAAGCCTTAAGATATTGGCAAACATGTTAGCCTCAAGTCCATCTAATAATATATCATGGTTAGAAAGTTAGGCTAAAAAGTCACTATTTACCCAGAAGGGCCTCAGGAAACATTTTCAGGCTTATGATCCTATAAATACTGATTTCAAACAGCCTCAAGGACCTGATAGCCACTATTTAATATCAGCAGTCTCAGGAAGTTCTCATAATCTTGCACAAATAGTATTGGAGATTTGTACTCCCTGGATGCTCAAACTAATCATACACAAAGAGCACAGTGGTTGCCAGGGGAGTCACACAAACACTTAGAGAGCTCCTCCTCATTCAAGACAATGCACATAAATCCTGACCAAGACTGAGGTCATGTTAGGACAGAAAGATTACTTCCCACCATGAACCTTTCAGTGAGCAGTAACAGCAATAGTCCTCAGCTCGTTGGGCACTGATGGACACACAGGACTGTAGGACTAAGCCAGCAGAGTCCACCCAGCTATGTTCTTAGTGACTGTGATACAAAAAGAGTGGACTATGAATTCAGAGCCATGGGAAGAGAATGGCAGGCTAGCACAGACTCCAGTTCCTGGGGAGTTGTTTTTATTTATTTATTTTTACATAACAGTGACACATAGTGTTACTGCTGTGACTCAATATCTGAGATACCACAGAGGGTTGATGGGATGCTATGTGAGGCCCCCAGTCAACTGAGAGGTAAGTACATCACATGTAACTCATTCCACCAATAAAGGGTAGAACAAAGCAAGCCTCCGCTTACCAGAATTAATTTGTGGTGTGCTTATGTGTGTATACATGCATGCTCGTGTGTGCACAACCACGTGAGAAGGCTGGTGTCCTGTTCTATCATCATTCACATTACTCCCTTGAGACAGGGTCTCTTACTGAACTTGGAATTAGGCTGAAAACCCCAACAATACTTTCATTTCTATTCTAGACAGCACTAGCCTTGTGTGGTCATGCCTGGCTTTTTACATGAGCTCTGGAGATTCAAACTCAGATCCATGTGCTTGTGCAGCAAGAAGTCTAACCACTGAGCCATGTAGCCAGCACCCAGAATTAATTTTTAATCACCTAAATACAATTTACTACATCACACCACCATAACACCAACTCACTTCAGTTCTTGCTCCCAGTTGTTCTCTGACATGCTGGGAGCTGTCTCTATCCCCCGCCCCCACTGCTCCTGACCTTCCACATGAGGTTTCTCTGTGGGCTGACCTGGGGATCAGTTCTGAGCGTACATCCTTGCATTACGGCATCCTCTCTTCCAAATTTATCATCTGCTCAAATTTATCATCTTTCAAATTTATCATCTGGCAGGGATGGCAGCAATGTGACACACACCCAGTTGAGACAGATGCCCATGGGGGACAATACCAATGTGAATCTGTTTTATTCACACACAGAGGGGGGCAGATCAGTGGGAAGTAAGCTGAAGCATCCCAATGACATCTAAAAACAGAGGGATCAGAGTCACAGATGCCTGGTTTTGCCAGGATTCCTGACTGTTTCTATCATATGGAGAGCAACCTCCCCTACTGACCTCTGAAGATCCTACATCTACTGCCCCTGCTGTGTTCTGTGAAATGGTTCCTTTTCCACCCAGAGATCTTTGGTTTCTCTTTTTCTTCCCCTGACCATGATGATCTGCATATTTCACACAGATTATAATGGACAATCTGTAAGTTATAGTAGAGAGAGAAATACAGACAATTGGTGGGCATCTCCATTATGCAACAGCATAAACATCTCATGTTCCAAACACATCTTGTACCCTGTGCTGAGAATCAGTAGATGTTTGAACTTCTGAATGTCCCAGACACCATAATACCATGGACAATCTAAGGAGTGAAACGCTCACAGAAGGCTCCATATGAGGAACCTCAGACATAATATGTGTTCAAACTGGCATTTGAGAGTGAGTGACAGATAGACATTAAGGAGATATCAGCCCCAGATCTGCTCCAGGAAACGCAAACAATGAGGAGGCAAGAACAACTGTGAATATTGTTCCCACAGAGATGGAAGTGGATGATGTTGCTAAGTCTGCTGTTCTTTGCAGGTTCTCTTCAGAGGAAACCAACACCCAGAAGAAAAAGAACAGATGTGTTTCCTTTCCCATCTCCAAATGTTTTCTTAAGTGCCCATCTCCAGGATAAAACTCCATGTGAGCTGCAGTCAGGAGCTCACTGTTTTTCTGCTGTTGATGTCTGCCCTACATCACCAACCTGGATATTTACAAAGTATCCCCAGGCTGGTTAGATGAATGTCCATGGTGAGGAACTCACAGTGATGTGCAGACAAAGTGGGGGAAAGCCTGAAGGAAACCACATGCTGCAGCTGTGAAGGGGAAGGACCTGCCTTCAGCCCTCCTCAACAGGAAGGGGCCAGTAAGGGAAGGGAAGCACCAGTTCCTCAGGCTGCTGCCTTTGGGCCCACACTGCATTGAGGAAACATCAGGCATATGTGAGTGGTGTTGGGGGAGGTGACCTTTCTGTGAGAAGTCACTGCTGAGTCTGGAGTCTGTCCAAGTCAAATTAGTAGAGAGGTGAATGCCAGCTGCTCTCACTTCCCTTTTCTGTGTGAATACCGATCTTTTGAGAAGCTGATGGGAAATGCTCAGCCCTAAGGACCCAAACACCCTGTGTGTGTTGTCTATTCCTAAGCACGGTTGGCGCTTCTGGGAAGAGATACCATGATCTTCACTTCCACAGCCATGTTCTGTCTGGGTGAGATACGAAGACGGGTAGGAGAGAAGCTTGGCCCCATTGCCCAGCAATGACTGGACTTCAGGAAGGCCCAGGGGATTCAGGAGGCTTTAGGGATGGGGGGGGTGCTCAGTGAGGGATAAACTCACAGGAAACTCTCTTTCAGGACTGACTCTGGGACTCAAGTCTCCAGTGCTGGCAGGTGAGTATTCTCTGCTGTCTCAGGTCTTTACACTCACTTAGAAGCAGGGCCTGGCTAAAAGCTTAGGAATGGAATGGAGAACAGCAAAGGTGAACTAATACTGCAGAAACCAGGAGGGTCCTGAGACTCATCAGTGAGATCTGCAGGGGGAGGATCTGGGACTGAGCCTCTGATTTCTTTTCAAGGATCCATTCCCAACCACCCTCAGGGCTCAGGCAGGCTTTGTGGTCCTCAGAGGTATGAGGGTGACTATCTAATGTGAGGAGACCTCAAGGGCTCATAAGTACCATGTATATGAAAAGAGAAGCTCAGATCTGCGGTGCAAACAGATTCCACTGGAGGCTGGGAACAAGTCCAAGTTTCTCCATTGAAGAGTATCATTGAGGGTTATATGCTGTTATTATGAAAACGCTGAAGGTTTATCAGGGTACAATAACTTTCCTGCAGCTGGTCGTGGCACAGAAGATTATATTTAGGATCTCCAGCCCCAGGCTCTGACCTTAGGAAAAGCGTGCCTCCCTACAACTCGTTACTGTGAGACTGTAAGTCCATTAACATATTTCCTCCATCTCTCCTAGGAGACCCCTACAGCAAACCTAGATTGTCAGCCGTGGAGAGCCCTCTTGTGAATGTAGGAGAGACTGTGACCCTTCAATGTATATCATGGCAGAGATATGATGGATTTATTTTGACCAAGGAAGGAGAGCCCAAGTTCTCCAGAACCCTGGACTCACAGTATATTTTCACTGGGCATTTGCAAGCCATGTTTCCTGTGGGTCCTATGACCCTTAGTGACAGGGGGACGTTCAGATGTTATGGCTACTACAAAAAAGATCCACAGAAGTGGTCTATGCCCAGTGACCCCCTGGAAATACACATATCAGGTGAGGCAGCTCCATTCATGACTGAATAATTTATTGAGACCCTAAAGTAAATGCTAGGAGCTCTGCTGTCAAGGGAATGGTCAGCTAAGTGGTACTTCTAGCTTCTAAGTCAGACTTACAGAGTGTGGAGTTCAGGAACACTTCCCGGGCATGGTGGGGGTAAGCAGACTATTTAGCAGGAACCAGCTCAACTCCCGGGTCATAGTCCCCAAGAGCTGCTTAGGAATCACTCTCTCTTGTGGGAACCTGACCCTCTTCTATTCTTAGGACATTATCGATGATGAACTGTTCTGTCCCATAAAGGAGGATGTGACCTCTCTCAGTGCCTTGTCTTGCAGTCTCTTGCTGGGTTCTCTTAGGTTGATCTCCCTGCAATCTCTTAGCTGCCTCAGAGGGGCTGTTACAGAATCTCAAGCTCATATGATGTTTTCCCTAAGTTGTCAGCCCCAGTGACCTACTGTACTGCTTGATTGCAGGCTAAGGGCTCACCAGGTCCACTCAGAGACCCAAATCCTGCAATACTCTATGGGGAAAGTCAAAGAGGTGATAGCTGTAATAGTAAGGGACATGACTCTCAGGGAGCCAGAGAGATGGAGATAGGACGGAGAGTGAAAGGAAAAGGTCAGAGAAAATAGACAGAGACAAAATCTTCATATTTCAGCCATGGTTAGATCTCAGGTCAGAACAAAGGCAAACCATCTCCCATCCTTCTTCCTTCCAGGAGAGCTCTCTGTCACAATCCTGCCCTCAGGAAACCAAATGACACTGCTGTGCTAACCATAGGGCCTGGCAGACTTTTTCCTTATCTTCAAATGCTCCCCCATGTCTAAGACCTTAAACTACAGCTCAATCCGACTAGGCAGAATTCTCTCTGAGTGTTGTGAACTCTAGACCTGCATATCTTATGGGTCCCAAGGATATTCTCCATACATCAAATTACTCACTAATGACCCATGGTCCTTACAGTCTCAAGTGAGGGAGCATGGACCCAACATTTAAGAACTCAAAGTCTCATTCAATGTCCACCCCAGGAAAACTCTTAGCCCTGGATGGAAATGAGAGGGCCTAGGGAGAGTCAGAATGAGGGATATTCACTGTTTTTGAGATGGAGGCTGACGAGATATCCACCATACTCCATTGCAATGACATTCTTGGTGTTTCTACTCTGTATTTTCTTTCTTTTTTGATTAAGAATTTTTTATTCACTTTACATACCAACCACAGATCCCCTCTCTTGCTCCCCCCCTCACCTCCAGCCTTCCCCCCACAACCCACCCCCCATTCCCTACTCTGACAAGATAAAGCCTCCAATGGGGAGTCAGCAGAGCCTGGTCCATTCAGTTGAGGCAGATCCAAACCCCTCCCCCTGCATCAAGGCTATGTAAGGTCTCCCCCCGCATAGGTAGTGGGCTCTAAAAAACAAGCTCACACACCAGGGATGGATTCTGATCTTACAGCCAGGGGGCCCCTACAGCAGATCAGGCTACACAACTGTCTAACTTATACAGAGGGCCTAGTCCAATCCCATGGAAGCTACATAGCTGTTGGTCTAAAGTTCCCACCAGTTTGATTTGGTTGTCTCTGTAGGTTTCCCCATCATGATATTGATGCTCTTGCTCATAGAATCCCCCTTTTCTCTCTCTTTGACTGGACTTCTGGAGCTGGGCCTGGTGCTTGGCTGGGGATGTCTGCACCTGCTTCCATCAGTTACTAGATGAAGGCTCTATGATGACAGTTAGGGTATTCACCAATCTTATTTCTGGGGAAAGACAATTCAGGCACCCTCACCACTATTGCTAGTCATCTAAACTGGGGTCATCCTTGTGGATTCCTGGGAACCTCCCTAGCACCCAGTTTCTCCCTATCCCAATGATGTCTCCCTCTATCATGAATCTCTTTTATTACTCTCCCACTCTGTCCCTGTTCAACCTCGACCATCCCATTCCCTATGTTCTCACCTCCACCCCTACTCTCTATTGCCCCCTCACCTCCAGTTTACTCATAGAGATCTTATCTATTTCCCCTTCCCAGGGCGATCCATGCGTCCCTCTTAGGGTTCTCCTTGTTAACTAGCTTCTCTGGTGCAGTGGGTTTTAGTCTGGTTATCCTTTACTTTATATCTAGTATCCACCTATGAGTGAGTACATACTATGTTTGTCCTTCTGAGTCTGGGTTACCTCGCTCAGGGGAATATTTTCTAGTTCCATCCATTTGCCTGCAAATTTCATACTATTGTTTTTTACTGCTGAGTAGTACTCAATTGTGTATATGTGCCACATTTTCTTTATTCATTCTTTGGTTGAAGGGCATCAAGGTTGTTTCCAGGTTCTGGCTATTATGAATAATGCTTCTATGAACATAGTTGAGCAAGTGTCCCTGTGATGTGATTGAGCATTCCTTGGGTATATGCCCAAGAATTGGTATCATTGGGACTTGAGGTAGATTGATTCTCAGTTTTCTGAGAAATCTTCATACTGATTTCCAAAGTGGCTGTACAAGTTTGCACTGTCACCAACTGTGGAGGAGTGTTCTCCTTACTCCATATCCTCTCCAATATAAGCTGGCACCAGTGTTTTTTTTTTTTTTATCTTAGCCATTCTGACAGGTGTAAGATGGTACCTCAGGTTTGTTCTCATTAGCATTTCCCTGATGAATAAGGATGTTGAGCAACTCCTTAAATGTCTTTTGGACTTCTTCTGTTGAGAATTCTCTGTTAAGCTCTGTAGACAATTTTTAAATTGGATTTTTTGGCATTTTGATGTCTAGTTTCTTTAATTTTTTATATATTTTGGAGATTAGCCCTCTGTCAGATGTGGGGTTGGTGAAGATCTTTTTCTATTCTGTTGTTTTGTCTTATTTACCATGTCTTTGCCTTACAGGAGCTTCTCAGTTTCAGGAGGTCCCATTGATTGATTGTTTCTCTCAGTGTCTGTGCTACTGGTGTTATATTTAGGAAGTGATCTGTGCCAGTGCATTCAAGACTACTTCCTACTTTTACTTCTATCAGGTTCAGTGTAACTGGATTTATTTTCTTCGATCCACTTGTATTTGAGGGTTGTGTATGGCAATAGACATGGATATATTTGAATCTTCTACATGTTGGCATCCAGTTATGCCAGCACAATTTGTTGAAGATGCTTTCTTTTTGCCATTGTACAGTTTTGACTTCTTTGTAAAAGACCAGGTGTTCATAGGTGTGTGTATTAATGTCAGGGTCTTCAATTTGATTCCATTGGTCCACATGACAGTTTTTATGCCAATACCAAGTTGTTTTTATTACTATATCTCTTTAGTAGTGCTAGAGGTCAGGGATGGTGATACCTACTGAAGTTACTTTATTGTACAGGAATGTTTTAGCTATCCTGGATTTTTTTCCATATGAAGTTGAGTATTGTTCTTTCCAGGTATGTAAAGAATTGTATTGGGATTTTGATGGGGATTGCATTGAATCTATAGATTGCTTTTGGCAAGATTGCCATTTTTACTATGTTAATCCTACCTATTTATAAGCATGGGAGATCTTTCCATTTTCTGATATCTTCTTCAATTTCTTTTCCCAGAGACTTAAGGATTTTGTCATACCAGTCTTTCACTTGCTTGATTAGAGTTACTCCAAAGTATTTTCTATTACTTGTGGCTATTTTAAAAGGTAATTTCTCTCTCATTTATAATTTGTATATAGAAGAATAACTGATTTTTTTTAGTTAAGCTTGTATCCTGTCACATTACTGAGGGTGTTTATCAGTTTTAGGAGTTTTCTGGTAGATTTTTGGTGTCATTTATGTATACTATTATGTCATCTGCAAATAGTGAAAGTTTGACTTCTTCCTTTCCAATTTATATCCCCTTGATCTCCTTTTGTTGTCTTATTGCTCTGGCTAGAACTTCAAGTACTATATTGAATAGATATAGGGAGAGGGGAAAGCCTTGTCTTGTTTCTGATTTTAGTGGAATTGCTTTGAGTTTCTCTCCATTTAATTTGATGTTGGTTGTCAGCTTGCTGGAAATTGCCTTAATTATGTTTAGGTGTGTTTCTTGTATTCCTGATCTCTCCAAGACCTTTATCATGAAGGGGTGTTGGATTTTGTCAAAGGCTTTTTCAACATCTAATGAGATGATCATGTGGTTTTTTTCTTTCAGTTTGTTTATATGGTGTATTACATTGACAGACTTTCATATGTTGAGTCATTCGTGCATCTCAGTGAATCCTACTTGATCATGGTGGATCATTATTTTGATGTGTTCTTGGATTCAATTTGCCCGTATTTTATTGAGTATTTTTGCATCAATGTTCATGAAGGAGATTGGTCTGTAATTCTCTTTCTTTGCTGCATCTTTTTGTGTTTTGGGTATCAGGGTAATTGTAGCATCATAAAATGAGTTTGGCTATGTTCCTTCTGTTTCTATTGTGTGGAACAATTTGAAGAGTATTGGTATTAGCTCTTCTTTGAAAGTCTGGTAGAATTCTGCACTGAAACCATCTAATCCTGGGCTTTTTTTGGTTGGGAGACTTTTGATGACTGTTTCTATTTCTTTAGGGGTTATTGGTCTATTTAGATGGTTTATCTGGTCTTGATTCAATTTTGGTATGTGGTACCTATCCAGGAAATTGTCCATTTGTTTTAGATTTTCCAATTTTGTGTAATACAGGTTTTTGAAATATGATCCAATGATTTTCTGGATTTACTCATTGTCTGTTGTTATGTCTCTCTTTTCAATTCTGATTTTGTTAACCTGGATTTTCTCTCTGCCATTTAGTTAGTTTCCATAAGGGCTTGCCTATCTTGATTTTCTCAAAGAACCAACTTTTCATTTCATGGATTCTTTGTATTGTTCTCTTTGTTTCTATTTTATTGATTTCAGCCCTCAGTTGATTATGTCCTGGCATCTATTCCTCCTGAGTGAGTTTGCTTCTTTTTGTTCTAGAGCTTTCAAGTGTGCTGTTAAGTTGCTAGTGTGAGACTTCTTCAATTTCTTTATGTGGGCATCTAGTGCTATGAATTTCCCTCTCCTCACAGCTTTCACACTATCCCATAAGTTTGGGTATGTTGTACATTCATTTTCATTGAATTCTAGGAAGCCTTTAATTTCTTTCTTTATTTTTTCCTTGACACATTGGTGTTTCAGTTGAGCATTATTAAGTTTCCATGAGATTGTACACTTTCTGTAGTTTTTGTTGTTGTTGAAATCCAACTTTAAGCCATGGTGGTCTGATAAAATACAAGAAGTTAATCCAATTTTTTTTTTGTATCTGTTGAGATTTGCTTTGTGACTGAGTATGTGGTCAATTTTAGAGTAGGTTCCATGGGGTGCTGAAAAGAAGGTATATTCCTTTGTGTTAGGGTGGAATATTCTGTAGATACCTAATAAGTACATTTGAGTCATTACATCTGTTAGATGCCTTATTTCTCTATTAAGTTTCTGTCTGGCAGATCTGTCGATTGGTGAGAGTGGGATGGTGAAGTCTTCCACTAGTAGTGTGTGGTGTTTGATGTGAAATTTAAGCTTTAGTAATGTTTCTTTTACACATGTGGCTGTCCTTATATTTGGGACATAAATGTTCAGAATTGAGACTTCATCTTGGTGGGTTTTTCCTTTGATAAATATGTCATGTCCTTCCCGATCTCTTGATTAATTTTAGTTTGAAGTCTATTTAATTAGTTATTAGGATAGTGTCACCAGTTTGCTTCTTAAGTTCCTTTGGTTGGAAAGTCTTTTCCCAACTTTTACTCTGAGGTAGTGTCTGTCTTTGAAAGTTGAGGTGTGTTTCTTGTACGCATCAGAAGTATGGTTTCCGTTTTTGTATCCACTCTGTTAGCCTTTGTTTTTTTTTAATAGATGAATTGAGTCCATTGATATTAAGAGATATTAATGACCAGTGCTTGTTAATTTCTGTTATCTTTTGGTATTAGTGAGTGTGTGTTTCCCTTCTTTGGGATTTACTGCTGTGGGGTTAACTATTGTTTGTGTTTTTGTAGGTGCATCTGACTTCATTAGGCTGGGGTTTTCCTTCTAGTGGTTTCTGTAGGGCTGGATTTGTGGATAGGTATTGCTTAAATCTGGTTTGTCTTGGAATACCTTGTGTACTCCATCTATGGTGACTGAAAGTTTTGCTGGGTACAGTAGTCTGGGCTGGCAACCATGGTCTCTCAGTGTGTGCATAATATCTCTCCAGGACTTTCTGGCTTTCAGAGCCTCCATTGAGAAGTTGGGTGTTATTCTTATGGGTCTGCCTTTGTAAGTCAATTGGCCTTTTTCCTTTGCTGCTCTTCACATTTTTTCTTTATTCTGTATGTTTAGTGGTTTGATTATTATGTTGCTGGGGACTTTTTTTTGGGGGGGGGTGATTCTATTTAGTGTTCTATGATATTCCTGTATGTCCATAGGTATCTCCTTCTTTAATTTTGGAAAATTTTCTTCTGATCTTGTTGAATATATTTTCTGTTCCTTTGCCATAGTGTTTGTCTCCTTCTTATATCCCTATTATTCTTAGGTTTGCCCTTTCCATGGTGTCCTCAGATTTCCTGGACATTTTGTGTTATGGCTTTTTTGCCTTCAGTGTTTTCTTTGACTGATGAATCTATTTCCTCTATTGTCTCCTCCATGCCCTAGATCCTCTCTTCCATCTCTTGTATTCTGTTGGTTATGCTTGCATCTGCAGTTTCTGTTTGTTTACTCAGATTTTTTATTTCCAGTATTCCCTTCATTTGTGTCTTCTTCATTGTTTCTGTTTCAATTCTCAGGTCTTGAACTGTTTCCTTCACCTGTTTAATTGTTTTTCATGTTTTTCTTGGCTTTCTTTGAGGGATTTATTGATTTCTTCTAATTTTTTTGTTTGTCTTTTCCTCAATTTCTTTAAGTGAATTTTTCATTTTCTCTTTAAAGGCTTCTATCATCTTCATAAAGTTTTTTTTTCTTTTTAATGGGTAGCCCAGGCTGGCCTCGAACTCTTGATCCTCCTGCCTTGGCCTCCTTCAGCAAATCCTACCGGTGTGCGCCACCACAACCGGCCATAAAGTTCTTTTAAGGTCACTTTCTTTTGCTTCTTCTGTGTTGTGATGATCAGGTCTTGCTGTCGTAGAACCACTGGGTTCTGATGGTGCCATATTCTCTCTATGATGTTGTATGTATTCTTGCACTGGCATCTACTCATCTCTTCCTCTAATCAAAGCATGATGTGTCTGTGTCTGAGGGAGTTGCTCTTGGTCCAGTCTGTGCTGGCTGTGTCTCTGTCTCAGGGGGCCACTCTTGGTCCAGTCGTAGCTCTTGGTCTAATTGGACCTGGCAGATTCTGTGTCTCAGGGAGCTGCTCTTGGTCCAATCAGAGCTGGTGGATTATGTTTCTCAGGTTGCAGCTGAGGTCACAGGGAGATGGGTGGGTTGAGGCAGGGAGTGGGTCTTGTAGATTTCAGGGACTGATGAGGGGGTGTTGGTGGGGAAGCCTGACTGCAAGAATCTTCCTTCCTGTCCTGCATCTAGTGCAGTGATGGGTGGGAGTGGCGAGCATAAGTTGTGCCTTAGAGCCTGGGTCCTAGAGGCTGGACTTTGGGTGGGAGAGGAGTCACTCACCCCTTGGTTTAATCAGAGCTGACAGATTCTGTATCTCAGGAAGCTGCTGAGGTCACAGGGGGATGGGTGGGTTTGGGTTAGTGTGTGGGTCTTTAGATTGCAGAGTCCAATAGTTGGTGTTGGTGCGGAAGCCTGCCCACAGGAGGCTTCCCTGCTGGCTGGCAACTGGGGCATAGATGGGTGGGCATTGTCTACTTTGTATTTTTTTGTTGTTAAACTTGTGTAATGTTTCTTCTTTTCTGGAAATTTATAAATTATAACATTATTATAGAAGTTTCACTTAAGATTTGATCTCAAAAGAAAGTAAATCTACTATCTTCAGATAGTTGGATGGTATTTATATATCAGTTAGAGGGAAAAATTTTGTCTTAACATCAAATCTTTCCATCCAAGATATTTTAAATGGATAACTAATTGTATACCCAAAATAAAATTTTTCATAAAATTATATATGTTTAAAGGAAAATGAGTGAATTACTCAATGACTTTAATAATTTTCAAGTTACATTTTAGAGCCTTATATTTCCTAAATAATGAAGCATACAAAAAATTTTGTTTCTCTATCTTATTTTATTTCATATTTATGTAGGGTATTTCTTTTTCAATGGCTTTTCAGTTTTTTTGGATTCACTGTTAAAAAATCATATCAATTTGATTGAGGCAAATATTTTGCTTCTTTAAAATTATTATTCACGTATGTCCTTTGTAGAAATTGGTACTTTTCTGAAAGATGTTTTCATCCAAGGATATCAGGTAGTATTACCATACTCACACCATGACCTCTTATCTCATCCCTCTATTACCAAACATTTCCCCATTCTACTCATATTTAGTTTCACACACATCAACATACACTCACACACATGTGTATGATTTTGTTTTGTTTTATGTCTGTCAACTACTTACATCAATGCAATTGGAGGCCAGGAGAGGGCTTCAGATCCTCTGGGACTGTAGTTACAAATGGTTGTGAACTGTTGTGTGGGTGCTGGGAACCAAATCTGGGTCCTCTGGAAGAACAGTCAGTGTTCCTAGCTGTTGAATCATCTTGCCATCCTCATGTATGTATTTTAATTTAAAATTTTTATTGAGAATTTCATAGATGAATACTGTGTTTACATCATTTACACCTCTCTATCTCTGTCTCCCTCCACCAACTCCTCATATATCCCTCTCAAATTCAAGGTCTTTTATTCTTTTTTTTTTTTTTTTTTTTTTTTTTTTTTTTTTTTTTTTTTTTTTTTTTTTTTTTTTTTTTTTTTTTTTTTTTTTTTTTTTTTTTTTGACAGTTGAGTCTTTTAATAGAAAAAAACTACACGTGCAACAGTAGCAACACACATTTCTTCCAATCCGGACAGCTCTGGGTTCAGTTCTTCACTTTGGGAGGCGGCCTGTACACACCTACAACCACAGCGTGGTCCCGCTCGTAGGGCTCGAGCGTCAGCTGCTCCTGGGGCTTCATGTTCTCTTGCTGCATCTTCTTCACTTCGGATGCAAACACAGCTTCTGCTGAGGCCGTGGAATCGATGCAGTTGGCCTTAATGGAAATCACAAAGTGTCCTCCATTCCGCAGGAAGGTGTGGGCATTCAGGGCCACAATCCGGGTTTGGTCTGGTTGCGCCACATCAGCAAAGATCACATCCACCATTGCGATAAGCATGCGGTATTTGTGTGGATGCCGAGCATCTTCAATCACAGGAATAATGTTGGTCCTCTTCTTGGCCAAGTTGATGAGGTCACGGCCAGAACGGTGGGAGAATTCAACTGCATAGACCAGACCATCCGGGCCAACAATATCAGAGACATGAGAGACGGTGGTGCCTGAGGCTGCCCCAAGGTAGAGCACCTTTGCCCCTGGTTTGATGTGGATCTGGTCTACGCCTCCCAGGATTGCTGCTGCCAGCTTGGAACGGAAGGGGTTCCAGGCTCGGTACTCAATTTTGTCATCTCCCTCTGAAATAGAGACTCTCTTCTCCCCATATACGGATTCTCCAGGGACCAGATTCTTTGTGACAAGGGCATCCTCCTTTCCTCGACAGATAAAGACACCTTCATGCCGATGCGGTTCCACCATGACATTCTTCCCTGACTGGTTGCCTCTTTTGCCTCCCCGGCCACCACCTCGACCCCGGCCGCCCCCAGACTGGAAGCCTCCACCTCGTCCACCTCCTCCTCCTCCACCTCCTCGTCCCCTGAAGCCTCCACCTCCACCTCGACCTCGACCTCCACCTCCACCAAAGCCTCCTCGTCCCCCGCCAAAGCCTCCTCGTCCGCCTCGTCCTCCTCCTCTACCGCCTCTGTCACCAAAGCCTCCTCTGCCACCAAAGCCGCCCCCACGGGGGCTGAAACCTGGCTTCATCACTGCGTCCTGGTCGCGCGGCCCCGGCGATCGGCGGTGTCCCCTGCTCCACGACTCCAAGGTCTTTTATTCTTTAATTCTTCTTCTTCTTCTTCTTCTTCTTCTTCTTCTTCTTCTTCTTCTTCTTCTTCTTCTTCTTCTTCTTCTTCTCTCTCTCTCTCTCTCTCTCTCTCTCTCTCTCTCTCTCTCTCTCTCTCTCTCTCTCTTTCTCTCTCTCTCTCTTTCATACACACACACAGACACACACACACACTCAAAAACCTACTAGGTCAATTTGTTGTTATTTCTATGTACATTTGTTTAAGACTGACCACTTGGGATTGAATAATCTATTTGGAAGTCCTTCCCTGTAGAAAACTGATTCTCTATCCTAGAAGCCATTGCCTGTTTATAACTCATCATCTAGGGTTGGGGTCTTGTGAAATTTTCCACATCCACATTGGCATATCAACTGTATTGTCATTATTTAGGTCTTGTTTTTGGCTGCCCCATTGTTGATATATCATGGGTGCAGCTACCCTGCTATGTCTAGAAAACACAATATCACAGCAGGTATGCTGCTTATCTGACTCTAAGCAATCTTTTTGACATGTTTTCCATGATTTTCCTTTGGACTTCCAAATAGGAGTTGTATTGTATATGTGTTAATTAGGATTGGACACTCATGGTCACTTCCCTGCATTTTGACCAGTTTTGAAACTCTGTATTGGCCTCCATCTGCTGCAAAATGATGCTTCTTTAATAAGGCATGAGAGGTATCATGTGAATGAATTTGTGTATGTCTATGTAACACCTATAAGTGAGACACATTTTGTGATTTTCATCCTTCTGAGTCTGTTTTTTTTTTAAGATTTATTTATTTATCGTGTATACAGTGTTCTGTCTGCACATATGACTGCAGGCCAGAAAAGGGCACCAGATCTCACTATAGATGGTTGTGAGCCACCATGTGGTTGCTGGGAATTGAACTCAGGACCTCTGGAAGAGTAGTCAGTGCTCTTAACCTCTGAGCCATCTCTCCAGCCCCCTGAGTTTGTTTTACTTGGCTTAATATAATGATCTCTAGTTGCACCTATTGAAAGCAGTGTATCTTTCACACCATTTTTCTGCTTCAAATGTTTATATCTGCAATATTACATAGAGTATGTAAGCATACACATGTACATTGATAACTATATATATTGTATTTTTAAATATATCTATTATTACAAACCATTCATATCAAGATATCCAGTTAATATGTTTTTATGTGTTTATTATTTTGCCACTCTCTGTAGACATGTATTATCTATAACTAGAATACATCAATGTGTGTATTTGTGTGTGTGTGTGTGTGTGTGTGTGTGTGTGTGTGTGTGTGTGTGTGTGTGTTATAATGGTAACTATGTATCTTTATGAGTTTCATTGTAGTTATTTTAATTAACAAGATGCTGAATAGATTATGAAGCACCACTAGAATTAGCTGTGGTAGATAAAGTGCACAAAGTCTCATTCTGTTACTCCTCTGGTCTCCTGACTTCAGGACCACTGGAGGAGCAGCCTTCACAGCCTGGATCCTGGGTCCTTAGCTGGTGACTCAGTGAAAAGTCATCTCAAGGGAGATTAGCTTTCATCACCCTGTATTCCACACTGGGCAGAGATCAAAGGAGGCTTCATTAATTCTGAAGTGGGAGAATATTTTTTTTCATCCTTAGCTCTTAGGAGTCAGATACCTTTCTTCCAAAGCAATTCATACTTAATTTCTGACCAGATAGGGAGTACTGGAGCTGTAGAATTCATTAAGACAACCAGAGGGAGCTCTGCCATATCAGGGAAAGGATCTTCAAGAAATTATGTAATGAGGAAATTATGCAAGTAATAAAGGAAATAACATAAAGCCCATGAGAAAGGCTCAGGTCTCTTAAGTACTTAATACAGCCTACCTCTTTTCTTTGTTTATCAGGAGCATCTGAGATGATCAGCTCATCAAAAGTCAAGATAGATGAGTAACAGGAGTTCTTCATTAAGGGATGGATGCAGAGAATCAAGTTTTCCTTTTCCAGTGAAGTCAGTGGCTGAGGGTGGAAATCCACTCATTTGGCAGTGACTTTGGTCTGGCCTGACCTGTTTGTGTACAATCTCCAGCCTCACAACCCCAGAATCATACAGTGGACAACCTCATCCGGATGGCTATGGTTGGCTTGGTCTTCCTAGTGTTTGGGATTCTGCAATTCAAGACTTGGTACAGCCACAGACAGATCTGATATGTACCTGGGAGATGATCAGAAGAGACAGCAGCATCCTTCTTGCTGGCAGATTCTGAGAAATAGGTCTGCGGATTCAAAGGGTTTTTGTAAGAAAATCTGGGGTTTATGTTTGAAACTGTTTTCAGTATTGTTCAGGGAGCAATTGTTTTGGGTTGAAGGAGAGGTCTGGATGTTGGGGTACAGAGCTTTTCCCTACCAGATTAAGTTTCTCTTTACTGTGTTGTGAGCTTTTGTTGAGTGATGCCTCCTCTCTTACTACATGGCACAGGGAAAATCATGTCCTAAAGCCTAGTTTGGTTCTTAACCTCAACCATCTTCTAATTTCTCTAACTTTAATATAACATTTTCCTTAATTATATATCATCATACTCCCTATTCCACTGTGAGATTCTGTCTTTTCTAATGATAACAAGGTGTTTGGCTCAATAACAGTAACTATGAGCATAAATCAGATTCTAGAAAGAAAAAGGACTGAACAAAAAAATCAAATCCTGAAACTCTCTCTGGATCATCAAACCCTGCAGTTTTCACTACATGGTCATTGTGTGGTTTCTCCTAAAATGTAAAGATAGCCATCAACACACTGGTGTTTGAAGGAGTTCTCCAGTGGGGTACTGTTGACATGGCTTTGTAAATATCATTTTCTAAACATGTTCTGATATGTAACATTTGCTGATTGCTGTATATAATATAATCTCTTCCTGGCCAACTTCATAAAAGACTTGTAAATTCATGTGTGAAAAGTTTGGAAATGATCCGTGATATTGATGTACTTTCAATCAAATTTATCTGTCAATTGCTGCCACATTCAAAAGCAATTAACATGTAAATAAATCAACATTTAATGTCTTTGATATAATCATTGAATGGGAGAGATGGATGGTATGTAGGCTGTTGTCCTCAAAGGCATAACTGCATGTGCCACATATTGGCTATCAGCATAAATATCTACACTCTCATCAGAAAACATCTGTAAAGCAAGCAACAGTGCCTGTACCTCCACCATCTGGCTGGAAGTGGCCTGGACTTTCATTCTCTTCACTATGTTACCAGAAACTACCACAGCAAAACCACGTGAAGTGCCATCAGTAAATACCACATGGGCCTGAGGAATAGGAGTCATCTGTACTATCTTGAGAAATATAACAGGATGCAATTTAAAAAATTTACACACATCATTGGAGGGGTAGTGAGTATCAAATTGACCCTGCATGGAGCATGTCAATATGGCCCAATCATTATCACTAGCTTGCAACCATGCTATTTGAGACTGGGTGTATGGGGTCACCACAATATCTGGCTCCTTACCAAAAGTTTGAACACTGATCTTGATTCCCTTAAATATAATCTGAGCAACAGCCTGAGGATACTGAGTAATGGTTTTCGTTGGAGAAGCCGGGGAATGTACCCATAGAATAGGACCTGTTTGCCAAAACACTCCAGTAGGTGAATGAGAAAAACAAAATATCAAATACAAAAAGGAAGAAGAAAGATCTATATATTGCATGTGAGCCTGCTCCAGGGCCTCTTGCACACATTGTAGGGCTGTACGCCCTTCAGCTGTTAATTCACGGGGAGATAAAGGGTCAGGGTCGCCCTTTAAGACATCATACAAGGGACGAAGTTGACCTGTTGGAATCTTTAAAGTGGATCGAAGCCATTGAATATCCCCTAGAAAGGTTTGGAAATCATTAAGTGTGTGTAGCTGATCCACATGCAGAATAATCTTTTGTGGGCGTATGCCTGTGCATAACAATTTATGACCTAAATAATGTTAGGGAAAGGATACCCATACCTTTTCTGGGGCTATTTGTAAATTAGCCAGCCTAAGAACCTCTTGTAATTTAGAAAAGGCATCAAAAACAAGTTTTTATCTTTAGCAGCCAATAAAATATAAGTCAGTCACAATTAAATGCCAATATTTAGGAATTGCCACAGGGGCAGGCAAGCCAGGCTGTGTTGCTCCCATGAGAAGCATGGTTTTATTTACAGCTCTAAGATCCCTTAATAGCCTCCATTTTCCTGACTTTTTGTAGAGGCCAGTTGGGAATCTCAGGATTCTTGTGAAATTATAACTATGTCCAGCACCAGAATCCAGTAATCTTTCAATCTCAATCCCATATAATTTTCTTTTTTTTTTCTTTTTTTTTTTTATTAATTTATTTTGCAATACAATTCAGTTCTACATATCAGCCACGGATTCCCTTGTTCTCCCCCCTCCCGTCCCCCCTCACCTTCCCCCCAACCCCCCCCCCCCCATTCCCATCTCCTCCAGGGCAAAGCCTTCCCCACAGACTGAGGTCAACCTGGTAGACTCAGTCCAGGTAGGTCTAGTCCCCTCCTCCCAGGCCGAGCCAAACAATCCTGCATAGGCCCCAGGTTTCAAACAGCCAACTCATGCAATGAGCACAAGATCTGGTCCCACTGCCTGGATGCCTCCCAAACAGATCAAGCCAATCAACTGTCTCATCCATTCAGAGGGCCTGATCCAGTGGGGACCCCTCAGCCATTGGTTCATAGTTCATGTGTTTCCATTCATTTGGCTATTTGTCCCTGTGCTTTATCCAACCTTGGTCTCAACAATTCTCGCTCATATAAACCCTCCTCATTCTCGCTAATTGGACTCCCAGAGATCCACCCGGGGCCTAGTCATGGATCTCTGCATCCAGATCCCTCAGTAGTTGGATGAGGTTTCTAGCACAACAATTAGGGTGTTTGGCCATCCCATCACCAGAGTAGGTCAGTTCGGGCTGTCTCTCGACCACTGCCAGCAGTCTGTTGTGTGGGTATCTTTGTGGATTTCTGTGGGCCTCTCTAGCACTTTGCTTCTTCCTATTCTCATGTGGTCTTTATTTACCATGGTCTCCTATTCCTTGTTCTCCCTCTCTGTTGTTGATCCAGCTGGGATCTCCCGCTCCCCCAAGCTCTCTTTCCCTCAACCCTCGCCTTTCATTACCCCCACTCATGTCCAGGCTGTTCATGTAGATCTCATTCCATTTCTCTGTCATTGGGCGATCCCTGTGTCTTTCTTGGGGTCCTGTTTTCCAGGTAGCCTCCCTGGTGATGTGAGTAGCAGACAAGTCATCCTTGTTTCATGTCTAGTATCTTGCTATGAGTGAGTACATACCATGTTTGTCTTTCTGAGTCTGGGTTACCTCACTCAGGATGATTTTTTCTAGATCCATCCATTTGTCTGTAAACCTCATGATGCCATTGTTTTTCTCTGCTGAATAGTATTCCATTGTGTATATGTACCACATTTTGTTTATCCATTCTTCAGTTGAAGGGCATCTGGGTTGTTTCCATGTTCTGGCTATTACAAACAATGCTGATATGAACATAACTGAACAAGTGCTCTTATGGTGTGGTTGAGCATTTCTTGGGTATATGCCCAAGAGTGGTATAGCTGGATCTTGGGGGAGATTGATTCCCAATTTTCTAAGAAAGCGCCATATTGATTTCCAAAGTGGTTGTACAAGCTTGCATTCCCACCAGCAGTGGAGGAGAGTTCCCCTAGCTCCACATCCTCTCCAGCATAAGGTGTCTTCAGTGTTTTTGATCTTAGCCATTCTGACAGGCGTAAGGTGGTATCTCAGAGTTGTTTTGATTTGCATTTCCCTGATGATTAGGGATGTTGAGCAGTTCCTTAAATGTCTTTCGGCCATTTGAGTTTCCTCTGTTGAGAATTCTCTGTTTAGCTCTATAGCCCATTTCTTAATTGGACTGTTGGGCATTTTGATGTCTAATTTCTTGAATTCCTTATATATTCTGGATATCAATCCTCTGTCAGATGTGGGGTTGGTGAAGATCTTTTCCCATTCTGTAGGCTGTCGCTTTGCCTTGTTGACTGTATCCTTTGCTCTACAAAAGCTTCTCAGTTTCAAGAGGTCCCATTGATTGATTGTTTGTCTCAGAGTCTGTGCTACTGGTGTTCTATTTAGGAAGTAGTCTCCTATGCCAATGCGTTCAAGACTACTTCCTACTTTCTCTTCTAGCAGGTTCAGAGTAGCTGGATTTATGTTGAGGTCCTTGATCCACTTGGACTTAAGTTTTGTGCACGGTGATAGATATGGATCTATTTGCAGCCTTCTACATGTTGATATCCAGTTTTGCCAGCACCATTTGTTGAAGATGCTTTCTTTTTTCCATTGTGCACTTTTGGCTTCTTTGTCAAAAATTATATGTTCATAGGTGTGTGGATTAATGTCAGGGTCTTCAATTCGATTCCATTGGTCCACATGTCGGTTTTTATGCCAGTACCAAGCTGTTTTTATTACTGTAGCTCTATAGTAGAGCTTGAAGTCAGGGATCGTGATGCCTCCAGAAGTTGTGTTATTGTACAGGATTCCTTTGGCTATCCTGGGTTTTTTGTTTTTCCATATGAAGTTGAGTATTATTTTTTCCAGGTCTGTGAAGAATTGTGTTGGTATTTTGATGGGGATTGCATTGAATCTGTAGATTGCTTTTGGTAGGATTGCCATTTTTACTATGTTAGTCCTGCCTATCCATGAGCATGGGAGATCTTTCCATTTTCTGACATCTTCTTCAATTTCTTTTTTCAGGGACTTAAAGTTCTTGTCATATAGGTCCTTCACTTGCTTGGTTAGTGTTACCCCAAGGTATTTTATGTCATTTGTGGCTATAGTAAAGGGTGATGTATCTCTGATTTCCTTCTCCGTTTCTTTGTCCATTGTATATAGGAGGGCTACTGATTTTTTTGAGTTGATCTTGTATCCTGCTATGTTGCTGAAGGTGTTTATAAGCTGTATCAGTTCCTTGGTGGAATCTTTGGGGTCGCTCAAGTATACTATCATGTCATCTGCAAATAGGGAAAGCTTGACTTCTTCCTTTCCAATTTGTATCCCCTTAATCTCCTTATGTTGTCTTATTGCTCTGGCTAGAACTTCAAGTACTATATTGAGTAAGTATGGGGAGAGTGGACAGCCTTGCCTCGTTCCTGATTTTAGTGGAATTGCTTTGAGTTTCTCTCCATTTAATTTGATGTTGGCTGTTGGCTTGCTGTAAATTGCCTTTATTATGTTTAGGTATGTTCCCTGTATTCCTGATCGCTCCAATACCTTTATCATGAAGGGGTGTTGGATTTTGTCAAATGCCTTTTCTGCATCCAGTGAGATGATCATATGGTTTTTTTCTTTGAGTTTGTTTATATGGTGTATTACATTGACGGACTTTCGTATGTTGAACCACCCTTGCATCCCTGGAATGAATCCTACTTGATCATGGTGGATAATTGTTTTGATGTGTTCTTGGAGTCTGTTTGCCAGTATTTTATTGAGTATTTTTGCATCAATGTTCATGAGGGAGATCGGTCTGTAGTTCTCTTTCTTTGTTGTATCCTTGTTTGGTTTAGGAATTAGGGTAATTGTAGCCTCGTAGAAGGAGTTTGGTAATGTTCCTTCTGTTTCTATTGTGTGGAACAATTTAGAGAGTATTGGTATTAACTCTTCTTTGAAGATCTGGTAGAATTCTGCGCTGAAACCATCTGGTCCTGGGCTTTTTTTGGTTGGGAGACTTTTAATGACTGTTTCTATTTCGTTAGGGGTTATTGGACTATTTAAATAGTTTATCTGGTCTTGATTTAACTTAGGTATGTGGTACCTATTCAGAAAGTTATCCATTTCTTTTAGGTTTTCCAGTTTTGTCGAATAGAGGTTTTTGAAGTATGACCTGATAATTCTCTGGATTTCCTCAATGTCTGTTGTTATGTCCCCCTTTTCATTTCTGATTTTGTTAATTTGGATGCTCTCTCTCTGTCTTTTGGTTAGTTTGGATAAGGGCTTGTCTATCTTGTTGATTTTCTCAAAGAACCAACTCTTTGTTTCATTAATTTTTTGTATTGTTCTCTTTGTTTCTATTTTATTGATTTCAGCTCTCACTTTGATAATTTCCTGGCGTCTATTTTTCCTGGGAGACTGTGCTTCTTCTTGTTCTAGAGCTTTCAGGTATGCTGTTAAGTCTCTAGTGTGAGATTTCTCCAACTTATTTATGTGGGCATTTAGTGCTATGAATTTCCCTCTTAGTACTGCTTTCATAGTGTCCCATAAATTTGGATATGTGGTGTCTTCATTTTCATTGATCTCTAGGAAGTCTTTAATTTCTTTCTTTATTTCTTCCTTAACCCATTGGTGATTCAGTTGGGTATTATTCAGTTTCCATGAGATTGCAGGTTTTCTGTAGTTTTTGTTGTTGTTGAAATCCAACTTTAGACCATGGTGGTCTGATAGAACACAGGAGGTTATTCCAATTGTTTTGTATCTGTTTAGATTTGTTTTGTGGCCAAGTATGTGGTCAATTTTAGAGAAGGTTCCATGGGGTGCTGAGAAGAAGGTATATTCTTTTTTGTTAGGATGGAATGTTCTGTAGATATCGATTAAGTCCATTTGAGTCATGACATCAGTTAAGTCCTTTATTTCTCTGTTAAGTTTCAATTTGGGAGATCTGTCCAGTGGTGAAAGTGGGGTGTTGAGGTCTCCCACTATTAATGTGTGGGGTTTTATATGTGATTTAAGCTTTAGTAATGTTTCTTTTACATATGTGGGTGCCCTTGTGTTTGGGGCATAAATATTCAGAATTGAGACTTCATCTTGGTGGATCTTTCCTGTGATGAGTATGTAATGCCCTTCTTGATCTCTTTTGATTGATTTTAGTTTGAAGTCTATTTTGCTGGATATCAGGATGGCTACACCCGCTTGTTTCTTAAGACCGTTTGATTGGAAAGTCTTTTCCCAGCCTTTTATTTTTTAGGTAGTGTCTATCTTTGAATTTGAGATGTGTTTCTTGTATGCAGCAGAAAGATGGGTCCTGCTTTCGTATCCATTCTGTAAGCCTATGTCTTTTTATAGGTGAATTAAGTCCATTGATATTGAGGGAAATTAATGACCAGTGATTGTTCATTCCTGTTATTTTTTGGTGGTGATGTGTGGGTACTTCTATACATTGGAGTTTACTGCTGTGGCTTTATCTGTTGCCTGTGTTTTCGAGGGTGTATCTGACTTCCTTAGGTTGGAATTTTCCTTCTAGTGCTTTCTGTAGGGCTGGGTTTGTGGATAAGTATTGTTTAAATCTGGCTTTGTCATGGAATGTCTTGTTCACTCCATCTATGGTGATTGAAAGTTTTGCTGGGTATATTAGTTTAGGTTGACATCCATGGTCTCTTAGTGTCTGCATTACATCTGTCCAGGTTCTTCTGGCTTTCAAAGTCTCCATTGAGAAATCGGGTGTTATTCTGATGGGTTTGCCTTTATATGTCACTTGGCCTTTTTCCTTTGCTGCTCTTAATATTCTTTCTTTATTCTGTACGTTTAGTTGTTTAACTATTATGTGGCGAGGGGACTTTTTTTGGGGGTCTAGTCTGTTTGGTGTTCTATAAGCTTCTTGTATCTTCATAGGCATTTCCTTCTTTAAGTTGGGAAAGTTTTCTTCTATGATCTTGTTGAATATATTTTCTGTGCCCTTGAGTTGGTATTCTTCTCCTTCTTCGACCCCTATTATTCTTAGGTTTGGTCTTTTCATGGTGTCCCAAATTTCTTGGACATTTTGGTTCATGACTTTGTTGGCTTTAGTGTTTTCTTTGACTGATGAATGTATTTCTTCTACTGTATCTTCAACGCTAGAGATCCTCTCTTCCATCTCTTGCATTCTGTTGATTATACTTGCATCTGAAATTCCCAATCGTTTTCTCAGATTTTCTATTTCCAGCATTCCCTCTGTTTGTGTCTTCTTCATTTTTTCTATTTCCCTTTTCAGGTCTTGGACTGTTTCCTTCATTTGTTTCATTGATTTTTCTTGATTTTCTCTCAGTATTTTATTGTTTTCTTCCAGGACTTTATTGATTTCTTCTAATTTGTTTGCCCTTTCCTCTAGTTGTTTACAGCGTTCTTCACATTTTTTTGTCTTTTCCTCTACACAAGCCTCTAGCTTCTTCATGATGTCATTCATAAGGCTGTTTTCTTCTGCTTCTTCCAATTTCTGATGTTCAGGTCTAGGTGTTGGAGGAGGGCTAGGGCCAGGTGATGCTGTATTGCTATTCATTTTGTTGTATATATTTCTGCCTTGACGTCTGCCCATCTCCTTGTGGTTCGTTCTTGGCCTTATCCGCACACTTGGTTCAGACAGACCAGTGTTCCAAAAGGGAAGTCAGTGTTCCAAAAGGGAAGTCCGGAGCGGGATGGGAGCTGGGGGCCGGCCTCTGAGTCTCAGGAAGAGGCTTGGGGCTCAGGTGGATGGGCCTGGGGGCAGGGCGTGGAGACTGCAGGGTCTGCCAGGGGTCTTGGAGAAGGGGATCCTTCCCGGTGGGGCTAGCAGGGAACCTGCCCGGTGGCCAGAACCTGGGGCCGAGTTGGGCAGGTCTTCCCTGGAGTGGCTGGTGCCCAGGGATGGGGTCTGGGGCAAGGAAGGGTACTCACGAGTGTTCCAAAAGGGAAGTCCGGAGCAAGATGGGAGCTGGGGGCCGGCCTCTAAGTCTCAGGAAGAGGCTTGGGGCTCAGGCGGATGGGCGTGGGGGCAGGGCGTGGAGACTGCAGGGTCTGCCAGGGGTCTTGGAGAAGGGGATCCTTCCTGGTGCAGCTAGCAGGGAACCTGCCTGGTGGCCAGAACCTGGGGCCAAGTTGGGCAGGTCTTCCCTGGAGTGGCTGGTGCCCAGGGATGGGGTCTGGGGCAAGGAAGGGTACTCACCAGTATTCCAAAAGGGAAGTCCGGAGCAAGATGGGAGCTGGGGGCCGGCCTCTGAGTCTCAGGAAGAGGCTTGGGGCTCAGGCGGATGGGCGTGGGGGCAGGGCGTGGAGACTGCAGGGTCTGCCAGGGGTCTTGGAGAAGGGGATCCTTCCCGGTGGGGCTAGCAGGGAGCCTGCCCGGTGGCCAGAACCTGGGGCCCAGTTGGGCAGGTCTTCCCTGGAGTGGCTGGTGCCCAGGGATGGGGTCTGGGGCAAGGACGGGCACTCACGAGTGTTGTAAAAGGGAAGTCCAGAGCAAGATGGGAGCTGGGGGCCGGCCTCTAAGTCTCAGGAAGAGGCTTGGGGCTCAGGTGGATGGGCCTGGGGGCAGGGCGTGGAGACTGCAGGGTCTGCCAGGGGTCTTGGAGAAGGGGATCCTTCCCGGTGCGGCTAGCAGGGAACCTGCCTGGTGGCCAGAACCTGGGGCCAAGTTGGGCAGGTCTTCCCTGGAGTGGCTGGTGCCCAGGGATGGGGTCTGGGGCAAGGAAGGGTACTCACCAGTATTCCAAAAGGGAAATCCGGAGCAAGATGGGAGCTGGGGGCCGGCCTCTAAGTCTCAGGAAGAGGCTTGGGGCTCAGGCGGATGGGCGTGGGGGCAGGGCGTGGAGACTGCAGGGTCTGCCAGGGGTCTTGGAGAAGGGGATCTTTCCCGGTGCGGCTAGCAGGGAACCTGCCTGGTGGCCAGAACCTAGGGCCAAGTTGGGCAGGTCTTCCCTGGAGTGGCTGGTGCCCAGGGATGGGGTCTGGGGCAAGGAAGGGTACTCACCAGTATTCCAAAAGGGAAGTCCGGAGCAAGATGGGAGCTGGGGGCCGGCCTCTGAGTCTCAGGAAGAGGCTTGGGGCTCAGGCGGATGGGCCTGGGGGCAGGGCGTGGAGACTGCAGGGTCTGCCAGGGGTCTTGGAGAAGGGGATCCTTCCCGGTGGGGCTAGCAGGGAACCTGCCCGGTGGCCAGAACCTGGGGCCGAGTTGGGCAGGTCTTCCCTGGAGTGGCTGGTGCCCAGGGATGGGGTCTGGGGCAAGGAAGGGTACTCACCAGTATTCCAAAAGGGAAATCCGGAGCAAGATGGGAGCTGGGGGCCGGCCTCTGAGTCTCAGGAAGAGGCTTGGGGCTCAGGCGGATGGGAGTGGGGGCAGGGCGTGGAGACTGCAGGGTCTGCCAGGGGTCTTGAAGAAGGGGATCCTTCCTGGTGCAGCTAGCAGGGAACCTGCCTGGTGGCCAGAACCTGGGGCCAAGTTGGGCAGGTCTTCCCTGGAGTGGCTGGTGCCCAGGGATGGGGTCTGGGGCAAGGAAGGGTACTCACCAGTATTCCAAATGGGAAGTCCGGAGCAAGATGGGAGCTGGGGGCCGGCCTCTGAGTCTCAGGAAGAGGCTTGGGGCTCAGGCGGATGGGCGTGGGGGCAGGGCGTGGAGACTGCAGGGTCTGCCAGGGGTCTTGGAGAAGGGGATCCTTCCCGGTGCGTCTAGCAGGGAACCTGCCCGGTGGCCAGAACCTGGGGCCGAGTTGGGCAGGTCTTCCCTGGAGTGGCTGGTGCCCAGGGATCTAATTTTATTTTTAATTTAGGCTGTTTATCATTGATAACTGTTTGTCAAAACTCCTTTTTTCCTGTACTTCCAAAGCCTCCAGTTCTACATATAAGGTGCCATTTTGCATTTAAAATATAAAAGCAATAACAATTGAGCAATTCTATCACCAGCTTCTATTTCCCTGGTCCTTTTTACATGCCAATTATAAAAGCATTAAATACAATCTCTATAGGATTTGAAGAGGTAACTTTAGGTAATATTCTGGAGTATTTTTATAAAATCTTAAAAAGAGGATCCTTTTTTATAGATTCCAAGTAACACATTAGCACAAATAGCCAATTATTAACAATGTGGACCAACAATTTACCTGTATTTCATTTACTGGAAAATTAATTTTGTAACCTCTTTATCAGTAAGAGATTATTTTTTATGGGTTTATCTTAGCAACAACATTATTTAATAAACTAACAATCCAGTCCATTTCAGGTGTTATATTTCTATAGAATTCTAGAAAGCAACTTAAAGAGCAGAGCCAAATTTTCAGTAATGATCAACAGACAAGAGCATACCTAATATATAGTTCAAAATTATGAATTCTGTTCCTTAGTTTAACTACTATGAGAATCAAACATTCATCTAAACATTTATTAAGACAATCAAAAGAACAGAACATCCTTTATACAATGAATGATTAATACCCCTGGAAGTTCAAACAGCATTGACTTAGCATTCTATGTCCTGACCGAAACCATTTTTCACCAGAAGTTGGGCCCATTTAAACTTTTAGCGCTAGTCCCTCTCCCGGCCTCTGCTCGCTTGCCCACCCGCGAGTTGGTTCCCCTCATCGGCCTCGGGGCTATGCTTCCTGCCTGTGCGTACCTGCTCGCTTGCCCACCCGCGAGTTGGTTCCCCTCATCGGCCTCGGGGCTATGCCTCCTGCCTGTGCGTACCTGCCTGCCTGCTGCTCTGCCCATCTTGCAGGCCGCCTCATGCACCTTTGTCTAGCGCAGGGCGCGCGCACTCCCACCACGCACTCCTGTTTAAACTTTCTCTTACTTCCGTGAAGGGATTATCTAATAATGAGTTATTCCCACCATAAGGGAAAAAACAAAAAAATCATTTCCCATGAAGGGATCCTAAATATTGAGTTATTCCCACTCTGAGGGAAAAATGAACATTTAAACCAAAATTAAGCAGACAACGAACCCTCTATTAATTTGTAATTCAGATGCTGCCGCTCTGTGCTGGCAGGCAGAAAGAGCTCAAAGTTTCAGCTATCCTGAAAATTTTGTATCAGCAAGAGCCTTTTCTTCCTCCATTACCACTGGGAAGAGGCTTTTCTCTTTCCTTCATCCTTCCTTTACAAGGCCCCAAAATCTTTAGGCCTAGTTTCAAAATTTTTCCCCTTTTTACTGGGAAAAATTCTTTTTTCTTGATTAAAAATTTTCTCCTTTTTTCTAACGGGAAATTTCCTCTCCTTCCCTCTTCTCTATTGGGAAGATTTCCTTTTTTATTTTCATGAAATCTTTAGCTGTCTTGCCCTATCTTAACTTCGGTGCCCTCCTGCTTCAGCCGTCCAAGTAACTGACTGTGAGCTGGCTGCACCCATTTCAATTCACCCTTATCTTCTCTTTTCTTTTTTCTTTAAATTGCTGGCCAGCCTTACCTTTTGGGTGTCCATCAGTGATGTCCCTTCTTTCTCGGATCTCGGTAGAACCTCCATTTGTAGCGATAATGCCTGCGCTACCACCACCCATTCACCATGTCCGAGCGAGGGGCTGTGGATCGAAAAACAGAGACAAAAGACAGCGGGTCACTCACCTCAGCAGAATGCTGATTGCCGTTTATTGAAAGAGGGCGGGAACCTTAAATGCAGGCTTACAGCACAATGGGAGAACCCCATGGGGCGGAAGTTCACTACTGATGTTTACAATCTTGCATCTAAGCTGTTAATGCCCAATGTGCAGGATACACAAACAAGGAACTTCCCTTAAGCATTCAGGAGGGTGGAAACCAGCAGGGAATTAGCATAGGGAGGACATCTGGTCAAGGTCGGCAAGCAGGCAACAGCTTACTCAAAAATGGGAGGGCCAGGGCCCTCCACTTGGTCTTCTGTGGTGTCTTGTGTTTATCTGTACTTGTGTTTCTGACCTTGATGAACACTATGGGACAGAATACTTCTCCTCTGGACTTACTCTTAACTCACTACCAAGATGTTGCCTTGTGGGTTGTAATTTTCTTCTTTTCCTGGTATGAATGTGTGAATTTGTGAACAATGTGGCCACGAATATGTGTGTTTTATGCCTGGGCTTTCGTGTTCGTTGTGACTCCTGATAGAAACTGTACATGGACAGCCTTTGGGGCTGCATGGCCAGCAGAAGGGACAGAGGATCCCTTTGGTAGAACAAGGACTGACTCTCACCCCCATTGCTTTTTTGTTCTTTGGCTGGGAACACAGGCAGAGGCAGGTGGGGTAGCACACTATTGTGGTGGAGCCTGTCAGGCAGGCATTGGCTAGGGCGGCCCAGAGGCTGCCACAAAGACTTGGTGTGGCTGGGCACTAGGGTGGGCCATGAGCACCACAGGGCCCTGAAACAGCAGGTTCAAGGCTGGGCCCCCATGTGGGGCGCCGCAGGGTGGAGACTGTACCTCAGCAGGAGCTAGCAGGGGCCTCCTATAGCTCAGAGCACTTCTGACCCAGGTGCACTGAGGCACTTGGGCCTGGGGGAGAACTACCCCTCTGGGATAACAGCTGAGGAGTGTCCTATAGAAACCCTCCCCCAAAAGGGGCCTGGCCAGGGCATGGAGTCGCCTCCAGTCTGCTGTTCTTGTGTACTTGAGAGTCCGGAGTTAACAACAATCTTTTGTTCTCATGCTGTTTGCCATCCTGATGGGTGGGGCTCCCAAGACCTGGGAGCTGCCTACCAAACCTCACCAAAGTTTGGCTCCAAGGGCAGAATGGAATGTCATTGCCTATGGTTGCTTAGCTATGATGGCTATGCTATAATGCTGAAGCCCAAGCTGCTTTGATTTTTCAGATCCAATAGATTCTTCCTGCTGGTACAGTGCTGATGCAAATTTAGAATTATCCTTGTTATAGTATATGTGTATATTTCTGTTCTTGTTTAAACTATTGTAGCTATACAATATATTCTAGACTGCTTAGAGGAACCGAACCACAAGAAAGACTTTCATAAGAGTTTCTGTGTTAAAAATTAGCAGACTGAAGGTACATAGAAGGCTGTAGAAGGCCAGAGGGGATGTGAACTCTGTTGTGGTTTCTCATACCTGCAAATACTGAATTGGGAAGTTAATCCTGGTTGGTTTTCATTGTAACAATAGCTGATGATTCTTCACTGCAAGATGTTTATGGTAAAAATGGAGATATATACATGTGTATATATGTGGCCATGTATGTGACTTGGATTTAACTCTTTATGTGTAAATTATGTAAGCTGCATGTATGTGTATGTAACTTAGACCTAATTGTGCATATGTGTGCAAGTAATTATTGTTTAGAAAAACATGTTTTAAACAGTAATCATGTGGCTTTCCTCAATCTTGACTGGTGACCTCATCATGATGTAGGTAGCCACATGGCTGGTAGCCATCTTTTACTAAGGTTATAAAGATCTATTCAGATTAACAAAGGCTAACTTAGAGATGGACACCTAAGTACTTATGTCTCTGCCAAGTATTCAACAGCAAGCTTCTAGAGAATTTAAATAGATGTCTACAAGTATTTAACAAACAAGACATTTGATAAATATTAAAGCTGCACCTCAATGCTTTTATACACAAGAATGTACCTTGCTCTAGCAGCTAAAATTTGTAAGTTAAGAGTCACTCAGGTGATGCTCACCAGAAACTGAGATGTTCATTTCTTGTGATGCAGCAAGACAATGACCTAGGCAAAGGGCTTGGAACAGCTTCTGACTCCATGAGTTTTGACCCTTTGGGGGTTAAAAGAAGCTTTTCTAGAGGTAGCCTAGGTCCACCTGTATGTTAGATGTTTGCACTGATATTCATAACAGTGGCAAAACTGCAGTTATGAAATAGTACTTGGAAAGTCGAGAACCAGTGACTCAGAGAATGTTTCTCCTTACTCAGTGTCTATTCAGGCTTAAGAATGTATGTTTAGCCACTTTGTCTTTGCTAAATTTATTAAACTTAAGCTATTTGGATAAACTGAATTATATAAATGTTTTGTATTAATACTAAAATGGCATTCAATTGAGAAATTATTTTTTAAGGCTCATACTTAACAGAGATAAAACTACAAAGTCCCTTTCCTAATGCCAGGCATTCAGACAAAGCTCCCATTACCTCAGGTGCTTGGAGAAAGTTCCTCTTTGCTAAAAAAGGAGTCACCCTCAATGTTTCTGGTAATAGGACCTTAGGACTTTCATTAACATATGGTTATTTTGTTTTGGTTTCTTTACTGAACCTGTATTTGATACTAGAAGAGCTTCAATTCAAAATCATTGTTTTTAAGGCTACTTATTATAGACTGTTAGAAAACACAAGTAACTAGAAACAAAGTTTGTTTATTCAGATACACCTGGACAGCCCTCATACTTCAGAGATCTGCATATAAAGTGTTGATATAAAAGCCTGTTATATCAGACAGACACCCATATCCTAGCAGTGACTCAAGGTCTTCAAAGAAGATTATGTATGGGGCACCACAACATCTACACTTGGACTATGACAATGCTGACCACAGGGCAAGATGCCCTAATGCAGCACCTACTGCCAAGACCCAGCCCAAACTGTGGACACGCCGCAGGACCCTG